>NC_138983.1:1816500-2422000 GCF_964341445.2 Mesoplodon mirus | reverse complement strand
ATCCCGTTCAGGGTGGCGCCCGCCTGTGGTCGCTGGATCTCCTTCTCCTTCAGCACCAGCTCCCAGCGTATCTGAAGGGGTTGTGGGCTGAGAGCGATGAAGATTCCCGGAGGAGGGGCGTAGAGGGAAGGGAGAGGGACCATTGCCCATCCCTGGGTCAGCTGGCTGGGGCTGAGGTCTGGGATTCTGTACAGGGTGTATGGGGTGGGGGGACGCTGGAGATGCAGGTAGGTGCTGGGTCCTAAGGCCGTGAATGCTAGACTGAGTCATGATTTGTGGGAGTCTTCAAATACTTCCCCTTAGCAGGAGCCAGAATTCTAAAATCTTCCCAGAAATATATACCTCAGGGCTCAGGTGAAGTCCTCTTTAGCTGCTGCTTCTGGGGGCCCAATATTATCAGAGAGAGAAAGCTGCAAGTTGAGTAGTCAATAACACTCTAGTGATAGTTAGTTTCCCAACTAATTTTCTTGGAAATTGGGGGTCCAGGAACTGGTGTTTAACACCAAGTCTCTTGGACAGGCGTGCTCAGACTGGGAGGGAGTCTGGTGTTGGATGGCAGGCGTGGGAGCCTTGGCTATCGGCCACCCGGAGGGGCAGGGCTGTGATGTAGCTGAGTGACCCTCAGCCTCATGTGTGGGTCATACTTGTGAGGTGGGGCAAAGGTTTCTGGCCTGGGAGCTGTGGTGTTGTTTCTCCACCTGGGCCTTGCGTTTTTGCTGCGTGAATGGGGCAGAGTAGTACTCGGAGTGGGGGTGGGCTGGGGTGGAACCCCAGGGGGCTTCCGAGGGACTGCAATACAGCTGGTCCGTGGGGACGGGGCGCTGGAGGCAGGTACAGCTGGAGAGCAGGTAGAGGGGGTGCCCCCTTCTCTCCTAAGTGGTTCTTGGTGGGCATCTCCCATTCTCCAGGGTCAGGTCCAAGCCATCAGCGAACAGTGGGGCCCGGCACCCAGTGCTGTGAACGACCGCAGCTCCCTGCTCTCATCCCCAGGAGTTCACAGGTCCAACCCGAGCTGGCTTCCCACAGGTCGGCATTTCCTAGACAAATGCCCAAGGGTTCTCCGTGCCATGCGTCCCCTCCACAACCCACGGAAGGGGCACTGTCCTGCCTGTAGGGGAAGCAGCTGCAGAGGACACAGTCAGGGTCTGCGGTGGGTGCCAATTGCTGTGAGGGGCGCACCTGAGCCACGTTTGGCTGGCCCTTCAGGAAGTGTTCAGGGAGGAAGGGCCCCTCGGCCTGGGCTTTGTCGAGTGAGTAGGAGTTTGCTAAGTGGAGATGGGGAGGAAGGGCCAGTGTGATGGGTGACGGCGGTGGTGGCAGCCACGCCAGGGGTGGTGACTGGGGGGAGCTGGGGTGGCTGCTGCTGGCTGGGGGGGAGGGTGGTGGTTGGGCGGCTGGGTCTGGAGACCAGGGCTTCCTCCTTTGGGTTTCCAGGCCGTGCTTCTCGAGCTGGGTCCGAGCCTATATTCATGCCTCCCGGCTACAGGACGCTCAGAAGAGCTGAGTGACAGGCAACTCGTGGCCCAGGCTTTGGAGAGCAGGACTGCCTCTGAGCCCTGAGGCCTCTGAGCCCTGAGGCCTCTGAGCCCTGAGTCCCGGCTGGGGCTTGATGCTCAAGAAGAAGGATGGGGCAGCCTAGGAAGAGCCCTTGAACCTGGGTCCTGGCTGTGGAACCTGGGTGTGACCTGCATGGCTTCAGGCCTGGCTGCCAGGGTGGGACAGGACTACACTGATGCCCCATGGCTGAGCCCACCTCCACTTCCCTGCTTGCTCCATCCCTCTCTTCCTGTCTGGTCCACAAATGGCCAACCTGGCAGGAGACTTGGCTGCAGGAGACCCTGTTGGAAGAGAAATAGTCTCCTTCTGTGTGGGGGGTTGGGCCCTGTCTCCCACGGCCTCCGTGAGGTCCATGAGGCTGCAGCCTGCACGCCTGAGGGTAGGTAGTGGCAGCAGGAGAGCGAGACCACCTGAGGCTGGTGGTCTACAGGACCCCAAGTCATTCTGGGTCTCCTCTGCAGGGTGTTAAGGTGGGAGGATGTGGGGGGGCCTTTTGTCCTCAACGCAACCCGTGAATCCACTTGCTTCCTAGACTGCCCCGCAGCTGGCCCATCTGTGAAATGGGTCCAAGAAAACATCTTGGTGCGGGGGTGGGGTGGGGTTGGCCCTGCTCACCTCGAAGATCTTGGCCTTCTTGGCTGCTTCCTCCACCTGCCTCGCCCTCCCAAAGGCTGCTGCTCGAACCAGCTCTCCTTCTGCTCGCTCTAAGGGGACCCCTGGGTGGGCAAGGGCAGGCCAGGGGAGTCCCATCTGCCGGCTCCACCCAGCTCTGCTCCTCATCAGTACAGAAACTCAGCAGTCGAGTCAAGCCCTGCAGCCTTGAGGGCCTCATCCATAAAATGGGTGCAGTAAGACTCGCCTGACACATGTAGGGCCCTGTGGGGGGACTGCCTGCCTTAACGCTCGGCTTGGAGGGTTCCCTGTGCCCGCGTAGGCTGCCTGCTGTCCGTGAGGCTCTGGAGGTGGGGCAGGGTCTCTGTACCCTTCCCTACCCACCCTGTCACCTGTCCCGGGCACCCAGGGTAGGGCACATCGCAGCCCTCTGTCCCCGGCCGTGGCCCCGGGCGGGCAGGCAGTCTGGGCAGTACTGGCTCTGGGAACCCGGTGCCCAGGCGTGGGAGGGCCCAGGTTGGGGAGGCGGCCGCCAGGTCGGGCCACGCCGGCTCCAGCGGAGGCTGAATGGGCGCTCTGTCCTGCAGCCTGCGGCTGTCATCTGCCGCTGGGATTCGGTTTCCTGGAAGCTGGTGCGGCTGCAGGTGGATTCTGCGCGGCCCGGTGACCTTGCCGCCCGGAGCCCGGGTGTCTCCGAGCCAGGCGGGGGCCACGGGGGCGGGGAACAATGGGGCCTTCTCCCGGGGGAGCTGGGCCGAGCCGGCAGCGGTAAAGCAATCTGCCCGCGCCCTCGGGCCTCGTGGGCTTGCTGGCAGGGAGAGGGGCTGCCGGGGGCATCGGTGCCAGGCCTTGGCAGGGCTCGAGGGAGGCTGGGCCAGCCGGGTGCCTGGTAACCGAAGCCGCTTGGACACACGCGGGGTTTCGTGGAGCATTTTCAGGGCAAGGCTCTGCCTGCCTGCCTCACCTTGGGGCTGGTGGCAGGATGGAGACGGGCAGGGAGGGAGGAGATGAACATGCTGGTGGGGGCCAGGGGCCTGGGACAGACCACCCGCTGGCCTCTTGTCTCCCCACGCAGCTTGGGTTCCGTGGGAGGTGAGGGCAGGGGCCGGCCCTCCCCACTCCCTTTGCGGGGACAGAGCTGCTCTGGGTGGCGAGGGGGCTTGGGGGCTTCCTGGTGGTTAAGAGCAGGGAGTTTGGAGTCAGGGGTGCCAGCTCACCATGTGCCCAACCTCCAGGCGCCTCGTTTCCATCCTTTGACACAGGGCATAGCTTGGGGAGTGTTTCCAGCTGAATCATGCATTCACATGTGCATTTGTTCCGCCCACAGCTGCCCTCCTGCGTGTGCCTGCCTGGCCGCCTGGGGCCAGACACTGAGTCAGAGGGGGGTGGCCAGGACTCGGTGCCCCGGGAGGAAGGGTCCTCCTTCGAGCCGCAGCCTCCCCCTGCGAACCTGAAGGGTCTTTCTGGAGTGTCCGGGCTGCTCCGCTCCACGGGGTGACAGAAGAATCAGGGTGGCTGGGCACAGCTCCGGGACAGCGATTTCGGCTTGTAGGGTGTGTGGGTCTGGGTGTCCCCAGTTCAGCCCTCAGTGGTCACACCTAGAAACAAGTGAACGTCCATGAGTAGGGACACGCTGAGTGTGGTTTACAGCAAATGGACAGAGAAACTCTGTGCAGAAGCTCAGGAGAACGGAAAGGCCCCTACGGACAGTAGGAGAGAAGGACCAGCCGCTGAACAGCTCAGACGGCTGGCCGCTGCCAATGTGCCCTCGGAGCCCGTGTGCCTGAGGAGCCCATGTGCCCGCGGAGCCCGTGTGCCCGCGGAGACTATGTGCCCGCGGAGCCCGTGTGCCCGTGGAGCCCGTGGCACTTGCACATGTGAATTTGAACCTGGGCTGGGGCTCAGGCTGCTGCGCCGGCTGGAAAGGTGAGCACCTGCTCATTCACCTCCCAGGAGGGGGCTGCCCTTTTCCAGTCTATGGATGTGAGGTGTTTGAAAGCACATAGTGAGGATGTTTTCATGTCTATACCTTGGAAAAAAGTCAAAGAAGGAAGAGAGGTGGGTACAGAGGGGGACCTCTGGGGACAGTGGGCCTGAGGCACCGGGGTAGAGCATTCAGCAGGCGTCTACTGCATGCGCCTCATTGCCTCGCTCAAGGTGAGTCTGATGCATGGGGGTGGTGTGCAGGTTCAGGGGGTTGGATACGTGGCCCGTATTTACAGGTCCCCCCCATTGCATCCCCTGCTGTGCCTCAGTTTCCCCTCCTGTAAGTGGTGGTTCTCAGCGGCTGCGTTGCTGAGGCTTCGGAGGGGACATCTGGGATGCCTCCCCTGGAGTGGCGGGGAGGGGCCTTTCCCCTCTGCTGACCAGTCCCTGAACGGGGCAGCACCTGGGATCACCCAGGCCTCCCGGGGAGGAGACCGGAGGGCTCAGGGTCAGAAATGGAGTCACAGGCGGGGCAGGAGCCCCACAGGCCTTGCGCCGCAGGGCCGCCAGCCGAGTGGAAGGCGCGCTGATTGTCTGCCGCCGGCCTTTCCTCTCCAAAGGCCTTTTGACGCGGCCTTGTGGATGGGAGCGGGGATTTGATTAAGACACTTTGAAATTACTCAGTGACATTACCCACCGTCCGATAGCCGTCTCTTTTGAAAGCGTCCCTGCCGGATGGGCCCTTCTCCCGGGTGATGCTATGGCCCCACCCAGGCCCCAGCCCATCAGGTCAGGGCCTCCACACCTCCACCCCTGAGCGCCTGGGCCTCTCCCAGCACGAGCCTCCTCTCCCTGAGCCCGGCTGATCCATCTCTGACCTGTCACTTCCATTGTCCTTGGCCAGAGGGGCTGCAGACCCGGCTTTCTGGGGAGTGGGCTGAGGGCACGGTTGGGGGTGAGCGCTCCCTGCGTGCCTGCCCCCAGGCCCCTCCGGCAGATTCTCTGGCCCCCAGGGGCGCGCTGGGATGGGGCTGAGGCTGCTCAGAGGGTGTCCGGTGAGTGGCTGCGAGAGGCTTCTGACACAAGGGCGTCTTGGCTTTGCAGCGGGGGCTGCCTGTCCCCATGGATCCTGGGTCACTGTTGGCCTCCCTCAGTCGTTCTGGGAGA
Organism: Mesoplodon mirus; assembly: GCF_964341445.2. Classification (NCBI taxonomy): domain Eukaryota; kingdom Metazoa; phylum Chordata; class Mammalia; order Artiodactyla; family Ziphiidae; genus Mesoplodon; species Mesoplodon mirus. Next base: position 2,416,738 of record NC_138983.1, on the reverse strand, counting down.
ACTGGATGGGGATAATGAGGCCCTTACCCCATCGAGTGACCTGAGCTGGCCAGTCAAGTGGAAGGCCCAGCAGGGTCCCACTCAATGCGGATTTGCTATGGAGACGTCTACGTCAGGGACAGTTGTGTGTTGCCGTTGTATATAAAGACATATTGCTGGGCCAAAGAGAACAGTTCATATGCACGTCTCTCCCTGACCTCAGGAGCTCTGTCACTGGTGCCTGGTTGTGAGGCTGCTGTGGCTTTTGTCCTGTCTTCTCAGGCTTAGCACCCTGCTGGCAGCTCTGTGAAGCTGGGGCTGCAAAGATCATATGAGGCTCAGAGAGGTTAGGAGCCCTGCCCAAAAATGCACAGCTAGAGAGTGGCTGAGTCAGAATGGGAACATTCTTGAACTGTGTGTATGTGTGTGTGTGTGTGTGTGTGTGTGTGTGTGTAGGGAGTGGGCACTGGGGAAGAATAAAGCTAAGAAACCACCAACAGAAATTCAGTGGGGTTTGGTAGATTCAATCAGTAGTTAGGCTTGTAACAGAGTTTCTTGAAGATCCACCAGGGAGTTTGGTATTTTTCTGCGTGGCAGGTGCAATGGCAGCCATATTGGAGCCAGTGGGCATGTCCTGATGGAGCCCTTGCATTTCGCTGCATCGGACAGGCATAGTGCTTCTTGGCTCTTTCGCCCACGTAGGACAGCAAAGGAGCTATGTTCATACCACCTGGGAATTTTCTGCGTCTTTTTCTCAGATCTGGCCTTTCCGGCCCCACGATCCAGTCCGAGAAGGCCAGCTCTTTGTTTTAACCAGTCCATTCCCCCCTGCCTCCTGGCTTCCTGGCCCAGCCACCGACTTCTCTGCCACTGGAAGTCCTGATTCTTCTCTGAGGCTTTTTTTCTGATGCAAATTCTCACAAGCAGGTGCTGCATTGGGCCAGTCCTGCCCTGGGCCTTGGTTTCCCCATCTGCACCAGTGGGGAGGACCCATATCCCCTGAGGCCTCTCTGCTCTAAGCGTCTCCCTCCCCCAGCACAATCTGTGTACCCCACGAGCACCCCGTCAACCCGTCACTGTGTGTTCTGCCGCCGCTACCAGCTTCCTGGGGCCGCAGGCCAAGCAGGAAGACGAGGCTGCCGGCGTGATTGATCCAAGCAGCCCGCGCCTCCCACTTTGATGTTGCTCAGAAAGATCACACGATTCCTACAGGCTGGAAACTCGGAGAGAGTTTTGCCGAGCAGGGTGTGGAGGGGGGCTGGGGGATGGCTGGGGCTTCCAGAGTCGTGGGCAGGTGGGAGTCCCTGCAGCGTCCAAGTGACACGTTTTCAACTCAGTCTCCACACTCCCCATCTGTGAGACCTGGGTCCACACGCAGGAGGCAGGAGGAACCTGGTGTGCCAGGCCCGTGATGGGCACCCGTCCTGGGCTGCCTCTGGGCCTTCTCAGGCTGAGGGGTCACTGCCCAGATGTGGGTGAGACCTAAGCCTGGGATCAGGTGAGGGGGCGGGAGAGGTGTGGCCCTGGGAATCAAGGGCAGGCCTGCTCCTTCTGGGTGCCACAGAGGTGGGCGCGGGGATGAAGGCTTGAGGTGGGGGGTCTGACGACATGAGCAGGGGGAGGGGTCTGAGCATTCTCTGGTGTCCAGTAGGTCTGCCCTGAGCCGAGCTTTCCCCCTCCTCCACCTTCCACCTCGCTAAGGGGCTGGGGGCTGGGGAGGCGGAAGCGTGGGGATACAGGGATCCCCAGGCCTCTCCCTGGCATCCTGGTGCCTCACGGGGTGCTGAGGGGTGCTGAGGGCTGCTGAGGGAAGGGCCAAATGACAGAGTCAGGCCCAGCAGGTCACAGAGGGACCTGCTGAGAGAAAAGGATCTGGGGCTCAGAGTGGAGCCCCTACCTCCTGCCACACAGCTAGCACCTGAGACCTGGGCAGAGAGGGGCTGGTGTCCTGGCCTCAGAGGCCTTGGGATGGGGCACAGTTGGCCAGGACCCCCATCTTTAGAGAAGACCCTTCCTCAGGCCAGTGTCTCTGGCTAGTGTCGAGAGCCTCTACCTGCCCCCGCTCCCAGCCCAGGCCTGATCTGTTGGTGCTGGAGGCAACTCCCACCTTGAGCAGGTGAAAACACAGCAGCTGGCCAGAGAGGTCAGAGGTCGCCTGCTCCTGGGCTCCAGTGCTGCCCGGCTGTGAGGCCCTCTGCCCGCCTTCCGAGGTTCTGCTGCGCAGTGCAAGGGGTGTGGGTGGGGGGCGGTCAGCTTCCAGAGGGCCTGGCCCCGGGCCCCCCACACTCAGAGGGCAATGGAAGCTGGACTTTGTTTGTCCAGCTCTGGCTGCTCTGAGCATGCTCTAGGCCTCGCTGTCTGTCTGACCCGTGCCGGGCCCGGTCTCCCCAGCTCCCCAGCCCCCCGGGGCCACAACGATTGGGCCAGAGCCAAGAAGGGGTGCCGCTGGGGGCTGAGAATGGTGAGGCAGACACCCTTTCAGACCCCTAGTGAGCCACTGGGGCCCAGGACCATTAGGGTGGTCCTAGGATGAAGCTGGGGAAGGCAGGTTTCCGGGGAGGTAGGAAGGGCCTCCCACACCAGGGACTGGCTGCATGTTAGGAAGGGGGCGTCTGCCCCTGAGGGTGACCCAGCGGGTCCCTACCGGATGGACGCTCGTGCGGTGCTGTGTGTGGGCCCTTCCCAGGAACCCGGCCCACGGCTGCCTTTTGCCACTCCGCCCCTACCTAGCCCAGCTGTCTGACCACCCCAGTCAGGACGCACACCTGACCCCCTCTTCCAGGGCCCAGGGTGCCCAGCCCTCCTCCCCTGAGCATCCATCACATGGCACCGCCTGGCGGTGCCCTGCCTGTTCCAGGAGTGTCCGCAGCCCCAGCAGTGCCGTTAGCCTCTTTCCAAACTCAAATTTTGTCCCTTAATTTAACTGGCACTTCCTGAGTACCTAGTGGCGCCAGGCCCTGTGCCAGGTGCTCCTGGGCTCTGGCTCCCCTTGGGTCCTCAGAGTCCTAGCACAGCCCCTTCTCCAGTGGCAGGCTGGAGGGCCTGGCTCCTGACCCCTGCCCAGTGCAGGGGTTGGGGGGGGTGCCTGCCAAACTGGTCCTGAGCAGGGAGGGGGCTGTGGCTGCTGGCAGCTTGGGGCCCACTAGGGTGCAGGGAGGAGCTGTGTGTGTGTGGCAGGGGGGGTGGTAGGGGCGTGTTGGCCCGGCTGGAGATGCCCGGCATCACGGGAGAGCGGGCAGGGCCTGGGCAGTGGGGGCCAGAGCTGGCTAGGGTGCAGGACAGCAGGCTGTGGGCAGCTTGCTTTGGCTCCGAGGGGGCGCTGAGGGGTGAGGCTGGACGCAGCAGGGGCCAGGGAGTTGCTCTGAGGGGGCACTGGGGCCAGGCAGTGGGAGTGCGATGAGGCGATAGACCCCAGAACCAGGCACCTCCTGGACCATTTGTCTGGCTGCCTTTATGAAGCACCTACTGTGTGCCTGACCCGGTCCTAGACTTACATGTATTATAGTCATCAGCTCCTCCCCCACACCCCTTCTAGAGGCGCTCTGTTCCCGTTGCACAGACAGGGGAGGGGGCAGGAGGTGCAGGTCGGCCGGACCTCAGGTTATGCAGACACTGGCCTCAGAGACTGGCCCCCGCGGCCGAGCCCCGAGCCCCCCAGATGCTGCCCTCCTTCTGCCCGGCTCCAGGGGGCGCCGATGGGGGAGGGGGCATAGGCAGAGGAGGTGGGTGCCCCAGGAGGGGGGCAGGGCAGCCCCCCCAGCCCCACCCTCTCCCGCCAGCAGATGCTCTCGGCACCCACTGGACACTGAGGACCCCAACGAGGAAGCCCAATTGGGAGACAAAGGCCGGACGCCAGGGACAAACGCTCACGGACATTGTCGGCAGGAGCGGCCAGGCAGCCAGGCGAGGCCCACAAAGGGGCCGGGGGCGGGGCCGGGAATGGGCCTGGGCTGCACATGCCACCGTTGCCCGGGCGACGGCCCTCTCCCGGAGAGGTCTGCTGGGCCATTGTCCGGGGCACACAGGACGTGTCATACACCAGATGGCCGTGTGCTGTGTAAGTCAGTTATCGGGGGCAGAGTGAAGGAATGCGGCCGCGCGGCGGGCTGGGGCGCCATCTGTTCCCTCAGACCGCGGGCACCGGCGGGCATTGAGCTCCCGGCCGGCCGGCCCAGCCTCCACTGCGGCTTTAATTAGCTAATTCCATAATTGGGCTTTATTTCAGGTAAATTGCATTTCACACCCGAGAGGGCTGCAATGGCCCGTCCAGGAGTGAAGCACTCGGGCACTTTGTGCGCAGTCGATAATACGCAAAACAAAGCCGGGCTGGGTGCAGGGGCCGCGCCCGGCCCAGATGGGCGGCCCGAGCGAGCGCCCCGAGGGCTGGGGGCCGTGCCCGGCAGCGGGCGGGGCGGGGGCGCCGTGGAGGGCCCCGCTCTCCAGCCAGCCGCCTCCTGGGGTTTCCACAAATATTTACTCAACAAGGAAACAACAGCTTTTGCCTTTCCAGTAATTGTTGCTCTCGCCCCTCCCCCCGGGGGTTTGGGCTGGGGAGGCCCCGGGCCCTCGCTGGCCCTCCTCCCCTCCCCCACACCGGCCAGTGCCCGACGGCCAGACGTCCCCTCGGGTGGGAGCCAGGGCTGGGCTCCGGGGAGCCCCTGGGGCTCTGCAAAGGGGGACCCAGGCCCCTCCCCTCCCACAGGGGCCCAAGCTGACACTCCACACGGACCAGCAATTCCTGCTTCGAGGCCACCTGGGCACCTGCCTCCAAGGGGACTGCAGGGGTCCCGTCCAAGAGGGAGGTTGGGGAGGGCTCCAGGAGGGACCTGGGGGAACAGAGCTGGGCCTGGAGGAGGCAGGGGCCCAGATGCCCGTGGGCAGCAGTGGGAGGCTGCCGGTGGGAGTGGGGGCAGGTGCTGTCCTGGAGTTAAGAATTAAGCCCGAGACCTGAGAAGTGCGTGTAGGGTGTGAGTCCTGAGGACAGGGTCCCCAAGCTGCTTGTCTGGGGGCAGTGACCCCACCTGTTCACCCCACCCCCCTTGAAGGGTCCCAAGACCTGGGGATGGGGTTGGTTTCATAAAGGGCTATCAGGGAGAGCTTCCTGTAGGAGGGGGCTTTGAGCCTGGCTGGAGACCAAGGGAGTGGTTTCAACAGATGGAGAGGGGACAGGAGGTTCTCCTGCAAAGGCACCAGCAAGAGCAAAGGCTTAGCGGGTGGGCTGGAGCCCGACCTTGGGTTGGGGGACAGGAACAGCCCGGCCTCCAGGTGCTCCTGGGTCACTGGCGCCACCCCGTTCCCAGGAATCCCAGGCCAGGGGCTTGAGGCTTCTGGGCCCCCTCACCGGGGTGGGCGCAGACGGGGTGAGGGGTGCTGGGGTGTTGAGGGGTGGGCAGCAGCTCCACGGGAACACAGGTTGTCCCAAAGATGGGTCGCTTGCTCCCCCAGGAAAGGAGGCGAGAGCAGGGCAAGATCAATTTTGTGATTCCACATTTATTAGGAAAAACCTGAACGATTAAGAATCAAAATCACACTGTGAAATTCATTAAAGCACAGATTCCAAATCACCACAGATTATTCTGATTTCGGTGAGACGGAGCACCCCAGAGGAGACAGGTCTCGTCAGAGAGGGTGACGCCCGTCTGCTCCCCTGCGGCTCAGCAGCTAGTCAGGGAGGCGACCGTCTGTGTGTCTGTCCAGCTGCTCAGACCAGGCAGGGAGCTGGAGGTGAGGCCCGCACGCAGAGCGGGGTTTGGGGATCCTCCTCTTTTCTCCGGAATGGGTAGGAGAAGCTGCCAGTCCAAAGTGGGGGACCTGAGCACCCCCATTCTACTGGTGGGCGGTCCACCCCCAGTGAAGAGCTCTGGCCACAGCGGTGGACATGTCCCTCCCGTTGGAAGCTGTGGTCTCAGGAGCAGCTCCCCAACAGCTCCTGGCCTGAGTCAGCACCTCTGGAGCGTGAGGGAGTCAGGCCCAGGCCGGGGGGGCCTCTGCCGGACTCTCGGGCCTTGACTGGGCCTTGCCCGTGGGCATCCTTTATTCGGCATGGGCTGGGCCTGCCCTGCCCTGCCTTGCCTGCCTTCTCCCTGGGTCCCCCTGGGCCTGGATTTGAGGCTGGGGGTGGGGTCCTCACAGACCCTGTCCAGGCCGTCCCTCGGTCTCCCCTCAGGAACGCCCTGGGGCCTGCACACAGCTGTACTGCTTCCTGGCCATACATGGGACAGACCAAGTGCCTGGGATGCCCGGCCTGACCCCCTGCCGCTTTGTCCCGAGTATTATGCAAGCAATGTGGGGGACCCCGGTCTCAGAGCTGAGAGGCCCCTCCTCCCAACACCCAGCCAAATTCTAGTACCCGCTGGCTGGGAAGAGGCGGTCTTGCCGAGCCCCCCAGCCCAGGCCACAGGGCCCTGTAGCCCACCGGGTGTCTGGGGCCTTGGAGAGCGGGACTGCTCTCTCGGGCCTTCGAGAGGTGGCTCAGGCCTAGTGGTGCCTGTGCTGAGTGGGAGGTGGGGTGGGCCGGGCAGGACTCCTCCGGGCCTCCCCTCTCGGGCCTGGGCCCCGAGCCCCCATCAGGAGCCCTTGTCGGGGCCCCCGCAGGGCACGGTCAGCTGTTCGTAGGTGGGCAGTGCGTTGCTGGGCAGGAAGAGCTCTGGGTTGATGGAGCCACCGCTGTGGGGCTGGACCACCTGGGCCCCGCCCCCGCTGGAGGGCTGGCTGCCGGGGGGGCCTCCGTGGTGCAGGGCGAGCAGCTGATGCAGCATGTCTGTGATGAGCACCAGCCTCTGGTCCAGCTGCGTCACCTGCGGGGACAGGGTCAGAGGTGAGCCGGGCGGTGTGCAGGTGGCCTCAAGGCCTGGGCTCCCTGAGGGCCAGGGGAGGGACGGGGCCTGGCCTTGGTCACACCCGTGCGTGTGGAACACGCATGTGTGTGTGGGGGGGGTGGGGGGGTGTCCGTGGCCCCTGTGCAAGTCTGCACGTGTGCACACACGAGCGTGGAGGGAGACCCGCTCTGCCGCCCTCACCTGAGACCCAGTGGCTGAGCAGGTAGCAGGGTGGGGCCCCTCCCCTGCCATCTACCCCCACCACCATGCCCACCAACAGGGTTTGTGCCTCAGGGTGGTCTTGTCATCCCGGGCACGGTCCCCCTACTCAGCAGGGGCACCACCGTCTTCCCAGCTGAGCCTCCAAACCTGTACCAATCCCCAGGGGTCAGCCAGGGCCACATGCCCACCATGTTCCTCTCAAAGGCCTTTGCCGCGCTGAGCACTGGGGTCGCCCACCCCACGAGGTGGGGTCGCCCCACGAAGCCGGAGGGGAGGTGGATGGAAGATGGGCCTGGGGCTGCAGGTACTTAGCAGGGGCTGCTGGATGGCCAAGACGGGGTGGGGCTGGAGTGAGCCCCAGGGGTGGGAAGAGGACCCCAGGGCCCTCAGAGCAGGGGCAGGGGTGAAGCAGACGTCCTGGCATGAGCCGGGAGGAGGCATGGCTCACCCTGGGGCCTGCAGTGCCCTTGGGGGTGGTTCCCCCAGGGTCTCCTTCAGAAAATAATACCCGCCTTGGGTACCTGGAACACTGGAAAGACTAGAAATGATGGGGGAGGGAGCGGAGGTGGCCAGATCGTCACCGATAAGGGCCAAGCTGCAAGAACACAGAGCTGCTTCAGGGGAGAGTGTGGCTTGGGGTAAAAGCCCAGGGATGGCTCAGCCAAGGGTCAACGCTGGGGCCGAGGACGGCGGCAGGCTGAGCTGGCTGGGGCCGGCCATCCACCTGAACACACACATGGTCCATGATGTATGTGCTCTGAGCCGCCCTGAGCCAGACTGCCCCAGGACCCATCTGGGCCCCACTGCTGGCTGCAATATCCCTACCCCAGGACCGGACGGAGCTGGGTGCTGGCCAAGTGGGTCGGCCCCGGGGAAGATGCTGTGGGTTGAAGAGGCCACAAATGCTGTGTAGCTGGGTCCCCGGGTGCGCCCGGGTCAGGCTTCAGAGGCGGGTGGGGCAGTCCACAGCCTCCCTCCCACGGTGGATGCTGAGTCAGGGGGGAGGGGCAGGGCTGGCTGAGGGAGAGGAGGGGAGGGTTCTCTCCTGAGTTGGGGCCACGGGGCTCTCTTGAGACCTAGCAGCAGGTAGGGCAGGATGGGGGCTGGGGCGTGGAGCAGCAGCCCCCCTATCAGGACAGCTGCCTGTGAGGTGGGGCCTGTGACCCACGTCCCCCATTCGCACGGTGGCGGCTGCAGCACTGAGGCCAGTGCTGTCTCCTGGGACCTCCTGGGCTCCCCTGCCTGCCTCTGCCTCCTCAGACTGTGCGGGGGACTGAGACCTCCTCCCCTGCCCCTGGGCCTGGGGACAGGGACAGCTGCATGTCTGAGGCCCCCTCACCCAGGCCAGGGGGGCCTAACCTATTTTCCCAGACACATCTGATACCGGAGTCCAGGCTAGAAAGGGAAGGGGTGCAGAGCTTCTCTGGTTTAGCTGGGGTAGGGCCTGGGCCCCTCACTCAGCTCTCCCCACCCCTGCATTCCCCCGGGTGCCTCCCTGACACCCTAGTCCCACCATATGCTGAGGCCACCCACAGACGCAGGCCCCGAGGCCCCAGGAGAAGAGTCTCATTTGGGGTCTCTGGCTGGGACCCTTGCAGCCCAGCCAAGGGGGGCTGGGGAGGACCCTCTCCTCGGCCCAAGACCGCTGGGGCTCCGGCCGCCGGCAGGACCAGCCCCCCAGTCCCACTGCCCGCCTATGCCCTGGGAGACCTGTGGGGGACCCTGCACGCCTGGTAGCCTGGAATGAGCCTTGCACGAGGCTGGTCCGGGCGAGCTTCCTGTCGCTCCACCGTGCAGGCCCCGGCTTGGGTATTGATTGGTTTGGCATCAGTTAGAGCACCAAATACTTTACAGAAGAAAATTTGTGGTTTCATAAATTTTCACTTTATGGCACTTGAACATCTGTTGAAGCCCCCAGCAGGGCAAGTGGGTATGGAAGCCTTTATAGGGTGTTCTTGGGAAAAAAGGAAATGGAAGAATGGCTGGGATTCAGGAAGGGGTGGGGCTGCTGGGCACGACTGGAGAGGGGGCGCATCCCAGGGGGCTGACAGCACAGCCCCCACTGGGGAGCAGGCGGGAGGCTGGCCCCAGGCCGAGCTCGCCCTCGGGGGGCCACCTGGGACACTTCTGCCCACTGCCCTTGCCCTGCTCTGCTTCCAAGCCCACCTCGGCCCCCTGGGCTGCTGCTCATGGGAGATGGGGCTTTGGGGGGGGGCTCACCGGGCTCCCTGGTCCCAGGGGACATGCTCCCATTAGCTAGACTGCTGGAGGTGGCAGGGGCGCCGGGGACTAGCTCGGATCTGGGCCAGAATCCCAGAGCCGGCCCAAAGCCTGGGCCTCACGCCTCCTCCTCCTTCTCGCACAGGAGAGGAGCGGGTCTGGGGAGGAGCGTTAACATGCTGCCACTGATGGGACGGGAGAGAGAGCAAGTGGGGAAGCCCGCAGGCCAAACCAGACTCCTGCCAAGGCCTCCCGGCCACTTGCCGAGTCCTCCTGGTCCTCTGGCCACCCTCAGGGCCCCCCTGGGTCTTCCTGGGCCCCTGCAGGGTCCTTCCGCCTGCCCAGCCCCACGCCTGATGGGCAGGGATCCTCTGCATCACTCGCCTGGTCCAGCTTCAGGGCGTGGTGATCAGTGGGTGGGCCAAGCCCTGGGGAGCCATGTTTCCCCCCCCCCACCGCCCCCGCCGACCTTGGTGGCTGAATTCGGTGCCACACACCACCCGGGGCTGCCTGCTGCTCGTCGCTGGCTCTGGGCTGCCTGAGCTTGCCCTGTACTGCCCAGCCCCTAGGGGCCGGTGGTGGCCTCTGCCCGGGTGGGCTTCCGTCCTTCTCAGTGGCTGATCCCCTGTCCCCCCAGTGTGGGGTGAGCCTGGTCAGGCTGGTCCAGGAGGCCAAGTCAGATCCCATGCTGAGACCTGGCCGCCATGCTGTCCTCCCTGGGCCTCAGTTTCTCAGCTGGGAAGTGGGGGCACCCTGCTCCTCCCGTGGGGGGCGTTCTTGAGGATGGAGCAGGACAGTCGTGTAGGAGCCCGTGCCCGCGGGTTCTGTGAGTGTGACTCACACCTGCCACGCTTCTCCAGGGCTGAGCACGTCCCAGAGAGATGGTCCCTGGGTCCCCCCGCCCTGGGTTCTCCTCCTCCCAAGGAGAGTGCCTTTATCTTGCTTCACGTTCGATGGTGACGCCCAGTGAGCACTTCATTTGGTCGGAGGGAGCGGCCTGAGCCGAACCCCAGCCGCAGAGAAGTGCGTCCCTCCGGGCAGGTGCCCAGGTGAGGCGCTGTCACCCTCAGAGGAAGGCAGTGCCCGCTCGGGGACCGGGACGGCGCTCCCCGGGAGCCGCTGGGGCACATCAGTTTTGGGGATCTTGGATCTCGTCATTATTTGCAATTTGATAGTGACTAAAGGGCAAGGCCAACAAAAGCTCCCTTGTTCCCTGCCTCCATTCACCAAATTAATAACCATAAGACGACTCCCGGCCCTCGGAAGAGAAAAAAAGCAATTAGAATAACAGCCAGTTAGAGAGCCCCGGGCGGCTGGTGATCAAACCCAAGACGACGGGATTCCTGTTTGATGTGCTTATGAATTTGTTTTCAAAAGAAAATCTTGAAAAAGAGTCTTTCAAGGGAAATTTTTGCAGAACCTGCTCGGCCTTGATCCCAGCTCTGGACCCGCCGATGGCCCTGGCCACGTGCAAGCCTTGGGCTGTCTCGGCCACACTGGCCAAAGATGGGCAGGAGTGGGGGACACGGAGGCCTGGGGCTCGTGGGGAGGGAGTCCCCTGCCCTGGGGGGCAGCTCGTGGTGCCCCAGGGTCCCCGTGGGTCAACATCTAAAGGGGGAGGCAGGGCTCCTCTTGGGACAGCCCAGGGCCCTCTGCAGGGTCACAGGGCAAAAGACCTCTGGGCTCTCCTCTTGTTTGCAGACTGTGCTAGACCAAGAGTCACTGAGCCGCTCGCGGGGGCAATGCTCAAAATACTTAAACACCAGGCACTGAGGTGGATGCCAGCCCTGGGGCCAAGCTGGGCTGCAGGGAGTTGGGGGTTCCAGGTATGTCACAGGGTGCGCGGGGGCCTGAAGCCCCAGGGAGCCCTGCCCAAGCCCACACGCCGGCAACAGGCGCAGGGACATGGCCATGACAGTTCAGCGTGTCCATGCACAGGCCCGCTCAGTCCTCCTGACGCCCTGCGACACGGCTCTGCCCCCTTCACCCCCCTTCACACACAGCAGGGAGCATGGGAGCGAAGAGGCCAGGGAGCAGGGGTTGCAGAGGGGCTGCTGCTGGCCTATCTCCCCCTTCTGCCCTGGCCACAGGCCTGTGGCACCTGCAAGGCCCAGCACTGCCCAGGTCACAAGCCCCTGCTTCCCGCTGCTCCTGAGCCCATGAGACAAGTGACACAGCTGAGGCCCGGGGACACAGCGGGCCTTGAGTCCCTGGACGCAGCTTGGAGGGACCGGGTGGGGCCCGCTCATAGCCGGGGCAGGTCCAGTGGCCCATGGCAGGGGTGCTGAGCCTGCCACACCTCCACCCCGGTCCCTATCCTGGCCTCCCAGAGAGGGAGCCCCGTGCTGGGAAACCCGCCTTCCCTGTCCAGGGCCCCAGCCACACTTCACAGTCCCCTGGGTGCGCAGTCCACCCTGGACCCTCCCAAACATACAGTTTGTGAGAAGCCCCCAGCACAGGGCAGGACACAGGGTGTGGTGAGTGAATTCTGATCGGTGGAAGGGTGCCCACTCCCACCCCTATTAGAGCCCAGCCACAGCCTTGGACGACGGGCCTGCTGGACCCAGGAAGGACTCAGCCTGAGAGGTAACACTGCGCCCCCTGGGCCTCGTGGCTGCTCAGTGGGATTCAGGTGGTGGTCCTGAGCCACCCCCCCCACCCCAGCCCCTGGGACTCTGGGTTCTCCATCTCCATAGAATGCCATTTCTTGCCCTACCCCTGGCCCTGGCCCTCCCTCCGCAAGCTGCTGCTTGGTGAGGGAGGGGAGTGGGGGTGGGGGTCACGGTGACCTGTGACCTTTGCCCCCTGCGCCCTCCAGCACATGCAGGTGATGCTGAGCACCCACGTCTAGGGCAATGGATGTCACTGAGAGAAAGCATCAAGGGGAGGGGCACTGGCTGCGTCCTGGTGTCTGCTAGACCACGGCAGGAGGAGGGCCACCCTGATGTGACAGCTGTGGTCTGCTGTCCTCTGACCCTGAGCACCCAGGCTCAGGCTAGGGACACACCCAAGACCCACACGCTTGATCCCTGGGGACCTCAGGCCTGAACTCAGACCATAAAACCATGGTTTTCCTGCACCTCTGTTGAGACCTCTCTCTCTCTCTCTCAGCACCCACCCTGTTCCTTGCACATTTTTCTCATCCCAGAAAAACACACCAAAATCTCAGTGTCATGCTCCACATTCAGTCTGTCAGCAGAACTTGGGAAACCCCTGCCCGCCCCTCCCTGGCTCCCAGCCCAGGCCAGACCGCCAGTCTTTTATGCTAGGACTATTACAGTAGCCTGCCAGGTAGCCTTCCCCACAATGTGGTCCTTTCAAAACACAAACCAGGTCACATCGCTGCCCTACTCATAGCCTCCTGAGCTCCCACCTCACTCCCAGGAGAAGCCTGAGTCCCTCTTGTGGCCCTAGACCTGTCCCCCTTTGCTCTATGGCCTCCCCCCACCTTCTTCCCTCTGCATTTCCCTGGAGTAAATACTCCAGGCCACTCTGCTGGTCCTCAAACATGGCAGCACGTGCCTGCCTCAGGCCCTTTTCCCCAGCTGCTCCCCGCCTGCATCAGCCACCCTCTACCCTCGGACCTCACCAAAAGCACTGATCGCGGCCATGTCCCTCCTTCTGCCATGGCCCCCACCATCCCCACGCTGGCCCTTATCTTCTCCAAGGCCCCTGGCCTGCGGTTGTAGCTGCTCGCTCCTTAGCTGGTTCTCCCACTGGAATTGGGCTCCAGGAGCCCCAGCCCTCTGCCTGTCCTTGGTGGCACAGGGAGGGCCCAGTTCACATTTGTGGAACGAATATGGTGGGCGCTACACAGCCCAGAGCCTCCACGCCCCAGCCCCCGGGGAACCTTTCTGCCAAGGGGGAAGGGGGAGGTGGTGCGGGGTACCTGCCTGCCTAGGGCCAGCTGTCCTGGGGGGAGGTCCCTGCCTGGTGGGCAGCCTGGCCCCCACCCCCAGGCCCTGCCCCTGGCGCTGGGCCTCCCTGACTCCTGGGAGTTTGGGAACGCCCCTCCCCCACAGCGAGAATGCGGGGGAATAACACCCATAAATCATCCTTTCGTTAGAGCCCGTGGGGCTGGCCGGTCTCACAGAGCTGGGTATGAGTGGAAATAGATCACAGCGCTTCATAACATTGTAATTTATGGCAGGAGACGGTGTAATTGTGTTTATGACTTTGTTTTAGTGCTTTAGCTCTTGGAGAAAAATCAGCCGTGTTTTCTAGCTGCCGAGGTTTTACTGCCAGTCCCCAGGGCGGCCTGCCTGCCTAGCTCTCTGTCCTGCGGTGCACGGTGCACCCAGCCTGCTGAGGAGACAGCCTCGGAGCCCGGCCCACAGCCTGCTGGGCTGGGCGTGCGCTGGGCATGTGGGCCGGGGCAGGATGTGTGCACGCCAGTCTGCGGGAGGCCCTGGGGAAGGACGCGTTTTGGGTGTGCGGGCCGCAGGGCAGCGGGTCAGAGCCCGCGGGGAGGGCCTGGGCACACAGACAGGCTGCCTGGGCTCATGTCCTGCCTCTGCCGCTTCCTGGTTGGGTGACCTTGGGTGAATCACTTGGCCTCTCTGAACCTCAGTTTACCATCTGTAAAATGGGGATGCTGGTAGAATCTCCCTCAGTAGGATGTTGTAAGGATTGAATGAATTTATGCAGGAAACCACTGGAAAGAGTGCTTGGCATCTGGCAAATTCTGATTAAGTCTCCTGTTGACCATTACTGTAATTATTGTTAGTAATTTGCCTGCGTGTAGCGTGGCCTGAGGGCCAGCTGGCATGTGTACGTGTAGACGTGTGTGTACACGAGTACTCAGGCTTTACAAGGGCAGGGAGACTGCATGTGCAAGAATGCATGTGCTGCCTCGGGTGTGGTTTTGCACAATTCCCTGTACCGTCCACCAAATCATTCCCTGAGCTGCCAAAGGGTGCAAGTGTATCTGCCTGGACCTCTGGGCCCCTGGGCCTTTGCACGTGCCATGGAGGTGAGCAGCCTTCTACCAGGCGGTGGTGCTGCTGGGATGGGGCAGCTCAGCGGGCGAGCAGTGGGAGCCCCACTCAGCATGGGGGCTCTGTCGGGTGCCAAGCATACTCTCCTAACTGGGAGATAGATGCCACCATCTCTGGAACCCCTGGTCACCAACACACCAGCCGTTCTGCCTGTTTCCCAGGGTCCTCTGCCCAGGTGGAGTCCAGGCAGGGGGTGAGCCTTGGCCAGGAGAGGTGGGCGATGTGGCCGCCACTTGTGCCCTGGTCTCTGGGACTGGTGCATTGGTTTAGCATCATGAATCAGCCGGGGTGGGCATTTCAGAGGCTGTAGACCAAGGCCTCTGTCCTAGCCACTGTCTCTCAAATCTCTCACTGTTCTGGCTACTGGGTGGCAGGTGATCTGAGCCATCACCAGAGTCAGCCATGCCTCAGCTGGGTCCTCGGCACAGCATGGTCCAGGTCCCTGGTCAGCCCAGACCCTTCTGGGGGCCGGCCAGCTCCTGGCTGACCCTTGCTGACCACCCCTTAGGAGTGCAGGTTACTCCCCTCTGAGAGAGTGTCACGATGGAGAGAAGACACTTCTACTTGCCCCACAGACACACGCTCGCCCAGGGGCAGCCCCACAGATGCCTGGGGTCCGCCAGGCACCCTCAGCATTGCTTCCATCCAGGCTGACTGCTGAGGGGGGCGGGTCTCAGGATCATTATCATAAACCACAGCCACCTCTCCAGTGTTCATCCGCCGCAGCCGGGACAATCTCGCAGGCCCTCTACACCCAGCCCAAGGACCCCCGTCGGCCAGCACCATCTCTACACAGACACCCTTGACGCTCCGCCCCAGCTCTGCACTCTCCCGGGGGCCCCAGAACCCCGTCTCCACTGGCAAGCAGGTCTAACAGCATCTCGGTGCAGCAGGGCCCAAAGAGAACTCAGACTTGCCCTGCCCGCAATCCCATCCTCCCATCTCAGAAAGTGGTGCCGACACCCACAGAGCAAAGCACTGGATTCCCCTGGCGCTCACCCATGTCCCACCCGCTCTCAAGAGCACACGTTCTGAATCCAACACCGCCCCCCCCACGCCCTCTGCCCAGGCCAGTGGCATCCCTGGCCTGTGCTGCTGGAATCGCCTCTACTTGACTGGCCCATCCCCCTCCCATTCACTCCAGCAGCAGCCAGGCTGAGTTGTCTCCCTCCGCAGAATTGCCAGTGCATCCAGAATGAAATCTCACCTCCATCCACAGCCCCTGAACTCCACGCAGCCCCCTCACAGTCCCCCCCGACACCCTTCTCTCAGGTCCTGGGCACATTCCTCTCGATCCTGCCTCAGGGCCTTTGCACTTGCCATGCCCTCACCACAACATATAACCTGAGCTCAAATGTTGAGAGTGGGCTTCCCTACCACCAGCTGAAAGCTCTTGCTGCCAGGCCTTTGACCATGCTGTCACGTTCACGTCCCCAGAGGGTCTCCCAGAGCCTGGCACATGGTAGGTGCTCACTAAATACACTTGGGATGAATAGAGTTGGTGCTTCACAGATATTTGCTGGATGAGAAAATGGGGTCTCTGCCATCTCCCAGGGCCCCAGTAGTGGGGTGGGGGGCAGATGTCCTCTAAGCGCATTGCTCCTTCCCTCCCCAGGGTGCTGCTGGCCAGGCCTTTTCCTTGTCATTGATTTGTAAGGGCTCTTTGTATATTAAGAAAGTTTGTCCTTTGACATGGACATCACAAATGTTTGTTCCTGGTGTGCCATTGGTCATGTGAATTGGTTCATGGCAATTATGATTATCATTTTTGGTCATGTCATACAGAAGTTTTATTTACTTTTTCACTTTTTTATGTAGTCAGAGTTGTTTGCCTTTTCCATTGTGGCTTCTAGATTTTGTGCATGCTTGGAGTAGCTTTCCCAATTCCGACCCTGAAACATTTTTTTTCTAGGACTTTTTAGATTTGTATTTTACCCTTCAATCATTGAACGGTGTGGGACTGATTTTGAGCTGCAGGCCTGTTTTCAGCGATCAGCCTGTCGATACATCACACTTCACTGAAGGATCTTTCTTTTCCCCATGGAGCTGGAACATTCTTTTTGTACATGCTTTGCAGTCTACAGTGAACCGTCTTACTTAGGGTGGTCTTAACGACATGTGTTGCTAGTGGGTGGCAGGGCTCTTCTTTCTTGAGGTGAAAGACGTTGCTGGCTCCATCCGGGGGGTCTAGCAGGGGAGGTGGCCAGGGGAGCATGGACCAGCTCACCTGGACAACCTCAGTGACCTCTGCCCTCAGCCCCACAGTCTGAGAGATTTTGCTTCTCTGCTCAGAACTCTGAGAAACCCCACTTTGAGCTCTGAACAAAAAAAGAAAGTCTGGGCTGAGGCTCCAAGCTGTCACCCCTCCCCCAGGCAGCTCCAGCATGAGGCCTCCTCTCTGCCCTGCTCCCGCCTCTTCTCTCTGCCACCGCTGCCAGGAAGTCTTCCTGGATTCTCGCGTGGCTCACACCATCACCTTGCCCACATTTCTGCTCAAGGCTCACTTCCCCACAAGACCCCCTTGGGCCCTGAGCTAAACGCAGCGACCTGCCCCCATCCTCCACCTACTGTCCTTTCCTCCAGGACTCACACTGACGTCACTGGCTTATTTATTATATTTTCCATCTCTAGCTGCCTGCCCCCCCCACCCCCAAGGACGAAAGCCCCATGGGGGCTCTGCGTGTGCTGTGTTACCCATGTGCTCAGTCCTCACCCCTCCACACTGAGCCACCTCCTCCCTCCAGCCGCATCTCTGTGGGGGCCACGTTTGTGCCCAGAGTCGTTCACAACCACCGCCTGACTGTGCCCACTGAGGCCGCCCTGCCTGGACTGCGGGGAGGAAGGCTCATGGGACAGCTTACGGAGGGGACAGTGGCAGAGTCAGGGGGCCCCAGGCAGCACACAGCTTCCTGGGCTGCACAGGAGCCTCTTTGCTTGGAAGGGGGCCTGGGCAGTGGGGACCAGGATGCACGGAGGCCAGGAAGCTGCCCACGGCCACCTGGTGGGTGGGCTGGTGGAGGCGGGGGGGGACCCTGGCTCAGGATGGGCGGGGCTTGGGCCTCCCAACAGGCTGGCCAGCCCCTAGCTGGGGCCTCAGGGGGGTCCCGCCAGCAGAGGCCAAGTGGGGGCTGCCTGCCCTGCCCACATCATGCAGCCCCAGGCTGGCCGACTCAGTCACCCTCCTCGGGGCCGGGCGAGCGGGAATGTAGGGCAGGCTGGAAAAAGGCACTGGAAGCCGAGAGGCCGTGTTTGTGTTGGCGGCAGGGTGGAGGCCCCACCTGCATTTGATTCTCCCCTGCCTCCCCCTCCCGCACTGCCCCTCTGACGAGCCTCGAAGTCCTGGAAGCCAGGGGGACGCCGGGCAGAACACTTTGTACTGGGAGCCAGTGAGCACCCGGCCACCCCAGCCAAACCCCCAGCCCCGG
Organism: Mesoplodon mirus; assembly: GCF_964341445.2. Classification (NCBI taxonomy): domain Eukaryota; kingdom Metazoa; phylum Chordata; class Mammalia; order Artiodactyla; family Ziphiidae; genus Mesoplodon; species Mesoplodon mirus. The sequence continues at coordinate 2,399,077 of NC_138983.1, read as the reverse complement.
CGGGCGGGCAGGCGGGTGACACGCGGCCCAGTGACGGCGGGCAGGTGGGCAGGGGCCGCCCAGCAGCTCCGTCATCATAGTCCCATCTGCCTCTGGCTGCTGCTACCCTGGCCTGGCTGCCCCCAGTCCCCCTCCCCACCACCATCTCGGGGCCATCAGCCAGGGTGTGGGCAGTTCAGGACCCCTGGGCCTGCAGTGCCTCTTGAGGTGGGTTCACCCTCCATGAGCTCCACAGCCAGCAGGCCTCCCTCCACCCCTCGCACCCCGTCCTTGCCCTGGTGAGACTCCTGCAAGACGCCTACTGCTCTCAAGACAAAGACACAGCCCCGCCTCGGCCAGAGGGTCCCTCACGGTCTGGGCCTTGTGTCCCACCTTGGCCACTGCCCCTTCCTGCCCTGCACTGGCTTCTATCAGTTCCTTGGATGTGCTGTACCCCCTCTCTGCCTCAGGACATTTGCACCTGCCGGCCTGCTTTCTAGAACGTTCCTCCCGTCTCCTGAACCAGCAGACGGTCTCATTCTTCAGGCCCTTAGGTGAGGGTCTCCTCCTTAGAAACAGCGCCACCCCCACCCCAGTTTGCCTGCCATCACCTCCCTGCTTTGCCCCTTCCAGCCACTCTGGTCTGCCCAGGTACCACGTGCATCATTTGCTTCCTAAATGTCCACCTCCCTGAAAGCGGGGATACTGCCAGGCAGTCCATGACCCCTGACCACCTGGGGGGACTCTGGGCCTCCGTCACCCCCCTAGCAGGGAGGGGACAGAGAGTGCGTGCTGCAGCTCAGAATGGAGATTGATGTGTACGTGGCTGGAGTGTCCTGGGGGCAGGGTCTAGCTCCTCTGGACAGACCCCAGCGTGCCCCCCAGGCTCCCAGCACCTTCCAGTTGCCTCTGACCACTTCCCCTGCACGCACAGCTTGGTGCGGCTTCTCTCCGTGCCTCTCTCCGGCCACCCTTGGCTGTTCTTTTCCTGCTCAGTCCTGGACTATGTCCTTTCTCCGGACACCTGCGCAGCTTCCCGGCTTCTCCCTGACGGCACAGGCCCCCAGAGCCTCTTCCCCGGACAGTTAGAGGCCTGCTGATCCCACGCCAGCCGGCCTCCAGGACAGCGCCCGTGCGCCCCCGCCCTGGCAACACGCTCTGCCCAGCTGGACTTCTTGCTGTTCAATGAACCTCTTTACAAAGCGTTTGCATGATATAAGTACTCTTCAAAAACATTTTCTCCAAGAAGTAAAAACATTTCAAAGAAACGTCCCCTTTGACCTGGCCCGTCTGGCTTTCTTTCCCCCCCGCCCCGTCCCAGGTAACCGTCTTAGCGATCTGGTGTTTATCCTTCCAGCCATTTCAAAACACCAGCTCACGCGCATGCGATACAGTATCCATCTGCGGCAGGCTTAGCATGAACGGTAACATGAGATGCTAGGCTCTCTGCTTGCTCCCTTTCACTCAACACGGGTTTGGAGGCCGCCCGTGTTGAAACATGCCCACGGAGCCCGCTCCCCGGGGCGGCGGTGCAGCGGGCCTTTCCACGGGGCTCTGGAGACGCCACGTCGTCAGTGTCTGTCTGTGGACAGGGAGGCTGAGTGCGCCCCAGGCCACACCCAGGGGAGGGCACCGCTCTCCAGGAAAGGTCCTCTTGGCGTCGGCATCGGCTGCGAGGCTGGCCCTGCAGGGGCCCTTCCACTCACTCCCAGACAGGCTCCCCCGCCCCAGCCCCCCACCCCTCCTCCGCTCCGCTCCTCCCTGATCTGGGGGAGAGGAGCCCCCGCCCGGCCTGTCCTCCTGTCCTCCCAGTGCACCCAGGCGGCTCAGCCTTCCCCCCTCTCCCCAAGTCACCAGCCACAGAGGCACCCAACAGGGTCAAGGTTGGAGACTTTCAGGCCCCAGCAAATCCATCCAGAATCTGAGGCTCCCCCCACCCCTGCAGCTGCCGCCCTGGGCCCGGTCACCAGCGTCCCCCGGATCCTGCCAGCGGCCCCCCACCCGCTCTCCCATGGCCACTCTTAGGCCCCAGGAGGGGGACGTTAAAACGGGGTCTCCCCATGCCCTCAGAGTCAAGGCCAGGGTCACTGCCGTGGCCCCGAGGCCATCACGATCTGGCCGGGTCCTCCCTGCTGCCCCAGCCCCTCGGGTCTTCTGTTCAGGCCCCGAAGCGCCCCGGGCTCTTTGCACCTGCTGCCTCTGTGGGGCGGGCTCTTCCCCCAGGAGCTTCAAGCTGCCTCTGCCCTCCTCTGAGTATTCACTTAAATGCCCCGTCTCAGGGCTGTCCAGGTACTCTTTCTGCAAAGACACCCCTCCCCGGCACCCCTGCCACGCTCGACTCCTTGAAGGCAGGGCTTCTGCTTTGCTGCCTTGCAGCTGCCGGCCCACTGTCTGGCACACAATAGGTGCTCAGTAAAGACCTGCAGGATGAGTGGATCACCGCCACCAGAGGCCACACTGCCCAGGTCAGCCCCAGGTAGGGCAACCAGCAGAGGGGCTGAGGGGCTTGGCCTGCGTGTGTGTGTTCTGGCACGTGTGTGCCTGTGTGTGTGTGTGTGTGTGTGTGTGTGTGTGTGTGTGTGTACACGGGCAGAGTTCCACCAGGGCTGTGCTGGGCCCTACACTGGGGAGTGGGGGAAACCTGGGAACTGGCACGTGGAGCAGAATCCAGGGGCGGTGTCAAGGGCTGGGGGGCTGGAAGAGCTGGGGTACAGGCTGACCACCCCCAGCCCGGGGGGGGCCATGCCTGCCCACTCTTCAGGTGCCGGCGTGTCCAGTCTCCCTGCCTTTCCTGCCTCGGTCCTGGCCTGGAAACAGCGGCCCCATGACTCAGCCGCCCAGGGCCGGGCTGCAGCTGCAGCTGACCCAGACGGGCAGGCAGCCCCTGGCGCCCCGGGCCCCCCCAGGCCCACACCCAGGTCAGGGCCACCCCCGGCCCCGCCCCCACTCCTGGCTCCTGCCCCTAGGACAGGATTCCCTGAATTAGCCCCCGTGAGGCTGGACCCGAGTTAGAGGCTGGGCCGGGGGGCTCTGGGCTGGGGTCCCAGACCCGGGGACCTGGACTTGAGCCCCTTTCCTGGCACCTGGAAGAGCCTTGTGGGGAAGGAGACGTGGAACGGGCTGGAGCGCCCTTCCTGGAACCCGCCTTCCTGGGGAAGCCGCAGGGATTTCTGCCTGTCCAGGACCAAGCCCTGCACCCTGCCTGGCGTTGGAGGCCCAGCTGGGGGCTTGGGTGGGCCTTCGCCACCTTGGGCACGTGACAACACCCTCCCAGGCCTGTTCTCTCCCGGCCTGTGGGACCCACAGCCTGTGAGCCAGAAGCCCCTCAGCCCCATTCTTCCTCCGCCCAGCACCGGGCTCCCTCCCCACCTCTGTCTGCACACTCTTTAAGACCGGGAGCTCAGTCCCCCACGCTCTCAGTGGAGGGGCAGCGCCAGCAGCCCCAGAAGACGGGGGCCCGGGCCCCCCCACCCTCTTTGCCCCCCCGGCCCCTCCTTGGCGCTTTGCTTCACGGCAGTCCGAGTGCCAGCAGCTGCTCCCGCCCTCTCCTTGCCTGCTCACCTCCCCTGCCGAGCCGCCGCATCCCTGGGTCATGACTCATCCACGTGGGCACGTGGCCCTGGGGGGCCTGCTCTGTCACCTGGCCACGCAGATGCCCAGTGTGTGTGGGGACCTTGTGGCTAAGGGGGCGCTGCTGCACCTCCGCCCCACCCTAAGACCCACTGTCCGGGAAGTGGGTGAGGAGGAGGGGGGAGCAGGTGGGCCAGGAAGCCGCTGGGGCTCCAGGCCGGGCCCGAGCGCTCCAGCCCCCTCTGGACACACTTGGTGGGTTCCACTCCCCTTTGCTCCCAGCAACCCCCCAGGTCCCGGGCTTCGCTTCCCTACTGTTGCCGGTGGTCCCGTCCTGGGGCCTTTGCCCGTGTGGTTCACAGGCCCCCATCCTGCCTGGTCTCCAGCCTGGGCCCAGCCACATGCAAACATGGGACCTGGCGTTCCTGGCATCACCTCCCTGAGCCTTTGTCTCTGCATCTGTGAGACGGGGATGCGAAGGGACGCGCCACGAGGCGGTGGAGGGTCAAACGTGTCTCCCCAGCAGGGTATCTGCCTCCTAACCCCATTCCATCTCCAAACCCCTGGACCCCAGGCCAGGCTACCTGCGGCTCCTGTGCAGGTGACAGGGCTGCCCCTCACTGTCCCCACGTCTGCACTCTTGTGCCTGCCTCATTCCAGCCGCCACACTGAGGCAGGTGACCTTAGAGGTCCCCAGCCCTGATCCCGAGGTGTGTGGCCAAGCGGCTGGGGCGATGGAGGGGATGGGGTGGGGTGACCTTGGGGGTGCGTCAGAGACCTGGGGGCTGAGCAGTGGGGGCTCCCAGGACGGCCCACAATATTCGGAAGGTGAGTGAAAGTGTGGGGAGGCCTCCACCCCGGAAGGAGGCCCCGGGCTGGCCCGTGGCCCACCTAGCCTGGGCTGACCTGAAGGCGAGAGATTCAGGCCATCCTGCGGCTCCCTGCCCACACTTCCTGCTCCTGGGGCCGAGAGGAAGAGCTCCTTGGGACACTGGGCCCGGGTGGGGGGGACCCAGACTGACCAGACCAGGTATGGTCTGCAGGCTTCTGGGAGGACCTGGCTCACCCTCCGTCACAGCCTGCAGGTTCCCCATTAGCACCTGGATCTGGGGGCTTGGGAGACCATCCTTGGTACCACTTGGGTCACAGCTCTGGGAGGCCCACCCAGGCAGGAGGCCAGGGCCCTCTGTCAACCTGAGTTAAAGGTGGGAAGGGGGTGCCCACCAGTGGGCCCTCCTCTCTCACCGCTGCCCCCATCCCATACAGCCCCAGCCCCCTGGCTACCCAGAAGGCTCCTGTCCGGGGACCAGCCAGCCCCAAGTCTGCACATGTGACATGAGGACACACCTGGCCTGCCTCTGCACCCACTGTCCTGCTTTTCCCAAACCCAGGGGCACGTCTCCACCTCCTCCTCACCAGGGCACCATCAGACCTCCCCATTTCTTCCTCCATTCTGGAGTTTTCTCACCATCAGCAGCAAACCCAGCTGAAGAGCTCCCATGGGTGGGTATCATTTATCCTCAATTCCTGACCCAGAGGCAACCCCTCAACCCTCCCTGCTGTCTCTTGCCTTTACCTTGGTATTTCTAAACCACAGGCTTATATGTCTACCCCTTGCTTTTGAAGTTCTAGACATTATCTAGTGACTGCCTAACAGGGAAGACGAGAGATCAAGATTTCATTTTCACATCTCTTGCCCCCTGCCACTCCCCTATCCTGCCAATATAGTTACACTGCAATTCTAGGCTAAATAAATATTTACTGTTTGCATTTTATGTAAACATTATGTAACAGCATCACTATGTAAATGCTATTTTCAGCCAAGTCATGTGCTCTTCTATGATTATAACTTTTTGTTTTCCCTGGGGTTAAAATTGCCTTTATGTTTTGCTTAGTTTTCAGTGCATCTGTCACTAGTTTGCTCTTGAGCTCTCTGCCAGAATTGTAAAGCTTCTATCCATCCTGCTGAGAACACCAGCAATCTATCAGCCTTATACTTTTTTCTTCTGGAAGTTTCTTCCTAGGGCCCTAGAAGGATTAGTTACTCTCTAGCCCTGCTGAATAGTTGTAATGCTAGACTTTCTTTCCCCCATCATGTTAGGAATGTCCTTGGCCTCATTTTTTTGTGGGGGGGGATGTGTTGGATTCCCCTGGTTCTTGGATGCTGTGCTTCTCCTTTCTTGGTTTCCCCCTCCTTTTGCTGGAGCATATCCTCAAATAACTTTCTGAGAAAAGGTATGTGGTAGGTAAAACTCCTGACTGTGCACGTCTGAAAATGTCTTTAATTTACTCTCAGACCTGAGAGTTTGACTGGGTATAGAACCCCAGATTGAAAATAACCTTTTTTATTTTTTGCTTTTCAGACAGTGAGGTAAACAGAGAGAAGGCCCCTTGGTCCTCCTGTAGTGCTGTACACATTTAGACTCTGGGTGATCCAGCTCAGCTGGGACCCTATGGGTGGCAAAATTCTCCCTTAATTAGGCTACCACCACTTCCATTGTCTTAGCAACAGCTGGGACTAAGCCACTTGCCCTGAATCTAGTCCATCATCTCCTTGCTAGCTGCTCTCTTTGCCTCCCCACACCCACGCCCCCTAAAACCCCCTGCTCTACACATAGCTCAGAAACATGTAAATCAGAGCATGTCACCTCTGGGCTTAGAGCTGAAAACCCACCTACAGCTTCTGATCAAGCGAAAACAAATCCAAACTCCTTATGGGGGCTGCCAGGCCCCGATCTGGCCCCTACCAGCCCTCCCCACCATCATCTCATACCACTTGCCCAAGTCCCACTTGCCCGGGAGCTGCTGTCCCCCAGTATTCCAGGCTCTTTCACCCCAAGATCTCAGGCCTGATGCTCCCGGCCCACAGCAGCACTTAGTAAAGGTTTGTTGAATGGCTTAGTGAACAGGTGAGTGAGTGAATCCACCTCCGCCTTATCCAGAAGCATGGGAACCATCTAAGGCCCGGGGTGGGGTGGGGTGGGCTGCAGAGCCTAGTTGTCAGCAATGCAAGGTGTCAGGAGGGGCCGAGGTGGCGGGGGCAGCCTCCCCTCTGCTCCTGGACGTCTGTCCAGCTCACGACCCTCCCTTGTTTGGTTTCTACTCTGATGCCACCTCCTGGGAGACCCCCCTGCCCACCTCCCACACTGCTCACTTGCCGCCCGCCTGCTTTCTTCCGCCCAGTCCTGCTGCTCCGTAACTCCATGCTCCACCCCTTGGCTTGCTGGTTTCTTGTCCATCTCTCCCTGGACTGAGTTTCCTGAGGAAGGGGTCTGTGTGGCCTCCCCAGCACTTGGGGCCACTCCTGGCCTCTGGTCGGTGCTTGAGTCACTGAGTCAACAGATCTGGGGTGGAGGCAGGTCTGGGGCCAGAGAAGCGGGATGGCCGGGGAGCCCCACTTCCCTTGCGTCCCCCTCTGTTCTCCCCCAGGCCCACCGGTGGCGGTGGCTGGTGAGGTGGGCTGGTTGGCCCCCCGCCCCCCGGTCCCCTCCACATGCCCCAGAGCCCTTTGCCTGCCAGCTGCAGATCTGCCAGATAGGGGGAGACCTGCAGGAGGGCGGCAGCAGGGGTGGGGGAAGGGCTCGGAGCCGGGCCTGGCGCTCGCCCTCCAACGCCGCCGTCCTCCGAGTTTCCGTGACTGTCTGTGCGTAACCGCACCGCGGTTTCCATCAGCGCTGCCAAGTGGCGGCTGCTGGGCCTGGCCTCGGGTTCTGATCCCCGACAAGCCTGCTCTCTGTCAGGCAGCCCTGGGAAGCTGGGGCGCATGGTGGGTGCAAAGGGTTAAGCTGCCCTCTACCACCCCGTCTCATTTCTCAAAGGCCGGGCCCTCTTTCCTTCCAAGTCACAGCTGACGTGAAATGTAGCCTTAAAATGCAGCTGACATGAAAAACAATAGCACTCCCTCGGAGAGGTTCTGCTGCGGGCTGGACGGCCCCCCGCCCCCCAATAATTACTCAAGACATTGGCATGAGCCGGGCCTGGTTAGGTAACAGGCTGCTCGCTCCGGAGACTTATAACTCACAGGCAGCTACACATGATCCCTGCAGACAACAAAATCGTTTCCAGGATGGCGGGGAGGGCGAGGCCTCAAGGAGGGGGTACGGGGAGGGGGTACGGCGGTGGGGGGGGCGGCGGCTGGAGGGGCTGAGACCAGGCCGGGTGGGGGTGGGTCCGAGGGAGGGCCTCCCGGGGGCCCCAGGGATGCAGCCTGGGAACTTGGGAGCCGGGGAAGCATTTGTGGGAAGCAGTTCCCTGCCCCCTCTCTGCTCTGACTCCTACCCTTGCCCCAGTCCCTGGAGGGTGAGGCCACTCTGGTCCAGTCTGTTACTGAGCAAGGCATGGGAGACACTCATTCATACTGAAGTGTGAATGACTAACCATGTTGGGAGCACTTCCCCCTTCTCTGTGGAAGATAATTAATTGTCTGTTTACTGTCCGTGGCCCCATTGAACACGACTCCCTCAAGGGCAGGTCCACATACTTTCCCCCGTGTTCCCAGCGCCTAGTACATAGCAGACATTCAGAAAATATTTGTTGAAGACGACATCTAACCCAAAGAAGGAAGCGTCAAGAGTGTAACTCTGGGCACGCAGGGCGGGGCCCCCGGCAGCCAGTGCCAAAGGGATGCTGGCAAGAGGACAGCTGTGGACAGTTCCGCTCCCCTCCCCGCGCCCGCGCCCTGAAACCCTGGGCCCCTGGAACCTCCCGCAGGAAACGCCCATTTCCCTGGAAGGATGCTGAGCCGAGGCGGGTGGAGGACTCAGAACGTGTGGGTTGGGAGGGCCCTCCCCTGGCCTCCCCATCGGTCTCGCTCTGCACCCGGCAGCCCGGCAGCCCATCCACGCCCAGGGAGCCCGATGTCTGGGGCGGCAGCAGGAGGGAGGGTCCAGCTCAGGCCTGGCCTCTGCCACAGCTCGGGGAAGCAGCACCTCCCACTCTTTCTGGGCCCTTTTCCTCTGTGACCAACTCTGGGCCCAAGGCTATCCCTCTCCAGGCCCACCCGACCTTGGTCTCCGGCCCCAGTCTGAGGTCAAACATGCCACTGCTCCTGCACTGTCCCCAGGTGCAGGCAAGGCGTGGCTGGAGGAGCAGGCCCGCAGCTGCCCAGCCGGGCCCTTCGCTGGGCAGAGCAGCTTCTATCCACCAACAAACACCCAGGCTCCCCACCCCAAGTGCCCACCTCCTCATCCCGTCACTCAGGCCACCAGGATTTATGAGGCACCTACTATGCACTGGCATGGGGGTCCTGGTGACCCAGGCGGTGGGATCCACGTCCCCGATCAGGTCAGCACAGCGTCTACTGCGGTCAGAGTGGACACGGCGGTAGCACCGAGTCAGACCAAGTAAGGAACTCCGTGGCCCTGCAGGGCCACACCCAATGGGATGTCCCAGACCTTGTTTCCGGGCCTCCCAATGGCACGGTACACCCCTTCCTGAAGTCACCTCCCCTAGGATGATGGGACGCCCGAGATTCCTCCCCCCGGAATCTCTTTCTGGGTGACCTCACTCACACCTCTTCTTTCGGTGCCAGCTCCACACCGCCCACTCTCAACCTCGCCAACCCTCCCTCTGAGCCTCATACTCCAACTGCAGGTGGACACTCCCACGCAGACGTCTCAGAGACATGTCACCTCCTCCTATGCCGTGTTCCCTCCTGGGAATCACCTTGGCCTTCCCTCCCCCACTGAGTGGCCAAGACAGAGCCAGGGCGGGGGGGCGGTCCTTTCCTGATGATGCCCCACCCCCACCCCCATATCCAACCCATCCCCAAGTCTGAGTATTTCACCCCCTGAACATCTCCTGCATCGCCTTTCTTTCCACCCCGTGGTCCTCTCCTCCCCCTTTCTCCCAGGACTTTGGCCATGGCCCCTCACCTGTCTCCCCATCTCCTCTGGTCCCCCTGTGATCGTCTCACATTCCAGCCAGAGAGCAGCTCTTGTGGGAAGAGTTCATTACGTGTGTGTGTGTGTGTGTGCGTGTAAGAGAGAGTGTGGGTGGGTGGGTATACGTGAGTGTAACCGAGAGGATGCACTCACTGTAGAGCTTATAATGAAAAAGAACCATTTGGACCTCAGTTCACACCTCTGTCCCATTCATGGGGCAGCTACTTTTAAGGCTTCCCTTTGGCAATTCTCTTATCAGCCTTAAGGAACATGCTTCCCATATTATTTCTTGATTTATCAACTTCAGAATCTTTTTTATAATTCCTTCCATGGAGGGTGAGGATTGAGCTCTCTCAAACCATCTTATGCATCCCCTCTCTCTCATTTCCCAGGATCGCTTCACCATTATTGTCATTCAGTCCACAGTGAGATCTACGCCCAGCATTTATTCCTTTAGAGCCATGGGGTCTGTGGTTCTCCACCCTGTTTTCTAGCATTGCCTACCTTGGGGTGATCCTCTGCTGTTTCACAAGCCCCTTTGTATCAGGTTTGCCTCTGAGTCCACCCTGTTCATTTTCCTGGGAGACCTCCCTGGGGCAGCCTGTCCTCTGCCTGTGCCTGGGCTAGGACCTCCCCAGCATCCCCCTGCACAGGCCCTACTGCTGTCTGCCTTCCATGCCTTCCTCTGTCCTCACCTGCTCCCACGTTTTGCTGGAGCACCTTCTCCATAACTTTCTAAGAAAAAGTGCAGAAAGTAAAGTTCACGAACTCTCACGTGTTTTCAGACATGCCTTTATGGTATCCTCGCCCTTGATAGATACCTTGGCTGGGTATAGAATTGTACTTTCCTTTGGAATTTTGAAGGCATCTTTGTAAGTCTTCTCTACTGAAAACCAACCTGTTCTGAGGCCTGTGGTTTGGTAGGTCACCTGTTAGTGTTTTGGGAAGGTTCTGGAAGGACACAAGGACACGGTGGCTGCCCTTTTAGTCCAGGTTCTCGGTGGGCTCTCCCTTCCATTGACGTTTCCTCTCCTCAGCTGTCTCTCATCTCCCTTCCTGGAATGTCCAGTAGTTGGATGTTGAGTCTCCTTGGACCAAGTCTCCATGCTTCTTGGCTGTTCTCTCCTATTTTCCATCTCTCTGTCTGTCTTCTACTTTCTGGGAGACTGACTTCAATCTTTTACTGCCTTTCTTTGTTTTTTTTTTTTTAATTCAGTAACATATTTTACATTTCCAAGAGCTCTTTCTGGTTCTCTGTTTCTTTTTCATAGCATCCTGTTCTGGCTTAATGATTACATTATCCTCTTGAATTTCAGAGTGATCTTACAAATGCAACATTTTTCATATGGCTCCACTGCCTAATGTCCTTTAGGGTGCCCCACTGTCCTCACCCTGAGTGCCCCTTCCTTGATCTAACCCTGTCCAGCTCTTCACCCTCCCTCACCCCACTCACTCCCTTGGCCTGTGCTCAGCCCTCTATGTCCTCTCAGATACACAAAGCAGGCCTCTTCCTTCCTGTCTCGGGGCCTTTGCACGTGCAGCCCCCTGTCTGGAAGGCTCTCTCCATCTCTCTGCTTAGCCGAGCTAATTTCCACTCATGCTTTGTGTGCAGATCACAGGGCGCTTCCTCAGATGCCTTTGCTAACTTCCTAGGTGGGGTCACAACCCCTGTTCTGTGTCCCTTCAGCTCTATTTATAGCACTCGGCATGATTTTTTTCCTTTTTTTTTTCTTTTCCCAGTTTTGTTGAGATATAATTGACATACAGTGCTGTATAAGTCCCCACCCCTTTCTCCTAGAGGGTAACCCCCATGAGGGCGAGGTCTGGTCCATCTTGTCCGCTGCTGTACCCCAGGGCCCAGCATGGAGTTGGGGCTTGTATCAGTGTCTCATTGCTACTGTAACAAGTTACCACAAACCTAGCAGTACACACATTTACTCTCTTACAGCTCTGGAGGTCAGGAGACTTACTGGGCAAAAATCAAGGTGTCACGAGGCCTGCATTCCTTGTAGAGGCTCCAGGAGAGAATCTGTTTCCTGGCCCTTTGCAGCTTCTAGAGGTTACTGCATCCTTGGCTCGTGGCCCCTGCCTCTACTTTCAAAGCAGCATGTGGCATCTTTTCTCCTCTCTGACCTCTGCTTCTGTCATCCCAGCCCCTCCTCTGACTCTGAACCTCCAGTCTCCCTCTTATAAGGACCCCTGCCATGATATTGGTCCTACCTGGATCATCCAGGGTGATTCCCCCACCTCAAGAGCCTTCACTTAATTGCATCTGCAAAGTCCCCTTTGCAATGGGAGGTCACATGTTCACAGGTGCCGGGGACGAGGACAGGGACATCTTTGGGGCTGTTATGAGAGCACCATGCTCATACGTGCTTGTAGAGCAGGGACACGGTTCCAGTGCAGGATAATTGGGGTCTCCTGGGCAAAGTGCCCTTTAAGGGGACACCTCAAGGACCAGGCAGGTAAGGGGGGGCAAGAGGGAAGTGCCTCTGAGCAGCCATGAGGACTTCCAGGGGGACAGTACCAGGACCTATCTCAAAGTTCCGGAAGCCAGCACGAATGGTCTAGAACTATAGTAAGGGCAGAGGACACTGTTGGTGACTGGGGTGGTGGTGGGGAGTCTGTGTGATTCTGCCCTTGAGGAGCTCTTCCACAGACCACTCCTCCTCAGTGTCCCCCGGGCTCTCCACCTGCTCTCCTTTGCTCTGGCTCAGGCCTGATGACCTCCAATCCCATTTGAGCCCACCTGGCCAGCCCCCCAGGCTCCCTGCCCACTGCAGCCAGAGCAACAATTCAGATCACACAGCGACCGCCACCCCCACCCCACCACCTGAAACCTGGCCAGAGCTTCCCCTGGGCTGGCGTGAAGACCCAAGGTGCAGGGTTCTCACCACGCTCCCCCTGCCTCACCCTGCCAGGCCCTTGGTCCCCTTTCCGTCCTCACTTGCCACACTCCTGCCCTGCATGAGCCACGTCCTCTGCACCTAGTATCATACAGCTGGGAGGTAGAGGAAGCGCCAGGCTCCAACGCTCACTTGGTGGTAATCACTCCCTGAACTACAGGGTCTCACTCCCGAGATGAGGAGTCACCAAACACCTGAGGAGCCTGATCCCACCCCCGTGGGACAGCAGCCTCACCATGGGGTGAACTCACACCTGAAGAGGGAGCTTCAGGGGGCTTTAGATTAGATCCAACATCCTTAGAGAGATACAAAGGGGTGCCAGCAAAAGGAGTGGAGATCAAAGACCTGATTGCTGTGATGGCCAGAGAAGCCTCCAGAGACTGGCCAATGAGCAGGCCAGGCCAGCAGATGGGGGAGCAGTGAGTGGAGGCCAAGCCAGTGGGATCACTCATGACATAGTACAGTGAGAAAGAGGAAAGTAAGGGACGAAAGAAAGGTGGGGGAATGTGGAGGCTGGAGGCTCCAGAACCGATGGAGAGGCGTTCCAAAAGGAGAGAAGAAGCAGAGGGAGGGAGGGGAGCAGAGACCACTGCACACACCTGAGGGAAGGACACACATGTGCCTGGACTTTAAGGGCCCAGAGTGCAGAACAGAAAAAAAATCAAACTAAACCAAGAAACCAAGAAATCCACAATATCATTGGCAATTATGCACCTATCTCTCAGAAGCTGACATGTCACAGTGGGAAAAATGAACAAACAAAATAAGGATGTAGAGGAAGTGAATGACTCAACTAACAGAAAAGTCTCTGCTGCCTCCACATGTACACAGAAAGTTCTCAAAAATGGCCTTATTAGGCCCTAAAAGAAAAGCCAATACATTTGAAAAAGTCTATACCTTAAAATAAAATTGGAAATTAGTAATAAAAAGAGAGCAACAAAACTGATACACCTGGAAGTTAAAAAAATATATTTCTGAATAAGTCTTCAGTTAAAGAGAAAATAAAATGGAGATTAAATTTATTTAAAACAGATTCACAATAAAAGTATAACATATCAAAATCTGTGGGATGCTGCCAAAAAGGTATTCAGAGGAATATTTATAGCAGTTTTTAAAAATCAGGAAGTTTGAAAACAAATGGGCTAAGCTTTCAACTCAAGAGGCTAGAAAAAGGACACCAAAATAAATACAAAGAAAGAATAAGAAAGGATAAAGGAGGAGATTAACAAAACAAAGAGAAATTTTTTGAAAATAGAATTGATCGACAAAACCAACTACTATTTTTTTGAAGAGTCAAGAAAATAGATTAACGTTAAGCAAGTAAAGTAACAAAGAATTAGGAATGAAAAGGGAGTAATAACTACACATGCAGAGTGAATTGAATAATTATGTTATGATGATATATTATTTTATGTCCATAAAACTAAAAACTCAACATGATAAATAATTTTCAAGGAAAAATTGTCCAAAGTGGTTTATGAAATAGAAAATCCTAATAAACAAAAACCCATTGGGGAAATTGAAATGATAGTCACCTACCCTCCTCCTGAAGGTTCTAAGTTTTTTGAGCTATTTCTACAATATTTTCAAGAAGCAAATAACATCGAGCCCACACAAAGTGTTCCACTTATAGGCAAAGATGGGACATTGACCACCTTATCTTATTAGGTAAAACCAGGCACCAAAACTGGGTAAGGAAATATAAGAAAATTCTAGGTCAAAGCCAGTTATAAACACAGATGCCCAAATCCTAAACTGTAAAGTAGCAGATGGAATTCAGCAGCCTAAGAGAGTCAAGATCATATATATACTAGGAATTCAAGGACAGTTTGACCTTAGGAAGTCAAGCAATGTTCTAGCTCACGTGATCTGGTATCTGGCCCCTGTTTTTTGTGTGTTTTCTTGTCTGTCTTTCTTTTTTTTTTTTTTGGCCACACCTCATGGCTTGCGGGATCTTAGTTCCCTGACCAGGGATTGAACCCGTGCCCCTGTAGTGGAAGCACGGAGTCTTAACCCCTAGACCACCAGGGAAGTCCCTTGGTGTGTTTTCAACTGGACTTATACTCTCACTTGTGGGCTGATGGGTTTGGGTGTGTGTCTCCCATTCCCAAGTTCCCAGCCTGCCCAGGGGCAGGGTTGGGTGGGGCTCATGCCAACTTTGCCTGGCCTCACTTGTACGCTGGTTTGCTCTGTTTTGTCTCCATCCTTTCACCGCCTCCCTCCGCCCCCCCCCCCCAACTCACGGCCAGTCACACAGTAGGCACCCAGAGCATCCCTATGGAACTGATCTGATTTTGACTGTAACTCAGCACACTCAGGCAGATCCTTCCTGACTCAGCCATGTTTCTTGCACCAATGCGAGGTGACCTCGGGCTGGAACGGTTGGAAAGGATGGACAGACAGGTACACAGAGTGTGAGCAGATGGACGAGAGGCAGCCAAAGAGCTAAGGTTGCTGGGAGCCAGGGATCCCCAGGATCAGAAGGTACATGGGCTCAGGTGTTCCCAAGCTGAACCAACCCATGGATATAGAGGGACATTCACATGAGCTCTTGAGCCTTTCAGGGGACAGAACACCAGGGTTCAGGCAAGAGAAGGCTGGGATGCTTCACTGGGAACCCTGCCAAACGCCTTCACTGAGTACTGTGTCCTGAGCCTCTGTGGGTCCCACATGACTCATACCCTGAGCACCTCTGGGCTGTGCACCCCATACTCCACAGCAGCAGCTCTGTGCGGGCCACCTGGCTGGCACTCAGGAAAGATGGGCAGAGTTAGGCTGGAGAGAAGTCCATTCTAAAAGGAGCCTGGAGGACAGGGTCTGGGGCCTCTCTGGGAAAGCCTCATTCCTACCCGTGGCTTTGCACCTGCCGTTCCCTCTGCCTGGTCTTCGCAAGGCTGGCTCCTTCTCGCCACTGGGCCTCAGCCCCTCAGGGACGCCATCCCGGCCCCTTTGAGGGTCCTCATCACGGCCCCCAAGTTCTTTCTTTTGTGGAACTTATTATCACTAGGAACTTATCTTGTTTTTGTTTGTTTGCTTGTTTCCTTGATTACTGTCTGTCCTCCCCAACAGATGACAGCCCCTTGGGAGCCGGGACCTCTGCGATCTAGGCCACCACTGACCCCTGGGGCACAGGAGTGTGCAGTGAACGTTTGTTGAGTGAATGGATGAGTGAGTGAGGGCCAGGCGGGGACACCCCTGGGGGAATTCTCCCTGGGGGAATAATTCTGGTTGGACTTTTCAAAGGGGTGAGAGTGGCCTGGCCCCATCCAGGCTGGAACCGGGGGCTTAAGGAGGTGGGAGTCCTGCGGGGCTGGGGCAGGGGCTGGCGACTGTGCTGGACTCCGGGCCAGACCTCTCAGGCCACCTGCCTTCCTGCGGGGCAAGTGTTTTGCACCCCCGTCCCGCCCCCCCCCAGTTCTGCCGGGGCAGTGGAGGAGCAGCAAGGCCAGGCTGTCTCCCCAGCAGTTGTGGGAACACCTGTCGGGGAGGGTGTGGAGGGGGCCGCGCTGGCAGCTGAGAGCTGAGCCTGGCCCGGGCCAGGGGAGGGCCTGGGTCAGCAGACTGGGGCTGGGGGCTCTGGGCAGCTGGTGCCGGGACCTGTGGGCCCGACAGGTGGGCCGGGGGGCTCAGCAGCTGGGCTGGCAACGACTGGAGGCGGGGTAGGCACATCCCGGGGGGTAGATCCGGCCCCGGAGCTGTGTGTGCATGTGTGTGCGGGGGGTGGGCACAGGGGGTCTGGTGTGGGACAGGGGACAATGGGGGCATTTTCTGGGCCCCTCGCCCAGAGCGGCAATGTCCTGTGACGGCCCCCAGCGTTTGGCTCCGATGTGCCACAGGCTTTTCTGCCTGAGAAAGGCCTCTTTTTGCTTTTCTGAGAACTCTGGAGGCCCTGGGATGTGCACACTGAGGGGGTGCACAGAGTGTGGATGTTGGGTGGAAAAAAGGGTTGAGGACAAGCTTTTCCTGCCTGGGCCGCCCCCCCTCCCCCGCGAGAGGCTGGGTTCCCACAGAGTGGAGGGGGGTGACTGTTTCTTTGGACGGTCCCGCAGCTTCCCTGCCAAGATAGTGGGTTTAGATGTTAATACATATTCTGCCAGAAGAAAAGAAAAACGGTTTTGTAGACAGTACTTTGGGAACTGCTGGGTTAAACAAAATTAGGTTCTTTGACTGGAGGCCTTCTCAGGGCCTTTAAAATGCAAATGAGCATCGTTTGCACAAAAGCCCGGGGGCGGGGGCGGGGAGGAGGGGTGCTGAGTGGGAAGGGAGGGGTTCTGTGGGAGCTTTCTGAAACTCCTCTGGCCCCGGATCCAGGATCCACGGCTGGAATTCTGAGCAGAATTCTAAAGATTCAAGGTTTCCTTAAGTCCAGTGTTCCACCTTTGCCATGCCGAGAGGCCGGGTGCCCTGCGTGAGAAGGGTGGCCTGATCGCATCTATGCCACCTGCCTCCTACCCAGGCTCTGCAGAGCTGGGACAGCCAGGACTTAACGCCCCAGGCTGTGACCCGCACCCATCCTCTGAGCCCTCCTAGCCACGGACCCCCGGCTGAGCCCTCTGAAGGCAGCAGGAACTGAAACTGGGGACCTGTCCTTCCACGGGGCAGGCGGCTGGAGCGCAGGGCGGCCCCGGGCTCAGCTCAGGGTCTGAACTGCCTCTGCGCCTCCTGGAAAACGGGCCCCACCTGCCGGGTCGGCCGCCTCTGCGGGGCCATCGCCGTGTGCACAAAGCTGGGGGGCTGAGGGCACCAACACGGCCCTCGTCCCAGTACGACAGGGGTTCAAGGTAGCACTCAGAAACTGGCTGAAGCCTCGGAAAGAGCCGTCGTGGGTTCTGTCCAATGTAGTTAAAAACATCTGACTGCGACCACAAAAATGCTGGCCTCGGGCCTGCTGCGAAAACATTTTCATGTGAAATGCAAACGCGCTGGTGCAGTGAAGAGCTTGTGCGTTAACCCTTGGAAGGAAGTGTGCGCGCAGCCGGCTTGGCCAGGAGCCATGGCCTTGGCCACCGGCAGGGACACAGCCCGGGGCACAGTCTCTGGGGGCAGGTGCGGGGCCATCAGGGGTGCTGCTGGGCTCCGGCAGCCTAGGGTCTGGACGTCCTCAGGGGCCGGGGACATCCAGGTTTGGGGGGGCCTCCAGAGGTCAAGGGGCAGCCTGCTGCCACCGGTGGGGCTGAGGCTCAGAGACAAGCGTTCATTCATTCGAGGGACCCTGAGTGGGCGGTGGTGTGGTCCGGGGCTGGGGGTATGTATCAAGCAGACCCCGTCAGCACTCAGCTGGTATCTTGGAGTTGGGGGAGAGATGTGATAAGCCGAGAGGTAAAACTGGGAGGTACTGGGTACGCGGTACACGGGGAGGCATGCGCCAGGGAGTCCCTCCTGCCTCAGTGGGAGGGAGCCCGTCCCCTCTGCGACGGCAGGGATGGCCCAGCTTTCCACGGCTAAGAGGACCACTGCAGCGCACAGCCCGGAGGCCCAGCCCAACACCGGTGCGCCAGTGCTCGCGGACAGACTCGCCAAGCGGCGAGTGCGGCCAAAGGGTGAGCACCATCTCCGTGCTGACGGCCCACCATCTCCACCGAAGGCTGTAGAAACTGTCCCCTGACGGGGCGGTGGGGGGAGGGGGCGTCACCAGCACTGAGTGTTACTCTCCTTTTTCATCTTTGCCAGCCTGCTGTCCAGAGCCTGCATCCCACCACCCGATTCCCCGGACTCCTGACCACCGCCGTCGGGGGTAGGACTTCAGCGCCCTGTGTGGGAGCTCGCTGGACACAGGGCTGCTAACCCTTCCACAGCAACACATATGACGGCTGCTTTCCCCAGAATAGGGCCCTTCAGCCTCGCTCACAGAGAGAGGAGTAAGGGGACAAGCTGAGAGTGGACCGGCTGAAGGCCTTCGCCCTCAGTTGCCATCCATGTCCTCGGGGGCTGTCGCCCTCCCGAGCCCAGGCTGCCAGCTGTCTGCATTCATCTCAGGCGGCCCTCACCCAGAGCCATGTGCGCACTTGGGCCCCCAGCGCCCGAGCCCGCCTGCCAGGGAGCGTGTCCAGCTGGCCCGGCCCCCCGCCCTCCCGCCCCGACAGGTGTGTGGTGACTCAGCGGGGGTTAATTTTTCAGCACAGGCAGCTGTCGGAGACAGCCCGGAGACCGCCCGGAGACCCTTGAGCCTGCCCCAGGCTGAGGGTGGGGCTTCAGAGCCAGGAGCTTGGGGGCGTCTGGCAGGAAGTGGGGGCAGCTCAGCCCAGTGCCTCTGGGGCCCCTCTCTTCCCCGACCCTCGCCCGAGCAGGGGCTCCAGCACGTCCCACCTCCCTCTCTGCTGGCATGGGGGCAGGGGCCCTCCAGGACGGTCTCCTCCTGTTTGCCTGTTCCAGCCTGAGACTGAGGGTACTGTGGCAGTGACTCCACTTTCAAGCAGGTCTTGAGGGCCCTTTCTTGGGGTTCCAGCCCCCATTCCCAAAGGCTCGGGCAGGGCCCTGGCTGGGGATCCTGAGTTGGTACCAGGTATTTGGATTCACAGAGAGGAGAGGGCTCCCAGACCTCCTCTGGCTCCACAGGCTGGACTCAGAAACATCCAAGGGACCCCAGTGTGTCTCTTTGGAACCGAGAGAGGCCACAGAGCCCCATCCCTGAGCCCAGGGTGCAGAGGGTCCCTGTGTGGGTGTCCACAAGGCCCACGTGGGCCCCCAGGGAGGAATGTGGGTGTGCATGGACACTCTGCACACACGTTCTCACCAGCTCCGGGCCAGCCCCAGAAGCAGTGGGGCCAGGAAGCAGAGAGGGAGCCCCTGCTCATGAGCAGGGGAGAGTCCCAGAGGAAAATGGCTCGAGACCTAGGCCTTAGCAGGATGGCTCAGGGGTCCGCTCAGCAGCCAGAGGCAGATGGCACAGGAAGAAGGGCTACCAGCCTTGAGGGCTCGGGGCCCACGTGTTCCTAACTGATGAATCCTTGCTTTATCTACTCATCCACGTTTGTTTGTTTCCTCCCTCCCTTCCATCCATCCATCCACAAACCCACCCACCCAGACTTCCTTCCTACCAATATCCGTCTATCCGTCCAAACACCCACCCATCCATCTACCCACCCTCTCTCCACCCATCCATCCATCTCCTCCATCCATCCATCCTCCCTCTCTCCACCCATCCATCCATCTCCTCCATCCATCCCTCGTCTACCTACTTTTACTCCCACCCCCCCGCCCCCATTCCCTGTGTCCGCCTTCATTCTCTCCACGAGCAGTTAGCAGCTGCCTCCTGTGTATCTTGTGGCAACGGCAACAACAAGAAGATCAAAAGGCATTTATGACGCAGCCACTGGCCTCTGGAGTGACAGCCTGCCACCAGCTAAAAATAGCCCAGGATCAAGATGCCGGCTGGTTCTCCATCCCTTCTTTCATCTCTTGGGTCTTTGCCTCTCTCGACAGGGGACACACTCCATGCGGCTGAAAGGTCCCAGATCAAAAGGGATTGTGGGGCAGGCATGGGGGTGCTGTCAGGGCTGGGTGACCAGGTACAAGGTTGACAAACGGGGTGCGTCTGTTTGACCCTGAGGGTTGTGGCGGACGTCGCGGACTGGGGCCATTGGTGGAGAGAGCAAACACCCAAGGGAGGCAGGTGTGGGGGAAGAAGAGGGAGCACCTGGGCCTGGGCTCGGCCCCAGCGAGAGTGGGGAGTCCGGGTTCCCCGAGGTGCGATGCATAGGGACACATGGGTGCGGGCTGGGCGGGGGTCAGTTTCCTGGGACCACACAGCCTTAAAATGGGCCCTGGCCATTGACGGGGCCACCAGAGTTCCCATCGAGCTGTCCCAGGCACAGATACCCACCGAACTCCTGCCTGCCCCCTTGTTGTGACACAGAGTGAGGTCGGCTAGGCCTGGCCTGTGTTCACGGATAAACCCTTCGGGCAGCGAGGCCACTACACAGAGTTCGCTGGGCACCTACTCTGCGCTGGCCGCTGTGGGGATGGCGTTAGACCGGCCCCGCCTCGGCGAAGCTTCCCTTCCCACGGTGGAGCCAGACTGTGACACCCAGCCCAGCTTTAGGGTCAGGTGGTGATGAGGGACCGGGGTGCTGGGGGCCGAGACCAGCAGGCAGTGAGGGGAGGGCGTGTTGGGCAGGAAAGAGCACGTGCAGGCGGCGTCCCCGGGGGGGCAAGCAGGCCGCCTGGGCGCAGGGCACCGTGCACACAGGTGAGGGGCCTGGAGGAGGGAACCCGCGAAGGCAGGTGAGGTCGGCTGGGAGGTAGGCGTGGGTAGTGGGGGGCGCCTGGATTTCGTCCCAGGGAGAAGGGGGGCCGGGGGTTTGAGCAGGAGCCGGTGGTCTGGTTTATGTTTGACACGCCCCTCTGGCCGCTGCGTGGAGGCAGGAATGTGGAGTGAGAGTGAGAGTGAAAGCGGGGCGCCCCTTGCGATGGGGCTGGCCCTCTTCTTTGGGAAGGAACGCTGCCCTCAGACATGCTGTTCCTGTCTGCTGCAAATGCCCTTCCGCCCCAGGCAGAGGCTGCAGAGGAAGTTGTCTGGGATTCAAAACTGTCTCGCCCATCACTATGACCTGTGCCCCTGGGTGCCTTCCTTCCCTCCCTTCAGGCCTTAGTTTCCTCAGCTGCAAATGACCTCTAACCACACCCCGCGTGGCCTGCTGCCCCTGGCTGGCCTCAGGGCCACCTCCTCCAGCAGCCCTCCCTGAGTGCCCACAGCTCAGGTGGCTTCCCCCTCCTGGGACTCTCCACTCCTTTGGACCCTTCTGGGACCCTGGGCACCCTGCATCCCCTCACCTGTGTGGCCAGCTTGCCCACCAAGCAAGGAGCCCCCTGCCTGGGGGACTGGGCCTCGGCTCTTGTCGTGCCCCCAAGCCGAGCTGAGGGCCAGGTGCCCGAGGGCAGCTGCCCGTGACGTAAACAATGGTGAGTCCATCACTGTGGCCCGGGACGCAGTCCCCCAGTGCCCTGGCTTCTGTGGTCAGGGGCTCAGGACCCTTCTGAGTGTGTGTAGGGTCTTAGCTCTGATGGGCCAGACCCCATAAGCGAGCAGGCCCTGTTCCTGCAGACAGGGCAGCGGGGTGGGGGGTGTGCTGCTGTGACGCCCAGCTGGGCAGGCAGCAAGAAGCAGGGCCCTGGTCCTGCTGTCAGGGTGTGGCTGGGCGTAGAGCTGTCCTCCTGGTCCCAGGTCACTGGGAGGGAGGGAGAGAAGGAGAGAGGAATAGAGGGAGAGGGGGAAGGAAGGAAGAAGGAAGGGAGGGAGGGAGGGAAGGAGGGAAGGAGGGGTTCATGTTCATTCAGGCATGTGCTGGGCCTTGGCAGGCAGCTCTTGTCCATTCCTCTCTGCTCTAGTCCCAGGAGGCGGGGTCCTACACCAGAGGCTGGGGGCCAAGGCGCGGACGGATTTGAGACCTTCAAGAGTAAGAGTGCTAGATGGACTACAGGATGCCCAGTCAAGGCTGAAAATCTGAATTACACATAAACAATGACTTTTTTTTGGAGTTTAAATATAGCGCATAAATATTTGGGATATACCTACACTAAGAAAAATTACACGTCTTAGGTGTCCTGCATTGTTTGTTTTTGGCTGTGCTGAGTGGCATGTGGAATCTTAGTTCCCTGATCAGGGCCTGAACCTGGGCCCACCAGAGTGAAAGCACGGAGTCCTAACCACTTGGCCGCCAGGGAATTCCCAGGCGTCCTGCATTTTTATTCGCAAAATCTGGCCACTTTCCAGAGACCCTGCAGCTTGGGAGGGGCTTCCAGATTTGTGATCCCCCAACTCTCCCTGGGATATAAGGCCCCGTCTCTCTGCTGGTGGGAACCGGCTGGCCTTCAGGCTTCCCTGTCGGCGCAGCCCTCAGGGTGCCTGGTCTGCAGCCTGTCCTGGGGAGGCTGTTCCAGGTGGGGCCAGTCCACACTCTCTGCGTGTCCACCAGGCTTCCCTCTGCCCACGGAGCTCACTGAGCCGGAAAATTTCAGCCCCTCAGCTCTACTGTTGGCCGGCAGAGGTGGGCACGCTATTCCTCCTTGGGCAGGAGAGCCTCAGGGGGGAATTCTCCCTGCATCTTAGGGGTGTCATTCCCTTCTACCCCCTATCCTGGAAATCATGCACAACCCAGGTCAGAGAGCAGCCCACTTGGAAAGGCCTGCAACCCATGCTGGTCAGTGAGAGTCAGGCAACGGGACTCTGGCTGCAGGTGTTGGGAAGCACCAAGCTGTGACCTTTGGGGATGTAAGTCTGGGGCTATTGAGAGCCGCTTGCCACGTGGTGGAGAGCACCCGAAGCAGGCTGCTGCCGCCCCTGCTGTAGCTTCCTTCCCTGGATCTAGATGTACCTGAAACTGCTACTCTTAGATCTTTCATTAGACTTTTTTTAAAATGAGTCAACACATTTCCTTCTTTGCGCAGGCAAGTTTTAGGGGAGTTTCTATCCCTTGAAATGGAAAGTCGGTGCCAGGATCAGATTTCTGGGTTTCTTTGCCTATTGGGCAAAGGTGACGGTACAGGGGCATGGCTGCCCGAGCGCGCTTCCTGAGGAGGGAATGACTTAGAGGGGCAGGGAAGGCAGTGCGGGGGCCGGAAAGGAGCATGGGGTGGGCACAGGTGGTGTTGGGGCAGAGGCCCTGGGGCTGGTTTGCTGGGAGTGAGGTTTGAGCCACTACTGGGTGCTGAGCAGTGAGGGCTTTGAGGGGCCGTTCAAACCCGCAGCATCAGGGGCCCCCACGGCTGTGCACGCACCTGCTAGGCCCTTCCCGAGTCAACCTTTTTATTTCTCAGAACCACCATCAGGCAGAGACTCAGAACCGTCCTACTGCCATTCTGCAGATACGGAACGAAGCAGATCTCAAGATATAAAGATGTATCTGGAATCTCCAAAAAGATTCCAGGAACTGTTATACCCATCAAGGAAGTGCAGGATGCCACCACACATGTTAGAGAACAAGAAAATGCCAGAGGACGCCCAAACTAGGGTCACTAATAAAATGTCATAGAAGTTGGAAGAGGTAAAGTTGAGGACATAATTCTATAAATAGAAAAGAGAGAAAAGTTAAGAGACCCTGCAGTTACATCAAAAACGTCTTCAATCTGATTAAAAGGAATTCTAGAGAGAATAGAGATGATAGCGTGAAGGAAATGATCAGAAATAATAAAGAGAACTTTCTGGAGCTCAAGGACTCAAGTCTCCAAAGGGCCCAGCATGTGCCTAGCACAATCAATGGTCAAGGTCACCCACAAAGTAAACTTGCCTGGAACTCAGACCTGAGGCTAGAGTATAGAGACTGAAAACTTCTAGGAAAAAAAAAAAAATAAAGACCACCTACAAAGGCATGAGAATAAAGCAGGCGTGGACTTCTCAAGAGCAAGTCTGGATGCTGGAACATCACAGGACAAGGTCTTCAAAATTCTGAAGGGAATTGCTTTCTGAAGGAAAACTGGAAATTCTATACCCAGTTAAACTATCTGCAGGGCATAATGGTTGAAGAAAGACGTTTTCAGATGCGTGAGGACTCATAACGCTTACCTTCCACACACTTCTTGTTAGGAAGGCACTGGAGGTTTTCCCAAGAAACTGAGGAAGTAAACAACAAAGAAGACACAAGATCTGGGGAGCAGTAAATCCAACCTAGGATCGTCATACAGGTGAGTTCCAGAAGGAAGCTAGGCAGGAGGCCTTGGGGAAAAAATTCCAGGTTGGAGCAGGGGGAGGGAAGGTTCCAGGGGGAATGTGACCAGGACACAGGGGGGTTGAGAGATGGGACACCACTTGGAGGACATAGTGAAGGCAGCCAATGCAAGAGAAGAAGGACAGTGGTGAAGCAGGCAGGGAGCGTGGGACCTTCTCAAATCAGTTGCTTGAGGAAGAAATCCAACCAATCAGGAGATTAATCAAAATCAAACTAAAGAACTGAGGAATGGGCACCTGGTGGAAAGATCATGGTGAGTCCCAGCTCCACCTTAATATAGAACCAAGATACCCTGACAGAACGAACGGCACACAGATGTTAGAGACCCGGCCCAACGCCACGGTAACAATATGACTAACACGTACTGGGAGGCAGGAAGGAGGGTGGGCAGGATTGCAGCATCATTCAATACCGCGCGAAACTGAAAGTGTACCACAAAACCCCACAACGACTCCAACTTCCCACACTGTGTAATATTTTTTCCCTTGACGTGAAAGTGACATTTAGAAATGAACTTCTCCTTTGGTGAAGAAATGTTTATCTGAATTTAACAATTTTTCTATCTCACTTTGTTTTTTAATCTTTTGTTAGTTGAGAAAAATGAATAAATCAAAAGTAGCATTACCATATTCATAATAGTTTCTGATGGTGTGTCTCTTTTCCCATCCATCTGCCTACCCATCCATCCATTTCCCAACCACACATCCATGCATCTATTCATCCACCCATCCACCCACCCGCCCACCCATCCATCCATTGCCTCCCTCGTCCCACAGTCACATATCCTTCTGTCTGTTCATCCATCCATCCTTTTCCGTACGCAATGTGCAGAGCAATGTCTGGAATGCTGCTCCCCTCACACTAATGATGGGTATTTCTGGGATAACAAGGGATACCCTTAGGAGGAAGGGAGGAGGTCCTGGAGGTTTTCACTTTCCCAACCTTTCTGTGCTGTTCGAATTTTCTGGAAATTCGAATAGAACTAAAATAGCTATGACTCTATCTCAACACTTCCGTTGAAAAAACGCGAACGATAGTCATCTATGGAGACGCTAGGGTCCTTTTTTTGTTTTCTCCTCTGGACGGCTCCACACTGAAGCCTATTAATAGCAACTCTGAGTGCTATTTTCAGATGCCCCTCCCACGGAGGTCTTCCCTGGCCACCCTGGCTCCCCTCCGTCACAGTGCCCTGCTCTGTTCCCGCCCAGTAATTATCCAGGTCTGTAATTACGTGGTGTAGTTTTGACCGGGGGCAGCTCCATGATGCCAGGAGTGCCGTCTCGTCCCTGCAGCACCTTCGGCACCCGTCCGCCGTCTGGGACACGGTAGGGGCTTGGGTGGGTGCCGTGGGGGGTGGGTGCCGTGTCAGCCAGATGCCTTCACTCTGAGCTGCACCCACCAGACTTTTGATGCCCTGAGGAGATGGCGTTAAATCTTGGTCTGGCGCTTGGCAGCAGGCGGGGAAGACGAACCCACAGCGGTGCCCACAGCGGTGCCCACAAGAGGGGGCGGGAAGCGAGAGCTTCCACCTCGCCACGTGCCGGGCGTCAGGCCAGGTGCTCAACAGACAGGGCTCCAGGTAATCCTGGCCATGGTCCGGGAGCTGGAGTCCCTGTCTCCTCCTTACGGATGTGGAATCCGGGGCTTAGAGGGGCCCCGTGGGGTGCCTGGGCCTCGCAGCAGGGAGGGCAAGGGTCCGGAGGCTTCTTCTGCTCTAACCTCTGTTCTAAGCCCCGCTCATGCCACTGCCAGGAGAGATCACAGGGGCTGCTGGCCGGGCGCGGGGGGGGGGCGGGGGGGGCGAGGGGGCTGGTGGGACAGGTGAAGGGAGTGAGGTGCCAGGGGCCACGTGGCCTGGGGCAGAGGTGAGAGTGGGGGAGGTGAAGATATGTCCAGGGCGGAGGAGAGCAGTGGGCGGTCGCCAGGCAGAGTCGAGGCTGAGGAACGCCCCTGAGGTTGGGGAAAGGGGCCCAGAGGGGGTGACAAGAGGGTGGGGGAGGAGCTGGGCCCAGAGGTGCCACAGCCCCTGCCGGCCACTGCGCAGGGACCCCGCCGGGCTCTGCACATCCCCTGGCTGCAGGCTCCGGGGTCGCCTGGAGGGGGGCAGGGGGCCTGTCTCGGGCTCCCCAAGGCCGAGATGGCTCAGGAGCTGCGCTGGCCGCTTCTCCACAAAGCGGGACCCCGTTGCCCTGGGCGGACCAAGCTGAGCTGCCTTCCGGGCTCAGAGGGCAGGGCCACCCCCTGTCTCCCAGGCCTCAGCACAGCAGGGGGTGGCACAGACAGGACCGTCTGAGGGGCGGAGTGGCTGCCATCCTGGTCTGCTCCACCCCAGGCCGGGTACCCCCCAAGGACTAGGAGGGAAAGGGGGCAGACAGAGGTCTGGAGGCCAGCGCCCGGAAGTGAGGGAGGAGCCGGAGGGGGAGTGGAGGGGGGAGGGCTGGGGGAGGGGAGCGGGCGGAAGAGGGCTGGGGGAGGGGCGGGCAGAGGCCGGAGCTCCCCGCGCCCCTGCGCCCGCCACGGCCCGTCCCAGTCCCCGTCCAGTCCCGAGCGGCCGCACCGCGCCCAGCAGGAAGGCCCAAGGCAGCGCGGCCGAGGACAGCCGAGAGCCGGCGGGGAGCGTTCCAAGAAGAGATTTATTAGTGAAACAAAAGCGTATTTTTTCAGGCAGGGAAAAACAGGGCTGTTTGTGCAGTTACCTCATGGCAGCGCCTTGGCCGGGGTCCCAGAGGCCGCAGACCCGCTCGGCCGTCAGCCTGCGGCCCGCGGTCCTTATCTGGTCCGGGACATCAAAGCGGGCTTTTCATAAGCGAATTAAAACAGCACGCCCACAGCACAGGGACCGGACGGGCAACGAGCTCCGAGTTGGGGGGCGGGGGGAGGCCCCTTGGAGCGATCTCGAAGCGCTTCCCTAAGGAGTCGCTGCAGCTTGTCAGACTCGATGAAATGTTTTGCCCAAAGCTCGTTATAATAATGAACCTGCATTTCTTTCCCCAAGAGAATAATTAGCAGGCTTCCAAATGGGTTAAAGCGGCAACTTAAAAACTGCCCCCCTTAATTGTCCCACTTACTTCATTCTGTGACAGGGAAATGGCGCCTTTGTGAGGGCCCAGACTCTCCCCGCCCTCCCGGCCTCCGTGGCCACGTCCACCACCTCCAGCCCATCTCCTGGGGCAGGTGGTGCAGGAGGCCTTGGAGGGGGCTTCGGGCCCCGCTTCTAGGAGGGCATCAGCCTCCTTGCAGGAAGGTGGGTCCTACCCGACAGCACACCCTGAGCCTGGATGTACTGGGGCAGGGCCCCGAGGAGGCCCACGGAGGGAGTGACAGGGCGCCGGGGAGGGGTGGGTGGGGAGGAGGGGGAGGGGGAGAGGTCAGGGCAGGGTGAGCCTGGGGGCACCATCCCGCCCCAGCCGGGGGTGGTGGTGCGGGCTGCAGCCCCCAGAGAGAGCCCCAGGTGGCCCCGACGGCGCATGGCGACACTGCCCGGTGGGCAGAACAGACGGGTCACCCGGTGCTTGGCAGCTCAGCCCAGTTGGCGCGAGGCTGGGTCCTGGGTCCCCAAGACCCAGCACGGGGTCACTCGCCCTTCCTGGACGGGGCAGCCAGGCTTTGCTGTGCACAGTGACCTGACGTGGCCACAGTGTGGGACGGGCAGAGTTGAGCCCTCATGGAGGCGAGGCCAGAGGGGTCAGAGCCCTTCCTTTCTCTGGGAGCCCCCCAAGTCTCCCTGCCTCCCTTCACGTTAATGTTCACTCTTCCCAGTCACAAAAGCAAGAACCAATTGTTACAGAAAATTCTGGAAAATACAGAAAAATCTCTTTAAAAACTCATCTCGAAGTCCACCCTCCAGAGACGACGGTGGTAACGTTTTGGTGTGTTTTCCACGAGGTGGTATTTTACGCACACACGTCTCCCCAAACCAGGCTGGGATCACGCCGTGCCCTGTCCGGCCCCGGGTCACTATGTACCCTGGACATTTTCCGGGGTCTCTGCAAGCTGCTTACTGTCCCTAATGCGCATGATCAGAACCAAGCATCCTGCGAACGCCCGCTATGCGGTCTGTTTCCGATCTCTCACCACCATGAAGAAGGCAGTGATTAAGTTGCTTGGGCAGGACCCTGCGGAGACACTGATTTGTTCTCGAGGGATGGGGTCCTGGGAGGAGGAGTCCAGGGTCACGGGAGAGGAACAGCTTGTAACCCTCTTGATGGGTCTCAGCAGAGCGCTTTCCGGAAGAGGAAGGGCCAGCCAGTTAACAGACCTTCCACCTCCGCTCCCCCAGCACCAATGTCCTATGTTCACATCCATTTTGGCCCATCTTGCATCTCTCCGTTTAAGTTCTGAGACTGAGGCTGTCAACGTCCCCAAGGAGGGCCAGGTGGGAAGGATTTCAGGTCCAGGACCACGTGATCTCTGCCGCAACTCCTCAACTCTGCGTGGCAGAGTGAGAGCAGCCAGAGACAGAGCACACACCAGTGGGCGTGGCTGTGTTCTAATAAAACTTTATTGACAAAAACAGGCCGAGGGCTGGATCAGACCTGCAGGCTGTGGTTGATGGGCCCTGTCTTAGAGGACGGATGGAGTGAGGAATCTTTTCAGTCGTTGGGGCCCTTCTTTTGTGGACTGTCTTTCCAGTTTTTTTTTTTTTTTTTTGGCCTACTCTGAGTGCTTTTCTCATAGATTTGGGAGACTTTAATACCCAAAACTGTGGCTCTCCACTGCTAGCTGCAGTTTTCTCCCAGCCTGATGTCTGGAGGGCCCGGGGGGTGCTGCAGACTTTGCTCCCCACTTCTGGCTCTCAGCCTGAACCAGTGAGGCCAGGGGGCACCTCCGCCTGCTGCCCAAGGGCAGGAAATCATCGCCCAAGGATTGCTGGCTACTCACACACTCTGCTCAGTATTGCTTTTTATAAATGGTTTCAATTTCACGTCGATGACCTTATCACTATGGCACTTTGCTGTCTGCTGGCAGTGACACGCTACCTTAGTTCTTTTCCCTAAATGGCTGGTGTCGTAAGTGTCCCAACTGGTTTGTGACACTGCTGCCTCTCCCCTATCAGAAGCGTTATCCCATGTTGCAGGTGGAGCCAGGTGGCCTGGGGACCAAGGCCATTCCTGCCACTTAGCAGCTGCATGGCCGTGGGCCTCAGTCTCCTCGAATGTAGAATGGGCAGAGCAGTGGTGCCGAGTCCATGAGCTCAGCCGCTCTCACCTGGCACAGATGAACATCAGGGGCCTCGGCCTGCGAGGTTGGTCTTCCCTGGTCCAAGGCTGTGAACCATCAAAGGTCGTGGCCTGCTCCTCAGCGTGAGGCAGGACCACCCATTCATCGGTTCTTTTTTTCCCAGAAACTTCACAGCTATTTTCACCTCTGTTCTTCCGTATGAGATCTGGAGCCATTTTGTCAAGTTAAAAATAGCCCGGATGCTTGGGTCAGGGGTTGCGATAAACCTACGAAGGCCCCTGGGGTGAGCGTGCGCCTCTCCGACGCCCAGTCCTTGGGTCAGAGGTGCCTCCTCCACCAGCTTCCTCCCCCTCACCCAGCATCACCCAGCAAACTTCCTTTCTGCTGTGGGCGTCAGTGTCCCACTAAACAGAGGGGTTTGACCAGATGGCCTGGGTTCAAACCTCAGCTCCACACCACCACCAAGAGTGCTGGGACTGGATGCTGGAGTCTCAGCTCCTCCCCCCATGAAGTGACCTCCCATGAAGTGACGTCATGGGAGGCCGGTGTGCAGGGCTGAGCACCTGTATGGCAGGTAGCGATCCAGCGCTCAGCGACTGCGAGTTGGGGTTTTTGTGGTCCCTGGAACGGGATACCCTTCCCCCAGCATCTTCTGCTGGCCGCCGTGGAGGACTGAGAGCCCTGTAAACTCCAAATTTGAGATGCAAAAGCCGCTCCCGGTCCTGCCCACAGCCCAGGGCACCTGTCCGCAGTGGACCTCACACCAGCTCCCTTCCCCCTCCCCCTTGGCCCTGCCTGGCACTAGGGGCTACCACCATGTGCTGGCCTGGGGCTCGGTGTGAATGGGACCTGCCAAGTGGCTGGAGCAGGTGAACCTGGTGGCCGGGCCCCCCCAGGCTGGGCCAAACTCCACTGACCTTGGGGCTGTGGGATCGGTGGCCAAAGCCAGTGGCTGCATGAGGCGTCCTGAGCACCTGTGCACATGAGTCTGTAGGGGCAGCAGGGTGGGAGCCGGTGAGGCCAAACTGGGGGGTGGTGAGAGGGGAGGAGAGAAGCTGGGAGAGGAATGGTGACCATGGCCCAGAGGACAGGAGAAAGAAGGGCCCCAGGAGCTCCCTGGGCACGTCTGGGCAGGCGACAGCCCTGGGCATTCAGGGGGCAGGCTGCGGGAGGGTACCGGCTCCTGAGCTGCGCAGCGGGCAGGCCGGGGCAGGAGGCAGGGCTGCAGAAGGCGCAGGCCCAGGCTTGTGTGCCCCAGCCCCTGCGGGCTCTCTGAACCCCCCTCCCCAGTGCACAGACCCTCCCCCAACACGCCCACCCTTCCTCAGCTCCGCCTGGGATCAGCCCTGCCTGCAGGGGTGGGAGGGGGTACACCAGCTCCAGCCCCCAACCGGAGCACAGGGGCACCTCAAGAGTTCCTGGGGGCGAAGGGGGATTCTCCAGGGTCTGGGAGACACGACAACCCCATCTGGCTTGAGGATGTCCTTTCATATACACCACGAAACCTCTGCAGACAGCCCCCCAAACTCACAGTGGGCTCCCCTCCACTGGCCCTGCCTTCAGGGCTTCCAGGCCAGGCCCCCATCCCTGCTCATCCCCGCCTGGGCTCAGGCTGACACGCAGCCAGGAGCGTCCTTCCCTAGCCAAGCCCCAGCACAGTGCAGGCTAGTGCGGCCCCTCGGAGGCCCTGGCGGACTCGCGGACACTGCTTATTCCTCTGTCCTGGACTCGGGGTGAGTCCCGGGAGCACATTCGGACAACCCCAGAATCCTGTACGGCCGCGTTGGTCCTGGTGTGCCTGGCGTGGGGCCCTGGCTGGGGTCCAGAGCTGCTCAAGGTCCCGCTGGCTGTGTCCCTTCTCAGTCTTTAGGCTCTCGGGTGCCACGCTGGCAGACGCCCCGATGTCTAGCTCGCACAGGGACCTGCGCTGCCCGCCTGCCTTCTGCTTGTAAGGAGTGGCCAGGGCAGGATGGTCTGGGTGGGCTCCGTAAATGCTAGGAGGCCAGGTGGGGAGCTAGGCGTGGCCCCTGGACAGTCAAGCCAGTGTGTTGTCCGGCCTGCCTTCCAGCCAGGGGCATGGGCAGCCTGGCCGACACAGGCAATGTTGAGGGTCCACTGGGAGGGCCATGGACTCCCTGGGCCCTGCTGCTGGGGGCATGACGAGGTGGCTTGGGGTGGACAGTGGCTCCCCGGCCTGCAGGGCAAGGGGTTGGGGAGTCAGCAGTGGCTTCACCCCTCCCAGCCCGTGGTCCTCGGTAGACGACCCTCCCCCGGCTCCCCTCCCCCTGTGATCCTCTACTTTCTGGACCTGGGGTCTCCGACGTGGCCATGGAGGAAGCACCTGGTTCCCCTCTGTCCCCTGGTGAGAGCCACCCTGGGGGTTGCCCAGGGAAATTAGCTTCTGGCGGGCCTGTCACCATTCGTGCCTCGGTGTCTGTCCCCACTTCTCGGGGACCCCGGGGGCGCTGGGCTGGCTTTGAGAGGCAGGGTGGCTTGCCAAAGCCACCCTCCCCAAAGGGCAGACCATCATGAGAGAGTGCCGAGACAAGGCCCTGAGCCCCGGAGGGGTGACTCGGCTGGGGGTAAACACACCCTGCCATGGCGTGGCCAGTATCTGGCCACCTGTGACTGAGGCTGGCACCAGGGATGGCAGTTAATGTTGAGAAGCCTGGGAGGCTGCACTGGTGCCCCCAGCCTTGCCGACCAGACACAGGGAGAGGGACAGGGCCTGGGCCAGGGGCCACGTCCACTGTCCTGTTGCCCTCCTCCCCAGCAGACTAGGTAGTCTAGAACGTTCCACACTTCCCTATCCAGGGCCAGAGAGCAGTTCAGCTGACCTCTTGGATCCCTGATCCCAGGGCCACCCCCCCAGCTCCAGCTGAACCCCCTTTGTAGCAGTAATGGCAAGAACCCCTCCCCCGGGTGAGCTAAACGTGCACCGTCTCATTGAACCCCCTACTCCTGCTGAGCTGGGGTGTCTCATCATCCCATTTTATAGATGGGAAAATGGAGGCTCAGAGGGGAGATGTGCGCTACCCATCTCTCAAGGCTCATTAGTGGGGGGTAACTGCACCTCTCTGGGGGGTTGGGAGCCTTAGGAAGGAGGAGCTGAGAGCTCCTGACCCCCCGGTTCCCAGTGCTGGAGGGGCCTCCCCACGAGACCCAGCTCCCCAGAGGTGTGGCCCCCACTGAGAGGGGAGAGGCCAAGCCTATGTCGTGTCAGAAGTAGGACACTGGGCACCTGCGGCCGTCTAGGGATGCCTCACCTGGCATCCTCTCTCTGCCAGCAAAGCCTGAGCTTCCTCATCAAAAGGAAGGACGCTGGAGGGCCGTATGGATGACAGGCTTCTTCAGGCGCAGGAGGGCAGCTGGGAGGGAGGGAGGTCGGCAGAGTATCCCCAGGGTTCCGGGCGGGTGGGAGGCTCCAGCCAGCAGAGGGCCTGGAGTGGGGTGGGCAGGGCCACACACACCTTCACTTCAGAGTTTACACCACATTTTGGGTGTAAACCAGAGACCAGGCCCTATGTCTGGGCTGTGAGTCAGGCTTTGCATGTCCAGCACTTTCCCAGCGGACATCCTGGTCAATGGACGGTCAGTACCCAGACCTGCAGGCTCTGGCACGTGGGTCTGCTTGCCCGGGGTCAGTAGCCCTGTTCCTGGGTGCCTACGAGATGCCAGGTTGGGCTCAGGCCCTCTCTGTCTGCCTCAGAGCAGCCGAGGTGGGAGACCACCCTGAATTTCCTGTGAGGACCACACAGGTGTGGCTCAGGCTGGGAGGGCCCGGGGCTTCAATGTCCCCAGCCAGCTACAGGGGAGGGGAAGATAGGACCAAGATGACAAGTACACGCCATGTTGACAAGTTCACCTCCAGCTGTGAGAACACAAAGACCTCCTCAGCCCTCCCCCTTCCCTGACCACTGGTGCAAAACAAAGCCTCAGACCCTGCTGCAGGCTCCATCCACACCCCACGTCCGCAGGAGGCTCAGGCCCTCTGAGGTCAGTGTGCTGCCAGGGAGGTGGTGGAGCCCTGGAGCTGCTTGGACGCAGGTCCCGTCGCCACGTGGACGGGCTGTGCTTCCCTGACTTGGCCAGTGGATGTGGCCCTAAGGGGCAAGGACACTCAATTCCCTAACCTCCTGCTTCTCACCACTAGGCCTCACATGGGTGATGGCGAGGGAGCAGCTTGGGGTGACACTGGGCTCCACGTTTGGGTGCCCTGGCAGTGGACAGGTGTCATGGACTGAACTGTCCACTGCCCAAATTCATCTGTTGAAGCCCTAACCTCAGTGTGACTGTATCTGGAGATGGGGCTTTTAGGGAGGTTATGAAGGCTAAAGGTCCTAAGGGTGAGGCCCTGATCCCATAGGATTAGTGTCCTTAGAAGAAGGAGAGATACCAGAGCTTTCTGTCTCTCCTCTGTGCACAGAGAAGAGGCCACGAGAGGACACAAGTGAGAGGATGGTCGTCTGCGAGCCAGGAAGCCAGTCCTCTCCAGACTCTGAACGGGTGGCACCTTGATCTCGGACCTCCAGCCTCCAGAACTATGAGAAATCAATGTCCTATTTAGGCCGCCAGTCTGTGGTGTCCTGCTAAATCAGCCTGTGCTGATACAACGGCCACCAGCAAGACGGGGAGCTACAGAGACAGCAGTGTGGGGGTGGGCGTGGGAGCACGCCCCCTGAGGCTTGTCACCTGAGACTTTGGGAGCAGCCGGTTGAGCGGAGGAACTCATGCTTCAGAGTGCTGGACGCGGCCAGGGCCTAATGGTCTCCAACCTGCCACCAGACTCCGACAAACTCCACCCCATCTTGACCATCGGCATGGCCCGGCCGCATCCCCGTCCTTCACCAAATGCCGTTGCTTCCACCTCTCACCAGCTCTGTGCCACCCGCCCTCCCTATTGCCTGTGCCCACCCTGGGAACCTCACTGACCCCCTGCCTCCCCCGTCCCTTCCAGAACCTTCTCCAGAGTGGGCAGCCAGGGTGGGCTCTGTGATCCTGCCCTCCACGCCTAGTCCCACGGTCTGAGCCTCCTGAGTACCCGCCAAGCCAAACTCTCCCCTCCCACTCCGGCTCCACCTCGTCCCCTGCTGCCTGCCTTGGCTGGGTTATTCCAACCCTTGGAAAATCGTGGTAGCCAATCGTCACCGGTAGATGCCATGTGACAGCTCTGGGTGTGCAGTGTGGAGGTCCCCAGCCCTCGAGCCTCCCTGTGGACGCTCCGTCTCCAGGCTGAGGAAACTGAGGCACAGAGAGGCCGTGTAACGTGCCCAAAGTCGTCATGAGGATGCTAAGCCCTTGCACTGCGCCCGCCTGCCCCGCCAGCCTTCCGCCACAGGCCGGGGCCCAGTGGGCGTGACCACTCTGGCTGTGGGTTCTGGGGGCAACCCAACTCTGATACCCAACTCTGCCTACTCCTCACCACGTGCCCGGACTGTACTTAACAGCAGAGAGGCCAAAGCGGAGACAGGCCGCTGCTGGCACTGCCCAGCTTCAGACCAAGGCGGGGAGGGGGAAAGGAGCTGCAGGGGTGTGCGTGTGTGTGGGGGGTTGGAACCCTGGAGCTCTGAAGGGCAGGCATGGAAGACACACCCTTCCCTGGCCACATGCCTCCATGCAGCCCCTGGGAGCCTGCACACAGCCTGCCAAGCGGTCGGCCGGCCGCTGCTTGGTCACCCCCGTGACGGGGAACTCACTCCCACCCTGTACAACTCCCGACTACTGAGAAATTCTCGTTAATGCTCCTGATGTGACCCAGAAATTTCACTCCCAGAAAATAAAACACAATACGAGGGGAAAACGTGTAGGAGGAGGTATGCAGTAACAGGATAGATAATGATGAAAAACTGTAAACAGCTCAAGTTCAGTGCCCCGAAGACTGGGTGACTGCCACCCAGCATCTGAGAACCACCTCCCTCGGGGTGCGGCCCCGCCTGTCTCTGAGAGTTCCTCTCCTGCACCCCCTTGCCTCCTTTCTGCTCCAGGCTCATTCCTGCCCCAGGGCCTTTGCTGCTTTTGCTGTTCCCTCTGCCTGGAGCCCTCGTCCTGGTCACCCAGAGAGCTGCTTCCTCCCCATCTGGGTCCATGGCTCCATTTAGGTTTCATCTGCCAGAAGGTGCTGTCCCTGATCCACGCATCCTGGTCCCATGTCCCTCCTCAGCCATCGGTTCCTTCATGGGGAAGGATTCCCTCTTCTCTCCTTCCTTTCCTCCTCCCTGCCCTGTTCTCGGCCCCTCTGGTCCCTTCCTCTGCTGCTACCCCAGTAATGCTCCAAATTAGGCAAACGCACACATACCAGCTAACCCAGCCCCGGGTCGAAGAGGCGAGAGTTCAAACAACGCGACCAATTTATAAACAATTTTCTCCGCGACGATTAAGTTACATTTCCCCAATAGCTGCTTAATTTTCTTGTCAAAAATACACAGTTTTCACATTTGTCTCGCTGTAAGGGTAATTAATTTCCAGACCATAAGTAAAAACTTAATTTGATACCTGCAAGGATTATAAACTATTTCAAGCTGTTGTTTACATGAAATCAAGAAAGATTCGTTCTGTTTGCAATTATGTTAATGAGGAAATAGAGTGGGTTTTTTTTTTTGGCGGGGGGGAACTCAGCAGCATTTTGCCATTACCAATGAATTAGTCTAAAAGGGTCTGCTGCTGCTGCGAACCCCTCCACGGCTATTTTTAAGGTGACCTTGGCTGGTGAGGGGGGCCCTGCAGGGTGACCGAGTACCCCAGGGAAGGCTTTTGTGGGAATGGCTCAGAAGATGGGGGCCGGATGAGCTCTGGGGACGGGCCTGTCTCCAGGTTGTTGGAGGGGAGCCGGGCCTACAGGTAGGCAGGACTGCGGAACCTTCTCTAGGACCCTTTCTGACAGTAAGATGGAAGATGGAGGCTGGCAGGGCTCAGATGACCCAGCCCCCGGGCATTCCCGAGCCCTGGGCTGTGCACACTCACAGGGCATCCTGGGGGAGGGGATCTGCACAGGCAAGGGCTCAGGGGTGTGAAAAGGCACTGTGCCCAGAAGAGGCTGGAGCGGGGGATGCACAGAGGCAAGATCACGTGTGCCCCATCTCGCAGCAAAGGCAAGGAGCCTTCAAGACATACAAGAGGGCCGTCAAATGGGCACGGGGGCAGGACCCTCGGGCCCCAGAGTGAGGGCTGAGGGTGGGCAGGCGGCCAAGGAGGAGGCTTTGCCCTTGGGCAGCTAACGCAGGGCTGGCATGGCCATGAATGCGCTAGGTGGGCTCTGGGGGCCTGGATCGTGCAGGCGCTGGTACCATATCACTAAAAGCCAAGGGGAGATGGTCCCTGGGGCTGGCTCAGCCTCCCGCGGGCCAGCCCTCCTGGGCACAGCCCTGACCGGGGGGCGCTGCCCCCTGCCCACCTGGCGGGGGACACAGGAGAGATGGCTCATTCACGGTGTGACCTGCCACCAGGGTCAGTAGGCACGTTGTGGCCCACACTCGGCAGGGGGTGTGCGGAGGCCAGCAGCTGCCCGGCCTCTCCCCAGGCCCGGCCTCCGGCGCCGTCCTCGGCCTTGGCCTCCCAGGGCCTCCCCCCGGGGGCCGCGAGGCTGCGGGCAGAGACCAGCCCAGGTGAGGCCGAAACAATATCCTGTTGTGGCCCCGTGGGGCTGCTTTGCCACCACATGCCACCAGCCGTCCGTTGTAGAGTCTGTCCCCACGGACCCAGTTTCGCCCCGCTGGCCGCCAGGGTCTCAGGCCCGGGCTGGGTACAGGCTCCCTTGACACAGAGACCATTTACGGCCGGGATAAAAGCCTCTTGTGTTGGCACCGAAAGGCGAGCGTCTCCCTGCCCGGTCATCTTGTCACTGTCCCATCTGTCAGGTGGTGTGGTGGGGACGGTGCAGCAATGGGGCTTGTGTGAGGACAAGGACCGGCCACAGAAGGGAAGAGTGGCCCACAGTCTCTGCTTCCTGGGAACCCCGAGGCCTTCCTGCTGCCCTGGGCCCCAGCCGGCCCTTCATCTGGGGGCCTGGTTCTGAGGCCGGGGGACGTGTGGCCCCATGGGGCTGGGGGAGGCCCACAACCCGGACACTGGCCCCCTCAGGGGTCGGTTCCTTCACAAGGGAGAGGATCGTGATGCTGAACACACCCGTGCGAAAGCCGGACACAAGCAGTGTGTCTCAGGCCCTGCACAGGGCCCCCTACGGTTGGAGACCTGGCCCATCTTGGGGGGGGCGAGGCTGCCCGGAGGTGGGAGGTGCAGGGGGCCAGGAGAGAAGCGGCGGGTGTTTCCCGCTGCATCACCGCCAAAGGTCAGAGCAACCCACTGGACTGGCTGCACGGCTGTCCGTGCACGTGGGCACGGAGAGGATGGACTCGGCCACCTTGGCCTTGGTGTCAACCTCAAACGAAGCCCTATCAGGACTGCGGCCACCTTGGGCAGCATACTGGGCGGGCAGAACAGGGCTGTGCTGGCTTCTGGCAGGAGACAGATGACTGAGAGGGGGATGGTCACGTGTCTTAGGCTGGTGCTGTCGCAGGAGACGCAGTCATGCCTACAGAGGGGGGTGGGTGTGAAGAGAGTGTTGTGTAAAAGGGTACTGGAGCCCAGGGGTGGGAAGGGACCCCCGCAGGACCCTGGGGCGGGAGGGGGGAGCCGGGCAGCGCTCCCCTCGCCTTGTGAGGACCCTCCACCTCCTCATCTGTAAGGCAGAGGTGGCCACGCCTGACCCCAATGGGAGGCACCTGCCCACGGAGGTCCCCCACTGGCCTGGAAAAGACAGGCTCCTGCCAGGTTTACGGAGCTGAAAAATAAGTTAGTTTTCCTTACAAAAGGGCAGGGAAGATTCCGTGGGCTCTGCGGCTAGGGGCTGGGTGTTCACTATGACAACGGAAAGTCTGCAGCCAGCAGAATCAGGGGCGAGACTCAGACTCTGGGGGACTCTGGGTGAGCCCCCAAGGTCAGTCAGTCGTACAGTGGGTGGGTTGGGCCACGGGTCTGCTTGGGCCAGGGAGGAAGCCGGGCTTTGTGTCCACCTGTGCCCAAGGGTTACTGTTCCTTTAGCTCTTGCTCCGTCCCCGGGTGCAGGATTTGGAGCTGTTCAGCAGAGCTCCAATTTTAGGAGCAGAGGGAAACCGAGTGGGACAGAGAAGCTAGGTCACCAGATCCTCTGAGGCCGGGTCGGGTGCTTTTCCAGAAGGCGGTGCAGACCCCCTAGCCACAGGCCCAGGAGAGGCAGGGGCCACTCTGTGAATCCCGCTCCTTTCCTGGGCCTCGGCAGAGAGAGGCCCCGGGAAGGGCGTCGAGTGTCCCCACCTCTTCAAGGGGCTGATGTTTCATCCATAAAGCTCCCGGGGGGCAGGGAGGAGAGACAGGGAAACGGAGGCGGAGCTCAGTCAGGTGACACACGCGCCTTTCCTCAGCTGGTGCTGATGGGGCTGCATAGATGTGGGAACGGGAGGTGAACCCCATGACTGAGTCCTTAGGTGCTCAGGGTCATCAAACAGACTGCGTCCTAGTCTGGACTCCGTGCCCCCTGTGCCCCCTCCCTCCCTCTGCAGCTCTGCAGCCTGGTGAGCTGCACGAGCCCAGGCCCAGCCCGGGTCTTCTGTGGCACACCCGGCCCCGCGGGTGCTCTCTTGCTGTCAAAGGGCAGATATCGTGGGCTTCTCTGACTCGGGAGGGACAGGTACAGGACTGCGGGCAGTGACCCTAGCACGGACAGTGGGTGCCCTGCCTTTGGCACCTGTCCCTGGGAACAGCCGGTCCAAGGCCTCTTCACTTAGAAAGCTGTCCGCGGACGTCAGTGGTGCAGTGCTGCCCCCTCTAACCCTAAACACACCAGCTCCTCTCTTGTGCCTTTAAGGTCCCATGCCTGCCCAACCTCCGAGGGCCTGGCCGAGCTCGGGGCTGGGGAAGCCTGGCCCCATCAGAGCAAACCTCCACCCCTCCCTGGCCAAGCCCAGGGCCACATCCTCCCCTCCCTGGCTCTGGCGAGGCCCACTCTTGCCTTCCCATCTCCCCATCTCCTTCCTTCCTTCTTTTCCACCTGATCTCTAAGCACTGGAGTCCACCCGCCCACTGAACACGTCCAGAATGGAATTCGAGGTTGCCCCTGACCTGCCCCACCCTGGCGTCCCTCCAAGCAAAGCACCCCCATCCAGGTGCTTTCCTTAGAAACCTGGCCCTTCCTGACACCCTGTCCCCTCCATCTGCCTGTCCTGTTGACCAACGGGTCCAGTGGACTGTGGGCCACTAGCCCACAGGTGTCCACCCTAGTCCAAGGCACATGCGTGTGTCCTAATCCCACTGCGGCCCCTCACTACTCTTGGGGCTCCCACCCTTGCCTGCCTCTAATCCTCCTCCCAGGGAAGCCAGCATCATCCCCTGCCCCTCAGGCTCATAGGGTGAGTTCTAAGGCCCCCAATTCGGCTGACAGGGCCAGGCTCTGCCTTGCCCGCTCTCACAGCCTCAGACGGCCACGACCCTGGGCCCCAGGGCCTTTGCATGGCTGCTCATGCTGGGAACTCTTCCAGCCACACCACCCGCCACCTCATTCACCCCTGGTTGTCTCCAGGCCCCTGACCCCTGACCGGAGGTGGCCCTGCCTATCCGGTCCAGCCCTCTTTCAGCCAGGCAGTAGGTACTTATGGGCCATTCCATGCATCCCCCCCCTCTGCCTCCCAAACCATGTGCTCCAAGGGGCAGGAATGAGCCCGCCCCATTCACAGTGGCAACTCTTGATGTTGCTGGTGCCCAGTGGACATAGGTGACCCTTCCTTGGCTTCTTTAGTCTCTGTGGCCGGGACTTCCGGTCCCTCCATCAAGACCAGAGGGCTCATGTGTGGGGACACCCATGGGTTCTGGAGAAGGTGCAGGGTTCAGAATTTCCACCCTGGTTATCGGATGTGGCCCCTTATCAGAAGGTAACATTGTAAAGGCTTAAAACCAAGACCCCATGCTGCCGGGTGCACCCAGGTGGGCCACACACAGGGGCCTGTGATACTAGATCCCATTGCAGCTGTGCCCCCTACCCCGCCACCAGACATGCTCTGCCTGAGCCTCATTGAATTCCCCATCTCCAGTGCTGCTCTGAGCCTGGCCAGGTGACACAGGTCACTGTGGTGTCAGCACCTCGGGCCAGGGCTTCACATCATCCAGAGAAGCCCCCACCCAGGGGTGGGTGCTAGCGGTCTGACAGGGTGTCCGCAGGCCCCGTCGGGGAGGGGGTGGGCGGAGCCTGCTGAGTAGAGCGTCCCCGTGCGGGTGGCAGGCGCGCTGGCCACCTTGCTGCCCACACAGATGACTCTTTATGTGTGAGACCTGACCTATGGCTCCCGGCCGGCGGGGACAGAGCAGGCTGGGCACACTGACCAACCTGCCTCCCAGGGTGGGGCTGGCAGGGGGAGGGACAGGAGCGGTGTGCGCTGGCCCCGCAGCTCTCCCCGCGGCCACACCTGCCCCCCTCTTCAGTCTACCTTCAACGTGCCAGGGCAGCGTAGCTAAAAACACGCGCTGGATCGCGGCCCTCTCCGCCCCAAAGCCCCCCTCCCTCCAAGTGAAGCCTCAAGTCCTTTCAGTGGCTCACAGGGCCCGGAGGTCTGCCCGCCCCTTTACCTGTCTGCTCCCATCTCCAGGCTCCTCCTTAACCCATGGCCACCCTGGTTGCTCAAACAAGCCAGGCACGGTCACACCGCAGGGCATTTGCAGGGTGTGCAGAGCTGTGCCCTCTGCTTGGAACCTGGTTCCCCAGATATCCACATGCTTTGCTCCTTGTCCCCCAAAGATCTTTTCTGTAGACCAGCATACCCTCCAGTCCTTTCAGAAAGGTCCAGATCCTGTCTGGATGCAGAGTTTCTCCCGAGGTAGCGAGGGATAGGGCCTTGCCCCTCATGCTTCCCTGGTGGCTTTTGCCTTCCTGAGAGCAGGACCCATGACGGAGCCTGGGTACTGGGCATTTTCTGGGTGCCGGACCCATAAGCATACCCCGTATGCTGGTTGTCTGGTCTGCACACCAGCTCCCATCTCATAGATGAGGGTCTGGAGGTCAGAGGGGGCCCCAGTTTGAGAAGGGCCCCGGAGGAGCAGGCCTTCCCGGTGAGCCCTCCGTCACCCTGAAGCCTCTTCCAGACTCAGGGAGGGGGCCGAGGCTGCTGCCCTGCTCTGGGCCAGCAGGAGTGAGGGAGGCCCCCGAGCTGGGAGTGGAGGAGGGGGCCCAGGATGGAGGCATGAATGGATGCCCCGGTGAGGAGGGCGGGAGCGCGGATGAGGAACGGGATGGGGAGGGAGCGCTGCCAACCCAAACAGCCCAGCGCGCCTCAGCCCCGTGTTTAATCCACAAAAATTTCCATCTGCCTCTGGAGCGCTCGGAACCCGGGCAACGAAAGGCCGTCCGCTCGGCAAAATAAACATAGCTCCGCACGGCCACTGCCATGTGCGCGCATCCCGGTTAGAAACGGCCGCGTCAGCCATTTTGTGCATCCCTGATGGCCAAGGTGGAGTGAGAGCCCAGGCCCGTGGGCCCCGGGCGGGGAGGAGGCCGCCCGCGCGCCGGGTGTGGCCCTGTGGCCGGGGACCTGCTGGCATCCACCTGCCACCTGGTCCTGGGCGGGCGTGGGCCGTGCTCCGACCTCGCCGGGCCCGGGGCCCACCGTGGCTGCCACCCCGACCCCACCCCGGAGACTCTGCAGACCCAAGGCGGACGTGGTCCCCAACCAGGCCACTCGGCTCCCTGCCGCCTGCCTTCAGGCCTGCAGTCTCCAGAGTCGGCAGGGCCGGGGCCTGGGCCGGCTGCCCCTTTCTGGGCCGGTCCCCTCCCGGAGCAGGCGGGACAGCCCTGCCTCTGGGCTGGGACATCTATTTTTGGTAGTGACCAAGCCACTGCTTCATATGCAGGACTGGCGGGGCAGGCTGTGCCCTGACCCGCAGGGTGACAAGTTTAAAAAAGGGCCCATTTTGATCCAAATACATGTTTTTCTGAGGTCGGCCAAGGCGGCGGGGCAGGGTTCGCCACAAAGACAAGGCTCGGGGCCACCCTCACCCCTTGGCGCCCCCAGATGGTCTGCCTAGCCCGACGCCCCCAGTGAGGCCCTTGATTATAGATCACCAAATAGGCTTGAGAAGGGCTCCCGGCCGCCGTGCGCTGCCCGTGGGCCCAATACACACATCTCTGCCCGCCTGCTCCCTTCCCCCCGCCTCCTCCCTTCCCCCCGCCTCTCTCAGAAGCAGTCAACCCACAGAAGCTGACACAGACTGGAGCTAAATTGTAAAAAAATGTAAATTTCCTTTCTGGCCAATATTTGAGGCCTATAAATAGAGCCATTCAGGAAAGGCCTAGTTGCGGGGAGGGGTTATCGTCCCCCGGCCAGACTGGGAGAGAAACACCCAGGAAAGAGGAGGGAAAGAAAGGTTCTGGGGGGGCTGCCACGTATGTGGGGAGCAGGAGGCCACGGTGCAGTTGGGAGAACTGAGGCTTAGGCTCAGGATGCTACACAGTCGGGTCAGAGCAGAGCTTGGGCTCCCAGACTGGCCCCTGACCGCACCCCTCACCTTCCTGACCGATAGCTGGCCCACCCTCACACCCACTCTCTCTGAGCTCTGTAATCAGATGCCGGGTCTCGCAGCTCTGGACTTGCCGTATTTCCCCGTGCCACAGGGCCTTTGCACATGAAGTTCCTCTGCCTGGATATGGATCAACTCATGGATCCTCCCCACAGCACGTGCCTTAGTAGCATCAATTTCATCCCCTCCGCTGACCGGTGAGAAAACTGAGGCACGAGAGCCAATATGACTTCCCAGGTCCATGGCCAGTGAGCCGAGGGGGCAGGGCTTGAACCCCAGCCACTGGCTGCAAACGTGCAAAGGGAAGGCCTGGGCTTTGCACTGTGTGAAATGGGAGGAGGACAGGAAGGCCCCTTGGGCCCACGTGCATGCAGGCTGCCTTGTCCTCTCGGCCAGAGGAGGACATGTGAATCTGAGAACACACAGGCGTGGGAGCCAGGCTGCCCGGCCCTGGTCCCAGCTCTGCCCCACTGAGTCAGGACCGCAGGGACGGGTGGGATCCTGGGGCCTGGAAAGAGGTGGGAAGAGCGGCCCCAGGGGCCCCTGTCTGGCTTTGCTGTGGGCAACTCTCAGGCGGGC
Source organism: Mesoplodon mirus (assembly GCF_964341445.2). NCBI lineage: Eukaryota > Metazoa > Chordata > Mammalia > Artiodactyla > Ziphiidae > Mesoplodon > Mesoplodon mirus. The sequence goes on along the minus strand of NC_138983.1, from coordinate 2,355,784 downwards.
TCCGGGTCCTCAGGCGTCGGGTGTGGGCGCAGCGGCCATTGGAGACCAGGCCTGGGCAGGTGGCCCTGAGCACACACACCCTCCCCTCTTTTCTCCTCCCTGCCTTGGATGGAGCGGGAAACTGAGGCTCAGAGAGGCTGGCGAGCAGTGCCTGTCCCCCCGGCAAGGGTGCCCCTGGGAGGTCCCGGGTGCCCCTCCATGGACCTCCAAGTCACCCAGAGGTGGGGACCTACTGTTTTGTGGGGTGCAGTCTTCACGATCACTCTGTGCTGAATGTCCCCCACGCCTAGTCTCTGAGCCAGAACAGACTAAGGAAGCCAGCACTCACGTTCCTTCCTGGGAGGCCAAGCGTCTGCTGCCAGCGATGGGCGAGGCTACCACCACGGGGAGATCGGCTCCTGCCAGCCAGGAGGAGGTGAGCCACGAGGCCAGCCTTCCTGCCTCTAGGTCAGGAGAGGCCCAGGACTACAGGCTGGCCGGGCACACTGCCCGGAGCATCAGCCCGGATGCCAGCTGCCGGTTCAGCTCTAGGCCAGTCTGAGCTCTGACCTCCCCACCATGACCATGGCCTCTTGGCAACAAACCCCTTGGACACCACAGGGGCCTGAGGGTCTCACCCTTGATGGGATGGAGAGGCCTGGGATGCCTGCAGGTCCCTCAAAGCTTGCCCGACCCAGGCCCTCCCTCGGTGACAGGGAAACCCAGCCTCTGAAATGGAGGCATGTGATCTTAGCATCTCCGGCGGAAACTCGGACTCACAGATGTGGTGGGCGGCCCAGTCCTCTGACCTCAGTGAGGGGCTCCTGAGCTCCTCAGAGGGGGAATCTGGCTCCAGCCCGGTCGGTCACCTGGACCTTGGGGACCCGGTGGAGGGAGGGGGGATCGGATGGCGGCTCAGACCCTGCAGCTGATCACACTCCCCTCCCATCGCCCTGTTCGTCCCTTTTGTGCAAACACGTCTACTGCCGACGGCCGGGTGCCCATCTGTGTGGCGGGTCAGATGGCCAGATGCCTCTCTCCCTGGGTGCTCCCTAACCCTGGTGGGGGCTTGGCCCACAAAACCAAGCCTCGTGGTTGGGCCCCTTGGGTGCCAGGCTGTTCTCAGGGTCCTGCTGGGCGCAGAGGGCTGAGCCGCGGGCCATGGGGAGGGCTGTTGAGGTGAGTTGTGTGTGGGCAGGGGCAGGTGGGCAGGCCCGAGTCACAGGTGTGTCTGCCGCCTCTGGATGAACATGGGTGGACAGACGGACGTCCCGTCACACAGACGACTCAAGAGGGTCCTGCCGGGAACACATTCCCCACATTCCTCTGGGTGGGGCACGTGACTTGTTCCGCCAGCGGGTTGGAGCAGAAGTGATGTGTGTGTCGCTTCCAGGATGGAGCAGTTAAGAGCTTGGGGCTGGTCCTCGGGCCTGGAAGGGGCCTGGAGCTGATGGACCGTGTCCCCCATCTTGGCACAGAGAGAGCCTGTGGGGAAGGAGGCTCAGACTAGTGACGGAGGCTTGAGTGCTGAGTGAACCCAGAGCCCTGGGGAGGGGGCCTTGGGTGTAGGGCTCACAGGATATTGAGTTTGGGGGCTAGTCCTTCTGGTGGGAGAGCAGCCCCAGCTGACAGAGGACCGAGGCCAGAGCAGGAAGCTGGATGGGATGCGACATCTCTACCTGAACTACCTCGGAACACGCACACTGGCTACAAGGGGCACCTTGACCTCGGACAAACAAGGGCGAAGCATCTCACAGCCGCACGCGGGCTGTCTACTGCCCAGACGACCCCAGCGGTTCTCGGCATCTCAGCTTTCTGACTTAGCGACTCATCAAAGGTGTGGCTCCAGGGCTTCCCTGGTGGTGCAGTGGTTGAGAGTCTGCTTGCCAATGCAGGGGACACGGGTTCGTGCCCCAGTCCGGGAAGATCCCACATGCCGCGGAGCGGCTGGGCCCGTGAGCCATGGCCGCTGAGCCTGCGCGTCCGGAGCCTGTGCTCCGCAACGGGAGAGGCCACAACAGTGGGAGGCCCGCGTACCTCAAAAAAAACAAACAAACAAAAAACACCGAAAAAGGTGTGGCTCCAGAGCCACTGATGGACCTCAGGCCGGGTGGTGCCCACAGCTGGGAGGAATCTCCTTTACTCAACTATTCCCTCGCCGCAATCAAGTGGCTCCCCATGTCTCTCAGTCACAAATTAGAGCATGACAAGCGTCCTGATACATAGATCTCTGACCCTGGGGTTTCATTTCCTGGAAGCAGAGATGTTAGATCAAAAGGTACCTGTATTTTGAATGTTAACAGAGGCTGCTAGATTCCTTCCCAGAAGCTCTGTTACTACCGTAATTTGCGTCCCCACCAGCAACGTGTAAGAATGCCTGTTTCCCCACCTGGGTGCCAGCACTGGGTATTACCATTTTCTTAAACCATGGCGTCACTGTGCGTTCCCCTGGCCACTGGTGGGGGTGGGCATCTTCCCACAGATTTTTGGCCAAAGCCGGGCTGACTGTTGAAAAGGCCCCCGAGCCAGGCTCTAGGCAAGTCCTATGGGGGCTGCCCTGGCCGTGAGAATGCCGGGCTCTGGCCTCGGGCTCCCTCCGGGAACATGGCAGGCCCGTCCCGGGGGCCCGTCAAGTCTCCCTGTGGCTCGAGGGGCGCGGGGACTCCCTGGCAGGCCCGCCCACCTCTGCCCAGGAATGGGGATGGCGGGGCTTAGTGTCAACTGACGCTTTCATTATAGGTTTATCTTTGAAACCCTAGACAAAACAGGGCTTGTGTGGTTTGACTGAAGAGCCAGCACCTCAGGACCTTGCCATCCACTAAGACGGCTCCTCAGGAAAGAAAAAATACACTAACCTTAAAATAACCAGTTCCCAGAATAGCAGCTAATGACGGCTTCTGAAGGGGGCCCTTTGATCAGGCGGAGCCCCACGCCTTCGCCTATTTACGGCCGTGCCACTCAAGAGCAGGTCACCAGCAAAGAGAGACGTGTTGGGGGTGGGCAGAGGAAAGTCGGGGGTCTGGGCTCGGCGTGTGGGGGAGCGGGGCCATCGGTGCCCATCTGAGGCCGCCCCGCTTTCCAGTGCAACCCGCCCCAGCTAGGGACGAGGTGCGCCGAGTCTGAGGCAGCCTGGAAACAGAGCCTCACGCAGGGAACGCCGTTCCTGACGGCCCCCCAGGAGCCAAGGCTGGTGGGAGACAGATGTGGTTATAAGAGCCAGAATCCCAGGTGGACGGTCCTTAGGCCCCTTGGGGAGGCGTGGGTCATGGACCCGGAGGGGCTCGAGGGAGGAATTCAGGGAAGAGCCTGAGGAATGGGAACCCAGGAGGGTGCAAGGAAGTACCGAGGGGATGCTGGGGCTAGAAGATGCTCCCTCCCACCCAGCCCCAGCCTTAGCCCCACCCCTGTCTTCCCCACAGCAGCAGCATCTGCTTATCCTCTTGGTGTTCACCCAGCACCTCCCTGGGCCTGGCCTGGTCAGATGCTCGGGGACCACTCTCGCCTCTGTCCACAAGCACATGAGAGCCTGAAGCTGCCTCTCCAACAGCCTGTTCACCAGACCTGCTTGGCTAAAAGCACTGGAAATGTGGCTTGTGAGACCAAGGAACTGGATCTTAATTTAATTTTAACGAATTCACAATTAAATTTAAATACAGATCCCCAAATCAGTTATCGGAAGACCTTAGCTATGGTTGTTTGGAATGCTTTAGGCATGAGAATCCGCCTTTTCAACTGTAAATTTTATGATATCTAAATGCAGACCAAGCAGTTCTTATGAAAACAGAGCATCCAAACTGAGGTGTGCTCTAAGTCTAAAACCCGCGCTGGCTTCTGAAGACAGGATGTTGACCATCCTAAGCATTCTTTTGTATTGATTACATATTGAAATGATAATATCTTAATCTGTTGGGTTAAATAAAACATATTACAATGAATTTAAGCTGTTTATTTTTATTTTTTCTGATGTGGCTGTTAGAAAGTTTAAAATTATATCTGTGGCTCCCATTATATTTCTACTGGACAACGTTGGTCTGAATTGGGGCTTAGCACACTTTCCTGTAAATGGCCAGATAGTAAATATCATAGGCATTAGGGAATCACGTATAGTCTCTGTCACACATTCTTTAGGTCAGGGGCCAGATTTGGTCTGTGGGCCCCAGTTTGCTGGCCCCTGGTCTGGAGGCTCCCAGCTCTAGACCAGCTGGCATCCTTCTCGGTCCAGCCTGCCAAGGGCTGGTGGCCCAACCCAGTCCCCACTGGAGTCCCGGCGTAAGACCTACTGATCGCTAAGATCCCCAAGGACCAGCATGAACAAGACACGTTACCACTGCCCAGTAGCTCCCAGTTTCATGGGGAGATGGAACATGGGAAGGTCAGGAATCAGTACAGGGAGTTGGGACAGCAGCCATCAGACCCAGGCTGCCCAGAAAAACCCCACCTTCCAAACCCTGACTCTGTCCCCTGTAAGTGAACAAGAGTTTGTCCGACCACGAGACTCATTGCCCTTGACGAGCTAGCCAGGAAGTAAGAGAGGTCAGAGGCTGAATGTGCAGTGAAAGTGGAGCCCACAGAGGTAAGAGGTGTCCTGAAGGCATTTGATGAACTGAGTACACTTGAGCTTTGGTTTTCACAGTCTCACAGGTGATGGATAGCTAGGTATCCAAGCCCAGACCTGCCCCAGGTGGGGAAGTGTCACAGCGGAGCCCTACGTAAAGCTGGAACCTTCAAACGGCTCTATGTTCAGTGTAAAGGTCAATAAGAAATAACCTCGTCCCTGAAACGACTATATAGAAAATTGTCTTGCCGCTAACAGGAGTGGAACAATATTTTGCCCTGAGAAGTCACATCCACAAGGTGGTCCATGCTCAGCTTGGAAGCCCAAATGCACACCACCTGGGGGGTCTTGAAAACGTTGAGCCCAGGATTTATAGTCCAGGCTGGTAATACTCCCACGTGTATAGCAAATGAAGAGGTGAACGTAGATCCACCCCCCCGCCCCAAGAACCTCAACTTCACATTAGACCTCAAAAATCCCCACAGATACATTTTAAGACATATGAACTCATGATTAAAAAAAGGAAATCCTCGGGCTTCCCTGGTGGCGCAGTGGTTGAGAGTCTGCCTGCCGATGCAGGGGATACAGGTTCGTGCCCCAGTCCGGGAAGATCCCACATGCCGCGGAGCGGCTGGGCCCGTGAGCCATGGCCGCTGAGCTTGCGCTCTGCAACGGGAGAGGCCACAACAGTGAGAGGCCTGCGTACCGCAAAAAAAAAAGAAAAAAAAAAGAGAAGGAAATCCTCAAAGAGAACAAAACACCATGAATGAAAGCCAGAAGAAAAAACAAAAACAGAGAAGCCAATTCACACAGACTTTAGATACCAGAAATTAAATATAAAATAGCCATATTCAATATATTTCAAGAAATTTTTTAAAAGTTTGAATATACAAGTGAAAAGAAAGATACTATAAAAATGATCTATCAAGTATGCATAAAAACCAAATAGAATTTCCATAAATAGGAAAATAATCATTGAAATTTAAAATTCTTTGGATAGGTCTAACAGCAGATTAGAAACAGTTGAAGAAATAACTAGTGAATTGGAAGATGGATCAGAAGACATTATCCAGAACCCAGTACAGAGAAACAAAGTGATTTTTTTAAGGGGGGGGGGCGGCACTAAGAGACATAGAGGGGATTGAGATGGTCTACCAAATGCCTAATGAAAGTTACAGAAGAGATAATGAACTAAAGCAAAATATGAAGAGATAGTGGCTGAGTGTAATCCAGAACTGATGCAACACACCAAGCACAGATTAAGGAAACTCACTGAATTCCAAGCAGAATGAACAAAAGAAACTCTCTAATAACACAACATAGTGAAAATGCAGAACACTAGAGTCAAAGGAAAGAGCTTAAAAGTAGCCAGAGAGAAAAAATACATTGCCTTTCAAAGAGCAATGACTCACTGTCACCTTTGTTCTCAATGGAAACAATGGAAGTCAAAGTACAGTTGGACAACCTTTTCAATGTGTTAACAGAAAATCTTTTTGGTAACCTAGGGTCTAGAAGTTTATACCCAGTGGAAATATTTTTTAAGAACAACAGTAAAACAGTCATCTTAAAACAACAGAGGGATTTTGATTTTCAGTGAAGGAAATTCTAATGAATACTTCAGCCAGAAAAAAGTGACCCCAGATGTAAGATCTGAGATGAAAAATAAATGATGAGTGACAAAAGAGGCAAACAGGTGGGTACATTTAAACACATATTGATTGTATAAAACACTACTAATTATGCTTGAACTAAAGTATACAACAAGACATATAAGTCAGCAGGAGAGATTGAAACTAAAATGTCCTAAGGTCCTTATTTTATTCCAGATGTGGGTAAATATAGCAAATGGCTCTATTCTATAACCATTTACAATGTCCTAGGTTAACCTCTTCAAGAATGGCCATATAACTTCAAAACTAGTAGAAGAAAAAATGGAGTGAGAAATAATCATCAATCCAACAAGAGGCAAGAAAGAGGACTGAAGTAAACATTAAAAAATTTAGTGCAAATGAAAAGCACAAAATACATTGCTAGAAAATCAATCAAAAGATATTGGAAATTACATTAAGTATAAATGTATTAAATGATTTTTAAAAACCTAACCACACAGTGTTTACAACAGGCACCTAAAATGTGTATACAGGATTAAAAAGACAAAAATTTAAAAACCTGACACCAAAATCAGAAAAAAATGTCACAATAAAACTAGAGAACAATATCTTTAATGAATATAGATACAAACATTCCTAACAAAATCTTAGCAAATAAAATCCAACAAGTGGGAAATACAAGATTGGATTAACACCCCCAAATCAATTAACGTATCAATGAATGTATCACACCATATTAATAGAATAAGGGCTAAAAGGCATGTGACCATCTCAAAAGATGCAGAATGGGCAACTGAGAAAATCTAACGTCCTTTCATGATAAGAGCTCTGAACACACACCAGGAATAGAAGGAAACATCCTCAACCCAATAAAGAGCATCTAATGAAAATCTACATCATACTTAATGGTGAATGACTGAATACTTTTCCCTGTAAGACCTTCTCTAGCCACTTTTAGTCAACATCTTACTGGACAGTCAAGCCAGTGTAATTAGGCAAAAAAAAAAAAGAAAAAGAAAAAAGAAATTAAAGGCATCCAGATTGGAAGGAAGACCTAAAACTGTCTTTATTCACACACGACATGATCCTGTATGTAGAAAATCCTAAGGAATCAACAACAATAACAAAAAATTTACTAAAATTAATAACAATGAAGTCACAGTTTATAAGCTTAATATCAAAATTTAATCGTATTTCTGTATACTAGTAACAAACAGTTCAAAAATGAAATTAAGAAAACAATTTCATTAACAGTAGCATCAAAAATAAAATATTTAGGGGGAACGTTAACAAAGGATATGTAAGATTTGTACACTGAAAGCTATAAAATATCACAGGAAGAAATTAAAATAGATCAAATAAACAGAAGGATATACCATGTTCATGAATTAGAAGACTCAATATTGTTAAGATGTCAAGATGTTAAGATGTTAAGATCCATTCTCCCAAATGGACCTATAGATTCAACACAATCCCTATCAAAATCCCAGCAGGCCTCTTCTCTTTTTTTTTGGTAGAAGCTGGCAAGCTGATTCTAAAATTCATATAAAAATTCATAGCATTTAGAATGTGCAAAACAATTTGAGAAAGAAGAAAATTGGAGGACTTACACTACCTGATTTCAAAACTTATTACAAAGCTACAATAATCGAGAAAGTGTAATGTGGGTTTAAGGATAGGGATATAGACCAGTAGAACAGAATTGAGAATCCAGAAATAAACCCATATACTTACGTTCAATTGATTTTCGACAAAGGTGCCATGAAAATTCAATAGGGGAAAGTAACGTTTTCAGCAAATGGTGCCGAGGCAATTGAATATCCATAAGCAAAAAGAACAAAAGCCAAAAACCAAACCAAAACAAAAAAAACCCCAAACTTTTCCTCACACCACACCCCAAAATTAACTCAAAATAAATCATAGACCTAAATGTAAGAGTTGAGTCTCAAAACTTCTATGAGATAAAAATAGAAGAAAATGTTCATGTCCCTGGATTAGGCAAACAGCTCTTAGATGTAACATCAAAAGCATGAGTTATACAAGAAAAGATAAGTTGGACTTTTTACAATTTAAAACTTTTGTGTTTTAAAAGACATGATTAAGAACATGAAAAGACAGCCGCAGAATGGGAGAAAATACTTGCAAGTCATATATCTGATAAAGGACTTGTATCCAGAACATATAAACAACTCTTACAACTCAATAACAGAACTACTTAATTAGAAAATAGGCAAGAGAGTTGAATAAACATTTCCCCAAAGAAGACTATGAATGGCTAATAAGCACATGAAAAGTTGCTCAACATCATTAGTGATTAAGGAAATGCAAATCAAACCCACAACTAGAATGGCGAAAAGAAAAAAGGCCAACCATACCATGTATTTGCAAGGATATAGAGAGAGTGGAACCTTTGTACATTACTGGTGGGAAATCAAAATGGTACAGACCCTTTGGAAAACAGTTTAGAAGTTTTTTAGAAAGTTAAACAGAAACTTACCATATGACCCATCAACTCCCCTCTTAGGAACCTGACCAAGAGAAATGAAAACATATGTCCATACACAGACTTGTAGATAAAAGTTCACAGCAGCATTGACCATAATAGCCCCAAACTGGAAACAATCCAAACGTCTATCAACTGGCAAATGGATAAACAAAATGTGGTTGATCCATACAACAGAATACGATTCAGTGTTAAAAAGAAAAGAAATACATGATGCAGCACAGATGACCCTCAAGAATGTTACATTATGTGAGAAAAACTAAACACAAAACACCACAAGTTGTCTGATTCCATTTATGTGAAGCATCCAGAAAAGGCAAATTTCTAGCTTCATAGAAATTTAAGGATACAGAGACAGAAAGCAGGTCAGTGATTGAGTGTGGCTGGCGGTGGGAGCTGGGAATGACTGCAAATGGCATTGAGGGAATTTGGGGGTGTTGAAAAATGTTCTAAAACTTAGTTTTGATGATGGTTGCACATCAAACTAGAAATTTACTAAAATGTGTTGTCTACATTTACATTGGGTGAATGTTATGGCATGTAAATTATACCTCAAAAGAAAGCTTAAAAAAAAAAGATTACAAACAAAATTAGGTTTGTATAACAATGATAATAGACTTTAAGGGAAAAAAGAACACTACTTGAGAGAAAGCGGGTGTTATGGAATTAGAAAACATTGACTCCAGCAGTGAATATATAAAAATTTGGATATTATATGTATCTGATCATAAGATCTAAAAATACATTAAGGGAAAATTGACAGAAATATAAAGAAAACTAGAAAAATTCTCCACAATTGTTGGCACTTCAACACATTTCTCAGTAATGATAGATCAAGTAAGATAAAAACATTCCAGTGAGGATACAGATCTCAACAAAACAATTAACAAGCTCGTTCTAATGAACACAAGTGTAACACTGCACCCAGCAACTTCAGAATACACATGGTATTCAAACACAGAAGGTACATTTACAAAAGTTGATGACATGTTGTACCTGTAGAACATATTTCACAATGTTCCAAGAGACCCTACAGGACTTCCCTGGTGGCACGGTGGCTAAGAATCCACCCTGGTCTGGGAAGGCCTCACATGCCATGGAGCAACGAAGCCTGTGCGCCACAAATACTGAGCCTGCGCTCTAGAGCCTGTGAGCCACAACTACTGAACCCCATGTGCCACAACTACTGAAGCCCGCGTGCCTACAGCCCATGCTCTGCAACAAGAGGAGCCACCGCAGTGAGAAGCCCGTGCACCGCAACGAAGAGCAGCCCTCGCTCACTGCAACTAGAGAAAGCCCACGTACAGCAACAAAGACCCAACGCAGCCAAAAATAAATAAATAAACAAGTTTATTAAAAAAAAAAGATCGATACCCTACAGATCACTTTCTTTGACAATAGAGGAATACCAATTACAACAATGACAAAAATCATGTTCCAAAATAGCTCCTGAGATAAACAAGAGGTCATAATGGAGACTAGAAAAATCTTTGCGTGAATGAACATTAAAATTAAATGCTATATATCAAAACCTGGGGGATGAAGTTTGAGTGGTATTTAGAGAAAAATAAAAGTATAGTCTTAAATGCACACCTTAGAAATCTAGACAGTTTTAGAATTCATAATTATCCAACCTAAGAAGTTAAAGAATAATACATTAAGCCCAAGTAAATAGAAGGAAGAAAATAAAGAGAAGCGAATGAAACAAAACAAAACTGACAAAAGAGAGTATCAACTAGGTCAAAAGTTTGTTGAAAACATGAATAAAGTTGTCAACTAGCTGGCAGGCTTGACCAATGGAAAAAAGTGAAGGCACAAACAAACGATATTGGCAATAAAAAAGGGGCCTAACCACTGATGATACAGATGCTAAGATGATAATAAATGCCAATAAATGTGAAAACTAGGATGGAATGGACAAATTCTTAAAATATGCAACTTATCAAAACTGACACAAGAAGAGATAGAAAACCCCAACTGTCCCATAAACATCCGAGTCATTGACTCGATTAAAAACCTGCCCACAAAGAACACACCAGGCCTAGGTGGCTTTACCTCCAAGTTTCCCCAAACACTCAGGGGAAGAGAATCCTCATCCTATACAAAATATTCTAGAATATGGAAGAAGAGGGAACACTTCTCAACTCGTTCTGTGAGGCTCACATACATTGGATACCATAACCCAATGAGGACACTGTAAGTACATATCTCACCCACAAATGTGGACAGAAAAACTCCGAAGAAAATAGTAGCAGGAGGGTTTCAGCAGTGTTTAAGAAAGCTTATACAATGTGAAGGACTGGTGTGTGGTGGGGAGAGGCCAGAGCCCACATAGATGTCTGGAAAAATAATCTAAGCCCAAGATGATAAAGGCCTGAACTCAGCGGGGAGGATGTGCAGCTGGCGGGCAAGGGTGAGCAGCTTTGAGGGGCTCTCGGGGTGGTGGTAGGAGCAGGGGGTGTGGCTGGGATGACTAGGACCCCGGGTCCAGCTTTTAGGCCTGGTGGACGGAGAAGTCTGGGAGGAAGACAGAGCAGGAGGATGGGGGTCTGGGGCAGACGCCCGGTCCTGGGTGACCGGGCCTACCTGGTCCAGGGCAGGGGCTGGGGAGGTGAGGTGGTGGGGACCCCGGCCTGGGGGGCATTCCTGTCCGGGAGAAAGGTGTGTCTGGCCAGGGTTCTAGGCCGGGGGGTGGTGGAAGGAATGTCGGGGGTTGGGGGGGCCCTTCCCACCCACAGTCTCTGAACTGGGGCCTGGAAACCCAGGACTCCCTGTGTCCGGCTCTGAGCCATGAACATTTCCGGCAAAAACAGAGAAGAAAGAAATTCTCCCAGCCCACTGTGTTCCTCATATCAGCAAAAGCAGTGTGAGCTGAGCTTGCAAAATAAACAGGGCTCAATGTAAACACTGCAGCAGGTCCTGGGGACGGAGCTAAGAATACACACTGGGGGAGGAAGGTGGGAGCAGACTTCTCCATTGGGTCCCCAGAGAGCCCCAGGGTCCCTGCCCCGGAGCAGCCCTGACAGGGAGGGGCCGGGGGGCTGGGGGCCGCGTTCTCAGGACCCGTCCCAGGGCCTGGAGTGTCGGAGTCTGACCGCTGCCGCCCGTGGACCTTGCTGCTTGCCCTCACCTTGGCCCTCAGTGTTCCTTCCCGGCCTCTTCTCGACCAGACCCCTTCTGTTTGTGAAATACTCTTCTGCTTTCTTCTGTCTCTCTCCACCTTATCTCCCCTTCTGTCTGTGGCTTCCGCCGGGACCAGCTCTTTACCTAACCAGCTAACTAGGCAACCGCTCAACCTCTCCGGGCCTCAGTTTCCCCAGTGGTAAAAGAGACTTTATTTGGGCAAACGAGTCCTTGCCAGAGTAGAGAACGCAACGTGACAAAGCAGTTCAAGCCCTCTCCTCGCACAACTAAGGGGGCCAGCGGGCTCCCCAGGCCAGTGGGGTGCAGGCTGCGGTGGGGGAATGCTGTGTCTGCTCCCCGTGCCCCAGGAGCCAGGCAGGCCTGCACAGCCAGCCTAGGCCAGGGAGAGGGGGCATCCTGAGGGGAGGTGGGGGCCTCTGAGCAGGAGTGCGAGCTGCCACGAGGCTGCAGGATCCCGGAGAGAAGGCTGTGGGGGGTGCCCTCCAGCCCACGTGGCCCCTGGACTGGACGTGGGAAGGGGACTCCTTGCCGGGAGATGGAGGCCCCCCCGAACAAGCTGAGCTGGCCTCCCCCACCCCTGGTGGCTCCCTGCAAGTGGACAGCCCGGCCACTGACCCTCAGAATGACCTGCTCCCAAGACGGGGATGGAGGCAGCCGCTGTGCACCCCGAAGTCCCCTCCCCCTCCTCTCCAAGCCCCTCGTCCTGTGGCTGAGTGAGCCGGCCGGGATGGGACCACCGTCACCGCGGAGGGCCTGAGCTGAGCTGAGGAAGCAGTTGGGGGCCAGGCTCCCTTCCGGCCTGAGGCCAGCCCGGTGGGGTTGGGGGAGGTCCGGGGCTCCGGCTGGGGCTGGCGGGCCGGCTGGCACTGCCACCACTGCAGGCCTGCTGGGCTTCCCAGGGCTGGACGGCTGCTGGATTTCCTGCCCCCAACTTCCCTCAGTCAGCAGGATTGCGAGGGGGGTTGTTTATGGTCCCGATGGCTGTGGTGATAACGTGGGGCCTGGGACACGCCACTGTGCCCTCTGGGCCCGGCGGGGCCCTTTCCCAGGGTCTGTCCCCGAGGGGGGCATCGGCTAGCGGGGGCGGGGCTGGGCAGCCTGAGCTGGACGCCGGCCCACGGCAGCCTCTGCCTGGGTCCAGCACGTGTCCACGGGGCAGAGATTCAGCATGGAGCACGGCCTGCTCCCTGCCTTGAGACTGGCGGTGTGACTGTGCCTCTTGGGCGGAACCAGCTCCTGGGAGGCAGGAGAGGGACGAAGGCGACACAGAGCCCATCTCCCTGAGTGTGTGCGGGACACCCGGAATCCCTGCTGCCCAGAAACGGCCCCTGTCCCGGGCGCAGAGCCTGACGGTGGAGGCCACCAGGGTCCTTGCTCCCAACCTTGCCCCCGAGGATCGCGGACTCCAGAAAACCCTTCCCTTTGTTGTTCAGATCTGAAGAAATGTGGGCCCATAATTCTGTACCCCCAAGGCCAATGTGGGCCGCACCTCAGCCCACCACACCGACCCTGGCTGAACAAGGGCTGAGCCCTGGTTCTCGGACCACCACCGGCTGCCAGATGGCTCCAGGGGACCCTGTCTCCTACCCATCGTCACCCCCAGAGGACACCAGGCTCTGCTTTAGGTTTCAAGGGGTGGCCTGTCCCGAGGAGCAGTGGGCAGAGCCGTAAGAGAGGCCCAGGACAGTGGGACCAGGGACAGAACCAGACCAGGGCAGGGACTTGAGAAGGGGTGAGTGCATCTGGATGACAGGGCAGCGGGGCGCTCCCAGAGCTGCTGGGTGGGGGCCGGCTCACGTGCCCATGGGCCACCACGACCCCTGCCAGCGGCGGGGGCCAGTCAGTGAAGCCTGCCTTGGCCAGGGTTGCTCCAGAGCTGGGCAAGGAGGCGGCGGGGTGGGGGGTGGGGGGTGGGGGGGGTGGCGCCTGGGTCCTTTCCCCGGCTCTACCTCTGCAGCCGTTGATGTCTGGAAGCCCCGCCCCACCGGTTCCCCCCGCCGGGTGCCTGGTCTGCTGTAATGGGCGTGGCCACCTGCTGCTTCTCCTGGAATGTGCCAGCCCCGAGTCCCTGGTCCCACATAAGAAGAAGAGTGAAAGCCAAGGACGGGTCACCAGAGAGGCGGAGTCCAGGCCCCAGAACCTCTGATGCCGCTCTGCCTGGGGAGCTGACCGTTCCCAGTTTCAGTACCCATCCTGCCAGACAGGGAGTCTGCCACTGGACCATCTGCCTGGGCAAAGGAGAGCCACCAGGCCCACTGAGGCCTGTGCTGACCGAGACGGGCCAGCCCTCCGGCGGGGTCAGGGTGTTGGCATCACACAGCCCCAGAGGGCCAGGCCCGAAGTGAGGGCCCCCGTGGGCACCTGGACAGCGGCCCTCCCCCACGTACAGGGTTGTGGCCCCATACCCGCCCAGGCCGGGGAAGACTGTCGGTGGGCAGAGGGTCGTCCTGCAGGCCCAGGCCAGGGTGAGTGGGGCAGGAACCCGGAGCTGTGCCCCTGCCCGCCTGCCCAGCTGCAGCAGAGATGGACACGGGCCAGAGCCAGGCGTTGCCCAGGAAACCTAGAGTCGGATGCATTCCCTGCTCAACCGAAATTCCTCTATTTTTAGCCCCCTGGCTGCTTTCAGATAAAGTCCATGTAGATGAATGAGCTGTTCGGCAAGATAACAGCCTGCTCCCAACCACGGAGACTTCAAAGGGCAGCAGGCCGCCCCCTCCCATCCCACAGCTCCTCCGAGGCTCCCAGGATGCCCTGGGAAGGGGTTCCGGAGCTGAGAGGCGGGGCCGCGGGCACAGAGCCCGGCGCGGACCGGGGTGTCCCGGCCACTGAGGCTGCCGGTGCCCTGGAGCGGAGGGAGCACGGCGTCCACGTCCCACCCGGACAGCCAGCAGGGCCTCGGCCATCACTCCCCACCTCCCTCGCTGTCCGGACCCTGCGGAGGACGGTCCCGGAGCCCACATCCCCTCCTCCCCCCTTGATGCACCCTCGTGTCCCTGTCAGCACCTCTGAGTCCCTGAGTGCAAGCGGGCTGGGCGCTGAGGGAGCCGCAGGCAGCGTGGACAGCACTGCCCACCTCAGCGTGCACTGGGCGGTCCTCAGCTATGCCAGGGAGGGGACTGCGGGCACTCGGTGCCACTTGCCAACAATGATGCCACTTGTCAGAGGTCTAAGCCAGCCTGGCCTTGAGCGTCCTCCTCCCGTGGGGACCGACGCCCAGTGCACATGGGAGAGGAGCTGGAGCCCTACGTCAGGGAGCGCACACCGGGCACAGATGGAAGGAAGGAAAGAAGGAAATAGGGAGGGAGGGAGGGAGACCGCAGACACCTAGGGCACCAGCCAAGCCCTGCACGTTCAGGACAGAGCTGGAAAGTGAAACGCCGCTGTGGACAGCGCCATCGGGCCGCAAGGACACTGCCCACCGCCCGCCAGCAGCGATGCTGCGTGGCCCGCGAGAGCTGGCGCGGGCTCAGGTGCCTACCTTGTCCTCCACGCGGTTCAGGCGGGCACCGATCGTGTTGCTGCCTCGGTCCTTAGTCTTCTCTGTGGGGTTAAAGCACCCAAGTCAGGGACGCCTGGGCTGGCAGACGGGGAGGGGTGGGCAGGTGACCCCGACTGGGCTCGGGGAGAAGGGCGATGGGGCTGAGGGAGTGAGGGTCAAAGGCCTGAACCTATGGGAATGTCTCTTCGAAGCTCTTCTGAGGTGAGAACTTCAGGGGCGGCCGTGGGTGGGCCGGGCGCTGGCTGTCTTGTCCCCACTCCACTCTTTCCAGTTCTGTGACCTTTGAGAGCCTCAGAGGACAGGCACCCACCCTGCCCGGGGGCTGCCTGAGACGGTGCCCGCTGTACAAAGGGAACATTCCGCCCCAAGGGGGCACTTGCTCTGGCCGGGGAGGCCTGTCGCCCCTGCGGCTCCTGCCGTCCTGTCCCTGAGTGAGCTGCGCCTCCCACTTGAACTTGGGCTAGGGCAGCCCCAAGGAACTGGCCTGTCCCTGCCCTCCCTGGTGTGACCCCCTAGCCGCTCTCCAGAGGACATGAGTCTGTGCCTCAGAGCTGCAGAGCGGCACCCACCTTGCTCCCCAACATTCTAGCTGGCTGCTCACCCCCCAACTCCACTGCCAGGTCCCCACCTTCCCAGGGTCCTGGTTACGTTTCCACACTCAGATCATCAATAGCCTAGAAAAGACTGCCATTTATAAGGACGCATGCAGGTTCTTTCACTAACTGAAAATCCCTTGTAAATCATGTTTGAAGCCAATTTGCTTAGGGTGGGTCTACCTGCCCCCCTCTCTGGATTTCCTTGCCAGACATGCACTTTCTGATGGTGGAAGAGGCAGGTGTGGGTGGAGGGATGGTAGGGCCCAGGGTGTCTCGATGCAGAAACCCACCTGAGACGGAGATGAAGAGGGAGGGCTTCCCGATGGACTGGTCCAGCCTGGGGGGGAGGGAGGGAGACGGAGACCAGCTCATGCTTGGCCGGGGCACTGCACGGACATCTGGCCTGTCGGTGGGTGGATGGGCTGATGTGCCCAGCAAGACAAGCTGCCCGCCCCTTCTGGGGGCCACCCCTCACTGCCACCCAAAAACCAGCCAGGTGCCTCCCAGGTTCCAGAGGCCCATGCTCCCAAGGGGGCTTTGGGGGGGCGGCACTCAGAGGTGAAGGGCAGTGGTTGGGCTGTCCCTTTGTCACCCTCCCTGGGCACAGCAGGGTCCCAGGATGGCCCAGTGTCCTGAATGATCCCAGAGAGGCAGGCCTGCAGGTGGGCCCTTCCGGGGCGAGGCCAGGTCGCTGGGCTGGGTGGGCTTCACGTCCCTGTAGTAGGGCAGCGACAGGGGCGGGGGCAGCCTGAGCCCCTGGCCTGGCCTGTGGTCAGGACAGGCACGTCTCCCAGCCACACCCTGCGTCGCACAGAGCTCGGTTCCCAGGCCAGCCCACCGTGGAGATGCAGCTGGTCTGAGCCCACGCAGGTCCCCAAGGACCACGCTGCTTCCATGAGGATGGGCTCTGTGGGCCCCAAGTCAGAAGCCAGAGGACGTCGGCTCCCAACTGGTAGAGTCTCTCCCGAAGGTGGTGTCTCCTGGGGCTGGGCCTGGCCCCTGCTCACAGGGTGTGTGCTGGGATGTGAGGCGTGGCCATGTGTGGAGTGAGCGCCTGCCCCTCCCCCGCCCGCTCAGGTTCCTCCCCCCCCCCGGGCCCCGCCCCCGGGCCCCGCGCCCACCTCCGCTGCAGCTCCTTGATCCGCACCATGAGGTTGAGGTGGCCCTGGGAGTACTGCTCGATGACGTCCCGCACGTCGTAGGGCTTCCGCGCTTGCTGCGGTGGGAGAGAGAGTCACGCTGCGGGCTCAGCGCTAACGCGCGCCCGCACCCACCTTCCGCGGTCTTCCAGGGTTTAAGGAGCTGCCCACGTGGCACCACGGGGCAGGCCTGGATCAGCGCACATGCAGTGGCCGGGCTCATCCCCCCCGGGAGCTGGGTGACCCTGGGCCAGTACCTCGGCCTCTCTGGGCCTCAGCTTCCTGCCCACTCCCCCGCAGGGACCTGCCCACTCTTCCTTTCCAGGCCACCGGTCCCTGTTTTCAAGCTGCCTTGGAAGAGCTGGCCCAGCTGAGGGCCCGGGGGCGGGGGGCCAGCATGGCTGCCAGTCATTGGGTGGAGGGCACAGCTTTGTGCGGCCACCACCTGCCTGCCTGGGCCCCAAGCTCACCCTCCACACACTTGCTGGCCGGCGCAACCACTGTTCTTGGGGCGGGGAGGTGGCCCACCCCACCCCCTTCCCAGGCAGCCCCCTGAGCTGAGCAGGGGTGGCCCCGGGGGACAGGCCTCCTGCTGGGGCTCCCAGGCTGCCTAGGAAGAGAGGATGGTCCCACGGCAGACCTGGGGCCATGGGGGCGGGGAAGGTGACCCCAGAGCTCCAGGCTCGGCGCCAGCCCTGAGCCCATAAATGCATCCGGGGCTCAGGTGAAACCACAACAGAGAGAACGGGGCTTCTCACGATGTCAGCAAAACCTCCAGCCGCATTTATGGCCTCTATCCCAGGAGCTTACGGTCTGAGGGTCTCGCCCAGGTAGCATCCGGCTGGCCGCATCAGGGTCTGATGGCCCAGGAGGCCCTTCACCCATAGAAGCGAGCCAGAGCCGCGTGGGGACACAGGCCACTTCTATTGGGAGAACCGCGGGGAGACAGGGTTGGGGGCCCCAGGTGGTCTCATTAACCCTGAAGGGCCCACACTAGTGATGGGCTGGGAGGTTACTGCCTCTTGCTGGGGAGTGTAGGGGGCCCGAGAGACACGCCAGACTGTTGGCAGGGCAGGGCGGGGCCGGCGGGTCAGAGGGTGAGAAGTAATAAGGCACAGATGCCCGTTGAGGGTCAGGGCCAGGTCTCAACCCCGGGAGCCCCAAGGGCACCTGTCCCCCCTGCCCACCTGAGGCCTCCTTCTCCTTGGGGTGCCACCCCAGAGACTGGGGCTACCCCAGGCTAAGGGTAGGGCCACCTCCACCTTCCAGAAAGATGGGGTTCCCCTGAGGGCAGGGTCCTGCCTCGATCTCTGGGCACCCTTTGGACATGTCCAGGGGCCCTGCCATCAACGCTGGCGGCTTAACTAAGTCCTCGCGGCTCCCCACATCGTCCTGGACCCCAGGAATTCCGAAGCAGCGCAGAATCCTCCTCCCTGTCAGGGACTCTGGGCACAAGAGTTCCAGGGGGTTCCTGCTCCCACAAGATCTGCCAGGTGGGGCCCGCACAGGTAACACCCAGCCCTGCTTTGGACACACCACCCTGTGTCCCTTTGTGGTCTACATGTCGAGGCCCATGGTGGAGCCTCAGGGTCAGGAGTGGGGTGGGACTCTGGCAGGCTCTCTGACTTGCCACACACTCAGCTTCATGACAAGTGTTAACAGTGGCACTTAGCTACAGGCTAGTGGTGATACCCCAGGGCTCAGTTTGTCCTTCTGTGAGATGGGGATGCTGAGCCCTCTGGCTGACAGGGAGGGAGTGGGGATGAAGTAAGATGGTAGGTGAGAAAGGCCAGCGGGTCCTGAACTGGCTCTTGCCAGGAGAGCCTGAGGTGGCTGTGATAGCGTCTGCGGCTGCGCCCAGGATCTGCACTGCTGTTCAGCGCACACGCCACTGAGTTGTGATCTTGGCCTCCTGTGAGTGACACTGGGCACCTCCAGGCCTGCTGGTGCCGTCTGGGGTGGGATCAGAAGAGGGGAAGGCTAGGTTCAGAGGTCAAAGTGGGGCAGGCCTGGCCTGGAATGGAGCGGGTCCTTGTCCTGGTCTCCCAGACACCCTGGGAGGTCACGGCCCACTGCGTGCAGGTGAATTTGGGCACCTGAGCGTGTTAAGAGCCTCTGTGTGCACAAATGTATACGGATGTCCCTGTGGGAAGGCGTAAGAGTACAGGTGACAGGTGTGTGTGTATGTGCCCGGGCATGCGTGTGCATGTCTGCAGAAGCGGGGGAGGGTGGGGTTTGTGAGCAGGCCCCCCACCCCCGGCCTCGCCTTGTCTAGGGTGTGGACCACAACAGGGTAACCGACGCCCGGCTGACACCCAGGACCCATGGCGCGGTGGGGTCCCAGGCCCCCTGAGACTCATCTCGGAGCTGAGAAGTTCACCTTCCGCCCCCCAACCAGGGTCTGCTCAGAGCTCCTGGAGGCCTTTGTCGAGGGGTGGCCTGGGGCCCAGCTGGAGACATCATCTCAGCTTTCTCTCTAGAGCTCATTTCCTTGGCAGCAGCAGGAGCCTGAGATGAGCCGAGATAATGCCGGGCTGTCCAGACTGACCGCCGGTGGACATGTGAGTTCAAGGCAAACGTGAAGGGCTAAGAGGCTCTGGCTCCTCCGGCCAGACACAGGGGCGGCCAGCTGGGTACTTATCGGCCGGCGAGGCGGGCAGGGGGGCCACCCGCCACTTCTGCAGCCCCTGAGGCCAGATGGGGGTGGGCGTGCAGCAGACAGACAGACGGGCTGCTGCGGGGGAAGGGACAGCATCCCTGACAGCTGGGCCTGGGTGGGGGGCCACCCCTGGAGCCCCACAGAGCCCCTCACTAACAGGGACTCGTCCACCGCTTCTACTTCCGTGGGTCCCTCCTTCCTGGAGGCCTCTTGCTGTCCATCCCTCCTGCTGCCCCAGCTTCTGGCCTTGCTCAAGAGTCTTTGTACCCGAGGGCAAACCAGGAAGCTCCCAGGAGCGCCTCCACTCAAAGGGCCCCACCCAATTTATTGAAGGCCCCCCAGGGGTCCTGCAACGAGGGGAGGGGCAGGGAGCAGGGAAGGTGAGGCTGCCCAGCCTCCTTCCAGAAGCCTCCAGGCCATTCGCAGGACCCTGGCCTATGTCCTGCGGCAGAAAAGGAGACCCTCGGCCTGGAAGGGAGGTCAGCAGCCAGTGTTCTTGCCTGCATTTCTGTGACGGGCGCTCACCAGCGTCCACAGCTGCTCCAGCCACTGTGGCGCCCATCTGCCCAGGGCGGTCTGTGGCTCTGAGCTGGAAGCTGCTCACATCACCCCCAGAGATGGGCCTGCCATGAGCCCCAAGGTTCCGCCTGCCCTGTTGGGTGCCCCAGACCCTGGAAGCAGCCTCCAGGAAGCCTGGTGTCCACCCTGGCACGGCCCTGCGTGGCCCAACAGTGCCCCAAGCAGCAGGTTATGGCCTCTGCCCTGCCGGGGCCTGCTCTGGAACGTTGGTGGCCCAGCTGCTCAGGCTGGGGACCGTCCCCATCCTGGAAGAGTCCCCGCTGACCCCTCTGCTCCCCAGGTTGACGTCTGTGGTTTTAGACGTCACCACCAACGGCCCTCCAGCGAGGGCGACACATTGTGGCCCTTCTGGGGGCCTCTTCTGCTCTTGGGAGCAGTCCTGCCCAGACCTGACCCCTGAGGGGGTTCCTGCCATTCCTCCTCCCCCCTCACCAGGAGGCCAGTCCGCCCTCACCCAGCACCCCCTGAGCTCCCTGCTCCGCCAAGCCACCCCTCTGCTGGCACCGCCAGGGCAGCGGGCCCTCGGGGAAGGAACAGCCACAGAACCCAGACGCCCTCTGTCTGGGGCCGTCGGATCTCGCCCAGAACACTGCTGCGCAGACCTCCTGGCGCCGGCCGACAATAGCATTCACCACAACTCTTTTGTTTCAACAATGAGGAGTCCCAGGCCCTGGCGGGAGCCTTAGCACAACTTGGCCCAGTTTAGTGGGGAACGGCCCCCCTCCAGGGCTACAGGCAGACAGACGGGCAGGCAGCAGGATGCCACCGGGGACTCTGTGTGCAAACCACCCAGCCAAGGGGGCCACGGGTGCTGCCGGGTAGCCGGAGGAACGGGGCGGCCGGGGCAGGGCCTCACCAGGGCTGTCCTTGGGGCCGGGATCAGTGGCGGTCATGTTGTGGCAGAGCCTGTGTGAGAGCTGGGCACCCTGGATGCTGTCCTGGGCCAGCACCTTGGGCTCTTGTTCCCACTACCAGCGGGGGAAGGGTTCTTCCCCAGGGCTGCCAGGGGGTGGGGTCTTTCCAGAACCCCGCACCGAGTCTGGCTCTGTGGCCTGAGCGGGTGAGGGCGCTGCTGAGGGGGCTGGAACGAGCCAGTGTCAAGCCTTCAGCCTGGGGTGGGAGGCGAGGCCCGGAGGGGGCTGGCTCTTGTCCCAGCCTCACTGTGACCTCCCAGGGGGTGTGAACAAGCCACTCCCAACCTCCCCTGCTTGGCGAAGCAGGCCCAGGGGATGTGGATATTGGTTGGCTCTGGGTGACCCCCAGTCCTGGCTCCACCAAGGACTCACTTTTGAAAGGCACCGGTGGCCAAGCCTTGTGGAAAGAGAATGACCTCCACCAAGGGTCCCTGCTTCCTAAGTTTCCACGTTCTCAGAGTCAGGGCTGAGCTGGGTCCCGCTCCTCAGATGGAGGACGGTCCCCACGTAGGAAGGAGGGCACCAAGCCTGCCG
The DNA here is from genome assembly GCF_964341445.2 of Mesoplodon mirus. NCBI lineage: Eukaryota > Metazoa > Chordata > Mammalia > Artiodactyla > Ziphiidae > Mesoplodon > Mesoplodon mirus. The sequence continues at coordinate 2,334,073 of NC_138983.1, read as the reverse complement.
CCAGCTGGCTTCCTCTGCGGGCTCCCAGGGGCTGCTGCAGGAGACCCACCCCTGGAAGGAGTGCCGATGGGGAAGCCCACAGTCTCCAGCCTCGCCCAGCCAGAGAGACCCTACCTGTCCCTGCAAAGGTGGGCCACCCCGGGGCACAGAGCAGGGCTGGGTCTCCCCTCTGTTCCGACTCGCACAGGGTGGGCGAGGGGGACAAGAGCCCTGAGCCGCCTGGGACAGAGCACTTCCTGTCCAGGTGACGCAGGGCGGGCTCCGCACCCTCCCTGAGTCACTCCCACTCCTGTCTGGTGGGGGGTGGGAGGGGCCAGGGAGCCCTCGGGCTCTGCACGCATCTGGGCTCTGTGCTGGGCCTCAGGGTCCAGGCCGATGAGGGAGGTGTCCCTCCAGGGTCTGCTGTCTTGGGGACGGATCCTGAAGTCATGGCAGGGTGTTTGACGGGTGAAGGGTCAGGTCTCAGATACGGCAGGGTATGGAGACCCCGCAGCCTGTGCTGTGGGTGGGAGAGGGGCTTTCAGGGTGGACCAGGGCAGGAGGGCTGAGTACAGGGCTCACCTGGAATTTCTTCTTGGCCACAAAATACTGCATGCGCCGAATGACCTTGATGGTGGCCCGGTGGTGCTCCCGCAGCCTGCAGTGGAGAATGGGGAGGAGGGCGTGAGTGGGGACCATGATGGTCATCCCACGCCCACCACTGTCAGAGGCTCGGAGGCTTCCCAAATGTGCCCCCCACCCCCGACAAAGGGCTGGGCCTTTCCAGAAACAAGGAGAATGTTCAACCGCCTCGGATGGGGATCTGCAAGCTCACATCCTGGTGGCAGGAGGAGAAGCTGAGGCCAAGAGGCTTTAAATTAGGGGGATGACCCTAGAGGGACCCTCGCCTTGCTTGTCGCTCAGAAGTGGGATAGGAGTCAGGGTCCCGACTTGGCAATGGCTATGCCCCTCACTCACGGTAGAGCCACAGAAGCTTCTTTCTACCCTTGGGCCTTCTGGCTGCTCACTAGTAGAGTGGGGAGGGGGTACAAACAGATGACAGCTAAGGCCCCTTTCAGCTGGAAGGTTTTATAGCCCGCCCACCGGTACCCACTTGGAAAATACAGGGCTGCCGGACAAATTAGCCAAGGATAGTTACCACCTGAGCCACCCTGTTAAGGAGACCGTGTGGTATCCCCTCTGAAGTTCCTTCTAGAAACATCATTAAAAAGGGAAACACAATCGTTGATATATATATATATGTTCATAGGAAAAAGACCGGAAGGAAATACATCCACATGGAACCAGTGGGGATTTTGCTTCTGGCTCTGAAGCTTGCATCTGACCAAACCTTCTGCTGAGAACACCACCACAGCTGTGTGATGGCTTTGAGAGCAAGAAAGACTCCAAGGGCTGAGATCTCAGAAGAGAAACAAGCTGGGAGAGCCCACGTGTGCGCTTGTGCGTTTGTTGTGTGGGGCACACTAGCCGAATGGGGGGGCAGGGGGCTCCCTGGGCTGGCAAGATAAACAGGAGTCCAGGGCTGCAAAGACATCCAGGACTTGATGGGCCAAGATCCTGGTGAATGGGGGGCCACAGAGAAGGAAGCCCCCTTTCATGCAATTTCCCCTTGAAACATTTGTGAACTAAGCTGCACAGCATGGGGTGAGATTCTGAGAAACGGAGCAAGAAGCAGCTGCTAGAAGGATAAAAAGCTAAGCAGAGGCCTCCACAGACTCACGTCACTGGGGAGAGGAGAATTGCGATTCAGAGTCACCAAGGAGACGGGGTCCTGGCAAACACCCCAAGCTTTCAGATGAGACCCCCCCCAACCCTGCCATAGCCTCAAATCACCTCAATCCCCACCTGGAGCAAAGTGCTCCGTCCCGCACCTTTTGCACGCCAGAGAAAACTGAATTATCTGTAGGGATAAGATCATGGAGCCTCTATTTTGTTTTTAATACTCAACAGACCGAAAACAAACGGACAAAACAGACCACGGAAACAGATCTAAAGATGTGGTAGATTCAATGCCTTAAAGACTTGTAGCTCTTGCATCAAGAGATAGAGTTGGTTTTCCCACTGCTTGAATTTGGGCTGACCTTGACCCTTATTGTGATGAAAAGAATGCTGGGGAAGTCCCATCATGTATAACTTGTGTGCTCTTGGAATATGGTTGCTTGAACCACCTGAGCTGGCTGTCTGGAGAGGCCACGTGGAGAATCATGGTGCTCTGGCCAAGAGCCAGCACCAAGCAATAGGCATGTGAATTGAGGCCATCTTCGACCATCCGGCCCTGATAAGCTTCCAAGGGGACTGCAGCTGTGAGAGTCACCCCATGCAGAGCCAGCAGGACAATCTCCCAGCTGAGCTGAGCCCAAATTGCTGACCCACAGACTCATGAATAAGGAAAGAGCTGTGGTGTGAAGCCACTAAATTTAGGTGTGGTTTTCCATGCTGCAATAGATTAAAAGAAATTAGGACCCCAAAGTGGGGTACATCATATCAAAATCCTGAAACACATAGTGCTGGTTTAGGGACCAGGCATTGGGCAGAGGCTGAAAAAAAAAAAAAGGGCCTATCATAAGATGCTGGACTTTGGACAGGGTGCAGTCTCTAATCACATGAGACTTTGGTGTCGCTTGGAGGGGTGAGTGAATTTTACTTTGGGGGGAACGTAAAAAGTTATGGCCAGAGGGTGGGCGGGGGGAGGTGAGATGGGTGTAAATCCTTTGCAGTTCCCCCCGATCAGAGCTCCCCCCAACTATTTCCATCATCATGGAATGCTGCTGCCATGTGGACATGTCTGAGCTGGGCTGCTAGAAAAGCCACGTGGAGGAGAGCTGAGACACCCTGGCTGACAGCCCGACAGCTCCAGACGCCAGAGGCTAGCTGAGACCACCCAGTCACCACCAAGGTGCCGCTTGGACGAGCCAGGTGAGACCAGCCAGATGAGGAGCCCAATATGCTGACCCACAGACTCAGGAGCAAACAGATGAAGTGGTTTGCTTCAGAGTTTTTAGATAAGGACTTGAAAATAAACTTGATAAGTAGGTTCAAGAAAATAGACGACAAATGGAGAATTTCACCAGAGAAGTAAAATCTATATGAAAAAGAAAGAAAGGAAATTCCAGAACAAAAAGACACTCATGGAAATTAAGAAATGCAGTAGATGAATTTGATAGCAGAGGAGAAGAGAATACTTGTGAATTGGAGAAAATAGCCAGGTTAGAGTATGGAGGGAAAGTAGAATTAAACATATAGGAAAAAGTGTAAGGCATATAAGATAAGGTTAGAAGTTCTCATACATGTAACACCTTAGAAGGAGAGGAAGCAAAATGGAGAACAAATAATTTTGAAGCCTCAGTGGCACAGAATTTTCCCAAAATGGTGGATGACATCAGGCCACAGATTCAAACAGCTCTTTGGATCCAGCTGGAGAGAGAGACAAGGTACAACAGACCCAGGTCCATCGGAGTAACCCTGCTGAAGACCAAAGGCACAGGGACCATTGCAGAAGCTTTAAAGTCAGGGGGGTGGGGGTGGGAATGATGACACATTATCCTGATGGTAGACTTGTCAACAGAAAGGATGAAAGCCAGAATGACATCCTTAAAGTGCCCAAGGAAGATTCCTACCAACTTAGCATGCTATACCCATCAAATACGTTCTTACAAATGAAGGTTCAAGTGAAATAATCCAGTCACAAAAGGATAAACTCTGTATAGTTCCACTTGTATGAGGACCTAGAGTCGTCAAGTCTACAGAGACAGAAAGTAGGATGGTGGGGCTGGGCCTGAGGGGAGGGGGATGGGGAGTGAGCGTTCAACGGGAAGAGGGTGTCAGTTTGGGAAGATGAAACAGTTCTGGAGATGATGGTGATGGTTACACAACAACGTGAATGTGCTTAATGCCCCTGAATGATACAGTTAAACATGGTTAAAATGGTACATTTTATGTTATGTATATTTTCTACAATAATTATAAAAAAAGAAGGTGAGGACTTCCCTGGTGGCGCAGTGGTTGAGAATCTGCCTGCCAATGCAGGGGACGCGGGTTCGAGCCCTAGTCTGGGAAGATCCCACATGCTGCGGAGCGACTAGGCCCGTGAGCCACAACTACTGAGCCTGCGCGTCTGGAGCCTGTGCTCCGCAACAAGAGAGGCCGCAACAGTGAGAGGCCCGCGCACCGCGATGAAGAGTGGACCCCGCTCGCCGCAACTAGAGAAAGCCCACGCACAGAAACGAAGACCCAACACGGCCAAAAATAATAAATAAATTAAAAAAAAAAAAGGTGAAAACTAGACCAAGAGAATTCACTGCTGGGAGACCTGCACTGAAATAACGACTTAGGGGTCTCCCCAGGTAGAGAGCAATGATCCCAGAAGGATGCACAGAAATACAACGAGGAATTAAGAATGTAGATAAGGACAGATATGTGAGGAAGTTTAAGTTAGTAAATTAACTCGACTGACATAATCATGATACTGTCTCCTGAGGTTTAAGGCATAACTATAGCTAAAAATACATGATAAAAATAGCATAAAAGGGAGGAGGCATCAGTGGAGATAAACAGTGGTGAGCACCGTGTGTTGTCAGGGAAACGGTAAAAGTGCCCATCTGAGGTCGACTCCAGTGAGTCAAGGATGTGTATGATAATCTCTAGGCAACCACTGATGGAATAATAAAGGACTGTAGAATTAACAAGCTAATAGGGGATAAAAATTAATTAATAACAATTTTTGATTAACCCAAAGAAGCAGGAAAGGAAGTCAAAAGGAAGGGATGGAACAAATGGGAAAAAGAAAAGTGAGATAGTAGATTGCATGCATTGCAGAGGGACTAAGTATTCCAATTAAAAAACCAAGATTGTCCGATGAGATTTAAAAAAACAATTTGATGTTGCCTGAAATATACTGAAATAGATAGGCATAGAAATGTTGACAGTAAAAGGATAGAAAAAGACATACATTGGTGCTGCCCAAAGAAAGCTAGTGCAGGTAAACTAATATCAGACAAAGAAGACTTTAAGTACGGCCAGAGATAAAGAGGGATATTTCATCATTTAAAAAGCGGTCAAGGGAATTCCCTGGCAGTCTAGTGGTTAGGACACCACGCTTCCACTGTAGGGGGCAGGGGTTCTATCCCTGGTTGGGGAACTAAGATCCTACATGCCACGTGGCAAAAAAAAAAAAAAAAAAAAAAAGTCAAAATTTGGTGGGAAGAGATCAATTCTAAATCTGTATGTACTTAACAACATAAGCTTCATATATATAAAGCAAAAGCTGGCAGAACTAAAGGTAAAAGAGAAAATCCACAATCATGGTGGGAGATGTGGATGCACCTCTGTGGGTAACAGATAGAGGAGCTGTGAAAACATCTAAAGAGAGACACGTCTGAACAAACCGAGTAGGAACTTGATGTGATCAGTGCTTACAGAACACTGTGCTCAGTGCCCAAAGAGTGTCTAAGCTTCCCAAGCACACAGGGAACATCTACCAGAAGGGACCACGTGCAGGGCTTGAAGAGCAAGTTCCAACAAATTTCAAAGAAAGTAAGTCATATATGTATGTTCTCTGACCACAGAGAAATTAAGCTAGAAATGAATAAGAAAAAGATAACTGGAAAATCCTTAAGTGTTTTGGAAATTAAATACCTCAAGGATCGAAGAGGAAATCTGATAAGACTTGGAAAATACTTTTAATTGAATAATAATAAAAATGTCCCGTATCACAACTTACAGCTAAATAAGTACTTGAGGTACCATGAAATGGTGCTTAGAGGAAACTTTATGATCTTAAATCATATATTAAGAGAAGAGGAGAGGCCGAAGTCTGTCTCAAGAAGTTTAAACAATAGTAAATTAAATCCCAAGAAGGTAGATGGAAAGAGATAATAAAGATAAGAGCACAATTCAATGAAATAAAAAATGAACATTTCATTAAGGAAAATCAACAAAGCCAAAATTTGATTTTCTGAAAAGACTAACTAGAGGTATTTTAAGAGCCTATTTAGAGGATATTATGTACAAAAATAATCTCGATAGTTTAGGTAAAATAGATTAATTCCTAAAAACACTACAATATATAAAAGCAGACATAAGAAGAAATTTAAAAATCCAAATTGCCCAATTTTAATTAAATAAATTAGATTTGGAATTTACACACAAAAAAGCCTTAGGTCTAGATGACTTCACCAGTAGATTCTTCCTTAAATGGGAAGAAATAATACCAATTTTATACAAATCTTTTTAGAGGATTTTTATGAGTCAGTATAACCCTGATATCAAAACCCGACAAGGATGTTTCAAGAAAGAAAAGTCACAGGCCAATCTCTCTCGTAAACATGGATGCAAATATCCTACCTGCAATACCAACAAATTGAACCCAATGCCATATGTAAAGATAGATGACCGAGTGTAGTTCAATCCAGTTACACAAGGTTGGTTTAGCAGCCGAAAACCAATCAACATTATGCACCACATCAACAGAACAAGTAAGAAAACAACATATAAGCAACTCAAAAGATGCAGAAAAACATGTGATAAAACTCAAGACCCATTCATAATTAAAAACACAACTCTTAGAGAACTAGGAATAGGAGGAAACTCCATTACGTAAAAAACAAACACAAAAGCAAACAAAATCTAAGCAAACATCATGCTTAATGGTGAAATATTATACACTTTCCTCCTGAGATAGACAAGGATGTCCGCCATTACCGTTTCTACTTAATATTATCCCAAAAGTCTCAGCCAGTGCACTGAGGGGGGGGGGGAAAGGAAATGAAAGATACAATAATTGGACAGGACAAAATAAAACTTTTGTCATTATTTGCAAATGACATAATCATATACGTTAAAAATCCCTTCAGAATCTTCAGATAAATTATTCTATTGCTAAATGAATTTAGAAAGGACACTGGTTTTAAAGATGATATACAAAAAGCAATTGTATTTCTCTATGTTAGTAAAAAGCAACTAGAAAATGAAATAAAAAGATACCAATTGTAAGAGCATCGAAACTCATAAAATATCTAAGAATAAATCTCCTGGAGGTGAACAAGACCTCTACACAGAAACATACTAGACATTAGTGAGAGAAATTAAAGAAGCCCTAAATCAGTTGAGGGTTATATGTTTATAAACTGGAAGACTCAATATTTGTTAAGAGGTGAATTTTGAGGTATGGGTCAAATGTAATGCCAATCCATAGCAGAGTGCTTTTATTTATTCATTTTCGGGGGGCACAATTTTCAAGCTGATTCTAAAATATTGGTGAAAAAGCAAAGGGCTAAGGTAGACAAGACAATTTTGAAGAAAACAAAGTTGAGGACTCACACTGCCAGAGTTCAAAATGTACTGTAAAGCTACAGTGATGAGTAGAGTGTATTAGGGAGATGTGGTATTAGAATACACTTTTAACACAGCCGTATTAGGTAGAGGATAGATCAGCGGGACAGAATAAAGCATTCAGACGCACAAACACGCCTATGTGGTCACTGCGTTTATAACCGAGGCACTGTTGCAATCCAGCGGGAGAAGGAATGTTCTCTTCAGTCAATGGTACTGGAAGAATTTGGATAGCTGTGCGCAAAAGATATGGACCATGATCCCCGCCACACAGCAGTCACAAAATTAATTCGTGTTAGATTTTAGATCAAAGCATGAAGGCAGAGACCATCAGACCTCCAGAAGAGAGCAGGAGAATATCTTTATGACCTTGGAAGGTTTCCCAAAAGACAAGCAACACTGACAAGAACAACCAAACAATGTGACGAATCGCCCTCCCTTAAAATTAAGACCTTCTAGACATCAAAAGGCGTCACTGAAGGAATGAACAGACGCTCTACAGGCCAGGAAAGGCTATTTTCTGACAAAGGACTTGTAGCCAGAATATATTGAGAATGCCTACAAATCAGTAAGGAAAAGACCACATGATTTTAAAAGATGATTGGAACAGGCACTTTTCACAGAGGATGTCCAAATGTCAGCAAGCCCATGAGAAGGTGCTCAACAGCATGACCTGTTAGGGAAATGCAGATGAAAACCCGAATGAGGTACCCATATACGCTCGCTAAAATGGCCAAAGTTAAAAAGGCTGACAACATCCAGTGTCGCAGACGATGTGGAGTGACAGACTCCCATGCGCTGCTGGTGGGAACGTGTGTTGGTTCACTTTGGAAAGCTGTTTGGCTGTAGCCTTGGGACCTGGCATTTTGTATTCTCCAGATACTTAATCCAGAGAAATGAGTGTTCACGTCCACCAGGTATATCGATTAGAATCTTTATAGCAGCTTTCCTCATAGGAAGGCCAGCCAGTGACAAAGCTGTATGCAAATACGATTCTGTGCAGGCTCAAGAACAGGCAAGACTGTACTATGGTGAGAGAAGCCAGGATAGGGGTTACCTGTGGCGGCAGGGGTGGGGGGCGTCAGGGGAGGCTTCCCTGGGGAGGTGGGAAGGAAACTGCTGGTGGGATGGAGGTGTTCTATGTCCTGACCTCGTGGGTTTTTATGTAGGGTATATATACGTAAAAATAAGCTGATCTGTTCCTGCAGGATTTGTGCACTTTACAATAAATAAATCATATAGTTTTTTAAAAAGCCTTTCAAGATAAGCAGCTTTTAAAGTTCTCAGGGACAGGTGGTTTCTACTTAGCCCAGAGTTGGCCACTTTTGAGCGCAGATCATATGAGATGCTCTCCAGCGAGACCAAGACCCCCACGTTACTGGACGTTACTGGACATTACTGGACGGTGGGCCAGGCCCATGTGCAGAAGGCACTCAGGTCTGTCTGTGTCCCCGCATCTCCTCTGACCGGGGCTCACTTGAGCACATGCGTTCACGGGGACCCCCTGCATGCAGCACCCAGGCCTGGTGACACTCGTGCACCTACATGGGAGGGGGCGGCAACTTACATACTTCAGGACACACACACGCGCGCACACGCACACGGGCTTGGAGGGGGAGCCAAAGAAGGCTCCGGGAGGCCCTGAGATTGGGCCACTGGCCCCATGAGCCCCTCACCCCAGGCCTGAGCCCTGGGAGGGGACGTCCCCTGGCCTCAGGTTCCTGCCTCTTGCAGTCCCCCCAGGTGGTGTGTGAGCAGGCGGTGGGCGGGGCCTCCACAGGTGCCCCACTGGGAAGGGCCCCACTGGCCATGCCTGCCGAGGCCTGGACGAGGCCCGAGGTTCTCAGATCCCACTTCACTTGAACAAAGGACCACACCCAGTGACTGCCCCAGTGGCCTCCAGAGGCTGCCGCCACCCTCGCCTCTGCCAGGTCCACGGAACAAAGCCATGGCCTTTGCAACCAAGCGGCCCCCCAGGCCGAAGGGAAGCCAGGGCTGGGGACACCGGGGCCCGGCCAGCTCTGCTCAGGCCTGTTGTGGCCTGGCCCCTGCTCTGGTGACAGCCCCATGGCCAGCCTCTCTGCTGGACACAAAGACTCTTCGGTCTCTGGGGAAGGGCCTGGCTGGCCCTTCTCTCTGAGGGCCTTCTCCTCTCTCCAGGCTGGGCCTGGCCCGGGGAGGAGGTGAGTGCCCTTTTCTGGTGGCTCCAACACCAGGCAGGTGGGACGGGCGGTAGGACTCCCCTTGGGCACGCCGAGCCCTGCAGAAGAGCGTGCGTCCCCTTCCCTCTGCCTGAGAAAGGAGGCACCCTCCGCCACCCCTTTGACAAAGAGAAGGACCTGGATGGATATTAGATTTTATCAATGCTTTTTCCACATCACTTGATAGGATCATGAGAGTTTTCTCTGTGGCCTGTTGATGTGATGGGTTATGTTAATGGAATTTTGAATATTGAACCGGCCGGGTTTATCTGGAATAAATCTCACTTGGTTGTGGTGTTTCATTTTTTTATCCATCATTATAGAGTTGGTTGTTTTCTCTCAATAATGTAGAAAACCCCCAGGAGCCCACTGCTCAGAATAAAAGCTAGACCCCGACAGCCCCCAATTCAACCACCCCCCTGCCTCTTCCACCCTGGGGAGCCCTCGACCTGAATCCATGTCCCTCACTCCTTGCTTTCCTGATTATATAACTTTATCACACTTATATATATCCAAAAAAGGGCATATATTTTTTATTTTAGTGATTTAAACCTTATAGAAACGTATTATGCTTTTCCCTGGGCTTATGTTGCCAAGACCCGCCCACACGGTTGTGAGTCACTCTGGTTCGTTCGTTTTGACTGGTGGAAAGGACACCTCTATGTGGACATTCTGAGTACATTCACTCTCCCTCCTGGATGGGCACGTGGCTTGGTGAGGGCAGGACGACACGCACTCCTGGTTACCTTCTCCGGCTGGGCACGGACTGGAGTTTCCCCAGAGTGAGTACCCAGGCATGCCACAGCCGGGTCATCAGTATGTAAAATTGCACCTTACAGGTGCTGCCACACTGTCCTTCAAAGTGGTGGCCCTACTAAGCATCCCACCAGCGGTTCAGGAGAGACCCGGGGCCCCACATTGCCCCACATCCCCGTCTGCTGTCCTAGTGATCAGGCTTTGGGATTTACACCAGATGAAACCAGTGTCAGCGATGCTCTCACACACTGACTGGCCATGTGTCCTCCACTGTGAAAGGCACAGCCCTGGGCCATTTTTCTGTTCAGTTATTTGTGCACTTATTGGTTAGTTCAATGTAAATTGTCTGTCTTTCTCCCTCCCTCCCTCCCTCCCTTCCTTCTTTCTTTCTTTCTTTCTTTCTTTCTTTCTTTCTCTCTCTCTCTCTCTCTCTCTCTCTCTCTCTCTCTCTCTCTCTCCCTCCTTCCTTCCCTTCCTATCTATCTACCTACTAACAAACCAATTCTTTGTCAATTCATGTATTGGGAATACCTATTCCTGTATTAGGCAGAAAAAGGCTTCCCAAAGATGTTCTAATTCCCAGAACCTATGAATATGTCACCTTACGTGGTACAAGGGACTTTACAGATGCAATTCAGGTGCTGCACCTTGAGACAGGGAGAGTATTCTGGATTATCCAGGTGGGCCCAATTAGACATTTGAGTCCTTAAAAGTGGGGCCTTTCCCAGCTGTGGTTGGAAGAAGCCGTGACTGTGGGAAAGAGGCCAGAGAGCAGCAATGTGATGGCTTTGAAGGTAGAGGAAAGGGCCAAGGACACTTTAGAAGCTGAAAAAGGTCAGGCATGGATTCTCTCCTGGGGCCTCCAGAAGGAACCAGCCCTGTGATACCTTTCAGACCCTCAGGCTGTGTGGGACTTCTGACCTACAGAACCAAAAGAGGATAAATGCATGTTGTTTGAAGCCACTAGGTTTGAGGGAATTTCTTACAGCAACAATAGAAAACTAATGCAAATCCCACTTTGGAAACTATCTTTTCACTTTTTTAAGGTGTCTTTCAATGAACAGAAGTGCTTATTTTACATAAACAAATTTATTAATATTTTTCTTTCATAGTCAGTGCTTTTGTGTCTCGTGTGAGAAATATTCCCTTATGCTAAGTTTTGAAAGATACAAAGTAACTTATATTTTCTAATGGTTATAAGCTTTGTATTTGACACTTAATTCTTAGGCCCATCTGGAGTGAATTTTTGAATATGTTGTGAGGTCGGGGCCCAACTTCACTTTCTCATTATGAATGATCACCTATTCCAGCGACTGGCAATGCCATTTTGATCACACTCAAAAACCTCACATTTGTGCAGGTCTTTTCTGGGCTCTCTATTCCACTGGGCTAATTATCGATTCCTGCACCCACACTGCAGCATCTTAATTACTATGTGTTATACTATGTCCTGGTACCTGGAAGAAATGGCCTTTCCTTGATCTTCTTAAAAAGGTCTTTAAAAAAAAAAAGGTCTTGGTATTCTTGGCTCTTTATTCTTCCACAGAAATTTTAGAATCATCATATTATGTTTCATGGAAAAAAAAACCTATTGGAGTTTTTATTGGAATTATACTGAATTTATAGATGAAGGAGGAAGAAATGAATTGACATCTTTATACCACTGTCTCTTATTTATGAATATGGTATATCTTTCCCTTTATGTAAGTCTTTGAAATCTCTAAATAAAGCAAAAATTTTGTTCTTTAAAAAAAACTAACAAAATAGAGAAAGCTCTGGTGAGACTGAGAAAGGACAGAAATAAAAATATTATAAAAGAAAATAAGGAAACATTACAAATAGGGATTTGAAAGCTAATAGAAGAATATTCTCAATAACTATATGCCAGAAACTTTGGAAAACCTAGACAGGAATGGCTATATTCTCAGGAAAAAATCTAACTCAATAGAACTGACTCAGGATGGAATAAAACATTTGAATAAGCCTACAACTACTAAAGGTATTAAAGTGGTGGTTAAAATACCTTCCCACAAGAAAAAGCCAGGGCCAGATGGCTTTATCCCAAATTCTACCAAACTTTCAAGGAACAGATCATCACAATTTTATACAAACATCTTAAACTGAATGAAAGATGAAAACATGTCAAAATTTGAGGGATGCAGCTAAAGCAGGTCTCAGAGGGAAATTTATAGCATTCCATGACATAGTAAAAGAAAAGAAAAGTCTTAAATCAATGATCTAAGTTTCTACCTTAAGAAACTAGAAAAAGAAGAGCAACTGAAACCCAAAGTAAGCAGAAGGGTGGAAATGATAACAATATAAGCAGAAATGATTGAACCAGGGAGCAGGGTGTTGCCCTTGTCAGAGATGTGGGCTGCTGTGCTCAGCGCAACCTGAGGCCCAGCCGAAGCCACAGAGGACCAGCCCCTTGCTGACTTCATCCCTGAAGGTCTGCACCCAGGAACATTTCCATGAACCACCTGCTGGTCTCCCAGAACACTTGCTCTTTTGCCCCTGGAAGTGGCTGACTGTGGGGACTCTCCCTTTCAGGTCTTTCCAAAGGAAGGGGTTTGGGGAGGGTGTGCAGAGACAGCAGGCTGCTCTCACCTTTCCCTTGGAGGCCTGGTATGTGTCTGTTGCCCAGTGCCGGCTCTGATAGGAAGGCAGGGTGTCCCCGTCTCAGGCCCGGGGAAGCAGAGCCTCGTGACTCGTGGCTCGGCCTCCCTGCTGGCGGCAGCGCTGAGGGCAAGACTGCAGTATGAGCTCTGTCCCCGTGACAGCCCAGTCACCCTCCTGCCCTGGCTCTGGTTTCTGTTGTGGGGAGGGGCGGGGGGAAGCCCAGGCCCCCTTGCCCCCCACCCAGCTCAGGCTGGACTCTGTTTCTGAGTCTTGCCCACCCGGGCTGGCTGGGGGCTCGCCGCCCTGCTGTCTTCCCTTCCCGCCCTTGACCCATCCCACCGGGGCAGCTCTGGATGCCTGCCTGAGGGCTGGGGGGAGTCTGTGGTTGAGTCAGGAGACTTCTTTAGAGATAGCACCCTGCGGGGTGAGGGTTTTGCAATCCTGAGACTTCAAACCAGCCCGCCCAGCGGGCACGGCCCACTGGCTTCTGACAAAAACAGCTCAGGATAGGCTGTGAAGGGCCCCGGCCTGGCTCCGCCTGGGTCTGAGAAGCAATCGAAGGACGGGTGGACCAAGGGGCTACCGTGCCTGTCTTCTGCTGACCCTGAGCCGAATGTACAGTGGCTCCATAGCTGGCCAGCCGTGGCTACCTCTGACAGGGGTCAAGGCCAGAGCTGCTGGTGGACAAGGCCCAGCCCAGGCGTGATGGGGGCTGAGTCTGCAACTTTCTCTGCAGCCCACCCTCCCACCATGCCTCCCACATCCACCGATCCCTGCCACATGCAGGGCCACGCTCATGCCCACTTGGAGGGCCCCCCCGGGCAGGCTGCCACCCTCCCTCACCTCCTTCCTGGTCACAGCCCACCCTCATTCACATCCAGCCACACCCCTTCCCCAGGGAGGTGTCGGGTGGCCACACTCCCCTGCTGTCATGGCACCTGGGAGCCCCAAACACCAACTGTAATCAAATGATCACCGTGTAATTCATGGTCGCCGCTGGGGCTGAGGCATGTGGCCCAGATATTCCCCACGTCCAGCTCGGAGCTTGGAGGCAGGAGCAGGCGATCAGCCCTGGCCTGGGAGCCCCCGAGCCCCCGGGTCCCCATGTTCTGGGGAGGAAAGTCTAGAAGACTCCACTCATCTGTGAAGATGCAGGGCTCTGGCCTGAGATGGGCATGTATCCCTTCAAAACTCAAGTCATATCAGGAGTGGGGGCCGAAGGTGGTTAGGACCTGCCCCCAACACATGCAAGGTGACTGTGGAAATAATGCAGCTGAGCTGGGAACTGGGCTCAGCACACATCTTGGGACAAAGCACACATCTCATGGTGGGGACAGCTCACCGCAGTGGGAAATCCCTTGGGGTCTCGTTTCACTTAATTTCACTCCCTCTTTCACCCACTGGTTTGTTCCTTTGGCCGGGGGCACACATTCAAGAAACTTCTCTGCCCCTCTGTCTGAGGCTTGCTCTATTACAACACGAGGAAGTGAGGTATCTGCTGGCATTGCTTTCGTTTGTTTGTTTGCTGTTTTTGCAAACCATATAGGTGCTAAATCTTGTGGAATCTAAAAAAAGGCGACAAATGAACTTATCTACAAAACAGAAATAGAGTCACAGATGTAGCAAATAAACTTATGGTTACCGGGGGAGGGGGGAGTAAGTGCGGGGAGGGGAAGGATAAACTGGGAGATTGGGATTGACACATACACACCACTATATATAAAATAGATAACTAATAAGGACTTACTCTGTAGCACAGGGAACTCTACTCAATACTCTGTAATGGCCTATATGAGAAAAGAATCTAAAAAAAGAGTCGATATATGTGTATGTATAACTGATTCACTCTGCTGTACACCTGAAACCAACACAACATTGTAAATCAACTACACCGAATAAAAATTATTTTAAAAAATGGGCAGAGGACTTGAATAGGCATTTCTCCAAAGAAAAGGCACGGATGGCAAATCGACAGGTAAAGAGACGCTCAGTGTCATCGCCATGAAGGACACCCAAGTCAAAGCCACTTCACACCCACCAGGACAGCTACCATGAAAAGAGAACAAATATTGTCAAGAATGCACGGCTGGTGGGAGTGAAAGATGGGGACGTCACTGTGGAAAATAGCCTGGAGCTTCCTTACAAAATGTGAGGCCTGGAATTCTCATGTGACCCAGCCATTCCTTCCACTTGCAGTGAAATGCCCAAGAGAAGTGGAAACCCATGTTCACACAAGAACTTGTACGTGAATGTTCGTAGTGGCTTTGTTCCTGAGAGTCTAGAGGTGGCAATAACCCAAGTGTCCATCAACTGACGAAGGGATAAACAAAATGTGGCATATCCATTCAATAGAATCTTATTCAGCCATAAAAAGGAATGAAGCCCTGACACTTGCTACGACATGGGTGAAACTTGAAAACAGCGTGCTGAGTGAAAAAAGCCAGGCACAAAAGACCACATATTATAGGATCCCATGTATGTGAAATGTTCTGAATAGGCAAATCCACGGAGATGGAAAGGAGATGAGTGTTTGCCTGGGGCTGGGGAGCGGGGGTGGGGAGTGACGGCTGGCGCAGTGGTGATGGTTGTGCAACTCTGTGAATACACTAAAACCGGCTTTCAAAGGTGTGGCTGATCTTCCTAGATCACTCCTGACAGCAGGTGCTGGGAGGGAAGGTGCTGGTGCTTCTCTGGGGACAAGGGGATGGGGAAGGGTTGGGAGCCTTTGGGACGCCCCCAGCCATCCTGGCTCTGGCCAGGGCACAAGCGTCTTTGGGGAGGGACCTTACCTCCGCGTGCTTCACGTACACGGCTGGCTGCCTCAGGGGTGCAACTGGGCTTGGCCTCCCTCCCTCCCGGGATGCCCCGGAGGCCCCTAACTCCCCGTTCTGGCTCAGCCGCCCCACTTCCAATCCATCCCCCACCATGTGGCTGCCAAAGGACCCGTTTTAATCCAAGGCGCATATCACAGACCTTGTTACACCTCCCCGCCCCAGCTCCCAACCGCCTGCCAAGGGTGTGCAAACTCCGAGGGTGACCTGCTGGGTCCTTCACAACCAGGCCCAAACAGAACAAAACGTCCGGTGCTCTGGGCAAGTTCCGAGGTTACGCACCTTCTCTCTCTCTCCCCTAAATTGTTTCACACGCGAAACACTAAACACGTTGGGTTCTCAAGTCTTTGGAAGATTGTTTTCATATCAGTGATCCAAAAGTCAGAGCAATCCCATGCTGGCCCCCAAGCCTGGGCCTGCCGGAGCAGATGCTACCCCCTCCCCCCAACCAGTTGGCAGTGAAATTCTTCGAGGACCTCAGGACAGGTGACTGAAATGGATTTGGCAATGGATTTGAAATGGTTTAACTTATTTCAACACACCCCAGAACCAAGGGAAAGAAGTAAATTCTCGGTCTCTTTAAGATCAGGGCATCCGACTGGACCCTCAGAGACCACCCAGCACAGATCGGACCACCCAACAGCTCAGTTCAACTCAGTTCAGTTTGGTGTACGTCACCTCCAGTTAACTCACTCAGCTTGGGTCAGGTGACCTCAGTGAAGCTGAAAGCCCAACTCAGGCAACTCGACTCCATTCAGCTCAGCGCAGACCAAGTCAACCCAAGTCAGCCCAAGTCAACTTCCCAGGGAGTTGAAAGCAGCCAGGCAGGAGAGTGACCACCGCTGGGGACATCCTGGGCCAGACGAGCCGTGAGGATGGAAAAGCCAAAATACAGAGACCTCAAGAGAGTCAGGAGTGGCCCAGGTTCCAGAAAGCACCACACCCATCGCTAACCCTGGATGGGGTCAGGGAAGAGAGTGGTGGATGGGCTGGTGGTCTGGCCAGCGAGGTGACAGTTTTGGGGAACACTGTGGGTTACAGAGTGTGGGGATAGTGCCCGTCTGAGGAGCCTGAGGGCATCTAGGGCAGCAGGAGAGACAGGAAGGGGGCGGGAGATAGCGGTCAGCAGGGAGGATGGCTGAGCGAGGGCTGGGGATGGGAGAGAGTGACAGAAAGAAGGTCCATGTGGCTGGTGGCCCAAGTGAGGGCAGGAGGAGGGGCACAGGGGGAGGCCGGGAGAGTGGGCAGCGCTGTGCTCGGTGCCCAGTGGAAAAGGGCACCATCAAACTCCAATAGTAAGGACAGAAATGCTGACCACAGCGGTTGCAGCTAGCAGCGATCGGGTGGCACCAAGCGCAATGTTTCCCAAGGGTCACTCCATCCCCACGCTAGCCCGACGCATAGCACTCAGGGGCCTCGTTTTGTGGGGAGAAATGGCAGCCCCTGCAGGGTTCAGCCCCTTGCCGTGGTGACCTTTCCTGATGCACTGTTGCCCTTGCCTCGCCCAGATCCATCCTAGTGCTCACAGTTGGTGCTGTGACCTGGGCAGGGGCATGGCACCCAGAGATGGATGGCTTGCATGTAAAAGCTGCGGCTGACACTGGCCGAGGGCTGCCTGGGATGGCCTGTGAGGTGTGGAAGAGCCAGAATTTGGGGCCCACGGAGAACATGAACATGGCCGGGAGGGGCTGACTTGGCTGTGACCCTGGGCGACCAGGTCTGGGACCTCCACCTCGGCTCCCCAAGACAACGGGCGAGACTTGAGTCCTTACATCAGGGAAAAGGTTTCTCGGGGGTGGGACGTGCCACTGCCGCCCACTCGGGACCCTTGGCTCAATCCCTGCCTTCACTTGGCTGCTGGAGACCCCAGCCCCATGACCCGGGTCCTCTTGCAAATGTCGGTGTCCGTTTCCTCCTAAGAGCCCGAAGCTCTCTTTGGAAAGGGTGCGAGTGGATGGGGGGTGTGAGAGCCCCACACAGATCCCCATGCTGGGTTTCAGCTGGTTCCAGCAAATTCCTTGAGCTTTGGAGGCCTTAGGAGCTGGAGGGACCACAAAGGACAGTGCAGACCAGGACTGAGGTTTCATCATAACAAGGACGTGGCCTCGGAGTGAAGTGGAGCCCAGGAAAGCCGTCACAGCTGTGCAGCTCTGAGCTCTGGAGATTAGGAGGTATTGAGAAATCACTAGGACCAGGCTCTGGCCCTTCCTGGGCTGTGGGGAGAGTGGTCCCCGGGCCCCAGTGGGGTGCCCTAAATTGGGTGGGCAGCCTGAAAGTCTGAGGCTGCCCGGGCAGAGCTGTTGGGAAGGAGCCAGTGAAGAAACGCATCTTTGTCCCGGCTTTGTCCCCGGAGGGGGGCGGGCGAGCAGACAGAGGGAGAGAGCTTGGGTGTGAGCAGGCGGCTGGGGAGAACCCCATTTAAATCCTGGGGAGATTATGAGGACGTTTGTTGCAGGCTGTCAGCCCTCATTAAGTTAATGGAACTGGCGAGTTGGCCTGCTTCCAGCGCGCCAGAGAAAGAAAACAAGAAAAGTGTTTTCAGGAAAAGAGCCGGGGGTCCCATTTCGCTCGCAGCCCCCGGGAGATTATGAGCCATCGGTAATGGCCTCACTGAAATGACTTATTGGGACCTCGTTGATTAAAGCAACGGAGAGAAAACCCCCTAACGTCGAGGAAGAATTACACGGGCTTCTTACAGATTTTCGTCTAGGAAAGTGATTTGTGAGCATTTCCTTCCCGAAGCCTCATGAATTATGTACCAACCCGGTCAGGACGGAGTCTCTACAGCCACTCCGGTTCCGGGCAGGAAAGGGAAAGACTCAGAGTTAAAACCGGGGCTATTCCACGTAGACCCGAGGAGTAGGGGTTCTCCAGATGGGTGAGCCTGGGGGTCAGGACCCAGAAGGTCCTGCCAGGCTCCCAGGGCATCTTAGGAAGGGCTGAGCAGGCCTGCTGTGGGGAAGGAGGTGCTGTGTGCGGCCCCGCCCTGCCCCTGGGGGCCCTGCTTTCCTGCTCTCAGGCATGAGGAATGGGCGAGTCACCCCCTGAGGTGGTTATAAAGCACGATGCTCTTTCTAGCCCCTTCCCCCGTGACAGAAAGCTGATGCGGGTTTTGCCCTGGGGCGCTGAAGGTGGGATCCCTGCACTAGTGTCTGGGGGCAAAGCCCCCGTTAAGTGTCCCGCTGTCTTCCCCCCACCCCCGCAACAGATTCCGTAACCTGCCAGGCCACCCACAAGTCTGCACCCCAATCTCTGGTGACCACAGCCCCTGGGCTGAGGACCCCGCCTTTCCCAGAACACAAGGTGAGTCTCAACCTCCCCAGAGGCCCCGCCTCTGGCTGTTTCAACAAAGACCTGGACTCGGGGCCCCTGCAGGGCTCGGCTGGGGGTCTGGCTGGCCGCACCCCTTCTCCTCCTCTTCTCTGACCCTGTTCTCATCCACTGACAAGCACCTACTGTGAGCCACGCCCTGTGCTTGTAAACACATGCTCTACCTATTTGTTATCCCCACGGTACAGATGAGGACGCTGAAGGCCACAGGGGCAGTGCCGATTGCCCACCGCACACAGCTCGGGAGAGGCAGAGCCCCGTCTTCAGACCCCCATCCCCTCCCAGACTTGCAGGGGTGAGCGGACCTGGGGGCACATGTCCTCGCCTGTCCCCAGCTGAGGCCTTACCCCCCCCAGGTCCCTCCTACCTTGGACCCCAATCTCCTGGGCTTCTGGTTGAGTTTTGGGGTCATTTTGCCCTTGCAGAGCCTGCACCCCCTGGAAATCATGGCATCCACCGATCCTTCCTGGAGGGGTGCTGGGGGGACAGGCCTCCAGATCAGGGGTGAAGCAGCTGAGCTGGGGATCCTGGTGAAGCCCAGCCAGGCACTGAGCCTCCTTCCTCCCAAAGCCCCTTTCCCACTAACCAAGGGGCCACCAGGCAGCTTTGGACGCCAGGAACGAGCACAGGGACTTGCTGGGGTCAGCACGCGCCCCCTCCCTTTGCTCTGGGGGCCTCGACCCTCCCCACTGACCCCAGCAGCTCATGTCTGACCAGCACAGAGGGTGAGAGATGGCCCCTCAGTCCATGGTTAAACTCCGGGACGAGGTGACGGCTGCGGCGTGGGGAGGTGGGTGCTCCTCGCGGCTGGGGGGCCCACGCACCCAGCCATCACCGGGGCGCTGCTCACCTGACCAGAACAACCACAAAGCTCACAGCAGAGGCGAGAAAGGCCCAGCATGTCTCTCTCACGTGACAGATGACCTGAGGCCCCGAGAGGGAGGGATGGCCTGGGGCCCCTGGGGAGCCAGGAAGCCGCGGGAAGCAGCAGGAACCAGCCGGGCCCTGTGCACTGTGACCGCCAGGCCTGGTGTGACAGTGGGGGCCCCCCCGCAGTGGGCCCTGGGTGGCCTCTGGGGCCTCATTTGCACACTCTGGGCCTCAGTGTCCCTACCCGTAAGTAGAGAGGGCATCAGAGACCCCACGTTCCAGGCTGCCTGGGGACTCCCACGCCTCTGGGTCAGCACTGGGCCCAGACCCCCCGCCTGGAACCCAACTCAACGGGAGGCAGTGTCGCACAGGGCACCGCTCCAGGCCCAGAGCCCGTGGCGGGGCGGGGGGGCGCCTGGGGGGCCCAAAGCCATGCAGTCCCATGACCGCCCCCAGCTCCAGACCCCCCCCACCATGTCCCCCCAGCACACACAACCACTCTCCCTGGACAAGCAGGGCAGGTGCAGCCACCAGGGTCCACGCGGAGAACAGGGCACGTGGGTCCCGCCAGGGTGAGCCATGGGGACAGGGGCATTCTGGCTTAGCCAGCGCTCCCGAGGGGCGCTTTCTTCTCCTCCTACCCACGGTCCAGGGACACAAGGAGACTCTGGTCCATCCCCGCCTTACTCAGGGAGCTGGGGGTTGGTGGGGGGGGGTCCTTCCTGTTGGGTCCGGGCCGCTTCTGGGCCAGGCCGAGGGCAGTGCTGGCCTCTCACCCAGCCCTGAGGGCCGAGTAGGGGGGTGAACTGACTTCTGAAGATCAGATACTGTTTTCAGGGCCCCAGGCCTGAGCGGTCTTCTGGAGAATCCCCCTGTGGGTGGTGAGGGAGCGGCTGGCTCCTGGTCTGTTTCTGGGACGGCTCGCTCCAGCTGGAGGGATGTTTTGAACTGCAAACGTTATCACTCCTATCTCCTGATGTCTGAGGAAGCCGACTCCCCAGGCTGGGCTGCCTGCACACCCTGACCCTCACGATCCCCACCCCGGCCTGGACACCCTTCCCCCGCTGCTCTCTGCTCCCCCTCCTCCACGAGTCCTCTGCCCGTCCTGCCCTCTCCAGCCTCCAGCCCTTCTGTGGCACTTCTGCCCGGTGCACCCACGCCTCCCTGAAGCCAGGTTCCTTTGCTCTGGGGCACATGGATGGGGCTGCAGCGCATTTCTGGACGGCCCCGTCTCTCACGGCCACTTCCCCAGTGCTGGACCCATAGCGAGTGCCCGGCAAACAAGGACAAATGGACGGGTGCTGGGCTGCTCCTGGCTAGGCCGACAGGGACAGGGCACTGGGCTGCCGGGGGGCGGGCATGCTGGGCTGAGGGGCAGAGCGCTGGGCAAGGCGCTCCCAGGGCCACCACCCGGCCCTCTGCCTTCCCCTCCCCCCAAAGGAAAGGAGAGGTTAATAAACCAATTACTTTGGGCAACGAAGCAAAATAAGTCCCATTAAAGTAATTAACGTCCTTTGCGCAGCCCCCATTGGAGAGGACTAATAAATTGGGGCTTTGTCACCATCCGGTAATTTCTTTCTAAGGCGTTTCTCCATCCCCATCCAGCAGCACAGTTTAAGGCTCTGTTAATACTTTTAAGACGGGCTCAATGCCAGACTAATTAGATTTGCGTTTCCACCATGGGCCAGGCTAGGCTCGTATGTACCCAATGAAAGAGGCCCAAGGACCCCGTCAGGGCCCTGGGGACAGCACCCGCCTTTGAGAAGGGGCCATGTGTGGATTCCCACGTCTGGCCTGACACTCCGTCTGCCTGCCCAGCTTCCCCACCCCCGCAACTAGGGTCACGGCTCTGATCCGGGCGGAGGCCAGACCTCATTCTCCTGAGGGTCCCTTCCTGAATCTGCCCACCCTGGGGCTCTCAGGGGTCCACTGCAGAGACAAACTCTGGCAGATCCAAGGAGACAGTACGGGAAGGGGGAAGGAGGACAAGTGGATGGTGGAGAAACCTGCTGAGTGCTGACTCGGCCAGCACCGTGATAAGCGTGCCCTCACGACGGGATGAGGGCACTTCACCTCCGGGGGCTTCCTCCCCAAATCACTCGACCCTAGTCCGCCCACGAGAGGAAGAGCAGACAAATCCCAACAGAGCAGCGTCCCACAAAACACCTGACAGTCCTCCTCAAAACTCTCAAGGTCATCGAAAGCCAGGGATGTCTGAGCAACTGTCACAACCAAGCGAGCCTGAGGAGAGGTGACGACTAAATGTCATGGGGGATCCTGGACGGGGTCCTGGGGCATTGGGTGAAAACCGGAAATCTATGGGCAGTGTGGACTTCAGTTAATCATAATGCACCGCTGCTGGCTTGTGAGCTGTGACAGATCATCATCCTAATGTAAGATGTTACCCATAGGGGAGACTGGGTGAGGGCTTAGGTGGGAGCTCCCTGTATGACCTTTGTAATGACTCTGTGATTCCAAAACTGCTTTAAAATCTCCCCTGGCCTCCCCACCCCCGCTACCAGGCACCATCACTGAGGCCCGCCTTCTACCCCAGGACCATCATGGACTCAGGTGGCACCATGACCGGGCAAGGCTGGGCAGAGTAAGTGCCTAAGAGGGAGGGCGAGAGCCACCAAATCAACTCGAGTTACCAAGCGCCAGGTGAGAGCTCGGGGAGCATGGGTTTCGACGGCAAGCAAGGTCAGGACCTTGACCAAGTCCACTGGGTGCACAGGGCACACCTGAGGTGGGGAGGATCGGGAGGCGACAGACGTGGGTGTGTTCGGTGGGGCAAGAGGTGCTGATGATGAGGCTACAGCAGATTGGCCCTTGGACGCCAGGATGAGGAACTTGAACGAGAGTGGGCATTCATTCCACTCTGCTGCTGTAGTTTGAAAGCAGCTGTAGACAGTGAGGAAACAGCTGAGTGTAGAAGTGTGCTGACAAAACTTACCTTCTGGACATTAAAATTTGGATTTCAAGTAAGTTTCGTGCATCAGAACGATTTTATGCTTCTTTGGAGTTTCTTCAACCATTTAAAAATGTAAAGACCATTCTCAGCTCATGGGTCATACAAAAATAGGTGGTGTGTCATACCTGGCAAAGATTACTAAGGTAGATAGACTTCTGCAATACTGCTTTTTCAAAAAAAGGGGCAACACAGAACACCTTTGACGGAGGTGTAGAGATTGACCAAGGATGCCAATGTACATGTTGATAAAGTGATAAAAGATGTAATGGAGGGCTTCCCTGGTGGCACAGTGGTTGAGAGTCCACCTGCCGATGCAGGGGACAGGGGTTCGTGCCCCGGTCTGGGAAGATCCCACATGTCGCAGAGCGGCTGGGCCCGTGAGCCACGGCCACTGAGCCTGTGTGTCCGGAGCCTGTGCTCCGCAACGGGAGAGGCCACAACAGTGAGAGGCCCGCGTACCGCAAAAAAAAAAAAAAAAAAAAAAAAAAAAAGATGTGATGGAAACTGCAAAAATAACTTTTAAAAAGAGTATTAGGGACATCTATGAGTCAATAAACTTGAAAACCCAGATGAAATGGATAAATTCCTAGAACTAGATAAAATGTCAAAGCTGGCGCTGGACGAAATAGAGGATGTGAATAAACATGTAGCTAAGAAATTAAGATGTAACCAAAGACCTCCCCCCAAAACTCATGCCTGGATGGCTTTGTAGGTGACCTCTGCCAAAGTTTTATAAAACACCTAATACAGAAATTCCTACCTTCTACAAGCTGTTCCAGAAAGTGGAAAAATAATAACATTTTTTTAGTTCATTTTAACAGGCTGGTGAACTTGATTCTGAATCCATGAAAGGAAAATATAAGAAAATAGAATTATAGGTCCATTTCACTTATGAACATAGAGGCAAAAATCCTAAACAAAATATTAGATAACCGGGCTTCCCTGGTGGCGCAGTGGTTGAGAGTCCGCCTGCTGGTGCAGGGGATGCGGGTTCGTGCCCCAGTCTGGGAAGATCCCACGTGCCGCGGAGCAGCTGGGCCCATGAGCCATGGCCGCTGAGCCTGCGCGTCCAGAGCCTGTGCTCCGCAGCGGGAGAGGCCACAGCAGTGAGAGGCCCGTGTACCGCCAAAAAAAAAAAAAAAAAAAAATTAGATAACCATACATGACATTGTATTAAAAAAGAAATACAAATTAGGCTTTTATGCCAGGAATGCAGGGATGGTTCTACACCTGAACTCTATCAATGTGCTTCTCACCTCAAGGGAAAAAGTACATGATCATCCCTGTTAGTACAGAAAGCATTAAAATCACAGTAAAAAATTAAATCTCTGAAGAATAAAAATAGAAAGGAACTTCCTTAACTTGGCAGTTTATAGATCAAAGCCTAGAACAAACCATCCAGTTAATGGAGAAACTTTAAATGCGCTTCCACCAAGATCTGGAACAAGGATGCCCCTGACTCCACGCTATTTAAGGTGGTTCTAGAGACCTCACTTCATGCAAAAGAAGAGAAAGAAATAGTTGTGAGGATTGAGAGAGAGAAGATAAAACTGGCACTATTTGTAGCTGATTAGGTCACCTACTTAGAAAATCAGCATAATCAACAGATCAGTGATTCGAATTGATAAAAATGTCCAGCATGGTTGCCAGATAGAAGATGAACCTGCTCAAATCAATGGCATTTCTTCACTCCAGCAATAAAGTCCTAGGAAAAGTAAGTCCCCCCTTAGCACTAGAGAGGATGTGCTATCTGGGAATAACAAAAGCAAACCCCCACCAGAGGTTCCCTCCAAAACCACTTTCAGACTCCAGTGGAGGAGCGAGAAGATGTCCTGAGTCAATGCAGAGAGATTCCTTGCTCTTGGATGAGATGGTATAATATGATAGAGATTTCAATTTTTCCCAAATTTAATCTATAAAGTGGATGCAATCCCAAGCAAACTTTCCATTGAAATTAAGAAACTCCATAAGTGTACTCTAAAGTTGACATGGAGGCACAACGGTTCTGAATACATAACTCAAACTCTAAAAGGGGATACTGTGGGGAGGAGGGTAGGTCTTCTGCTGGCATTACAACCCATCTGTGTGGTGCAGGCATATCCTCTGGACAGCAGAACAGTGGTGTGGGATCACACCCCTTGTATACTTGGGAATGGAGCCGACCACTAAGATGACAGCACCAGCCACCAGGACAGCCTGGAGAGGTTGGGGGGGGGGTGGGAAAATGGGGTCACTCCATGGAGGAAGATGAAGCTGGATTCTCGCCGAGCACACAAAGGTATACCTGGAAGTGTTTAAAGACCTGCAAGACAGTCGGTGAATTATAACGCTGATGGGAGAAAATGCACGAAAATACCTCCTAAGAGCACACACAATAAGGCCCCAAGTGGATGCATTTGGTACGTCATGATTTAGGATTTCCGTTCAAGGCAGAACGTTACGACTGGCTGGGCCATTCCTTTCCTCTCCGAGGCCTTGCCCTCGCCCACCATCTGACTGTCCAGCAGGAACCTCATTTCCCTTTGCAGAAATTCCTTCTTCCCTGAACAATCCTAAGCTCTATGGAAGGGGATTTTGTCTCTTTCGTTGACTTTTGTATTTTCAGGTCCCAGGACGATGGCTGGCACGTAGGGGGCTCAGGAATCCGTGGCGAATGAACGGAGCAATGAAGGAAGGAATAAATGCACACGTGCACACCTGTCACCGGGAGTGACCTCAGACAAGTCTCAGCTCTGCCCGGCCTCAGGTGAGGGCTCCAGAACAGGCGCATCTCGTACCGCCGCAGGCGTCAGGTGCTCGCTGGGACTGGAGTGGGCAGGAAATTCATCCCTCTACTCACTAAGGCCCAGAAACATCTCAGGGAACTCGGACGCCCTAAGAAACTCCCCAGCTGCCCAGCCCACCTGGCGCCAGCCCCGCCCAGAACATTCTCTCCTCTGAGTCTCACATTCACATTCGCAATGGGTGTCACCTCCTGTTCTGGAGGAGGCACCAGAGTGGACGCAGGGCACCCTAAGCAGGCAGGGTGCAGGCCGCAGCTTTGGGCTGAGCCCCTGGAGGCAGCCTGGACGGGCTGCGTGAAGTGGCATGGGAACGGACGCGGGACGGGCCTCTCCCCATGACTCTTTGAGCAAAGAACCTGGATCTTGGGCCCCTCAGCTTCCCATCCCTAGTCTCCCCTCCCCCAGCCCCAAAGAGAAGCCTTTCAGCAAGCGGGGTGAGCGGAGGGCTGGTGGTTGCACTCAACAGCCGCGGGCTCCCCTGTGGGTTGGGGGAGGGCCGGGGAAGGTGGTAACCCCACAGGGCCCCAGAAGTGCCAACAAAACACTTCTTGAGCCCCTGCCGGGCCCAGGCCCCAGGGCTCACGGTCTGGGGGAGTGGGAGTACGTCCAAGGAGGGAGTAAACAGCTGACTTCCAACAAGGCCAGGAGGAGGTGAAGGTACGCGGGTGCCAGCAGCGGGGCGGCTGGTGTCCCGGGCCACACGGGGCGGGGGGCACTCGGGGCTCAGAGCTCAGGCCTGGGGTCAGGGGAGGCCGGGTCGGGTGAGAATATGCAGGAGGCAGCCCTCAGGCTGCATCCCTGCCCCCCAGGCCCACCAGGGCAGGCTTGCAGTTGATGTCCTGGGAGGACGCCTGTGTAATTTCCCCTGAAACATCCTGCCCCACCGGAAGGACCGGCCGTGTGTGACATTCCTTTCCCGAGGCAGTTTGTGGACTGAACAGGCACCGACCCATCACTGGGGCAAGTGGCCTGCGGAGCTGTGCACTTGGGCGGCAGCGGGCCGGTCATCCGGAGGGTTGGCCACGAAGCAGAAATCTCGAATTTGATCTTGGGCACCCAGACATGCTGTTTTCACCAAAAAAGCTCCTCTGTGCATCCACTGGGTCACCCTGCCATGCAGGCCAGGTGCACCTCCACACCCTGAGCGTGCCTAGAACTTCTGGGCTTGTCTTTTTAGATAGACAGAGAGCTCAAGGCACTCACGGGGCCATCTGAGAACAGAAGTTGTGGGGACCCCTCCTCCTGGTCTTATTAGCTGTTTGACTCCAATACGCCTCAACTAAACCTTCCCGAAGTTGCCAGTGAAGTTGTCATGGAAATCTGAAATCCACGTCTGTGTGCATCCACCTGGTACATGAACTTCAACGAAACATTTACGACCATGTTCCCACCTGGCTGAACCATCAGGGTCCCAGGGAGTGGGAGTGGTGGGCCAGAGCAGGGGGTCTAAACCGCAGGTCATCATAATTTTTAGAAGTAGTTAAAATAATAATAAACATTATATCATGTACTTTATTCATGATATCTTTTACATATTTGCTATAAATTATTATAAAAATGACTCAATTATTTAATGTAAAATGATGATCAATAAAACAATAATACAATTATTTAAAACAGAATAGAATCAATTAGAACTGAGACTGCCACAGAACACTGTGTGTGAGCACACACGTGTGCGTGTGTGTGTGTGGGTGTGTACACGTGCGTGTGTGCATCTAGGCCATCAGGAAGATGAGCCTTGCATCTGGGTTGTGGCCTGAGTGCGCCAGGCATTGCCCGTGGGCATCAGGGGAAGGGCCTCTGGGTGGGCACAGCGGGCAGCGGGATGTCGGTTAGGAGGGCTCCCACTCTACCCCCTTGGGCACCATCGGCAGAGCCCTGTGGCCCAGCTGTGCAGACTTGAGGAGTCGGGCGAAAGGGGGCCAGGCAGGGCTGCTCTCCTCCAGGGGACATTCCTTACTCACGGCTTCCTTTGGGAGTCAAAATCGGGGAGCTGGGGGGAGGTCAGGGCAGAGCGACAGCAAGCCTGGGCCTCCGACGTCTCGCGCCCCGAGTGCTCACCAAGGACCTGGGTTATTTCTAACCCTGAAGTCAGCGGGTCAGAGAGGGGGAGGCCCTTCTCTGTAGCCTGTGCCAGGTCCTGGAGGGGAACGGCTTGAATAACACCTCCAAAGGAGTGAAGAAAGATGCCCCGTCGAAACCCAGGCCTCCCCCACTTGAGTAGCACGGAGTCCTGGGGCTAGGAGACACCCCCTGCCCCCAAGACCAAAATCAGTCCCCACGTGGGGAGGGAGGCCCAGGAGGACGCAGCTCTAGTGGAAGCAGAGACGATCGCTTGGGTGCCTCTCATCCCTTTGGCGGGGGCGTCCTGGTCACACCAGTTGTCCCCGAGTGACCGTTAAGAACGTCAGAGCCTGGGTCTCCCCACTACGGATGGGGGGGCATGACTCCTGCCAATGCGTATTGAAGCCTGTGTGGTCCGTGGCCTCAATAAGGAGCTCACTGAAAACCTGAGAACCCCACCTCCGGTGAGGGCAGAGGGCACCCTCCTGGATGTGAGAACCAACCGCTCCCGAAACCCCTCCACCGCCCACGCTCATGGACCTTCGGTGGCCGCTGTCGCGTGTCTCCGGTCGTCTCTGCACCCAAACCCGGAGGCCCAGAGGCACTGGGCTTCCTGTGCCTGCTCACTCGGGGCCCCCTGGCCGTCGCTATTTGCTTGGCTTGGCCTGCATTTCCTCAGCAGCCAGGGCAGGAGGCCCCTGCCGGCCCCTTGGCACTGTGGCCGGCCCCCCTCGGAATGCGGCGCGCTCGGGGGAGGGGAGGCCTCCTTCCCTCCCGGGGCCCTTGTTTGCAAAGCTCCTGGAGAACCAGGCAGGACAGAGCCTGGACAAACATGGAGCATCCTCAACCCCAGAGAAGCCAAATCAGTAAACACCCCCCGCCATGGCATTTCAGCCTCTGATTGATTCAGCTGCAAAGTGCAAACTGCCCCCAAGAAAGGGTAGCGGGGGGTCGGGGCGCCCTGGACCAGCATTCAAACAAATCCTTCATGTAAGGCAGTGCAGCTGGGCAGGCAGAGGACCCGCGGGAGAGAGGGCCCCGCTGCAGCACGGGGGTGCAGTGGCCAGATGGCCGTGCGCCCCAGGAGCGCCTGTAAACAGGCACTCCAGACTCAGCTCCTCGGCTGGGCCTGTCAGAGCCCAAGGCCAGCGGCCACCTCCTGCAACATCTGAGCTCTGGGCACCAGGCAGCCCCTACCCTGGACCCTTCTGCCCAGCTTGCGGGGGCTGATTCCTGCCAGCACGGCCTGGGGTCCAAGCCACCCCCTGCTGGGTGCGCAAGAGAGGATGGCCATTCTGTGCAAAACCTCTGCCGGCCTCAAGAGCAGGCCACGGTGGGAAAAACCTGTTTTGTTTTCAGAATGTATTTCTCTTCTTTTTTTACCTTTTAATGTGGAAAAATCTAACGACGTCACAGTGCCCAGCAGAGGGTCCTGCAGCAGTCAACGCTGACTGACAAACTCTAGAGCCCCGAGTTCTGGAAGGGTATACGATGGACAGGAGTAGCGGCCCTGGGCTGGGGTAGGACGGGGGCTCCTGGGGGCCGCTGGGGGTTCCTGCGGGCAGCAACCGCCCTGGCCCGCCTGAGGAGCCAGAGAGGGGCTCAGCTGGGAGAAGGGATGGGCCCTCTTGGGAAGGTCGAGGGTCCCAGAAGAGGCCCCTGGCCCCAGCTATCCGTGTGTCCACAGCGCCTTCGACAAGACTAGCACATTCTACAGCCTGCTGTCGCCATTCACAGTGACAGGCTAGTGGTGGGGGGAACGTTCTGGAATGCTCCAGCAGAAACAGGGGGCTAAAGCGGGGAGGACAGAGACCCCGAGGGAGGTCACGTCTGGGTCTGGAGGAGGGCAAGCTGGGAAGGCCAGGACCTGGCAGGGGGAGGGCCACCGGCACCTCCCACCAGCTCACAGGGACCTACCCTGCCTCTGCGACCCACCCTCCAATGCCCTGGTCTGCTGCCGCCTGAGGGACCCCTTCAATTCCCATCTAAGGCCGTGCAGCCAGAGCTGGCTTGTGAGGGGTGCAGGGAGACACAAGGGACCGTGCCCCACCCAGGGCACCGTGGGGAGAATAATGGCCCCCAAAGGTGACCACGTCCTGGTCCCTGGAATCCAGGAATGTATTTGGTAACCCAGCAAAGGGGAACAAAAGTTGCAGATGGAATGAAGATTGCTAAGCAGGTGACCTTGACGTGCAACATCCGGGATTATCCCAGTGGAAATACGATCACAAGCGTCCTTATAGGGAAAGAGGCCAGAGAGGCAGAGGCAGAGGAGGAAATGTAATGCTGTGCAGAATGTCAGAGAGATGGGACACAAGCAGGACCCCGATGGCCCGGCTGCCTGTGAAGATGGAGGATGGGGCCAGGGGCCCAGGAACGCGGGTGTCTCTGGAAACCGGAAAAGGCCGGGAGGGGATTCTCCCAGAGCCTCCAGAAAGGAACCCAGCCTGCCCACGCCTTGTCCAGTGAGGATCTTCAGATCTCCAGGACTGTAAGATGACAAATTCGCATGGTTTCAAGCCACCACATTTTGGACATTTGTCACGGCAGACATAGGAGACTAACATGGCATCCACCGTGTGGTGTCCAGCCCCCAGGGGCCGCCCACCCAGGTTCCGGGCCTGCTGGGGAGGCCTTCAAAGCCAGTGTGTGCTGTCTCCTGGGTGGGGACACACTGGGGTCCCTCACCACATCTGTCCCTCATGCTGTATCTTTGAACACCTGTACCACTGTTTACCTAATATTCCTCCTTTAAATAGACTGTTTCCTTATCTAAGTGTATCTGAAACCAGAATAAGTGACTCTAGGTAGATGGTAGCTGTCAAAACACACACAATAAAAAGGCAACTGCACTGGATCTGTTAAAGCTCCCCCGTCCCCGTCCAGATTGACGGGGAGCTGCACGCACCCTCCGGTACTCCCACCTTGCTCCGGTCATCGTTGGGGGCTCTCCCAGGTGCTCCCCCCGACAGAGAGGGGGCCATTTCACAGAAAGAGAGAGAAACAAGTCCTGGGGCTTCTCATGGTTTGAAAGCAAACCAGAGCCCCGCCAGCCCTGCAGGGCACCGCTCCTGGCCTCCCTCCCAGCTCCTTAGGGCTGAGGCAGAGGTGGGCACAGGGCGGCGGGCCCTGGACGCCATGTGGCTTTGCACGGCCTGCCCGTTAGGCTCAGTGGCCAGGTCCCACCTCAGGGAGGCCTCTGGTCCTGGCCCACAGAGGCTGACTTACCTCAGGACCCTCCTCCAAGTCACATTCCTCAGGATGGCCCCCGACAGCCCTGTCCTCCCACTCCCATCCCCCTGGACACGGTCAACTGGGCCAATATTAACCAAGCGAGGAAACAGTGCTGATGGAGGTTCTCAGAGCCTACACTCCCTGAACCTTCCTGGGACTTGCTGCTTTCTAGGGGCACAGGGGGCTGGGCTGGCAGATGGCCTCAGGGACCAAAATCCTGCCAGAAAACACAGGACTCCTTTCTCTGGTCGGAGATGATGTCCTCAGATTTTCTAGAACCCAACGGTGGTATCTAATTACAGCATAGTTGTGTTTTAAAATGTCCTTTTCCCACACAATTAAAAAGTTAGCCATTTTATGTCACCCCATTTCTTCTGGGGGGGTGTGGGGTGGATAATGGATATTTGATGGGGCCTTGAAATCCACATAGCCGAGGACCAGTGAGAGGGTGGAAGGTGCCCCCATCGGGGAGCCAGAACTCCTGGGTTTAAATCCTTGTGTCACCATGCAACCCTGGGTGACCTTGGACTTGCCACCCACCTTCCGGAGCCTCGGCTGGTACGGCCGTGGGAGGGGCTCGCAGGGCCTCACGCCGTGGGCACTGGGTCAGCCCATCCAGCCTGACAGGGTGGGGGCCTGCCCACCTAGGGCCTGTCCCTGCACACTGGGCATGTGTGGGTTGCCAGCCTGTCACCTCTCCTCACGCTCACCCCAGGAGACTGGGCCAGTGTCATCGCAGGGAGACGGAGACCACAGGGGAGTCCTTGCTGAAGGTCGCACTTGGGCAGCAGGGCTCAGACTGTCTTCCGTGGCCCCCGCCGATGCTCCTACCAGGGGACCCCACCCGCCCCGGCTGTTGAATGACAGCCAGTGCCCCCCTGGCCCTTCCCGGCCGCGGGCACCCACACTGCACCTGCAACAACAGGGGCAGCCCGGCCCGGCATCCAGTTACAGCCCACTAGGCAGCCTGCTCCGAATTCCTGCGGAAGGAAGGCCGCGTGCAGAGGCCGGGGCCGGGGGAGGACCATCCCCCCAGAGTCCGTGCGGTTGGCGCCCAGCACGTGGTCTGCTGAGAGGACAGCCTGGCCCGGTGGGGGGCCCCAGGGAAAATCAGACGATCCCCACACCTGGAGGCCACACAAGCCCTTTCCAGGCCAAGCCCCATGTCCTCCCAGTGACCCAGGGTCCCCGCCGGGACGGGGCAGGCAGAGGTCAGCCTCCTCTGGCCTCCAAGGACACTGGGCTTCAGGCCCATTACACAGCTCTGGCTGGGGTCTCTGTCCCCTGGGGGGCGGGGGCGGGGAGCAGAGGCCCAGGGAACACCTGGGCAGACTCTCTGGGTGTTGGTGGCCCTGCTGCCTTTGTTTTCTCACTCTGGTCCTTAGCCCGGAAGGGGAGGACTCGGTGCCTCTCTGTCACGCTCAGTACAAACGTCACCTCAGGTCACTGTGGCCTCCTCATGACAATGCGGCTGCCCACCCCCTTGGCCAGGGAGCCTGCCAGGAAGGCCCGCACCCCAGCCCCCAGGCCCCAGCCTTTGCTGGGTGGGGTCTCACTCCTGCCTCCCGTTCTGTGGGTCTCTCTTCCTTCCTCGCTGTTGGAAGCTTTCCTTGCTCACCTCCATTTCCAGGTAGTTTCCCAGTCTACGAGTCAAGGTCAGGCTGAGACACTCTACCCTGCCATTGGAGGGTGGTGTAGTCTTCCCCTGACCCCCAAGAGGGTACAGCATCCATTCTGTACCCCAGAAGCTCCCTCCCCTGGGCCGGGGGTTTGCCAACCCCTTTGCCCGCCCTCCGTGCAGCCCCCTGACTGGCTCCCGAGTGCCACAGCGGCGACAACGGGACCCCCTCGAGAGCCCTGCTATGGGGCTCAGACGCACCACCACCGCCGACACCCCTGGGCTCCCTGAGGCCCGGCCTCCCCCGCTCCGGCCATGAGGTGGACGCGGAGCCCCAGCGCCTTCCCACCCGCCTCGGACCCACCAGCTGCGCTTTACGGCCGTGAGGCCCGAGTCAGGACGGGGCTTACTTCCCGACATTTTACACAAAGGTTCTTCGCCACGATCGGAGTCAAATGGATTCACGCGGGAATCATAAATATAATTAGGAGATTTTTATTTTCAAGTAGGACTTCTGAAATCTATAAAATTAAGCCAATATACTGATTTTTTAAAACACAAGACTTTTACAGCCCTGTGAGTTAGAGTTTGCCAGCCCACGAGGCCGGGAGTTAACTCCTTCCAGGGCTCAGGCATCCAGCAGGCCCCCCGGGGGCCTCCCTGCTGCCCCCACTGAGAGGTCGACACGCCCAGGAGAGCAGGGACTGCCGGCCTCTTTCCCACCTCCGGCTGCACAGTGACCAGCAGAGGTGACCAACCACCCCCTTCATGGCTCACCGCACTCACAGCCCTCCGCCCCCGCCCGGGGAACCCGAGAGGCCAGATCCATCCTTTGCTCCCCTGCTTCCCGCTCTGGACTTGCCCTTCCTGGGCCCCCGGCCCCCAAGGCGTCCTGCCTAATTCAAAAGCCCTGGCCCAAAACACCCTCCTGCCAGAAGCCTTTCTGGACCCCACTGATGGGATGTGGGACCCCCAGCTCCTCCTCCTTGGGTGTCGGGGGTCCCAGGGTGTAGCGATCTGGCCTGGGGCACTCAACACCCCCTAGGGAGGGCAGGAAGGATGATGTTTCCTCCCCACCCTCGGCCAGCACCACACAGAAGTGACCTGAGGCCGGCCTGGCTCAAGCCCGGCTCCCCACCCGTACCGGGTTGGGGGGGGTGTCCCTGAGCCTCAGGCATCTTGTGTTGACCCAGTTCCCGTCCTACAGCCCCACCCAGCCCGGTGCCTGCACACAGCACCAAGTACTGGCCCCTGGAGCCCACCAGGGAGGCCACATACAGGTGTCAGAGACACAGGCAGCAGGAGGCTGCCCTCTGCTCTGGCCACACCCGTATCAGTCGCAGTCCCTGCCCAGCTGGGTTTGTCCCCGCAGGAGATGACAAAAGGCCACCTGGAAGGGGCTGGGGTGCGGTTTGCAGGCTGTGCAGCTGGGGGACCCGGGGGTGAGCCTGAGCAAGTCCGCCATGGTGAAGACTTCAAGCCAGTGGTTTCCTTCCTGGACAACTGGCGCCCAGTGCCCCCCACCCCGGAACCCACCATGCCCCCTGCTCTCCGAGTATGGCAGCTCTCCTTCCAACTCACAGGCCCTGGATCTGGGCTCTCCAGTCCCCAGATGCCCAGGGATGTGGAAACTCAAGGGCCCACCTCCTTGTCTCTGTCCCCCTTCCAGACACTGAAGAAGTGAGTGAGCTCATCCTGTCTACCAGATCCAGCCTCAGATGTGGCTGTGTTTGGAGCTGGGCCTTTCAAGAGGTGAGGAAGGTAAAATGAGGTCACTAGGGTGGGGCCCTAACCCCACAGGACTGGTGCCCTTATAAGAAGAGGAGGTCAGGACACAGACACACACAGAGGGACGACCCCGTGAGGACACAGGGAGGAGACGGCCGTCTACACTCTGAGGAGAGAGGCCTCAGGAGGACCAGCCCTGCCCACACCTGGGTCTCGGATTCCAGCCTCCAGGACTGGGAGACAATAAACATCTGCTGTTTAAGCTGCGCGGGCTGGGGGCCTTTGTTAGGGCCGCTCCAGCCGATCACAGTCCAGCTCTCAGAGGTGCCGGACGTGCACACACATACGTGCTTGACGGAAAATCGCAAGGAGGGAGGGGAGGGTGGGCCAGGCCTTGGTAGGACTTGGAGGGGTGGGTGTGAAGGCGTATGGCCTTTAGAAGCAGGAGGACCCCAGGGAGGTGTGGCGTTGAGTGTCCCTGGCCCACGGGGCTGAGGGTCAGGGGTGGGCGAGGAGTGAAGGAGGGGTGGCTGCCTCTACCCCTCCCACCTGTGTAAGCCTGTCCCCACCCTCGGCTCCCAGTGTCCTCTGCTCCCGAGGGCCAGGCCGTCTCCCAGTGGCTTCTCTGGAAGTGACCACCTTAAGGTCAATTTTGTGCCCTCTTCCTGTTTCCACCCGCAGGGCCTCCTGTGTCCTTGTCAACACAGCTGTCAGATCGAACGCCTTTACTGGGGAGTCTTGTGTAAGCCAGGCGCCCCCGGCCAGGGCCACGCACTGCCACCCCAGAGGTGGCCATGGGGACTTCACTTTCCGGTGGCCCCAGCGCAGGGCCGGGGAAGCCACAGCTCTGCCGCGGCCCCTCCTGGAGCTGGGACCACAGCTCCATTCACACGGGGTCACATGAGCAGGCCCCAACAGGGGGCAGAGCGTCTGTTTCACAGGAGGGGAAACGGAGGCCAGTGGTTTGTCCAACAACACACAGTTGCTGCGGAGAAATGGAGCTCGGGATCCCGTGCTATTCTCGCCCCGTCCAGACAGTAACGCCCAGAATTGCCAGCTTCCTACACTTTACTGAGCAGGCCTGGGACCTGGCTGGACTCCTCAGGAAGCCCCCCACCCTGAGGCCTGCTCTTTTCTTGGAGTTCTTGGATTGGGGTGTCACTGCTGTCCCCCCTGAGCAAGCAGCCTAACGTTGGCCTCGAGAGCCCCACTCTCCCGATGCACTCACCACCAAGCCTGCCTCTGACACCCTCCCTCCCTCATCCCCCCCCCCCCCCCCACCAACAGCCCTTTCTCCCCTTGCCTCAGCTAAGCAGCTTTGGACGCCAGGCCCGCCCTCTTCCGAGTTTGCAGTGG
Organism: Mesoplodon mirus; assembly: GCF_964341445.2. Lineage (NCBI taxonomy): Eukaryota > Metazoa > Chordata > Mammalia > Artiodactyla > Ziphiidae > Mesoplodon > Mesoplodon mirus. The sequence continues at coordinate 2,298,380 of NC_138983.1, read as the reverse complement.
CTGGCGGGGCTGGGAAAGCTCACTCTTTCGACCCGTCGCCCCCCGCCCTCCATGCCGCCCACTGCTTGGAGCAAAGTCCACATGGCCAGACGGGACTGCCGGGCCCTTTTTGGCTGCCCTGCCCCGCCCCGCCCCACGGTGCAGTCCGGGCTCCGGCCTGACCACAGAGACTCACCGGCTCTCTCTTGCCACCCACCTGCATAGTTTTTCATTTACTGGTTTGTTCTTCCATTCGTTCTTCTAACATTTCTCACGCAGCCTCTCATGCACGCATCTGTAGCCCCTGGGGCCAGAGCGGTGGCCTCCCCTGCCAGGGACCCGCTCTCCCCGCTCTCAAGAGGAGATAAGCTCCCTGACACGTGCGATCAGAAACCAGAAGCTCTACAAGGCGAGGCCAGGGCTGGGAGGAGAACCACGAGGGGGTCCTGATTCAGAATGCGGGCGGCCCACGGAGGACTCTCAGGGGAAGTGGCACTTGAGGCCTGAGGACTATACAGGGCTTGGCCGGGGAGAAGGACTTCGGCTAATGGAGTGGGCTGGGGTAGGGGGCCGCTCCCCAGCCCCTGACTGCTGGGCAGGGCTGTGCCGGGTGGTACTAGAAACAGGCAAGGCTGGGTGATGCTACCTGTCTCACTGAAGAGACAACTGAGGCCTGGGAGGGGAGGGTGGGCTCAGGTGTGGCCCCCTGTCCACGTGCCTGGGGCTCAGGGCTGGCTTGCCGCCTGTGGGTGGTCATGGGCCCCCAGCGGGAGCGCCAGCAGCCATCTCAAGGTGGGGACTGGAGCCACCCTGCCTCGGGCATGGCGGGGCTGGGGCCTGCAGGGCAAGGGGGTCTGGGGGGAGACTGTCAGGGCAGGGGTCCCCTCCCTGGGCCCTGGTGGGTGGGACAGAGGCCCCCGGGCTCCGGCTGTGAGGCGAGGCCCTTGGTGGCGGCCACAATAAATATGTTTGTTCAAGGGAAGCCAGGCTGGGAGCTGTGTGCGCTGGCCTGGGGAGGAAGAAAAGGCCGCTTGTGCCTTGCACACTGGGCTGATTGTTTGTGCTCACGCAACTGCTGCCCTGTGGCCGGAAAGGTCAGACGCCCCTCGGGCCCCGTCGGAAGCAACTGGTGCCTCAGGCCCCTTTGCTCGCTCCCAGCTGCAGTGTGCGTCGCCCGCAGCCCCTCTGGGCCTTGGCACGGGGCGGGAAGGTGCCAGGAAAGGTCTGAATGGCGGTCCGGCAAAGGCAAAGGGGGAAGAGAAGCCCGAGTCTTCTGCCCGGCCAGGGCAGCCATCGGGAGGTCAGGCCCTGTGGCCCCAGCACCTGGGAAGGAGGGAGCCAGGGTCGGGGGCAGTGCCTCTGGGCACGAGGAGCTTCACGGGGGCGCGGTGTGCCCACCGGTCGAATGCAGCAGTGCTGACTGTGGAGTTTGGACGCCAGGGTGAGAGCTGCTGCACAGAGACCCGCCAGTGCAGCCAGCGCGTCGGCCGGCCACCCGCTCCCAGGAGCAGAGAGGGCCAAGGGCTGTGCCCGGGCTGCTCACTCACGGCTGCAGCCCGGCTTCTAGAATGGCGCCTGGCACACTGCAGGCACTCGCCAAACCTCTGTGCAGTGAGCACATCCGACGGGGCCTTGTCTCAGGCGCTCCTGGCTCTCCCTGATTTCAGAACCCTCAAGGGCCGGATCCCAGTGTGTGCCAGCCTCAGGGGTGGTGTCCCCAGTCACCCCCACCCTGGCCTCCTCTTGGTGTTGCTGCTGTTGCCCTTCCTTCTCTTCCCAGGAGAAAGCTCTAGAGACGGGCTGTGCTGGGGACAGTGCCTCAGGCACTAGCGCGGGCGGAGAGAAAGAGGGGACCTGCTCACCTCCACTCCCAACACACGTCACACACATACACACCCAGGGCTACCAGGGTGGCCGAGGATGGGGCTGGTGGCTGACCTCCCAGCTCCGGTGCCCAGAGGTCCAGTGGACTTGCTGTCCTAAGGATAACACCCGTGAGAAGCGGCTGCAGCGGCCCAGTGACCTACTTTGGTTGAATGAGTCCCTCTTAAAACCACCTCTCAACCAGAAGGCCTGAGGCTAAGAGATGGACAAAGGCGGCTTGAGGGAAGAGCTTCTAGCAGCTTCTGAAGCTTCGGTGCCACCGGAGGCCTCCTAGACAGCGGAGCACCCCGGCGACTGGATGGGAGAGGGTCGGGCCTCGGCCCCACCCTAACCTGCTCCTTGCCTGGGCTGGTCTCTGTCCCTCCTCTGTGCACCGTGGGGATTCTAGGGCCCTGATCCCTGGGGCTGCAGGGTCCCCAGGGAAGACAGGCTGCGTGTGGCCACAATGGGGCCCTATTTGAGAACACAGGGCGACACCAGAGGGGCTTGCCTGGAGCCGAGAAGAGGACGCCGGACACGGAAGGAAGTCCACCCGCCCGGAGCCACACATCCACCAGGCAAGCCTCACTGGCGCCCTTGCCCTGCGCCCCGTGCTGGGTGGGCGGCCTACGGCCCTGGCTCCCTCTCCCGGGACTCTCCCACTGACACACAGCTGGAATGTGCCAGACTCACCAGGGCCTGAATTCCCCAGGGGCTCGGCATTCCGACCGTGGGACGGCGGCATTCCGGTTCTGTTCTCTCCATGCGGCAATGGAGAGCATGGGCGGGGCCGCCCCGCAGAACCCGCTCAGGCTGCGGGGAGCTGCGAGCTGTCCCTTGGTGGCAGTGGGGCGGCTGCCCTGCAGGGAACAGCGAGGACACTCTGCCGACTTTGCCCCCTCCCCACCAGGCCCAGGGCCTGCAGGGGCTGCGTTCAGCTGGCGGCCAGAAGTAGGAGTTTGCTTGCAACGTATGGCGATAAGGCCTCTTTCCTTTTCCTTTAACAAAGCTGAGCTCCCAGAGCCATGGAGCACCCGGGCCGGGGCTCTGGCCCCTGTGGCCCATCCTGCCAGGGCAACCTCTGGCCCATCCGGCCCAGCTCCAGTCCGCAGCCTCCTAGGCCTGGCCCCAGCCCCCTTTCCCCCTTTCCGTCTCCCTGTTCAAGCCACCGTGGCTGCACCCCTCCCCGCCACCAAATCTGCCTCCACTGCGACGGGGCAGGATGGGAGCAACTGTGGCCATACGAGCCTGATGCCAGGACTTGCTGCCTGGGGACAAAGTCAACCTCCCTCCTGGGGCCTCCCAGGCCCCGCGTGGTCTGTCCCCACTGCCCCCGCCAGCCACACTGCTCCCCTGCCAGCTTCTACAGTGCCCCCCACCCGTGCTCCTTAGAAAGGAAAGAGAGAGGAGTAAACCATGGAAGCGCAGGTCAGAGTGCTGTAAGGAAGGGGCCACAAGCCCAGGAATTCAGGCAGCCTCCAGGGGTTGGAAAAAGCCAGGAGTAGATTCTCCCCTAGAGCCTCTAGAAGAAGCAAACAGCCCTGCCGTGGCACCTTGACGTTAGCCCAGTGAGACCCATTTTGGACTTCTGACCTCTAGAACTGTGAGATAATTAATTTGTGTTGTTTAAAGCCACTAAGTTTGTGAGAATTTGTTATAGCTGCCACGGGAGGCTGAAACAGTTCCCTTCCCCCAACCCCCAGCATCTGCCGCTTCCCTCCCGCCCGCCTGGTCCAGCTGGCTGCCCTGCACCGTGTGGTAGCTTCCACCCTGATCTCCCAGCTCTGCCCCTGCTCCTCCACAGTCCATCCTCGGCTCTGCGGCTGGTGACCCTGTACCATCTGGGCTGGGCTGGGCCCCATTCAGAGCGAACGCCAGTGTCTTCACGCGACTTCCAGAGCCCCGGCCCCATCGGCCTCCTTCTGTGGGGCCCCCTCCAAAGCAAGCTCCACCCTGACGCCACAAAACTCACCTTCCCCGGGCTTTGGACTAGTCACCCTCTCCGTGAGATGCCCCCTGACTCAGTATGGGACAGGCCCCTTCCACGCACCAGACCTGCCTACCTTCCCTTTTCCTCCCAGGCGCTTAACGATAAACAATGAAGAGCTAAACACATTTCCATCTGTTCTCGTGTGATTGTCCATGGTTCCCCCTTTGGAATATCGGCTCCTCCAGTATGTGTCCATTTGTACCAAATTTGTATCCATCCATGTTGACTTGTGTCAATTTTGTGTCCATGTTGTATCATCGATCTGTGTCAATTTCCTACCTGGAGCAGGTGTCCATGTTTGTCAAATAAACACCCGCGTGTCTCTCCTTAAGGACTTGCGTATTCGATCTAATTGCCGGCAGCCCTACAGTGCTGGGGCTTCATGATTCCATTTTACAGGTGTGGCTACTGAGGCCAGAGAACTTTGCCACCCACAGTGTGGCTCCCCCCCTGCCGGGATGCTCCAGGGAGGAGAAGCGCAAGGGGCAGATTCCCAGCGGCTGGGAGGGTGCTTGCCCCTGAGGTCTGCCCCGGGGAGGGCTGGGCTCAGGGGTCCCCGGCCCGAGCACCCTTCGTGGCTGTCCGGGGTGGGTGGGCGGGCGGCAAGCAGAGCGGTGGATAAACGGGCTATTGTCCTGGTGAGCACAGTTGCCCGCCTGGCGTGCACAACAGCCCCTGTGTCTACAGCAGCTCCCAGAACCAATCAACACCTTATCGCCAGCATTTATCACCCGCTATCGGCCCCAAATCAGGCAAACACTTCTGGGGAGTTCAAACCCCTGACTTCACAGAAGTTTCTGTGTAATAATAGATTAGGTTTCTGGCGGTTCAACAGCATCCTGGTCCTCTGGGTGGGGGGGCGGGTAGTGTGGCGAGGGGCTGGGGAAGTGCAGGGGGGCGGGGGGCTGCCAAGGCCCTGAGCCCCGGAGCCAGCCTACCATTTGCCGTGGTGGGCCCCTCCTGGGACACCCGTCCCCCAGCCTGAGCCCTCGGGGACATGATGGGTCATCTAGGTCTCCCCCAGAGCCAGCCTCTGCGAGGATGCAGTGGGCTCTGCCTGGACCTGGGTCCCCCGCCCTTGTCCTCCCCAAGGCCCAGCTCTGCCAATGGGTTCACTCAGGGTGGTTTGAGAATCTCCAGAAGGAAGTGGCCTGGACCCTGATGGGCAGGAACAAGAGATCCCCCCTGACCTCAGAGTGCTTCTGTTTGGGGCAGAGGAGACAACGGACCCTGGGGGGCACAGGGGAGGGCTGTGAGGAGAGGAGGGGACAGGAGAGGAGATACCTGCGTGGGGGGGAGGGCAGGGCCAGCTTAAGTCCTGGGGGTGGGTGGACACAGGCAGAGGCAGGAACGAGCTGGAAGGGATGGAGGGACGAGGAGGACACCAGAGTACACGAGCCTGGGGACAGGGCATGAGGAGGGCAGGGTCTAGGGGGACACGGGGTGCCCCTCTGCATCCACTTCGACGCCCCACAGCTCCACAGAGGAAGGCACGCCTGCCTGTGTCTCCACCCCATCACGGAGCGAGCAAAGCACAGGCCAGGCTCAGCCATGCGTGTTTCCCATTGACGTGTCCTTGAATCCTGGATGCTGTCTGTTCACCCTTCCAGACCACGCAGCCCTCTCCACTGGCTCACTCTGTCCTGGAGCCTGATCTCTGCGTGTACATCCCAGGCTCCTTTCCGGGGCCTTCCAGTTCGGGTCTGGATCTCCCTGCTGGCTGTGACCGCCACCCCCGCCCCACCCCCCCAGCTTTGGTCCCTGCTCCTCTCCTCAAGGTAAACTGTTCACTTGACCTTTGCTCTCTAGGGCTCTGGTACCCTCCCCCATCCCCCCACCCTCTGCTGCAAGGACATTAGCCCCGGATTCCTGCAGGAGGCCCCACGCTTCCCAACGCCCCGCCCACACAGGATAATCCCAAAGTGTGTCTGCTTTCCATGGAGTCCTGCCCCACACATAGTTACCCTTTATTATCTCCATTTCACAGATAAGGAAACGGAACCTCAGAGAGGCTGTGAGCCGCCCCAGGTCTTGGCCAGCTGGGATTTGAATCCAGGGTGTCTGTCCCAGAGCCCCTCGCATCCTCCAAGCTGCCTTCACACTCCCTAACATCCGCAGACGCTGAGATTTTGAGGCCTCCGCTGCTCCAGAGCCCCACTGTCCCGGGGGGCGGGGGGCGGTATCCTTCCGGAGTCTGGTGTACGATGCTGCCTTGCTCTGACTTGGGTGGAAGGGTTACAGGACTTCAGAATTTGAAACAAAACCGACAGAGCAGAAGGCGGGCACAGGCTTTTCCGCCAGGATGCTTTAAAGACAACACAGGGTTTGTTAGGACCCCCCTGGGGATAGGGAGCTAGGACCGCAGAGCCTGAGCCCCCAACCAAGTGGCTCAAATGTCCTCTGCCCCTGCTGACCTCCACGCCCAGGGCCAGCCCTCCGCCCAGGGGGGCAGATCTAGGGGAGCACAGTGCCCGGGGTGCACACGATCTGTGTCTCTTTAAGGAGCGTGGATGTCTGCTGAGAGCTGCTGGGCAGGAGCCTGGGTCCTCTTCCCGAGTCTCTGGGGTAGGGGGAAGGAAGGGGTGCCCCTCTGCCCAGCAAGGGGCGGCTGCCCGCTGCATGGAGGGAGGGGCACGTTCCAGGGGAAGGCAGACAGGCCAGTCGGTGCCCTGACATCCCCACGTCTCCCTGTTGAAGTCAGCTCCTATTCAGGCCAACACAGAAACAATGTGATTTGGGGAAAAAATATCAAATAATGTTCCTCCCTGCTGGGAGTGGGCCTTGCCCATCTCTCTGGCCCCAGTCCACTGGCTCGTCACCGTAGTCCCACCCAGAGCCCCTCTGGGCTCCTGGCCACCGCCCTGCCACGTGGGCCACAGCGGGGTGGGGCTGGGGAGCGCTGACCGGGAGCCGATCACTTCTCCGCCCTGGGGCTCAGTTTCCCCAGCTCTGAGGGAGCAGTGGCCGCCTCTTGTGGGGTGTCTGGGCCCCACGAGAGCCCTCTGTGGCCTCCAAGAGGACTCTCTCCCTCACCCAGATGCGCCGCTGGCTCCCATTCTCAGGGCATTGGCAGCTCCCCCCGATCCATATGGGGACCCGGGGTCCGCAGGTCAGGAGCCTGGGTGGACGAACCTCCACGCACACCCTTGCCCGTGCGGGCCACAGCTGCACGCACATCACGTGAGCAAGCGCAGCCCGGTCTGAGCCACCGCGGGACACATCCTCGGCCTCCTGCCCCGCCAGCTGGAAGCAATCTCCTCGGAACGGGCAGGTGGTCCTCCTTAGCTGCTCCCGAGAGGCCGTCCCCAGCCATGCACCCACACAGCGATGGCTCTGCACGCACGGCCGCCTCGGGGCCCCTTCCCTGCTGGAATGAACCAAGCGCTCTGGAATTCGTGGAGAAATCAGGGGTCTTTCGCCTGCTGTTTTTCTTGGCGAGGCCTTATCACAAATTAGTGGGGAAGCCCGAAGGTTAGGGTTTCAGTTGGTTCAGCAGAATCTGAGAAGCAGGGAGTTGGCCTCCCGCCTCTCCTTGACCCGCAGGGCCCTGGGATGATTAACTGGGCAGGTGACCGGCACTCGGGGCAGGGGAGACAGCATTTGCGCAAGCTGACCGGTTTCAGAGAGGCCAGCAGCCCCCGCCTTCCCCAGATCCCCCTCAGCTGGACGTGGGAATCCAGCCGTGGAGCCCACAGCTGGGGGGGAGGGGCCCCTGGCCTTGTGGGGGGTTGTCTGGGAAAGGGCAAAGGCAAGCTAGCCTCGGGTTCTGGGGGCGAAGCCCTTGAACCCAGGGACCCTCTGGCTAAGGTGCTCCCTCAACCACAGCTAAACGTGGGCCTCTAGTTCAGAGACTCAGAGAGAAGCTCAGGGCCCCAAACAGACGAACGGCAGGGCATCTCCGCTATGAAAGCTGTTCTTTCAAGGCAAAAGGTGGTAGAATGGCCTCTCCTGGTCCTGAGAGCTGGGTGGCAGCCTGTGTGCTGTAAGTCAAGCCACCAAAGAGCCAAAGCAACTTGCAGATGCCGGGAGCCCCTCTCCCAGTGCCGGCCCTGCCGCTGTGCCCCTGCTGCTGACATTCCATGAGTTGGCCGTGGCCGTGGGCCTGGGGGAGGAGGTGGCCGCGGAGCTCCCCGCAGCCGCCACTGTCCCTGCCATGGAGGATCCCCGCCAAGTGCACAGCGCTCCCGTCTCCCTGTCACAGATTAGTCCCTGCGGGGCCCACGCTCTCGGGGCTGAAACAGGGCAGGAACAGGTCGAGCCCCAGTTCAAGACCCGTGTTTAGCAGACGCATCTGTGGTTTTCAGCAAACTCCACACGTGACCGTCAGGCTCGCTGACTGTCCCTAAATGGACTGGGTGTCCTGGTGACACAAAGGACTCCAGCGTGATGGCTCCGACAGACCCCCCGTTTCTGAGCCCTGGCTGTACTGGGCGCTGCCCTCAGAAGCTGGGACCGGTCACTGGGTCAGTCGTCTGCTCCCTGTAACAGAGACCCCTGTGTCCCCACTTCATAGCTGAGAACACTGAGACCCGGGCCTTTAAGTATCTCGTTCAAGGTCCCACAGCTGCCATGCGGCAGGGCAGGACGAAGCCAGCTCTGTGCTGAGGCCGAAAGCTTGATCCTAGAGATGCTGCTACGTGCCGGGGGCTGGTGACCCCCACCCCCATTCCGACTCCTTTCTCTCCTCAGGCAAGTCCCCATGTCCTCATCTGTGAGCCCAGGATAATCACAGTATTGCCTCCTGGGGTGTGTGACAAACGGGGAGGAGCGTGGGCACGGGGCCCCCAGGCTCCTCCTGCCCTTCTCCTTAAGGGACCGCAAAGGGGGTGCAGTGCCGAGGGCCTGCCTGGGGGACAAAGCTCCACCTTCCCCACTCCGTGGGCAGCACCAGCTTCCCAGGGAAACATCCAGCCCTTGTCCCCAGCCTTCCACACACACAGCTCAGAGGCAGCCCTACACGGGTGCGATGGGGGCCCTGGCTTCCAGCCCTGTTCCCTTTTGCAGAAACCCAATCCAGGCGGGAGGACGGCTGTCGCTCCCAAGGATTTAGGACCGTCACCTGGTGGAGCGGGAGGGCTCTCTGCCCTGACAGAATAAGTGGCTACATGCGGAAAGGTGACACCGTAAAGTGATACTGAGCCTGCAGAGAGGGCTGTATATTTTCTGAGCCTGCATGTGTGCATGTTTTTCTTTCTGTCTTTACTTCCTGGACTCCTTGTCCGTGGCTCCCCAATGACTTTATTGGATTGTCCAGGTCCAGATGTGGTTTTCTATCAGAAAGATGGGGCCCCTGGGCAGGGCCCAGGAATTGCCTGTGGAGGTGGTGATGGGGTGGGATGGGGGTGGCATGGATGGAGGGCAGGGCTCGGTGTCAGACAGAGAGAGCAGGGTTTAGATTTCTGCTCCACCCACTGAAAAGAGCGAATTCCTTCACACACCTGCGGCAGGTCATGAAGGCTGCCACCACCCCTCTCATGCCTGTCAACTCCCCTCTGTCACGTGACTTCGCCGTTCTCATCCAGGGGAGGAAGTGTCTCTTTACTCTCCGGAATTGGGCTTGGCCGTGCGACCTGGGGACAGTTTTGTTTGGCAGCAAAGCTAACTGATACACTGTGTCTCTGAAACTCAGCATCGTCTTTTAACTACACTGTCGCTGCTTCCAGGCACCGCCGGCACACCAGGGACAGGAACATGAGCTGGCCCAGGCCTGGGGCTGTCTTCACGGGCTTCCAGGTGTGGCAGGCACATCAACAGTGCCACCTACTCTCACCTATGCCGCCCCCCACCCCCAGTGCAGCAAGGAGGGAGGCAGCGTATCGCACAGGACAGACAGGGCCCCGAGACTCAGAGAAGGAGGGACTTGCTGGGGGTCTCGAGGGCTGGAGCCGGGATCGGGCCTGGTCTGGGGGAAGTTCACACCCCTCTTGCATCCCCCCAAGAGGCCCTCATGCCCAGTGTCCCTTAGGAGGCTCCCGAGACTCTGTGACCCCTCATTTGTCCCAACAGTAAACGGGGACAGCACTGTCAGCGGCATCACCCTGCGGCAGTGGGGAGGCCAGGCGCGTGGAGCTCCACAGAGGGATGCAAGCTCGGTCAGCAGCCACACCCGTGCCGGCAGGACAGGAGGAGAGGGCACTCAGAGCTGCTCTGCCCGTGGTCACCCCCTTGCTCACAGCCCTCCAAGGTCCCCGTCACCCACAGGACACAGACCCAGCCACCCAGCCTGCTCCAGCCGTCTCTCAGGGCCCTGGGGTGACAGAGCCTCGCCAGGGCTCCTACGGTCCACACTCACACCCCACCCCCTGGGGACGGATGGCCTCCCCCGGTGCCGCCCAACTGTCACCTCCATGCAGAGGCTGTCCCCGTGGGCTGAGGAGTCACGCCCAGCCCCACCCCAGCTGCCTGCTCTCCTTTCCTGCCTTCACCCCGTCTGCTTTTTTTCACCTGTCAACCTGATGGGGTGTCACGTCACCTGTGAGCTCTGAGGTACAGGCGTGTCAGCTTTGTGCTTCCCCCCTCCCTGTGCCCAGACTCGCCCTGCTGGGGCCTCAGGACCCAGCCCTGCTCTCAGGGGGCGTGAGGCTTCCCACACTCGGTGCTGGCAGGACCCCGGGAGGCTGCGTGTGCTCCCTGCATGTGGGGGCCGCTCACGCAAGAGGCCGGGCCGCGAGACCCACGGGGAGCTGAGGTAGCTGCGGAAAGGGGGACAGGAAGCCCTCGGTGCATGTCTCCCGGGTGACGTGGACGGAGCCCGGCCTCTGGGGCTGATAGTGAGGGTGTCCCCAGAGGGCTGGGCCTGTGCGGGGCCGTGGAGCCCGGTCTCATGGGCCACCCGAGACAAGCCCACCCCGGGTCCTCCCTTAGCTGGAGGAGGGGCCTCAGAAGGGACTGGGGGACAGACGGAGAGACAGACAGTTGAGTCTGGGTGAGCTCGGTGCCTTCGGAGGTTCGGCCAGCATCTGGCCAGGCTGGGGAGGCCGGTCTGGCAGCTGTGGGGACGACAGCCAGCCCCGGAGAACCATCACCCTGCACTGTTTGTCACATCTCAAGTAGCAGAGTGGCGAGAGACCTCTTAAAGGCCCTGTGGGGATGGGGACGTGACCCCCAAGGCCTGCCCCGCCCCCTGGCCCACTCTACAGGGCGGCTCCCACCCCAACACGCAGGAGAAAAGCCTCGAGAAGACTCTTGACCACCGGAATGTAAATCCCTAGAAATATTTCTTGATACAATCTGCTAATTCCACTCCCACCTCGGCTGGGAAGCACCGGGCACACCCTCGGGCGGCAGGCACAGGAGACAGAAGGTTGCCGTGCTGGGGCTGGAGTTGTGGCCTCGGCCCTCAAAGTGCCCCGCGGGAGCCGGCTTATTAACGGCCTTCCACAAAGGCCACAAAGGCGGCTCGGGGTCCCCTTGCGCAGAGACCCCGCGGGGAGCCTTTCAACCCCCAAAGCGCTGCCTTTTAACTTGGCCTCCTCGGCAGGACAAACAGGGGAAGAAATTAGTTGTGGACGCTGCTGGATGTTTTGTAACTTGTCGTGTTGTCTCCCCGGAGCTGGTCTGGCCCTGGCAGCTTGTCCCCTTGACATTCAGAATGGATAACCTGAAGCAGGCCCCCGCCAGGCCCCCTCCCCGCCTTTTTAACTCTTTACAGGCTTCAAAAGACAAATCCCCTTTCTTGCATCTGAGCCTGGCCTCTGCAGGTGCCGGGGTTCTGAGCTGGAAAGCTGTGGCTGCCCACACTGCCCTCGTCCCTGGAAAGCTGTGGAGGTGGGCTGGGGCGGGTGGGGTGCTGGCTTGACCTCTGGAGTGGGGAGAGCCAGAGGAACAACCTCAAACCCCTCAGTGCCAAGCCCCAGTGGCCTTGGGGGTCTATGCCAGTCTCCGACTCCCAGCAAGGCCTGCTCCCCAAACTAACCCAATTTAATGAGACAAAGGTGGGACGATCGCCCCAAACGCTCCAGGGGCATAACTTCCTACAGGCCGCAAGAGCGGTACTATGAATTCTCCAGAAGGCGTGGGGGCCTTGGGCTCTGGAAGTCAGGCCTGCCAAGGGGTGGGGGTCGGCAGAGGCTGCTGAGGCTTCAGCTCCCATTTTCAGTGGTCACTCTTGGGTCCCTGGTGCCCAGGGAGGGCGCCCCAGTGAAGGACGCTCAGGGAAGGCCCCGGCAGGAGCTCGGAGCTCCGGGCAGGCAGGGGTTAATGACACACTGCTGGTGTTGGCCAGCCCTGGGTCCCACTCCCCTCACAGAGAGCAGCCAGGTGACCTTCGAGGGGGCTGCCTCTGCTTTGGGAGGCTCTCCCAAGGCCAGTGGCCTCCTCCTGGCCTTCAGCTGTCCCCTCCCAAGGCCAGCGTGGGCTTGGCCCAAAGGAGGCCTGACCTCAGCCTGGCCCCGGAAGGCAGCCGAGCCAGGGAGCATATGCCTGCGTGTGCAAAGCTGCCGGACGGGAGAGCTGCCGACACGCAAGCCTTCGCGAGTCCGCCGATGCTCTCTACAGATAATAAACGACGGAGACGTTTTGTCTCGAGTGTCTAAATCTCGCGTGTCCAATCGACTTGGAAGGTCAGCTCCCACGCCGTCTCCTGCAGCGGGAGTGTCTCCTTGCAGGCCTCAGCGAGTTCGGGGACCGAACACCACTCTTTTGGTTGCTCCAGCCTGCAGGGAAACGGGTAGTCGGGAGGCAGTTGTGGGAGACTGAGGCTCGGTGTACCCCGCGAGGGGTACATGATGGGGATGGGACATGATGTGCATGGCCTGGTCACAGATCTGTGATGAGAGCTTGATCTGAGTTCATTTCCGTCTTTCCGTAACTGAAGATTATGGACAATTAGGATGCCTCCAGAGGTCACAGCCAAGCTGGGGCTGTTTTGTTTCTCAGAAACCACACAGCTTATGGCCCGAGGCTCTGTGCCTGGCAGCCCCAGCTTTGGTTGCTACCACCCAGCTTCGGGCACTGTGGCCACCAGACGAGGCTGCCACCCACCAGGCAGCATCTTGATTGGGGGTGGCAAAACCATGAGGGTTCTCAGGCAGAGACAATTTTCCTGACTTCTTATTTCGGTTTGTGTTCCCAGCGTCTGGGGACGCATGTGCCAGGAGTGACAATGGCATTAACCACCATCACCTCTCGCGACAGCTACACTCGTGCATTTGTAACCTCACGTCCATGGTCAGGAGGCACAGGCCTGCTAGCAACCCCGATTAGGAGACGCGCAAGTCCAGATGGGGGAGGTCAGTCCTGTATCCTAAGCCCACAGCTCCGAGGTGGCAGGCGGGGCTGGGCGCCACGGGGCCTCCCGCCCCCGCACGCACTCAAGGCGGGCGACAGCGCAGTCGACACCTCCAAAGGGGGCTGGAGCTTGGTCAGCACCAGGTGGACACCAACACTCAGGATGTCCTAACAGCAGCTTCCTTTCCCCTGACACACAGGTGGCACTGGCTGGGTCACACGCCTACACAAAGCCGCTCGGAGGGTCCCAGACAGCCCAGGCCGCGCATGTGCTCCCGGAGCCATGGCTCCGGACGGTCCCACTTTCCTCAACGGTGAACAGCCATTGGAAGCCAACTCCCGGAGCTGGCCGATCCCTGCCCGTCCTCTGTCTGGTCACCCATGTCCCGGGGGCTGCTCCCCATAAGGCTCACAGGGGGAGGTCACGGGTCGGGGAGGCCTCCATGAGTCAAAAGGACGGTGTGGAAACAGAGATGAGGAGGGGGCTTAGCCAGGCAGCATGGAGGCCAGGCCGGGCTGGGACCCCTCAGGGGCTCTGGCGGCCGGTGCCCAGTGGGAGGAGAGTGGGTGGGGGTGACGGCAGGTGACAGCAGGGAGAGGAAGGCGGGGGTCAGGAGGGGCTGGGGCTGAAGCACTGCTCTGAGCCCCACCCTGGGTGCTGCGGAGTCCTCGAGGGTTCTAAGCCAGGCTGGGCAGGGTGGCCTGTCCACCCGGGCTCGTCTTGAGGAGGGATCAACCCCACAGACAAGGCGCTGCCGGGGCCCCGAGGCTACACCCTTTCAACAAAGCAAAGCCAGAAGAGGTGCTTCTGCAGCAGACGTGCCCTTCCCAGCCAGAGAGCAAAGTTTAGTCCTTTCTCCAGGACCCCCGACGTACCCTGATGCTGAGTTACTCCCCGGGGTGTTCTGACCTCGAGGTCCTGGGCGAGCAGGGGTGGGGAGGGGTTCTCTGGCCCCAGACCACCGACAGGCTACCCCTCACGTTCCCTCACCCTTGGAGCAGGTTTCCTGTCTCCCTCCAACCCCCATATGGCATCCCGAGGGAGGCCCCTACAGCCCCACACTCTGCTCCTCTGAGGGCCTGTGTTCAGAACAAAATAAGAAGCCAGCCAGTAGGGCCTGAGGAACTTTCCTGAATATGGGAGGTGGGGGAGGGGGACTGTGACTTCTGGGAACGCCCCTCCCCCAACACCAGGGCTCCTCCTAGCCCGGGGCCTGGGGGGGCCTGGGGGGGCCTGGGGGGCGGGGGCAGGTAATGCTCTGGGAGAAGGACAGGGAGAAGGGCGGAAAGTCAGGAGGGAGGGAGCAGGGGAGGGAGCGAGGAACTCTACCGTGGCCGCCTCAGTCTCCTTCCTGCTGACTTTCTGATATTGAGCTTTTGGGAGAAATTGAGTAACCTGCAAATGGAAGGCCAGGCTGCAATCAGATGTGCCTGGTGGGCCAGCTGTTACTGTTCTCATTTTAGGGTGAGCCGTGAGCTGACTTCCAGCACCCTCCACCCCAGACAGCCTTGACTATCGACGAGGTGACCCAGAGCCCTGCAGCCCGAGGGACACAGTGCTGGGAAGAGCCCCTGCAGGGGTTGCTGTGTCTGTTTGCCCTACTGGGAGTGAGACGGAAGGGGGTCCGGAAGGGGGTCTGCTCAGGCACCCCTCTCTCCTCCCACCCCTGGTCCATTTCTCCTAGACCTCAGGGCAGCGTGGTTTCCAGGGGGCCACGGTCGCCAGCTAGCAAGACCCTTTCTGCGGCTGGGGGCAGGGGCTCTGGCTGATCATTAACTCTTCCAGGACACGGTGCTGGAGTCTGCAGGCCTGCAGGGTGTGGGAGGCCCCACAGAAGGCCCAGCCGGCTTGGCCTGTCGATAATAGTACAACCCCCCGGTGATTGCCTACTCCGTGCTGGGAACTGTGTTCGCACCTCATGGGCACGAATCTCATTTAAGCTCATACATGGCTCTGCAAGGGAGGGCTTGTGCTCCCCGGGTTGACCCTTAGAGAAAGTAAATGTCAAGCCTGAGAACACGTGCCTTGTAGGCGGTGGAGCAGCGGACGTGAACTCGGGCCCTGCACAGTGCGCTGCATGTATGGGGCTCCACGCCACCACCTTGAGGGGCAAGGCCGGAGCCCTTCCAGAAAGCCAGCCTAAGCCCCAACAAGGGGCCGTTAAAGCAGAAACCCACGTGTGTGGCTTCCTGATCCCCAAACTCCGATGGTGTCCTCCCTCGTCGGGGGGAGGGACCCCAAATGCCTCACCCCATCCCCCCAGGCTCTCTTTCCTGTTGGCACAGTGACCAGGGCTGCTTGTGAGAGCAGCCTGGCCTCCTGTGCAGGCCCCCCAGCCGCTCTGCGTTAAACAAGCAGCACAAAAGGGAATGAAACCCATCCTGCCCATCCTGGCTAGTCCAGGGCCCGTTGCCCATTCTGCATCTGATGTCGAGACCTGTGAACTCATCCGGTAGCTGTATGTTGAGCTCCTACAGTGCGTCTGGCCTTAGGCCGGGTGTGATCCCTGGAAGTTGCTTACCATCCAGGACTTCGTTACCTCCGGCTCTGGGCTGCCTGCGGCTCCCTCTGAATGTGGGAATAGAAATATCGCCCTGGAGCCAGAACACCAGTGCCTGCTCCATTCACTGTGGGCTGTCCGGTTCCAGGAGAAGGGCCACACCACCTGTGCCATCCGCAGCACCCCCACTTAGCGAGAGCCCCACGTCTTGGGCCAGTCGGGGTCTGGTGGTTGCTGGGAAGCCCTCAGCTAAGATGTTCTGAGAGGGCAGGGAGCGGAAAGCCAGCAGGCCCCGCGGAACTGAGGCTGTTTGCGCTGACGCTACTTGGCCCTGGGACCAAAGACAAGGCTGTCTGTGGAGAAGGGACACTCAGAGGTTCCTGGATGGCCACCATGCACGTGGCACTGCCGACCACTGGGCTGCCTTTGACCACCGTGGCTCACTCAGCGGGACAGCCACGTAGCTCCACCACCCAAAACCATTCCCCCCGGGAGGGGGGGGGCACCCAGATGAGCTATGATGCGTCTGAGGAAGCCGAGGGGGCCCTCAGCTTCACACCTATCTCCTGCTTCTTCCCCAGCAGGAGACCCGCCCGAGCCTGGCCCCGAGAGGGGGCACAGATCGCTTTGGGGTTATTTACGACCATCCCAAATGTGAAAAATTGTAAGTGATACAAATAGCAATTAATGTGGGCCTAGCAACCAAGACAAATGAGGTGGGTGAGAAATAGGGGGTCTGACCTCCATGGGCAGGGTCAGCCTTTGACGACAGAGCTGGTCCTGTCACTCCCAGCATAAGGGAGGTCAAAGGCAGGGCGCGGCCCCCGGGTGGCTTAAACCCTCTGAAATTTGCTTTTACGGGAGGGAATTAATCCCGAAGCTGCAGGCCTGAGGTTGTCAGGGAAGCCCTGTTTTATCTCAGGTAATCAAGCCCCAAATTTGTCCCTTGGGTAAAAGGGCAGCTTCTCCCCCACCATCCGTTACAGCCAGAGGGATTTCCAGGAGACTCTGGGACTGTTTAATGCTTTGCATCAGCCTGGTTTCTGACCCGGCCGCCCCCTGCCCACTCAATCACTGGAGCTTGGGCCCCCGCGGCGACTCCCCCAGCCCAGGAGGCTGGTGGCTTTCAGGTGGACAAGAGGCTTCAGGAAAGCGTGGGGCCACCCTAGCTGGTCAACCCCCATGGGTAGGTCGGTCCGGAATGTGGCCAGAGGGACAGGGTGTGATATGGGGGTGCCCCGAGCCAGCACCCACTCCTAACAAGAGAGGTCCTTCTGGATCTGACTGCTGGCGTGGTCATGAGCTCTGAAGGCTGGCAGGGTCCAGGGATGGATGGGAGTCTCCTGCACGAGACCCCAGGAGGGGTGGGACAGAGGAGGCAGGCTTGGGTCTGGGTCTTTCTCGGGGTGCGGTGGCCCCCATCCCACACCCATAGCTGGGACCACGGCCCCCTTCCTCTCCCTGTGCCTCATGCACAGCAGGTGCCGGTAGGTCCCAGAGCGCCTGCCTCACCCTCCCCACTTTCCCTCCTGTAAGCCCTGCCTAGGCCTGGCTGCGGCGCTTTATGCCTGGGCGGCTGCAGGAGGGTCCTCCCTGGTTTCCCCTCCAGCCCCCCACTGGCCACCGGATGGGTCTGGTAACCTGCAAAGCCGGCCCTGTTCCACCTCCCTGCTCGCCCAGGGTAAGGCCTTTAAGGCGTGGGCTCCCCTGAGCTCTCCAGAGAGCCCTGACCCCTGGGAGAGGCGCGGGACCGAACCCCACTGGCCACTCTTTGGCTGCGGGGCTTGGGGTGGGTGGGCAAACATCTCTGTGCTGGGGGTCCTGGTCCGTAGGTCCGGGCTGGTGCCGAGAGTTTGCTGGGATGCGAGGGCTCGGCAGGCCCACGTGTCACTCATGTGTCACTGTGACTGACTGCTGGCCTGCCTGTCGTGCTGCTCTGACCTGCACCCAGGGCCCTGTGTGTGCAGCTCCTGCCCTGCCCGCCACCCCCTCTTCAGGGAACCAGCCCTGGGGTCCCCACTCAGAGCGTCAAGATGCTGACAAGCCAGAGAACACGTGTCGTGAGGGGACCAGGCCTCAGGTCCCAGGACTGGGACTCTTTGGGATAGGCACGTCTGTCCACACTGCTGCCTTGCCCGAGGAAGAAATGCCACCGCTTGAAAGCTGATGGCGGGGCTCCTCAGCTGGGCTTCGAGACCCTCTCCCACCTGGCACTGCCCCGGCCTCGAGATCCCCAGGGCATCCAGAGCCCGGGCACACCGGCTGGGTCGGCCCCTTCACCTGCCACACCTTGGCCTGCGCTGTGCCGTCTCCTCCTTAAAAAAAGAAACCATCTCTGTGAAGCCTCGAGCGACCCTCCTCCCCCAACCTATCCGCCTGACACTTGCGGCTCCAAAAGCTCCTCCATCCACTCAGAACCTGCACGACGTCAGAGCCCAGGGACACAGAGACGGGGGGGGGCAGAGAGCAGGCTTCATCCCCACCGAGGACAGAATGGCCGTCCCACTGCCCTGACTCCACCACAGCGCTCAGACCCGGCAGTGGAGCCGCGTGAGGAAGGCTCGAGACCACGGCCCCAGCAGGCAGGAGCTCGGGACACATGCCTTGCCTCTGAGGAGCCGGGGAGGGCGGGCAGGGGCCGGGCAGGGTCTGACCTTGGTGCCCTGGCTGCGTGAGGGGAGTGGGCCTGACCCGGTCAGGGGCAGAATGCTAGAACGCTCCATCTGCCTTATCCCCAGTGGTGAAGCAGGACCTCTCCAGCCGGGGCACCAGTGGGACCACGCCTGTCACGGCCCCGACCACGGGGAAAGCTCAGGAGGCAGGCCTCTGCCCGTGGCTCCGGCCCAGAGACGCTCCGGCATCCAGGCCGTTCTCTCTCTGTAGAGACTCCTGTGGGGCCGGGGGCGCCCCCAATACACCCCCAAGAGCTCCCCAAGTGAGTGGGGACCGAGTGGGACCCGGAGAACAAAGGCACGGGGGTGCGCAGCACGCTGGGCCGTCGCGTCTGCAGGGCCGGGCTCTGAGTGGGTGTTTGCCCATCTGGAAGCAATATTGCAGTAATGTAAGACGGCCAGAGTACGGGATATTCTCTGAATACGTGAACTCTACAGTGAGGAATATGGATTTAATGGATAATCTTGCCGGCAGCCAAAAGAGCCCGGATTCCTCCCTGGGCCTTCACCCTGCACTTGGCTCCACCACAGCCCGGCCCAGCCAGGGGCCAGCAGCGCCTGTGGCCATGGCCTCCAGAAACAGAGCTGACCCACGATCTGAGCTCACTTTTTTCTCCCATCGGGTGGGAGCGGCGGGTGGGGGGGAAACGGAGACCCGCTCCAGGAGCAACATGGGTTCCTGTCCTTGAAACCCCGTTTACAGGAAGGAAAGAAAAGTTGAAGAAAGTAAAACAGAAGTGGGGGAGTGGTGATTGATTAAAATCTACAATGGCTACGACTTGTTCTGGAGTCTGGGGGAGAAGAAATCATTTCTCTAGCTCTTCCCAACTGAATCGAGCTGGAATAATAAAATAAAACAATAAAAACCACAGCGGAAAAGATGACTGGAGCGTTTTTATGGCGAGCGGCAGGGAAGAGCCCAGAAGGGCCGATGGAGAGCGCGAACAATGTGATTCAGGGAAGGTCTCCAGCAGGCGGGAGGCGGAGCGGAATGCAGGTCCGGCTGGCCCGGGCGCCAGGAGGAGCGGGGCCTCCCCACACTCAGTCCACGGAAGCCGACTCTCAGGCAGGGTCCTGGCTGCTCTCTGGGATCTCGTTCAGAGGCTCATTAATCCCTCCCGAACGAAAAATCCCCAAACACCAAATGCTTCGTCCAGCGGTTCACATCACAGGGAGTCTTTCGCCGGCCGCCTCCTGGGTGCCCGGTGCCAAGCGGTGGGCCCACACGGCGAGGCCTCCGAGTCCTCATCCACACCAGGACCGTCCTCCCCACCCTCTCTACAGCTGGGGGTCGTCTGGGGAGCTGCCCTTGCTCTGACAATGGCCTCACAGGGAGGCAGGGGTGGGAGTCCCTCCGTCCTCCCCGTAGCCTCCTTCCCGTGTCCCACCCTAGACTCTCAAGGAGCCAATGTGCAAGCCCCCTGCCAGGAGCCTGCGAGAAAGTCACGTGTGGGAAAGGCTCGGGAGCCCCGCGGCTCTGCTTCCCCGCCATGGGGTGTGGCTGCGGACGAGCAAGGCAGGCCTGAGGCGGGGGTGGTCACGGGGAGGCCCCCCCTTCGACCCCATCTGCACATTTGAACGGAAGCCCCCAGAGCTCCTCCACCCACCCCTGTCTCACGAGGTGCGGGTGAGGCTCTGAGTCTGGCATGCGGGCCTCGGGACTCCAGTCCACACACTTTTGTCTGGCCTGGTGCCCTGGGCACTCTCTGTCTCTCAACCCTTCACTGTGATTACAGGGAGCCCTGCTCTGAGCCTCCCCACAGCCTTGGGGGGCTGCTGGAGAGCACAGTATCCCACTCTGGCCCCGGCCCCCGCCATCCTGTAATGACCTCCTTGAGGCCAGGCAGCCCAGCTGGGAGCAGGCAGGGAGCACTGGTGTCCATTCACTCCACACTGCAGTTCCCAGGCTTAGCAGAGGGCGAGGTACACAGAAGGTGCTCAATAAGTGCAGAATGAACAGACAAATGAGGGCAGTGAGTGATACTCATGGCTTAAATCAGGCACGGGCACAAAGCCCCTCCCCAGTGCCCAAAGGAATCATAAACCATTACTTCCTCGGACGTGGTCCCCTTCCTTACTTTCTGGCGGTCAGGGAATCCAGGGAGTGTTCCCTCCTCCCCTCCCTCCCCGTTTACAGATGGAGAGAGAGACCCAGTGAGGCTGGGCATACAGCTGGCAGTAATCCAATTTGGTCCACACAGCTTGGCCCAGCCCCATCCAAAGGGACAGACACAGGTGAGCAGGTGAGCAGCCCCAGCTCCCGGCCGTCGGCTCCAGGCGAGCTCGCCATGAGCTGACTCTGGACCTCCCCTCAAAGGCACCCTCCTCAGAAGCAGTGCCAGGACCCTCCCCTCTAGGGCTGCAGACTGGATTTGAGACCCTTGAGTTGAAAGGAAATATGAAAAATTAAATTCCTTTTATAAGCTGCCAAAGTCCTGTTTCCCTGGCGGTGAGGCCCCAAGATGCCTCACTTGGTATTTAGGACTGTTTATCAGTCGTGGGGACTTGCGATAAAACGACTTGCCTGGGAAACAGTTCAGTGATTCCTGCAGACCTTCCTGGGGTTTCCACACCCTGTGCCCAGTCTTGGGGTGCATTGTGGGTAAGATGGTGGAGCCACTCGGGCCTCAGGGAGCCGCAGTCTGGGGGTGGCATTCACACTTGGCAGAGGATGATTGAGGCATGTAAAGGTGCCCTACAAGGGCCATGGAAGCACGAGGGGTGACTCAGGGAACCGGCCAGGACACGAGGAAGCTCCCAGAGAAGGGAGGAGTGCGCATGCCCCAGGCAGGAATGCAGGGTGTGCAGACTTGCACCAGGGCAACACTTTGGGCGCTGCCACCAGATGACACCACGAAGAAACATCACTGGAGCCCAGAGACAGGGGCCTCGAGGCCTGGAGCAGTGGGGAGGCTCCAGGGAGGATGGGCCTGGAAGCTAGGCAGAACCAGTGGGTGGGAAGGAAGCATGGCTGCTGGTCATGGTCGCACAAAATCCCTCAGGATCAACCGAAGAAGTGTAAAAGTTACACTCTGAAAACTATGAGACATTCTTGAAAGAAATGAGAGAAGATCTAAATAAATGGAAAGACATCTTCGGATCATGGACTGGAAGACTTAACACTGTTGAGGTACCAGTACGCCCCACATTGATCTACAGCTTTAGTGCAATCCCTCTCAGAATCCCAGCTGGCTTCTTTGCAAAAACTGACAGGCCAATCCTAAAATTCACATGTAAATTCAAGTGACCCAGAACAGCTAAACAGCCTGAAAAAGGAGAACAAAGTTGGAGGACTCACACTTCTCGATTTCAAAACGTACTACAAAGTTATGGTGATCAAGGCACTGTGGTACTGGTGTAAAAACAGACATACAGATCAATGGAACAGAACTGAGAGTCCAGAAATAAACCCATACGTTGATGGTCAATTGATGTTTGTGAAGGGTGCCCAAGACCACTCGATGGGGAAAGAATAGTCTTTTTAACAAACGGTGCTGAGATAACTAGACATCTACATGCCAAAGAATGAAGCTAGACTCCTACCTCACACCATATACAAAAATTAACTCAGATGGATCCCAAACCTATATGTAAGAGCAGAAACTATCAAACTCTTAGATGAAAACACAGGGATAAATCTTTGTGACCTTGGATTTGCATACTGTTACTTAGATATAAGACTAAAAACACAAGCAACAAAAGAAAAAAGTAGGTAAATTGACTTCATCAAAATTTTAAAGTTTTGAGAGCCAAAGGACACCATCAAGAAAGTGAAAAGACAACCCAAAGATGAGAGAAAATGTATCTGACAAGGGACTTGTATCTAGACTACTTCAAGAACTCGAATTACTCCATAACAAAAAGATAAATAACCCAACCAAAAAATTGGGCAAAAGATCTAACTAGGCATTTCGTAAAAGAAGATATACAAATGGCGAATAAACACATGCAAAGATGCTCGCTATCATTAGCCAACAGGAAAAGGCAAATCAAAACCACAATGAGATATCACTTCATACCCTCTAGGATGGCTAAGATGAAAATGAGAGTCAGTAAGAAGTGTCGAGCTGCATGCGGAGAAATCAGAGCTCTCGTACGATGCTACTGGGAACATAAGATGGCACAGTCACTTTGGAAAACAGTCTCACAAGGTTAAACATCGGGCGACCTTATGACCCAGCAATTCCACTCCTCCATGGATACCTGAGATAAATGAAAATACATGTCCATAAAAAAGCTTGTACCCGAATGTCCACGACAACGTGATTCATAATAGCTGAAAAGTGGAAACAGCCCAAATGTCCATCAGTGGATGAATAAATAAATAAAGTGTGGTCCAGCCATAAAATAGAATATTATTTGCCCATAAAAAGGAATTAAAGCACTGACACAGGCTACAACATGGATGAATCTTGAACACGTAATGCTCAGTGAAAGAAGCCAGTCACAAAAGACCATATATCGTAGGATTCCCTTCATATAAAACATCCAGAACAGGCAAATCCCTACAGACGCAAAGTAGACGCGTGGCTGCTCAGGCTTGGGGAGTGGGAGGGGAATAGGGAGTGGCAGCCAGAGGAGGTGGGGTTTCTTTTCGGGGTGCTGAACATGTCCTGGAACTAGCGGTGATGGTTGCACAACTCGGAACATACTAAAAACCATTGAGTCGTACATTTTAAATGCGTGAATTGTCCAACATGTGAATCGTATCTCAATAAAGCTATTAGAAAAACAAAAATCACAACCAAGAAAACACCAAACAAATAACGCTGCAGGACGCTGGTGCCCGAGCAGGCCCCGAGAGCGGCACCCCAACTCCAGGCTGCCCCTGAGTGTGGCGGGGCCCAGGAAGCCCTCCTACCCGCATCGTGCTACGCGGCTCCCAGGTTGGATATTTCTCATGGTGAGGGCCCAAGAACAAGGAGCCAGAAGTCCTCAGCAGCTGGGGTGGGGGTGGGGGCCTGGAAGCCGTGCAGCAGAGACAGAGGCTCCCACGCCCCAGGGCCAAGCTGACGTGACTAAAGCTAAACAGACCCCATGCCACAACGGGGTTACAGTAATTCTGTGCAGTGCGCTGAGCCCCTCGCCAGCGATGGCAGCCGTGGGGAGGGGCGGGGGAGCAGGCAGCCCCAAAGGTAATTTGCACACGGAGTTTATAAGGCCCCTCAGCTCTTTTAAACATATGCTTCTCTGATTATAAACAGCTGATGGCTCACAAGATTCAGATTTTCCAGCAAGGCTTCCAAAAAAAGATTACACTCCAAGCAGAGAAAGGTGACCGGGTGCTTTTCGCCGTGGACGTAAATCCAACCATGTTCTCCAGCAGCTGGACTGCCCCTGTTGCCAGGCTCCGAGCATGTCACATCTGTAAAATGTTTGCTGCCATCGACATGTCTCGAGAAGGGCTTTGGACCTGGCTGTGGGCCTGGTGGCGGAGAACGGGGGTGAAGGAGATGGAGCCCCCATCTCAGACTGGGTCCTCCGCTTCCTCAGAGCTGAGGCTGCGTGAGCCTTCACCTCCTGCCTTCAGACCTGGGTCCTGGGCTGAAACTGGAGGCCGCTGGCCACCCCGTGCCCATCAGAGGTCCCTGCGCCGACCCCCTTGGGGGGATGCTGCCTGTGCCTGGGTTGACTCCATTTTCCACCACCCCACCCTGCCCGGAGATCTGGGGTACACTGAAGGGAAGTTACAAAGGAAAAAGAAGAGCACGGAGCTAGACAGAAATGCCAGCAAAGACCCATCACCCACATGGGACCCCGATGCATCGCCTGGTCTGGTTCTGCTCTGCCGCCCCGGTGGTTGGCACTGGGCCGCAGACCCCAGAAGGAAAGGATTCTGCTGAGAACCTGTCCACGGCGAGTCTGCTCAGTGACTGCTCTGAAGCCAGTTTGGGCCAAGGGGCCCCATGGGGGTCCTCCCCCTGCTGAGGAGGGGTCCTCTGAGGCCTCCCCAACTACGTAAAAAAGAATGTCATGGTCAAGTGGAACGGTTAATGAGCAGGGGTGTTGGGGTCCCCAGTCCTGGTCACCTGTTGGAGGAGTCTGACTCCAGGGGCACGGCAATGCCTCCCCCACTGGGCACACGTGGGTTCAGCACCCAGGAGGCCAAATGGGGACCAAGGCACACCTGCCCTCTTGTCCAGGAAGTGCTGTGTCCATGACCAGACTGCCCACCCGAGCCGTGTAGCTGCCGTGCAAGCAGGGCCGTGTCCTGAGGCCAAGTGGTGGAGAGGGAAGGACAGACAGACAGAGCCCACGATGCCAGGGTCCAAAGCCGGGCTCCGGCACCTGTTACCTGTATGACACCTGGCAAGTCCCTTGGCCTCACTGTGTCTCAGTTCCCCATCTCCACGGTGGGCTGTGATAGGATTAAATGAGCTATGGTCATAAAGCCTTTAGAACTGGGTCTGCTAGAGTGACCACCGCAAGCTGCTGGTTTGGTAACACAGAACTTCCTACGTGGAGGGGCCCCGGCCGCACCCATCCATCACCCTGCTGGGTTCAGGCTGCTCTGAGAGCCTCACTGGGGCTCCCAGGTGGACATGCAGTTGGATGGCCCACAGCACCAGCCAGCGGGTGAGGCCTCGGAGGCAGGGGCTGCCCGGTGAGGTGGAGGCTTTGTCCCCAGGTGTGGTCTGTGTCTAGGCAGGCATGTGCCTGGTTTCCAGGGGATCTAATGAAATCTGGGCCATTCCCACCACTTCTGCCTTTTTTTTTTTTTTTTTTTTTTTTTTTTTTTTGCGGTACGTGGGCCTCTCAGTGTTGTGTCCTCTCCTGTTGCGGAGCACAGGCTCCGGATGCGCAGGCCCAGCGGCCATGGCTCACAGGCCCAGCTGCTCCACGGCACGTGGGAACTTCCCAGACCGGGGCACGAACCTGTGTCCCCTGCATCGGCAGGCGGACTCTCCACCACTGCGCCACCAGGGAAGCCCCACTTCTGCCTTTTGTTCCAAGTGGATGATCACAGAGCAGAAACGATCCTGCCAGAAAGCACTGGCCTTTCCCAAAGACCCAGGGAGAGCAGAAAAATGGGAGGGGGCTTCGGTGCCACTGCCCACCCACACAGGGCATCTCGCCATTCCCCCAATGTGCCTGCTCCCCCTTCTCTGTGGCTGACCGATGACATGGCCATCGTTGTCTGCGGGCACAGAAAACACAACTGGGACAGAGCTGGCTGCCGAGCCTTCTCCCGAGCCTTGGTCCCGTAAGAACCATCAGTGTGGGACAGACATCAAGGAGTTCGGGGTCCGTCCTCCGGCCCATAGGCCACAACCAAGAACAGGAAGCTATACCCATGGGAAGCGAAAGGACCGATGTGCAGGTCCACTGCTGGCCCCCGAGGGCGGGGCACCAGGAAAGGGAGGAGGGAAGGGAGAATGGTCACAAGAGCGTGGGGTCCCCGCCAGCCCCAGGCTTGTGCCCGACAAGGCAGGCTGGGGTCAGACCCGCTCAGGTGAGAAGGCACCATAGTGACCCGGCCCCCTGATGTCCGGGTGCCCTGGAGGCTGCCTGGAGAGGTAGGGTCCCTGGTCGCCAGCCTCAGGAGAGGCCAGCACCGCCCTTCATCCTACCTGTGTCCTAAAGACCTGGACTTGGATGTCCTCTGGGGGAGAAAAAGTCACCGTTACAGTTGCTGGATTACACTCCAGCTGTTGGCTTCTCCCCACCGCAAGCACAGTGTCACAAAGTCACCCCCCTGCTCAGACTCTGACAGCTTTCTGCTGCCTGGAGACCACCCACTGAGTTGAGATTGCTCACCTCTGTGCACAGGGTGTGGTTCTCATGGGCACCCCAGGCTAACTAAGAGCCACTGGCCTGCAGGCAGAATTCAAATTCCGAGAGAGAGCAGAAATATGCCTCGCATACCTGGGGCAGATACTGCTGTCTGGTCACAGCACCCTTTCTCCCGGGGCCCAAATACCACATTCCTGGAAGCCATCAACCACCGGCAAAGCTGGCAGGCAGGCTGAGCCCTCCTTGCTACCCCTGTCAAGGGTCAGGCTGAACCTGGCAAGGGTCTCTTGGGAGGCTGGAGTCAAGATGTTGGCCAGGGCTACAGTCCTCTGATGGCTTGACTGGGACTGGAGGATCCACTTCCAAGATGGTGCACTCATGAGGCTGTTGGCTGGAGGCCTCAGTTCCCCATTGAGTGGACCCCTCCACAGGGCTGCTTGAGTGTCCTTACAACGTGGTGGCCAGTTTCCTTCAGAGTCGTTGATCCCAGGGAGAGAAAGTGAGGAGGAAGCTGCATGACTAGCCTTGAAAGTCGTACCGTGTACCTTCCGCCAATTCTATTTATCAGAAGCAGACCACTAAGTCCAGACAAAATCAAGGGGAAGGAAATAAGCTCCACCTCTCGAAGGGAAGAGTCTCAAAGACCTCATGGACAGGTCTTAACACCAAACAGCCGCATGGTACCCAAGTCAGAAGGCCCTTTCTTCTCATTCCTGTCTTTCTTGTCCAAATTCCATCCATAGCCCCCTCACAGCCAATCACCTTGTACCCACTGCTCACCAGAGGCCTGGTGGGTTTCACTGCAGCCACCTTGCTCTTTACCAGCACAGAGCTGAGGATACAGTGGACTCTCTGCCTATATCTGTCCTCACCACAAATATCAGTGGAGAGCCCTGCAATGTTTAAAAAACAGTCTATAACCACCAGAGCTATGGGGATGGGACTTCCTGTTAGAAAGCACATTTCCTAGAACTTGAGAGATAACTGAAAACACTTTCCGGGGTGGCCCTGGCACTGCCAATGTCCTCAAAGGCCCTGGGCCCACCCAACCCGAAGGGCTCGGAGATTAGGCTTGAGTGATGGCTGTGGAAATGGCAGGCCGGGGCAGGAAGTGGGGGCAGACACGCTCTGGGACGGATGCACCGTGGGAAGAAACTGCCTCTGGAAGGTAGCGATAAAAACGGCTCTGTAGGCGATGGGTCTGGCAGGGCCTGGCTCACTTTGCTTTCCCACCCCCCATGCCTGGCATGCAACCAGGCCTCAAGCAGGTGCTCAGGAGACAGCTGCTGAGTTAACCCGCATCGAAGCAGGGGCTCTGGGAGAGCCGGGGTTGGCTAATCAAGGCGTGGCCATGCAATGCCCAAACATACACACACACAGCACGGCTGCCCTCTTGATGGGGAGTGGCCCACACCCCACGCTGCCACTCATCGGGACCTCCTGGACGCGAGACCCCCCACCCATCCGGCATCACGTTCTTGCTGACGCCGATTCAGGAAAGCAAATCTGCTGGTGAGGGAAGGCCGGGACTGACCCCAGTGCAGCATAATTGTCTAAGGGCACTCCCCCCGTGATTCCATTCCTGTCTCCTTCTTGGAGAAGGGGTGCTATGGGGGCCCAAGAACGTCCTGGAATCGGAAGGCGCAGGACCCATGCCAGTCACACTTGTGCCCCGCCCAGGCCTCGGCTAGCTAGGATGGGGACGGGTACCACAGAGAGCTGGGTACCCGTGGACTGACAATGTCCCAGGGCCGTGGGATCTCTCCACAGCTGGGGGGTAGTGGTGGGGGGACTGACGCACATACACAGGTTTCTTAACATTGTCCAGTGGACCCTTAACCTTCCCTCCAAACCCATCCTAGGGTTACCCGAAGCTCGTCCTTGGCCTTGCCAAGGAGTCCTCCCAAAGCTGCCTCCCGTGGGGGCCCGGGCCTGGCTGTTTCTTTCACCTCCACAGCCACCAAGGCTGCCAAGGCTCCTGCCCCTCTCACTGGGCAATGGCGAGGCTCCCCACGGCCCTCCTGGGCCTCCTTGCCTCCCTGCCCACTCCAGTTCTCTCTCCATTTGGCAGCCAGAGTGATCTTTCCAGAAGGGAGATCTGATCCTCACCACCTTTCTCCCCCAGACCTCCCAGAGGCACCCCTGCACTGCACTGCATCCCCACCACGGCCTGCAAGGCCCAGGACCTGAGCCCGTCCGCTCTCACCAGGGGTGCCAAGCTCTGAAGTGGAGAACACAAGGCCGGGAGCCTGGGGGGACAGAGCTGGGGGTGGCGCTGTGAGGGTCACAGAGCCCTCACCAGGGACAGCTGTGGTGGTGTGCGTTGTATGCAGCGTGAGTGCAGCGCCGAGAAGGACCAAGGAGAGGCCTCCGGCTGCCGGGGACACGGAGACAGTGGGTGCCGACGGCCAGGGCTGACCTGAAGAGGGGGCTTCTTGGCAATTGTGTCAGCCACACAGGGAGACCTCGGGCTCCTCGTCCCGCTCTGTGTTCCTGGCCACTTCAGAGAGCAGCGTGGGGCAAGGGCCCTTCCTGGGAAGATGGGGCTGAGGCAGCCACGTGGCCCTGGGCCTCCCTGCTTTGGAGGGAAGCAGCTCTCCGGGAACCTGGCTGAGCCTGAAGCTGGTTCCACCCTTAAGACTCTCGGGGTGGGGAGTGGTGGAGGGTGAACTGCGGCCGGGAGGACCCCTGGGCCGGGCCCTGCCACGTCCAGTCGCTCGGGTGAGGGGCTCCCACCCTGTCCTTTCCTCCCGCCCGGCCCCGTGTGAAGGAGGGCTGGTGTTTCCTCTGGGACACGGCGGGGCTCTGGGCCCCATCTGCACTTCTGTGCTGGCAAAGGCAGGAGAATTAGCTCAGCAACTTCCTCCCTTAATCCCCCACCCCCATTCTAAATACCTCGGAATCAAGAGACAAGCCGAGTGGACGATTTGAGCCTAATTCTCTTCAGCTGTGTGTGCGTGTGTGCGTGCGTGCACTCGGGTGCAGGGGCCTGCGAGGAAACCTTTTGAACCCCGAATATCAGTGCTGGAGGGAGCGGCCCCCATCGCGTACGGATGAGATAAACCAGATGCCCTCTGTCACACGGGGAGCCAGAGTCAAGGCCGCCAGGTGCCCGGGCTCTCTGCCCCACGCCCGCCCCACAGTCCCGAGCCCCAGAAGGTGACAGGGGCTAGGTGCCACACCCCAGGGCCTCCAGGACCAGGGAGCCCCTGTCCTGGCCCAGGCTGGGGAGGGAGCCCAGTACAACCCAGAGAGGAGCTGGCCGTGCCTGCCACCCCATCCCTGACTTCTGCCCACGTGCCCAAGGCCAGCTCCAGGCTCCCCTCCCCCCTGCCCGCCTGGCAGCCCCCAGTCTGTCCCGGGCTGGCCTGGAGTCCGCCCAGCCTCACATGCTTCTTCAGCCAATTCCCACGTGTCTCTTGTCTCCCGACGAGACAAGAAACCCCTCTCAGTCTCGGGCTGTTTTCCTCTCTGTCTCCCCCAAAGGCCTAGGGAGGAGGCGGGGCTGGGGGGCACACAACAGGTGTGCTGGGCTGGCGGGCAGCACTGGCTGATTGACGGCACCCCATGCGCGGTGAGGGGGTGAGGGCTGAGGACTCGGCCCGCGTGTGGCTCGGAACCACCCTTCCCCACCACTGTGTCAGAATGGCCGGCGGCAGGCTCCTGGGCCTGGCTCAAAGCACGGCCCCGAGGAGACGGTCACACAAGCACACCAAGGTGCGGTGCCCGCGGTGCCCGCAGTGTTCCACCGTGAGCGAGTCTGTGAGGGGAGGATGTGAGGGTCTGGGATCTCGGCCTGAGGTTAGAGGGCATGCTGGAGTGAGCGAGCACAGTCACGGGAAACCACGCACGCGTGAAGTCGGCCCCTCTTGTGATGCGCCCCTTCCGGGTACACAGTCAGAACCCCCATTTTGTTAGCTACAAGATCAAGTCAACTCAATTTTAAGGATTTTTAAAAATCAGTTTTCAAAACTTATGGTTACCAAAGGGGGAAGGGGGGGATAAATTAGGAGTTTGGGATTAGTAGATACACACTGCTCTATATAAAATAGATAAACAACAAGGACCTACTGTATAGCATAGGGAACTATATTCAATATCTTGTAACAACCTATAATAGAAAAGAATCTGAAGAAAAGTATATGTACACACACACACACACACACACACACACAATCTGAATCACTGCTGTACACCAGGAACTAACATAACATTTTAAATTAACTAAAAAAAAAAATCCAGTTAATCAGGTTTTTTTTCAATTAAAAAAAATCAGTTTTCAAGATGGAATTCTAATCAACGCCCTTTGTCACTCTTTACTCGGAGGTGGTCACCATTTTAAGTGGATTTGCTTCAGATGGCTTTTCATCCCATGCTCAACATCCTTGGATTAAAAGCAAACCCCAAACCAAGATCAAAAGGTTGGGAAAAAGCTGGCGTTCATGAATGAGGACTGGAGGGGTCAACCATGGTCCTTCCTACGATGCAGCTAACGAAAGCAACCTAGGGATCGTCGGTTCTGACAAAGGAGAATGTCCAGAACACTTGGAGAATTTCTTGTCTGTCTCTCCTACTGGAATGTAAACCCCACACAGGCAGGGATTTTTGTGCCGTTGAAATCTCTGAAACTGCTCTGAAGTCCTGGGGCTCCTGCTTCCCCTGACATCCCGGGGCGGGGTGGGGCGGGGGGTGGTGGGAACGGACATGCCCCAGGGTGTCCAGGAAAGGGGCCCCACCTCCCACAGAGAGATGTGGGAGGCCACAGGGGCAGAGGTCTGAACCGGATCCCGCTTGCTCAAAGCAGTAAGAACCAGGGTAGTGCCCGAGGCCATGTTGGACCTGCCGGCTCCGCAATGCTTGCGCTGCTTTCCTGTGTATTCTCTCTCGTTCTTGTCCTAGCTGCTTCGTGAGGCTGACAGCGTCACCTCCATCTTTCAAGTAGGGGCCTCAGCGTGGCGGACTGTGGGCTAGGACGCCAGTCTCTCCCCGCCATTCTTGGCCAGGGCCAGAGGGTCACCCTGTGGGAGTGGGGAGAGGGAGGCTAGGCAGTCAGAAGAGGCAGGAGAGAGGGCGGCTGAGAACCTGTCCTGTGGGGGCAGAGAGGGGCTGGCACCACCCGTGAGCCTAGGCTCCAAGCCCCCGGAGCCTGCTCCGTTGCCCCATCAGACTTCACTCATAAAACACAAGTTCAAAGATATTGATGAAATTATTAAGAATTTCAAGGTGGCGACAAAAGAGCACTAACCCCTAAGCATGGGGCCCTCTGAGCGCAGGGCCCCACCTGGTTGGTCCTGGTTACAAGTGCCTCCAGCATAGGCAGATGCCAAAACCCTCCCAGCCAGGTGTGCAAGGGCGGATGACCCCCTAAATCAAGTGCTCCAACCCAGGCTTGCTGCCTGGCCTTTTGATGGGCTGGGCGGGGGCCAGGGAGATGGCCAATCTGGGCTGTTTCTGAAGGTCAGAGAGCAAGCCTTTGACACTGGGAAAGAGGACGCCATTTCCCCTTTGTCCTCTAGGCTGAACCACAAGATAAAACTGGACTCAGTCACCCTGGGACAGATTCCTGGGTCTTTTCGTAGACATGTATTTCAGGCAAACCAGTTGAGGTGAATGGCCTTGTTGAGCCCACTGGGTGCGGGGATGGCTGCCAGCTCAACCCTGGGTGGAGGGCCAGGAGTAGCCACTCTGGAGAACACTCTGAGAGTTCCATGTTCCCAGACTGTTTCTGTAATTCGAGTGGGAGGTCCAGGCGTGCTGGTAAAATCTCAGTGCAGTGAGAGCTCTGTGAGGACAGGCTTCCTCACTGCTGTTTAAGGCAGTGCCTGGCAGCCGGGAGGAGCTCATAGGTGTAATGGATGGAGGGATGGATGGATGGAAGGAAGGAAGGAAGGAAGGAAGGAAGGGAGGATGGATGAGCGAATGGGTAGGTGAAGAGATGGCTGGGTGGATAGGTGGCAGGTGGATGGATGGTTGGTAGGGAAAACAGTCAAGAGGCAGAGACAGGACCCGGCCTCCAGCCAAGGCGGGGGGCGGGGGGGTCAGGTTAGGAGGAGGAGGAGATCGCACACAGAGTTGTCAGGGTCCAGCGGAAGATAGGCCACTTGGGTCATCAGCCCTGCCAACTCCCACAGGGTGACCTGGTTAAATCGTGGCACCTTCCTCGCAGGGTCTCCTGAAGACGGAGCGGCAGAGCCCCTGAGGGAGGTGCGCCCATCCAGCCACGCGGGAGCCTGTGCACCCCGCCCATATGACCGCGTGGACGCCCGGGGAAGAGTGTGCAGAGGGTTGGCCACGTGTAGAGTGCCGCAGATGTTCCGCGGGGTCACCCTGGGGTGCACGGCGCCGCATCGAGGGGCGACCCAGGCGCGGAGCGAGCGCTGGACTCGCAACAGGACCCGATCGCGAGGGTGAACGTTTGGACCGCCGAGGTGCCGGTGGCGGTGGCAGTGGGGGTGGGGGTGGCACGGCCCCTGAGCAGGGGCGGACAGGGCGGGGTGCGGCACGTGGCGCTCGGCTCGCCCGGCCAATGCGAGCCCGGGTGGCATCGGCAGCAGCCGTCTCGGCCAATGGCAGAGCGCGGCACACCGCTTTCTGTGCCCGGCCAATCCACGCTGCGGCACGTGGCACTCCCGCCCCCAAGGGCCATCCAATCAGCGGCGGGACGGCCGCCACATCAACCCGGGTCAGCCGCCACTGCGGCCACTCGGCAGACGGTCGCTGTTCCTGGCACGCGGCGGCTGCTCGCGCTGCGCTCTCCTTGTGGCCGTAGTCACCTCAGTGCCGCGCTCTCCTCGCGGCCGCGCTCACCTCAGTGCAGCGCTCCTCGGGCTGCGTTCTCCTCAGGCCGCGTTCTCCTCGGTGCCGCGCTCTCTCCACCGAGATGCTCCTCGGGCCGCGCTCTTCACGGCCGCAGCCGCCTCAGTGCCGCGTTCCTCAAGGCCGCGCTCGCCTCACGGCCGCTCAGCGCTCTGGGCGCGGTCCGCCGGGAGGAGCGGGGACGGGCGATTGCCGGCGAGCCGAGGTGAGCTCCGCGTCTCGGGGGCGGGCGGTGGGCGGTGGGGGTCGCCGTGGTCGGCTGCTCAGCCGCTGGGCCCAGCCTGGCTGGCGCTCCCTCTGCGCCTCGTGGGAGCCAGACCAGGGTCGGGAGCGAGGTCCTCCTCCGTGTCACGCTTCCGAGTCTGGGGATGGAGGATGGAGGATCCGAGGGTCACGTTCCGAGTCCAGGGTTGGATCCGCGTCTGGAGTCCGCCTCGCCCTTCTGCGTCGGGGATCCGTGTCCGAGTCCGGGGTCCCAGTGCGGGTCGGGGCTCTGAGTCGGCGATCAAGTCAGGGTCTGTCCGCGTTAAGATCCGAATTCTGAGTCGGGGAGCCGAGTCCGCCTCGCGGTGCTGCGTCCGCCTCGCGGTGCTGCGTCTGGGGTCCGAGTCGGGGGTTGGAATCCACGGCTGGGGTCCGCCTCGGGGTCTGAGTCGGACAGCTGAGGATCAGAGGTCCTGGGAGAGACCCGGGTTGCGAGTCCGGGGTCGGGGATCAGAGTGGGGGTCTGGTGTCCGCCCTGTGGTTCTGAGTCCGGGGTCGGGGATCAGAGTGGGGGTCTGGTGTCCGCCCTGTGGTGCCGAGTCCAGGGTCGGGGATCAGAGTGGGGGTCTGGTGTCCGCCCTGTGGTTCCGAGTCCAGGGTCGGGGCTGCTGGTGTGGGGCGTCGAGAAGCCAAGTCGGGATCGGATTTCCGAGGAGGGGCTCCAGGTCAGGCGTCCCAGTCGGGGATTGGAGCCCGAGTCGCGGTTCTGAGTCAGGGTCCGGGTTGGGGATCGGGGTTGCGAGTTGGAGATCGGAGTTGGCGGTTACTAAGAGGTCCGAGCTGGGGATCAGAGGCAGGAATTGGAAGTCGAAGTTTCTAGTCGCAGTGGAGGTTCTGAGTCAAAGGTCGGTCTCCATTTGGGGGTCGGAATCACCGGCCCGGGTGGGGGATGGGAGGAGGGCCTAGAAATCGTGGTCACAGCAGGCGCTGGGAGTTGAGGATTGGAGTCGGGGGCTCAGTGTGGGCAGGAGCCGGGGACAAACTCACCGCCAGCCCCCACTGTTCCTCTGGCACCTTTTCTGCGAAACGGGGATGAGTGCCTTCCCAGAGGACTGTTGCGGGCACGAGAGGGGTTCCTCCATCTGCACAGAACAGTCCTGACCTAGATTGAGTGTCACAAAGTACAAGAATGTTGCTAACAACAGTAAAATCTACATTTGAGGTGTGTTTCCCAGCCCCTTTCCTTGTTGCCGTGCCTGCGCCTGCGGAGAGCTCCCGGAAGGGACTCTTCTGGTTTGTTCTCTGCTGCCTGCCCCGCACCTAGCCTGGAGCCTGGTACACAACCTTCCTCGGGCAGTGCTTGTCGAAGGAAAGCAGGCAGGCAGGCTTAACCAGATTTCCATGGTGTCTCAGATGATCCGTTTCTGCACCTGTTTTCCAGATACTCACTAGGAGAAAAATCGAAGGACTGGGTTGCTTGATTACGCTTCTATTTTAATGTATTTCCAAACATGCTGAAGAGAAGAGTGGGCCTGTTTCAGGATTTATGCTCCGGCTAGAGGGATCTTTTTTAAGTTGTGAATCAGAGCATGTCCAAATTCAAATAAGGAGAGCCAAAAGAAAAGAAAATTATGAACTATTTCCCTTATGAACATAGATGCAGAAGTCCCATGTACAGCGTTAGCTAACTGAATCCAACAGTATATTAAACAATTCTTAAACAAGTGGGATTTCCACTAGGAATGCAAAGATGATCCAATATCAGAAATTCTATCCATGTAATTCACCACATTAAGAGACTAAAGGAGAAAAACCATATGGGTCTCTCAGTAGAAGCAGAAAAATTGTATGATAAAGTTTAATGCCTTTGTACGAGTTGGGGGAGGGCACCACTTAGCCAGCTAGGACTAGAAGGGAACTTCTTTAAACGGATACAAGTCATATAGAAAAACTTTACTTTTCAGCACTTAAGGGAGAAACCAAAAGTGTATCTGTCCCTTTAAGATAAGGAGTACCCTTAGGATGCCATCCTGGCCGCGTCCCCCAGCACAAGGAAAGGGAGCGAAGTGTATGGAGAGGGCCGAAGAGAAAGAGAGAACTGCTGATGTAAGACAGACTGTTTGTATCAGCGTTCTTAAACGTTTTTGTCTTAGGACCCTTGTACTCTTAAAAATTACTGAGGTCCCCAAAGAGCTTTTGTTAATATGGGTTATATCTTTTTTGATTGATAGTTAACCTTCTTAGAAGTTAAAACTGAGAAATGCTTAAAACATAGGACAGTACAAGCACATATTCCGGTGCGGGGGGGGGGGGGGTCGTGCTGCCTCTGGAAAACTCTTTAACTTTGGGAGAGTGGTTCGGAACAGAAGAAGCAAATGTTGTCTACGAGTATTATCACGAAAATACCAAAATAGTTTGGACCCTGGAAGGAGTTTCAGGGGCTCTCTGGGGTCCTCGGGCCACACTCTGAAAACTACTGAGCTACGTGGAAAAAAATTCAACTTTTAGAACTGAAAAGAGACTTCAGCAGAGTCTTTGGATATAAGATCAATGTACGCCCCCCCCCCCCCCGCCCAAAGCATTTTTTTTCATGCCAGTAGTGAATACTTTAAAAGCGTAGTAGAAGTTAAGGTACAAATCCGTGTAGCAGCAAAGTTTATGTCAGGTCTTGGAATTAACAAAGAAGACTTTTATGAAGAAAATTTTAAAAATTTATCGAAGGATATAAAGGAAGATCTTTTGATATGGAGAGACATTCTATTCTCTTGGATGGGACAGCTCAGTACTAGAGAGATGTCAGGTTTTTCCAAATCTGTAAATTGAATACCACTCTGGTTAAACTTCCAGTTGGAGCTTTTGAGGAACTTGACAAACATATTCTAAAGTGTATGTGAAAAAAACAAGATCTACAAACACCAAGTGAACTTTGGAAAAGGAGAACAGAGAAGGCCTTGTACCAGCAGATCCTGGGGCCTACTCCAAGCCTCAGTGACTGGAATGGTGGGAAACAGAGGCCCGGGAGAGACTTCAGAGGCAGCCCTGCACTAGAGGAAGGTGGCATGAGATAAAGGTGGCCCCACATGTCTAAGGGGACTGTTTAGAAGATGGTATTGGGAAACTTAGCCCTAAATGGAGAAACATGAATGTTGATTCCCATGTGACCCCCCCTAGAAAAGCAGGCTCCAAAAGGACTTAAAGATTTACAAGTAAAAGGTACTTGACATTTGTTCAGTAGGAGAAAACTATGAAGAATTTTGTGGCCCAGGGTGGCCTTGGGGTCAGCGCACAAGTACAAACCTCAAGACTAAAATTTATGAACTTGAATACATGCTAATTAAGTATCTCTGTTAAATAAATCCATCACGGCAAAGGTCAAAACTATTTTCATAATAGTGACTTGCTTTTTTTCACTCTTACTTGTGTTGCTCTGCCCAGGTTACAGATGACAAATTCCAAGATATGTGAGACAACTAAAACTGATAAGGGAACAACAGCTAAAATACACTAGAAAGCCTTGCAAATCGATAAGAAAAAGATAGGAAGCCCGAAAGGAAAGTGGGCAAAAAATATTAATGGGCAATTTGCAGGAGGGTTAACAACCACGTGAAAAGATGCTCAAGCTCATTAGTAATCAGAGAAATGCAAATGAAAGTAATAGATATTCTTCATTTGAGAAGAAGTAGAAAGGAGGATAATGCCAAATGTTGGCAGAAATGCAGGAAACAAGCCTCCCTGTGTGCTGCAGGTGGGAATGTAGACAGGCAAAGACATTCTGGAGGGCCATCCAGTACTTCTTCCTCAAATAAAATATTTAATACCTGCAACCTACCAGTTTCCCTGCTGGGTAAACAGCTAGAGCAGTTCTCACCAGAACAACGAGGGGCTGTGTGTGTGCATGCTCAGTGCAGCCTGCCTGTGAGGGTGGGGAGTTGGAACCTGGCACTGTGGTTAGGAGTGAGGACTAGATGTACACTTCCCAAAATGGAGACGTGTGCAGACACAGCGCCGAGGGACACAAACGCCAAACAAAATGAGAGCCTCGGTACACGGCTCTGTATTTAAATTAAAATTACACACCACCCAGACATGCTAGAAGATACTCCATGCATTACCAGGCCGCATGCACACAATGATATAAATAAATTACACTGGAGCGGCTGGCTACGGCGAGAGGAGAGGTGGGGTGGAGAACAGGGATTAAATGGAAAAGCAGAAAGATGCCTTTTCAGGGGTGCCTCCCACAGACCCTTATGGGGTAGCCCACAGTGCTTCGTGAACTTAGGGCTGTGAATAACCCCATGTCCTATGCAGCAGAGTCCCCAAAGCCAAGAGTGAATGAATGAATGTGTGTCCTATCCCTCCCCCCTGCCAGGCATCCTCTAGTAGCTTCTATTTTGGGGAAATAAATTTCAAATTCCATCTGGTTTTACAAGATCTGCCCCGCCCGCTGTCCTTCTCCCTCACCAAGCTCCCGTCACGCCAGCCTTCTGCCTGCATCTCAAACCAGCCAAGACAAGTGCCTTGTGGCCTTTGCACCAGCTACTTCTGCCTGGCTGTTCGCACGACATTTCCTTCTCATCCTTTAAGGTCTCACCTGAAATGCCGCCTGTCAAAGAGACCTTCTCTGACGTGCCATTTCAGTTGGCCCCTTCAGTCACTCGCTAGGTCAGCACTATGTTTCAGGCTTCCACGTGCACAGACTATGTCACAGTATTTTCTGGTTCCTTAGGCATCTACTTATTTGTTGCCTGCCTGTCTCCTCTACCGGAAGGGAGGCCCCTTGAGAGCGTGTCTGTCTTCTCTACAGGGTCTGCACACGGCGGGGTACGTCATGCATTGCTGTTGAATGGCTTCATTGATTTGTTGAATGAAGGAAGAGGCCAGGCCAGGAAAGTGTGCATCCATTTTCAGAATGCAATGAGAAGGTACACAGCATGTCAGGATCTCAGCCCCTCAGACCAAGGGTTCTCAGCTGCCACACTGGTGACATTTGGGGTCTGAGCGTTCTTTGTTGTGGGGCGCTGTTCTTTGTGTCTTAGGATGTTTAGCAGCTTGCCTGGCCTCTACCCAGTAGACGCCAGTAGCACCTCCACAGCGGTAATAATCAAAAACGTCTCCAGACATCGCCACATGTCCCCTGGGGGGCACCCCAGGTGAGGGCCACTGTCTATCTGAGACCCACTCCGGGGACTGGGATGATCTCTGCTCTGGCCCTTTAAGTGAAGCAAGTCCTGACCTGCATCCTGCCACACCCAGCACCCAGCGCTCACCCTCTGAGTGAGAGACCCTGACCCAGGCCTGGCCAATCGAAGCACCCCCTTCCTTGGCTAGCGGTATAACTCAGGGTTGGCAGGTGCCTCCATCCCAAGGCCATAGGCTGCCACCTGGGGCTTTAGTTGGAACTGTCTTGCAGCTGCATTCCCTGAGCTGTTTCCGGCATAGGCGCCTATGGCTTGTCTGAATTAGAGGTGGCCTGGGTAGAGGCCGAGTGGGCCCTCTCACCTTTCCCAGTTAGTGCAGACTGACGAGTGAGTGGCTCTTGTGATGGACAGCAGATCCAGAAGGTTTGCCATGCGCTCCGGGAGGAGGAGGCATCCTAGGGGGCCTCAGAGCAGACCTGGTGCGGGGGGTGGGGGTGGGGAGGGGAGGGAGTGGCCTCTAGCACTGTCCTTCCTTCCCCAGCCATCGCCGTGTTCCTCCTTGCTGGCCGGTCCCAGCAGGACTGGGTCACTGACGGGAGCCTGGATGACCCAAGGTTCCATCAGATAGGGAAGGCCCACGAAACCAAAACCAGAGCTTGTACCCGCTCCCCCAGCCGCTGCATCTGCGGAACTAAAGCCTTTCTCTGGGAGCCCTTCCTTGGGCTGGGCGAGGCCCTTGTTTGCAATTTAAATGTGGCCTCATTTATGGAAGAATCCTTGCTGCTTCGAAAAGCTTTGGGCTTGGGCTCACCCTCCCCAGCAGCCAGGCCTCAGCCGGAGAAGAAACTGATCTAATAGCCCTTTCTCCTGCTAATTGTAGCAATTAGTGTCATAGAATGGGGACTCCCTGGGGGGCCAGTGCCCAGCACACAAGCCTGTCCCCAGCTTGGGCCCAGGCCCCAGCTCCTCCGGCCACTGCCCAGGCAGACTGGGCCCCCACCAAGGCTCTGGCTGGGCTTCAGGGTGGGGATGGGGGTGGGAGAGAGGACCAGGGCCATCGGGTGCCCAGGCGAGTTGTGGCAGGTGTGCAGCAGAGCGGTTCAGTCCAGCGGCCACACAGGTGACCCTGGGCTGTGAAGAGGGCCTGACCGGAGCAGAGAGCCAGATCATGTCCGCCTGAGTGTGTGTCCAAGAGGGCAGAAGTGAGGAACATCTGAGGGTGTGACAGGAAGTAGTCTTGGAGCAGATTGCTTTTACAGGGTGGGGAGCCCTTTCCCAGTGTGGCCCAGTGGAATCCCTTCTCTCCCCTCCCTCCAACAAGGGAGCTCCTGTTCCTTCATTCTTAGCCTGTGCTGTTCTGGGAGATTGCAGCAGGCCCTCGCAGAGCTCGCCCGCACCCCAGGCCTGCTAGTGAGACAGGCCACGTACAGCTGACTTTGAGGCAGCGTTCTCCCGTCTACATAGCACTTGCCCAGGCAGTGAATTCTGTCTGAGAGGCAGGGCAGCGACCATTGCCATTTTACAGATTTGGTCACTGAACAAATCTTTGTCGAAAACTCAGCAGGCAGTAGGAACTCGGTAGGAACAGGAACTGAGCAGCCCCTGCCCTTGTTGGGGCTTGTGGTCCGAGGGGAGAGACTACCCAGTGCGTGCATGTGTGTGTCTTACTGCACCCCAAGGGGGGTGCTCTGCAGGTGGGGACACGGAAGAGACTCATATAACAGGAACCACCTGGAACAGGGTCTGCGCCAGGAATTAGTCTGGGGTCCTAGAAGTTCCCTTGGGGAAGGTGGGGGAGGCAGGACAGGAGCTGCAGGCAAAGGGCCCCCTGGTGGAGGGAGCCCATGAGCCAAAGGGCCGGAAAGAGGCCAGGCACCTGAAGCGAAGAGCAGGCCACGCTGCTGCTAAGGACTTTGGCCTTGTTCTGAGAGTGCCGAGAGCCTCTGAAAGTCCCACACGGGGAGTGACCCAGTTGGATTTGTGTTGTGAAATGATCCCCCTCCTCTGAGTGGAGAAGGTACTGGAAGGGGACAGAGGCACTGCAGTGCCCAGAGACGGTTACCTGCCTGGGCAGTGGTGACGGGAACAGAGGGAAGCAGAAATCTTCGCAGATGTCAGGGTGAAATCAACCTGGTGTGGTGTTGGACTGACTCGGGCAGCTAGGAAGGGGGAGTGCTGGGCATGATTCTGGGGTTTCTGGCTTGCATGGCAGGGGTGGGTGGCAGGGACCTTTGTTGTTGGAGAAAGGGTGCCTTGGTGGGGTGGAGTATGGCATGAGAGACTGCAGAAGGAAGCCGTGGGGCTGGTGACTGGGACGTGGGTCTGCAGCGTGGAGGGCCAGGCTGAAGACATGTTTGGGAATCAGGGACCCACAGACGGTGCTGGAAGCTGCAGGCGCAGCTCGGGGAAGCAGTTTGGAGAGAAGAGGGAAGCCAGCCCTGGACAGGTCCTGAGGAGCTCAGGTGTTAACAGCCAGGCCACGAGGGAGAGCCTGCAAAGAAGATGGAGGACAGAGCCGGAGAGGTGCGGGAAAGCCAGGAGACCAGGAAGGAGGGGAAGTCACCTGCCTAAGTAAGGGTCATGGCCCCTGCAGAGGCCACACTGCAAGCAGTGTTCCTGGCCCTCTGACCATTGGCAGTGGATGACCGCTGGCCTAAAAATGGCCCTGCTGGGATGTGCCTCCAGCCAGCGTGGCTCTCTGCTGGCCATCGTTCCCCAGGACAGACAGGGAGAGACCCCTTCCCCAAAAGTCCTTCCTTCTCTCTCATTTTGCCCTTGGAATTGTGGCAATAAAGAGCCTTTCCCTGCAGCACGTGCGGGAGGCTGGGTTGACTCCCGCGGGGAGGCCTCGTCCTTGCTGAGCTATTTCATAACCTCGGAAGGGTGGAAAATCCCCCCAATCTTAACGCAAAGCCAGCAAGCTGAAAAATGGCCTTGAATAGGCTGAGATGAGAAAACAAAGAGGCCGTCAACATCACAGTCTTGGAGGGGGTGGGGGGCTTCAGTAGACCCCACGCAGACAGCAGTTTCTCGGCTTTAACGCCCAGACTCAGAGACCCAGCCAGGGCCAGGCGTTCAGGGGGGTGGCGGCAGCCCTTCAGCCCAGCCTTCCTGATTAACAGTTCAAACAGGCTTCAAAGGCTCAAAAGGGGTTAACTGCAGAGCCTCGAACTCCTCCGCCTGCTAATTTTTAAACGCAGCTGAGCTCTGAGTGCCCCTCCCAGAAGGCCCTGAGAGGGACTCTGCTCAGCCCCCACCCCCTGGTGTCGCCAGGAATCTGTGTGCATCTAGAACAAAGGCTCCCCATGCCCTCCCTCATCCAGCTTGTTCTGATGCCTAAGACAAGACTTCACCCCAAAGCCGTTGCCCTCCATCCAAGCCTGGCGGACATGAACACATGGCCGTGACTTCCAAATGAACCTTTGAGATTGGCTTAAAGGAGCTGGGGCCTCAACCCAGGGGAAACCTGGGTGGGAGTAGAGGCTTGGACTCCTGTGCCCCCAGAGACCGGTTCCCAGCAGTGGGAAAGCAGCAGCCCGGGATCCAGGGCAAGTGGGGAGAGCGCTCCCACAGCCTGAAGTCCACAGTCTCCCTCTGACATCCCTGCCAGGCCGAACCCCCCTGAAGGCTCTAGGAATGGGATGAAAACTGCTCAGAAACTCTAACAGATGTCCCTCACACCCATCTGCCCTAACACACACCCACTCACTCGTGCGCTAAAACACATGTGTGCTTAGTAGCCTGTGACCCACCCACTCCTTGACAAGGCCTGGGGTTCTGTCCCCTCTTCGTGTTGCTTCTTGCCCAGCCCCTGGCCCCGTGGCACCTTCTTCATGATGGAAGCTGAGACCCTACCAGGCCCACGGGCTGGTCCCAAGGTCCCAGGACCCGGCCTCTGCTCTCACGTTGCCTCATTCGCAGCCCCTAGGACCCCTGCTCTTCTCAGGGAGGGAGATAGCCTTCTAGTATAGGCACATGTCACCCGCAGAACGGTCACGCCAGCAGCACCAGCCCTCTAAAGTAACCACGCAGCACCTTAACTTCATCATGCTCGACTTGATCTAATCCCCCGCCGCCCAGGGCCCAGGGACGAAGGCACTGCGCGCGTGCAGATGCAACAAAGAGCAGCCTGGCCACACAGAGTGACTTGCCTGAGGCCACTGGGCACGGACACAGCAGAATTTAGCTCGGGCTCTGAGGAGGCCAGCCCTCCCTGTCCTCTCATGGCTGGGGAGGGCTGCAGGCCTTTGTTAGGCTCCCTGTCCAACCTCGGAAGAGAGAGAGTCACTCTCGAACCTTCAGCTCGCTGGAGAACCAGCCCGAGAGAGGGTAGGAGAGGCAGGGCCGGCCCTCAGAGGCTCACATGCCTTCTCAGCTTGTGCTCGGGCAAAGGTCTCCCAAGCAGCAGAGCCCTGGGCCATGCTGAGGCCCCGCCACTGTCATCATTATGCGGGAAGGCAGCCTTGGAGTCCAAGAGGCCTTCCCTGCACATGCAGGGGTGGGAGCCCAGAGGGATGCCCGAGGCCACGGCGAGGCACCTGGGAGGGCCAAGTGCCACCCTGATAAGGTATGGCTTCCCTCCCTGCATAGGCCACTCGGGAGCCAAACGCCACCCCCTCAACTAGCTTCCCAATGGGACTGTGCCCCGCCCCAGTGCAAAGGGCACTGCCCCCAGCAGCCACTCACCTGACCCTGGCCTCCTTGGCCGGCTGCTCATCCCACTGCCCCTCCCACTCGTGCTGCCAGGGCTGCAGGCCACTTGCTGGCTTCTTTTGTTCCTGAAATGTCTGGATGTCTGAGAATCCAGAAGGTACCCCGGCTAACAGATTTCTACATCATTCATTGATTCATCATTTATTCTGGCCCTCCTGTGCAGGCCCAGTGCTGGGACGCGGGGGCCATCAGATGGGGTGCCCCTCTGTGAGCTCCCAGGCTGGCAGACAAGGCAAGGGAGCACATCACGGGCTATGAGGTGGAAGATGTCGGGGACACACTGGCTGTGGCCAGGCTCCTTCTGAGCCAAGGAGGGAGGGTGGTTCTCCAGACACCTTCTACCCCTAGGGCTCTTGGAGGAACACCAGTGCCTGGAGCAGAGGCGGAGCAGAGGGCAGGGGTTTCTGGGGGCATGTGTCCTGGGCTGCCCCTCCCCC
This sequence comes from Mesoplodon mirus, assembly GCF_964341445.2. NCBI lineage: Eukaryota > Metazoa > Chordata > Mammalia > Artiodactyla > Ziphiidae > Mesoplodon > Mesoplodon mirus. Next base: position 2,255,102 of record NC_138983.1, on the reverse strand, counting down.
ACGCTCCCCATTTCCCAAGGAGAGGCTGCTTTTTCCCCCCGAAGGCCCCCTCTTCCCAAGGCCACCAAAAAGGCCCCAAGCTGTAAGGGGGGGCATCCCAAGAGTGGCATTGAGTCCCAGGGCCGGGTGGGAGATTATCTATGCAGGGGCTGATAGGAGCGTCCCCCAAGGGCCGACTTCAAAGCCACTCCGCCTAACCCCCTGCATCCAAGTCAGCAAGCTGAGCTGTTTGAACATTAAAAGAGTGGGGGGAGTCACCTCCCCAGCCACCTGCATCTCCACAGCGTCTCTCCTCAGGATCTCAAAGGCCTTCTTGCACAGGTGGGTGGGGGCCAAACCACCCTACTCCCAGGCGGAGGAGCCACTACTACAGGGTGGGCCAACCGCCCCTCAGAATCCTGCAGGCGGTACTCGTGCCTCCAGTTTCCCAGCCTGGGCCCTGCAGTCCCGGCTTTCCCGGTCATCCCCTGCCATTTTCTCTGGGTTCTTCTAGAGGGTTGACCTGTTCCCCAGCGCCACATGTGGAAGGCGCAGAGAGCAGAGCTCCCTCTTCCCCGCCAGCTCAGCTCCAGACCTTGCTGCATGGCCTCTGGCCTGCGCTCTGCCCCTCGGGCACCTCTCCAGGAGGGCTGGGCCCGGGGGCTCCTGGGGGACAGTGGAGTATGTAGGTGTGACATGGCGGCACAGCACAGTAGTCAGCGGCTCCAGGCCACCCCACTTGCGTCCCAGTTCTAGCACCGATGGGGTACGCGCCACTGGGCAGGTCACCTAAGGTCTCTCTGCCTCACCTTCCTCATCTGTGAGCCCAAATTAAAACCAGCGGGGTACCTCCTGGGGTCATTGGGCCGGTCAGAGGGCCACCTCGGTCCCAGTGTTCGGGAGGGCACCCGCCTCGTCAGCACTGAGCATGTAGAACGGTAGCACTAGGGCCACGAGGCCTGGCTGCACGAGCTCTGCCCTGCCACCTGGAGCTGTAGGCCAAGCCCGGCGTCATGCAGTGAACCGGAGAGGGCGCACGCAGAGACTGGGGCCCAGCGCTGCAGGGGGGGCTGGCAAACGGCAGCAGCTATTGAAACTTTTGGGGAAGCTCCCCAGATGTGAGAGGAAGGCCCCAAGGAGGCCATTTGAGTGGCGGTGCTTGGGTTGTCCACAGGCCTCAGTTTCCTCGTCTAGACAGAGGCTCATCATGGTGTTTCCCTCCCAGATCAGACAGCCCAGGAGGGAGAGCGGACATGCCCTCGGCGGGCTTCAGGGCAGACCCTTCCTTCCCTCTCTCTCAGGAACTCTCTGCCGAGGCTGGGGTTTTTCCACCTGGCCTCCCTCCCCAGCCCACCAGGTCCCCTGCCTGACCCCAGCATTCCCACTACCCAGGCCCCAGAGCACAGAGTCCTTGTTGCAGCCGAGAGCGCGCGCGCGCGTGTGTGTATGTGTGTGTGCCCGAGCCCAGAGGGGTGCTGACCCCTCCCTCACACAGGGACATCAAAGGGAAGCAGGAAGCAGCGAGCCGGCTGACCCCCAGCAGGCGGGAAAAGTGCAGTGTCACAGCTCAGCCTGGGGCCCAACTGCTGGGGATTTTCCATCCCACCAGGATTTCCGCAGGACACCCCGACTCTGGCCTTTGAGGCTCCTTGGGAACCAGGGTCTGGGCTGGAGGCCCCCGTCCTCAGTGTCTCCACGACTGGCTGGCTGCTGGCCCAGGCGCATCAGAACACTGTACCCTAGGCTCTGGGACCTGGCTGGGGAGGGAAGGCCGCAGCTTGAGCAGAGGGCCTGAGAAGAATGGAGGGGGAACCTGTCCCTCCCCCGCCAGCCACACCTCCTTGGTAGGGGTCAGGGGGTCAAAGCCACCGAATAGGCTGTTTCAGGGAGAGGACTGTACAAACAGTCCCAAGTCCCAGGACGGCCCTCTTGAATACTATGCAGCAGCCCCAGTGCAGTCAGGGGCGCTGTGTGGACAGCTGGGCTCGTGGGCGTGTATCCACCTACCAGAGCCTTCTGCAGAGTGTAGCACTGAGGGCAGCCACAAGCAGGCCAGGCTGTCCCAGCCCTCAACCCAAGGCCGTCAGGCCTGGGAGTCCAGCACTCTCAACCGCCCCTGTACTTGGCGGACAATCCCCGACCCAGATCTCTCCACTGCAGTTTGCGGGTGGGCTAAGGTCTACTTGGTACACCCCGTTCAGGGCATCTGTGTCACTCCCTGGCATCCTGTCCCCCTAGATCTGTGACTGCCATGTCTTCACCCCAAGCTGTTGCTCCTGCCTCAGCAAGCCAGACCTGGCCCTGCCCTCGCCTTCACTTACCAGGAGGATGGACCAGGCATGCTCTGCATCATGAGGGCCCTCATGGACCTGGGTTGGCCTCTAGGCTGGGGACTGGACTGACACACCAGGGCCCTCTGGCCGGAGGGAAGTGCACCTGAGTCCCTTTGTTTGTTCTGTGGGGGTGGGCAGAGGAGCTCTTGCTCCGGAGGGAATGCAGTTTTAGAGCTGGAAGCCAGTGGTCCCAGTCTGAAAATGGGGCCGAGTAGGACATCCCAGCCTCGAACAGGGGTTTGCCATCCAAGCGGGGGGACCCGTGTTTGGTCGAGCAGCCACGCTCTGCACAGCCCAGAGCTTGGCCTAAGAGCAGACGTGCTCATGTGGAGAGTGCTGGCAGCCGGGCGCGCGATCCGGTTACAGCAGCTGTCCCGCAGGAACGTGCTGCCCAGGGCCGGGAGCTGTTGTTCCGGGGCTGCGAATGAGACTCAGTGCTGGGGGCGGGGGGGGGGGTGTCTGTTGCTGGGAACTGTTTCAAAATAATCACAGAAACTTGGCAGGCAGGGGCTCTGCCCGTAAGGGTCCAGGTCTCTGCACAGGGTGCCCACACCCTGCTGCTGAGTGCGTTCCTCCCCTGGCCAGGCACGGTGTGGTGTGGTCTGGGGTCTGGCCTCCCAGGCCAGTGCCATCATCGGGATGGGCATGTTTGTCCCCTGCATCACAGGGCCTTAGGGTCACACAGCCAGGCTGGAGCTGGTGGTCGAGGAGCCGGACGGGCGGGCACAGCTGCGTTCTCAGGAAGGCAGAGAAAAGCCCAGTGCGAGGGAGCGAGACAGGGTGAAGGGCGACGATTCGCCATTGACTCAGGCTTGCTAGAGGCGGGCCCAGCACCCTTCTCTATTCTCCCATCCCCTGGATGGGTGAGAGCCAGAGGGGCCTAGAACAAGCCCCATCATGACTCTCCTGGAACTGGGCTGAGGCCCAGAGTGTGCAGGCTGACGGTGAGTGGGCCAGGACTCGGGCAGGCTTGCCCATAGAGAGAACGTTCGGCTTAGCCCAGGTGATGGTCTAGACCCTGGTGAGTCAGGAGGTGACTAGGAGACAACCTGGCCCACCCTGCCCGGGAGTCCTATTCCAGAGGATGGCCGACACTGCAAGCGCCTTTGGGCAGACGGAGTCAGAGCACCAGGGTGGGCGGGGGCCCGCCTCCATAAGCCCCAGACCCGAAGGCCTAAAGCCTGCATGGGACCTCTGGAATTTCAGTGCCTGAGCGAGGGGCTGTGGCGGCCTGTGGCCTCTACTGCCCGCGTGGGCTCATCCTCCCACCCCACGCGGAATGACAGCAGCTCACCCCGCAGCTGCGAGGCTCGATATCTGTGTGGGCGCTGCCACTGAGCAGTGGGGCCAGGGTCGCACACCGGGCTGTGAGCAGCCCTCTGGCGTGGCCCATCAGGTGGAAGGCACGTGGGGCTTCCCATTCAGGGTGCAGTTCCATGTGAAAAGGGACCCGTCGACACCTGTCCAGAACCAGTGATGTGGGTGGCCCTCTACGTGACATGGCTGGGCCCCTGAAGTGTGAGACACATGGTTATGGGTGTGACATGCCATGGCACGCACACTATGGGATCTGAGGACCGAAGACATGCTCTCGTGAGCTGTGCCGGCTGCCCCACGTAGGGGAACATTCTGTCCAGATGGGGACCCTCTCCAGGTAACCCCTTCCCTGTCTGTTCAGGTCTGAACATTAGACGCTCTGTGCCAATCTGACATCGCTGCACCACCACCCCCGCCCCCGCCCCTGGCAATCTGTAATTCTCACAGGTTGTCCCCAGAGGCACACATGTCAAATCCAGGAAATATGAGTGAGGCAGGGATGGGAGGAAGTTGTAAATGCAAAGCCGCAGAGCTCTAAAGATGGAAGCCATTTCACTTCTTATTCGGTCACCTGCTGTACACACAGTACACCAGCATCCATCTAGTGTACTATGTGGGTTAGGAACACAGACCTACTTTCTGACAGAGACAAAACCTTGGCAAAGCGTCGCCTGTGTCTCGGGCTGCCCTCTGAAGGAGGCTGGTCTGGCCCTTGCCCTGGTAGGGAGATTCCTAGCCCCTGCCTGTGGCTGGAGCAGTCTGTGAGGGAGAGTGAGAGGCAGAAGCTTCCCTCACTCCTTCTACATGAGCAGGCCTAGCTGAGGGGCTCCTCCCAGCTCCCTCCGCCAAAGCAAGTTCTCAGTTGGCCACCAGCTCCCAGTCAGGCCAGTGAGCCTGTTCTTCTCCTAAGAAAGCTTAGCCTCAACTCTGGTGCCAAGGACAAGGGGCATTCTTCTTGCCCCGAAAGTCACTCCAGAGACACTGAGAAAGCAAGTCTATTGCTTTTCCAACCCCTAACAGTGGAAAAGGAGGAAGAGAAGGGAGGTCACCTAGAAAGTTCTGGAACACAGTCTGTTTATCAAATGAGTATATTTTCAAATGAAAGAGAATGCTGCTGGGGAGCTGAGGAATCAGTGGGGACTGAGCCCACACGGCCCCCTGGAGCTTATGCGGTGCTGGCAGCAGGCCTCAGGCCTTCATACACACACCTGGGCCACCTAGGAGGAGATGCCACAGGAATACGAATGTGGCAGGTCACTCCAGCCACATCGGCTTCCCTTTTGTTAAGTTGCTTAATCCAATCAGAGAAGGTACCAGGCACAGTCGTTAACAGACAGCTGCCTGTCTGCTGGCAGAGCCCTACCAAAGCCCCCGAAGGCACTTCTCTTCCTAAGCTCTGTGGGGTGCCCCGTTCTCAGGGGAAAGGTCCTCTTGAGAGCCGGTGTGAAAGGGTTCCCAAGTTGCTGTACCAGTTAATGAGTTATTTGCTCTAAACAATATCTCGATAAAGGGGAAGGATGAAGTTAGCTGCTGTTGGCTAAGGAGAGACAGGGTTGCCAGGGAAATGCTTCTAAATGGAAGGAAACAAAAGGCAGTCATTAGGTTTTGTCTGACTAGGAAAAATGTCGTGGAGAGTGTACCTTTGGCCATCCTTTGTGTTTATGATTTGGAAGAGAGAGGCAGCAGCGAGTGTGCGGCCAGGGAGAGGAATCTAACAAAGCTGGTGGAGGCCAAGATTTGGGGGCACAGAGCAAGGGCGGCTGCCCTGGAGCTCAAGCCAGGAGGGAGTGAGGAGGGCCTAAGGCCCAGGCTGGACCACAAGACCTCCCAACCTGGGAGTACTGAGGTGAGAAGTAAGGGGGGTGCTCCTGGAAGCAGAGATGGAGCAGGTTGGATCAAGTTGTGTCTGAACTGAGCTGGCATTTCAGGGCAGCATTCACGGCCTCAGTCACTATACAGGGGCTTTTACTTCTTTAAGTCTTGCTCTGTGTTATAAATCTCTGCTTCTCCTCAGCAGTTCGAAATGTTTACTCTGAACTAAGCCCTGTGTTTTAACACGAGTCATGTTTTAATAGGAAAACCATCTTTGATGGAATCATATGCAATTCTTACTTTTTCCTGATCAGCCAGAGCCCCAGGTCCAGCCTTTGTAGGCAGTAGTGACAGGAAGAGGGGCCTAGCCCTTGGCACAGAAAACCTGGCCTCCACATGACTGGTCTTGCAAACCACTGTCCACACTCAGGCCAGCAGGCTGCAGAGGGCCAGGACCTTCGCTCTGTCCCTCACCTCCAGCTCCATCACCCAGTGCGAGAGCCCTCATTTGGAGCCTTTAATCAGGTGCTGGCCCCATTCCTACCACTGGCCCATCCCCATGCCTCCTGAGCTGGTGAGAATTATCCCGGGAACAAGATCTAAAGGCCCCTGGTTCTCAGGCTAACAGGAGACTTGCCATTAGGAAGGGGGAGCAGACTTCCTCTCGGGGGAGGGCATAACTAGGGCGGCCAACCAAGCAAGGAAGGCGTGTGAACACAGCCTGGTCTCAGCATGCACGGACTTGAGTTCCTCCCCAGGTACCACTGCTTTCTACCCGGGAACATCTGCCATCCCCAAACCTTGGTCTCTTGATCTACGAAAACTGAAACAGTCCCATATAACAAGGCCCTGGAGGATCATCAGAGTGACTGCATTTGATTTCCCTGTATTTCTAGAACAGCAGCAGAAGGGAGTGGGCTCCAGGGGGGGCAGGTTTTTTGATCAGAGACCTTTGGTAGACTCTGGACTCCAACTGCCACGGACTGTGTGAGTGGGGACGTGAGCCCTGGAGGAAGAGCAGGGGTGAAGGAGCTCCAGAAAGAGCATTAAGGCCTCATTGCTGCTTCGAGACCCGCTGCAGACTGGGCAGGCCCTTGTGAGGAGGATGGGCCACAGCCAGGGTCCTGCACCTGACAGGCCCTGGTGCAATCCCCCCTTGCTTATTCATTCACTTATTTATTCGTCACACATTCACAGCGCGGCCACGATGGGCTCTGTGCGGATTAAACACTGAAGATAATGCTGAACTAAAAGACCTACTTCTGCCTTCACCGGCCTTGGGATCGAAAGAGACTGCTCGTAACCCTTCACCACAGACAAACACCCAGTTATACATTAAGAACAAGAGGGGAGATGGGTTCTCTGTGGACCAGTCTGAGGCTTAGAAATTGGCCACTCCGAAGGAGGGACATAGTCGGTCCCAGCCTGGGGAAGGGGAGAGGGTCAGGAGAGAGCTTGACTTGTTTAAAATGATACCAAGGGAGTATTTGAGGAGCGACAGTGACTTCATCAGAGCCACTGCTCAGGGTCAATACTAGCTTTGTGACCCTGGGCCCGACTTAACCTCTCAAGCCTCAGGTGGATTGTATATAAAACAGGAGTGATAATATTCTTATGTCAAAAGCTGCTGCGATGTAAGGATTAGTGAAATGGTGTTTATAAAGCACTTAGCACAGTGCCTGGCTAAGGGCGAGTACTATTATGATTTTAAGAATATTCTTTAGTCCAGAGATGTGTGCAGGGCCAGCGAGCTTTCTCCTCACTGAAATGGTAGCGCCGGGGCTCCTTTGGAACACGGTGCCCAGGGAGTGTTGCCGATGAGATCAGGACCTCTGAGAGAGCAGGGGTGGCCCCTGCCCAGATCCTCCTAGTCCCCTGGGGCTTGCACAGTGCCTGGTGTGTGCACTCACACCTCCCGCCTGGAAGAATGGACACACAGGGCAAGGGGGCACCCTTTCCTCCACCTGCCTGCAGGGCACCGCACTGGATCTTACAGATCCCTTCAGCTCCTAGAGCCTAGACCGTACACACATCCACGCTGGGGGAACCCACGGGAGTTTCAGACTGGGGCTGCCCTTTGCCCTTCTTAGCTCAGCGGTGTGTGTGTGTGTGTGGGTGTGTGTGGGTGTGTGTGTGCGTGTATGGGCTGGCCCAGTCTAGACTGGGTGGGGGCTTTAACAAACCCCATTTCCCATCAAGGGAGCCTGAGGCCGTGAAGGTCAACTTATAGCACCCTCCCCCAGAGCTCTCGCAAAGATTCCCGTTCTTTGTCTGCATTCACCCCAGCCCTGAGAGCAGTCCTGTACGTGGGGGTGAGCAGGGAGCTTCAAGACGACTAGGAGTCACAGAGTTGGGGAGAGAGACAGAGATAAGAGAGACAGAGCTGGGTGGGCTGGTGAGGAGACAAGAAGATACTGGGAGAAAGTGAGGCCCTCTCTCGGGGGAGCATTCAAGACAGGAATGCCCTCATCCCAGCCCCACAGGATGGCCCCAGGGCTCCCAGGCCCCTCCTTGGGGGCCCCCTGAACTCTTGTATCTATCCCATAGGGAGGAAACTTGCTTCCTTCTATCCCACTCTCTATCAAACATAAATGATGTAAAAAGGACTTTTCCCCCCTGAATCCTGTTAGCATTCAGAAATCGAGTTGTTGTACAAGAATTCTTTCACAAGAAGGAAATCCTGCCATTTGTGACAACACGGATGAATGTGGAGGACAGTGAAATAAGCCAGACACAGAAGGACAAATACTGTATGATATCACTTATATGAAGAATCTAAAATAGTCAAGCGCAGAGAAGCAGAGTTGAATGGTGGTTGCCAGGGGCAGGGGGAGGAGGCAGCTTGGAGGAATTTGTCAAAGGGCACAAAGTTTCAGTTCTGCAGGGTGAATGGGTCCTAGAGAGCTACTGTCCAGGGCAGTGCCTGTAGTCAACAACCCTGCATTGTGTGCTTCAGAAGTTGCTCAGAGGGTAGATCGGATGCTAAGTGTTCTTAGGAAATAATAATATACATGATAAAGAGGGCGTGAAGAAACTTTTGGAGGTGATGGGTATGTTTATGGCCTAGATTGTGGTGATGGTCTCATAGGTATACACTTATCTCCAAATTCATCACGTTGTATACATTAATTATGTACAGATTTTGTATGTGAGTCGTGACTCAATAAAGTGGTTGAAAAAAAATTAAGAACAAAACAAATTTTTTTTTCCACAGGAGCTTTTTTTTTTTTTTCTTTGAGCATATATTTTAAAATAGTCACATCCTTAATGAAATCTTCCACAGTCTCTTTGTGGAGCCAAAATTCCACTGATCTGACAAGGCTGGCATAATAAAAGAACACATACTGATTTCATCTATGATAGCGCAAAAAAGGGAAGCTATTAGTAACCAGGGTCCATCAGCTGTAAAAATAACCAACGTAAATAGGGTCACACCAAGAATGCAAAGATACATGCAGCAACCTGGATGAATCTTCAGAGAACTGTGCTGAGTGAAAAGAGCCAGTTTCAAAAGGTCCCATACTGTACGGTTCCATTTATAGAGCATTCTTGTAAAGACAAAATTAAAGCAATGCAGAACTGATTAGTGGTTGCCAGGGGCTAAGGACAAGGTGAAATGGGAGAGAAGGGAGTGTGGCTATGAAAGGGGGCTACATGAGGGACCCTGGGGTGACAGAAGCTCCCCTGTGTCAGTGTCTGTGTCCTGGCAGTGATCTGGTCCTACAGTTTGCAAAATGTTACCACTGGGGCAGACTGGGTGAAGGCTACATGGGATCTCTCTATTATTTCTCACAGCTAGCTGCATGTGAATCTACAATTATCTCAAAATGAAAAATTCATGAAAAAAATCACGATTGCCAAATTTAAAAAACCAGTCGTCTTCCTAAAAATACCCAGTAATGAATTTTAAGATACAGAAAATCTATATGAACAGAGGGCTAAAAAATACTGAGGGACATTACAACTGATTTGAACACATGGATAAATCTCTCCTATTTTTGGCTAGAAAGTCAAAAATATTTGTAAGAAAGATAATTCTAAGTTAATCTAAATTGATTGCAGTTTCAATAGAAACTACTGGCAGAATATGGAGGGACACACACACACACACACTTTTTTTTTTTTTTTTTAAATCAGGCAAGCTGATTCTAAAATTTATGTGTAAAAAAAATGAGCATGTTGGGCTTCCCTGGTGGCACAGTGGTTGAGAATCTGCCTGCTAATGCAGGGGACACGGGTACGAGCCCTGGTCTGGGAGGATCCCACATGCCGTGGAGCAACTGGGCCCGTGAGCCACAACTACTGAGCCTGCGCGTCTGGAGCCTGTGCTCCGCAACAGGAGAGGCTGTGATAGTGAGAGGCCCGTGCACCACGATGAAGAGTGGTCCCCGCTTGCCAGAACTAGAGAAAGCTCTTGCACAGAAACGAAGACCCAACACAGCAAAAATAAATAAATTAATTAATAAACTCCTACCCGCAGCATCTTATGTAAAAAAAAAAAAAAAAAAAAATGAGCATGTAATGCAAGTCCTGTACAATTCTGAAAAAGCGTCTGGAGCTCTTTGGTGCAGCCTGTCCCTCTGTGTTCCAGAAAAGCACCAGGTTTTAAAGATTACCCATTGTCCTAAATAGTCTAATGAGGGTGCAACTGCACTTTTTTCTGAAGGTGATTCTACTCATTCAAACTCCCCTCTCCATCGATGTTGTCAGGCACCTACCATGATAAACATGAACTGAATGACGCATCTTGAGGTAGGGACATGCATTTAACCAATACTATCTAACCTTACTATATGTCGGCACCATTCTGTGTACTTCACGTTAGTCATTCATCTAATCCTCCCAGTAACCCTCTGCGGAAGGCACTCTTTCTTCTTATCCCCATTTTACAGATGGGGAAACTGAAACTGAGGTTAAATGACTCGTTCAAGGTCCCGCAGGTAGGAGGGGTGCAGTTAGGATCTGAACTTGCACTACAGCTCTAGAACCTGCTCTTAACCACTACTTTTCTGTTTATAAGTCAGTAAAGGAGAGCACCAAGCAGGAGGTCCGGGGACAGGAGCAGCATTCCTCTGGGCTAGTTTCACAAGGATGAGGCTGGGAAAAGCCACCTTGGTACAGGTGGTCTAGATTAGATAAGGAAACTGAGTCACTGCCGTCCAAGTCATGCTGTGAAACCATTGTGACCCGCACTGGTTATAACAGCACCCCCATTACAACACTTGACCGCGTCAGTTCTTTTCCTTTCCGGTGACGGGCCTGGGGAGGGGAGGGACTGGCTACATGCTACAGATGTTTCTTATTGCCATTCTTTTCCTTTTTGGATTAGGCTTACTTACTTTCTTGAGTTACCGAATTCAGTTTTCATAAGATGCCCCGAAACTGTGATCATACATGAGTAGGAAATGGCCCCCAGGGTCAGACGCGAGACCCCGGTGCATCCCTTGTCTGGATTCTGCCGTGTGAGTGAGCCTGGAAGAAACAAGTGCTCCTGTTCCCTGACAGCATTAGCTGCCAAGGCGAGGACTCAGTCCCAAACACTCCAGGCTTCCCGTCCAACTCAAGAGCTAATCCTGTGTCTAGAGTGTTTTGGTCTGAGGCCATGCCATGGATTCCCTGGTTGACCGTACTGTGTGAAATGCAGCTTCCACTTATGAGTAAAGTAAGAGAGATGGGAGAAACCTGCTCTACTCACAAGCACAGCATAACGTTCAAAAGTCAAATAACTGAGGCTGGCCCATCGCCAGGCCCATCAGCCATCCATAAGACAGTCTAGAAACGGGCACAGATTACATGAGAGTTTGAAATATGATAAAGGTAACAACTTAAGTCAGTGGAAAGAAGATGATGTATTCAAATAAATAGTGTTGGGATAACTAGTTAGACACGTAGAAAATAAATTGAATTTAATGACTCCTTATGTCCAGATCTAGAGGGAGCACTATTTAAATGTAAAAAGATGAAGGATGCCCACTCGTCACTTCTATTCAACATAGTTGTGGAATTCCTCGCCACAGCAATCAGAGAAGAAAAAGAAAGAAAAGGAATCCAAATTGTAAAAGAAGTAGAACTGTCACTGTTGGCAAATGACACGATGCTATATGTAGAAAATCCTAAAGATGCTGCCAGAAAACTACTAGAGCTCATCAGTGAATTCAGTAAAGTCGCTGGATACAAAATTAACGTACAGAAATCTGTTGCATTTCTATACACTAACAACGAAATATCAGAAAGAGAAATTAAGGAAATAATCTCATTTACCATCGCATCGAAAAGAATAAAATACTTAGGGATAAACCTACCTAAGGAGACAAAAGACCTTTACTCCAAAAACTGTAAGATGCTGTTGAAAGAAATTGAAGATGACCCAAACAGATGGAAAGATACACTGTGTTCCTGGATTGGAAGAATCAATAGTGTTAAAAATGACTGTACTACCTAAGGCAATTTACAGATTCAGTGCAATCCCTTTCACATTACCAATGACGTTCTTCACAGAACTAGAACAAAAAATTTTAAAATTTGTATAGAAACACAAAAGACCCTGAAAAGACAAAACGATCTTGAGAAAGAAGAGCGGAGCTGGAGGAATCACGCTCCCTGACTTCAGACTATACTACAAAGCTACAGTAATCAAAACAGCATGGCACGGGCACAGAAACAGACATATAGATCAATGGAACAGGATAGAAGGCGCAGAAATAAACCTCAGTGGAACAGGATAGAAGGCGCAGAAATAAACCCCTGCACTTATGGTCACTTAATCTACAACGAAGGAGGCAAGAATATACAATGAAGAAAAGACAGTCTCTTCAATAAATGGTGCTGGGAAAACTGGACAGCTGTGTGTAAAAGAATGAAATTAGAACATTCTTGAACACCATATACAAAAATAAACTCAAAGTGGATTAAACATCTAAATGTAAGACTGGATACTATAAAACTCCTAGAGGAAAACATAGGCAGAACACTCTTTGACATAAATAACAGCAATATTATTTTGGATCTGTCTCATAGAGTAATGGAAATAAAAACAAAAATAAATGGGACCTAATTAAACTTAAAAGCTTTTGCACAACAAAGGAAATCATAAACAAAATGAAAAGACAACCTATGGACTGGGAGGAAATATTTGGAAATGATGCTACCGACAAGGGATTAATTTCCAAAATACACAAACGACTTATACAGCTTAATATCAGAAAAAACCCAACCCATTCAAAAGTCGGGCAGAAGACTAGATAGACATTTCTCCAAAGAAGACAGACAGATGGCCAGCAGGCACATGAAAAGATGCTCAGTATCACTAATTACTAGAGAAATGCAGTCAAAACTACAATGAGGTATCGCCTCACACCAGTCAGAGCGGCCATCATTAAAAAGTCTATAAATAATAAATGAGGGTATGGAGGAAAAGGAACCCTCCTACACTGTTGGTGGGAATGTCAAATTGGTGCAGCTGCTATGGAGACCAGTATGGAGGTAACTTATAAAAGTAAAAATAGAGTTAACCATATGATCCTGCAATCCCACTCCTGGGCATATATCCAGAAAAAAAGCTAACTCAAAAAGATACATGCGGGCTTCCCTGGTGGCGCAGTGGTTGAGAGTCTGCCTGCTGATGCAGGGGGCATGGGTTTGTGCCCCGGTCTGGGAGGATCCCACACGCTGCGGAGCGGCTGGGCCCGTGAGCCATGGCCACTGAGCCTGCACGTCCGGAGCCTGTGCTCCGCAACGGGAGAGGCCACAACTGTGAGAGGCCCGCATACCGCAAAAAAAAAAAAAAAAAAAAAAAAAGGTACATGCACCCCAATGTTCATAGCAGCACTATTTACAATAGCCAAGACATGGAACCAACCTAAATGTCCATCAACAGATGAATGGATAAAGATGTGGTCTGTGTATATGTATGTGTGTACATATATATATATGTATACACACACATACATACACAATGGAATATTACTCAGCCATAAAAAAGAATGAAATAATGCCATTTGCAGCAACATGGATGGTGGACCTAGAGATTACCATATTAAGTGAAGTAAGTCAGACAGATAATCATATTCATATCACTTATATGTGGAAACTAAAAAAATGATACAAATGAACTTATTTACAAGACAGAAATAGACTCACAGACATAGAGCACAAACTTACGGTTACGAAAGGGGATAGTGGGGTGGGGGAGAGGTAAATTAGAAGTTTGGGATTAACATATACACACTACTATTTATAAAATAGGTAAATAACAAGGACCTACTGTATAGCCCAGGGAACTATACTCAGTATCTTGTAATAACCTATAAGGGAAAATAATCTGAAGAAGAATATGTGTGTGTGTGTGTGTGTGTGTGTGTGTGTGTGTGTGTGTGTGTGTGTGTGTGTGTGTGTGTGTGTGTGTGTGTGTGTATGCTTGTAGATATGTGTGTGTGTGTGTATAACTGAATCACTTTGCTTTACACTTAAAACTAATACAACATGTAAATTAACCATACTTCAATTAAAAATATTTTTTAATCTGAAAAATAAAACAAAGATGACAGAAGAAAACACGGGAGAATTCATTAAAACAGTCTCAGAATGAGGTTTTTTTCCAAAATTTTTCCAAAATTTAAGACAAGGACCGCAAATCACAAAAGACTGCCAGAGTCGACTGTGTCAAAATTTAAAAATTCTGAAGTCCCAACAGGAAAAGATGGACCAAAAATTTGAACAGTTTATGAAAAGAAAATACAACTGGCTTCTGAAACACAGAAACAAGCTCAACTTTTAATAAAATATAAGAAATGCAAAACAAAAAGCAAAAACAAAACCCCCCAAAACACTCAAATTTAAAAATTCTGCCAGCAGAAAACTATAGAAGCTCAAAGACTGAAGAAAAATTGGGATAAAATATTTTCAACATCTAAGACAGAGTTCCTATAAATCAGTAAGAAGAGGTATTAAAAAAAATTAAGGGTATGGAGAAATGGTTCACAAAAAAGAAAAAACAAATGTGTTTACTTATTTGAAGAGATAAAATCCTCATTTACAATAAAAAAATGTAAATTAACACTCCAGTATACCATTTCTTCCTCAATCAAATTAATAAAGATAAAAACTGTGACTACTCACTTGTTGGTGAAGGTGTGGGGAAACGGGCATGTTTGTGCAATTTTCATAGTAGCATAAATGGGTACCAGCCTTTATGATTTGGTAGTATCTATCAAAACATGTACAAATATCGTAACCTTGCTGGAAATGGAAAAAAATGGGCCTCTTGAAGTGAATGCACTTAAAATGGAGACCAAAATTTCATGAAAAATAGACTTGATTGGGAAGTTACCTTGAGAAGTAGTAATAATAGTTTTGAAAACAAGATTATCCTATATAAATATAAGTTATTATAATCGTAGATACCTACTCATTTTAGAAAAAAAGTGAATGGAGAGAGGTTCTGGTGTCATGTTTATAAAACATGCTGTGATACCACAGTAGGGCATCTTTCACTTCATAATGGACTTTGGCAGCACTTTCACACAGAGGATCATATCTGTAGAAGGTAGGGGGCTTCATGGCTTCACTAAGGGCCTACCCTTAATCTTTTATTATTTCATCTGCTTTTATTATTTCTTTTTTGAAATGCTTATCTAGGTATCAGCCTTGATTTTCTCTTCAGTTGATAACTGGTTTAACTCTGCCTAATCTCCTAATCTCTGTTAGAGATGCTTCAATTTCACTTCCCTTAACTTCATGAAATCTCTTATCTTGACAAGATTTACAGTTCTTCTTCATAAGTGATTTACTTTACATTGTCCTTATTTGATAAGAGACAGCCTAGAAGGAGACTCAGTCAACAGAGATAGAGCAGGGATAAGATGGGTGGGGAGAAACAATAGTGTTCAGTGGGGAGGGATGTTTCAGAGCGACTAATTTCATAACCGGGCAGTTCATTAGTGAATATTTGAATGGTTAATGGCTGTCTTTAGCTGCCCTATACATACATCAATAGGGGACTTGTTCCATACATTATGGCACAGTGAAATGCTCTGCAGCTGTTAATAAAAAGGAGAAGCACTAGATGTCTTAATATAGATCCATCTCCAGAACACACAGGCATCTTCCCTTTGAACAGTGCACACTGGGGCCACCGCGTGCTTACCAAGAAATGAGAGGGCTTGCTTACGGAAAGCTGAAAGGTTTCCTTACAGCATGATGCCTGTGGAGACAGGTCCCCGCACAGTACACTGGCCAGGGCTCCGTTCTCTTCAGATGCCCTGGGGTTGCTTCCTGCCCAGACCATCAAGCAAGTAACTGTTGGCCACCTCCTGCCAGCTGCGGTCAAGTCAGTGTTGCCCTTGAAAATGCTCATGGCCTTAATCAGGCTTTAATGAGCAGCCCATCTCTGCATCCTTTGATGGAAGGCTCTCTGATTAACAGCCAGCATGATATTCTTTAGCCTTCTTACAGGCCTCCCACCCCACCACCTACGTGCCTTTTTCAGGCAGCTGGGTCCTCGTGTTCACCAGGAACAGGACCCATGCCAGAAAGACTAGAGCCGCCATGAGCACCTTTGGGGAAAGCCCAGTCCAGTAGACTGAGAGCAGAGGCCACGTTCTCTCCAGGATCCTGGAAGCTAACCACAAGAAAGCAGCACTTGAGCTACAGTGCACTGAGCTGTCACCTGTTCCTGTGTGTGTACACACATATCACTGCAAAATAAAAATGCCCCTGACGTGTACTGCCCTATGATGAACCAGTCTTGTCTGGGCAGCTCAAAAAGTCTGGCATACCTATATATTAAGTCAAAAAGGCAAACTGCAGATGAATATATGTTACCACTTGTGTAAAAAGGAGGTATATTATAGATACATGTTTGCCCCTATAACACACTCTGAAAAAATACAATAGGAAACTGTTAAAAGTGGTAACCTTTGGGGAAGGAAACTTAGGAATTCAGGGCTGTGGTGGGGACAGCCTGATTTTTCGCCATACTCCCTTTGTACACTGAATGTGTTTTACCATGTGCGTATAAAACTACTTTATCATTATTATTTTTTAAGCACAACATTTTAATAGGGAAAGAACGGTGTACTGCAGCTCATGCAGATGTTCTGCCAGGCCGTGAATGAGCAGCCCTCCGCTGCAGGGCTGGGGTGGCCGCCGAGGGGCAGCTCCCGCGGCACAGCAGTGTGGGCTCTGGTTCATGTCACTCCAAGGGGCGGGGGCTGCTCCGGCACAAAGAGGGTTTTGACAGAGAGAGGCAGAGCTGGAGTGAGAGCAGGCCCTGGGCGGGCTCCCAGCGAGCCCCCCGCCCCCGCCCCCCCTCGATGGGAAGGGGTGCCCTCCACCCATCTGCAGATCAGCAAGGCTCTCCTAGGAGATGAAATGTTACATATGTTTTGTCATTACAGAGTTTTGAGAGGAGTGATTTTTAAGGAAGTAAACCGTGCACGGCATGTTCTGACTGCTGTGTGTCACTAAATCAAGTTTTTATGTAAATTTTTTCCATTTTCAGGTAATCTCTGATTTTGATTAATGCAACAGTGACAACATTTAATACGTTTTTCTGTTGATTTGCCTAATGTCTGTGTTAATTTAAATATTTTCCAATGCATATTCACATTTTAAACTCTTTTAAACTATAACTTAGACCCCATTTTACATTCGTGCTTTATACTGCCGAGACTCTGCTTCGGGGAGGAGCAGATTGTCTTCCCTTCTGAAATGGCACTGCTTGGGAGCTGGTTGGGTGCTGGGTATTCTGGGGAAGTGACACAGTGTTGACCTAGGAGGGGGTCCTGATCTCTCCCCATGGGGAGAAGGAACAGAGAGGAAGTTGAGGCTGGCGACCCTCTTGGGACATGCCCACACCCACCCTCTCCAAGGGCTCTGCCCTGGACATCCACCTGGGCGTGGGGAGGCCTGGATACACCGTTGGCAGAGAAGCTGGGCGGGAAGAAGCCGGCCCAGCGCCCGCCACTGTAAGAGGACACGAAGAGAGACAGCTCCAGTCCGCCCCAGAAGCGAGGCCTGGAAACGCTGCAGCTGGAGCTATAGCACAAAGGACTTTTCAGACCCTGCAGCCAAGGTGCCCAGTGAGCTGTTTTGTGTTTTTAAACAGCTATTAGGGCGACAAGCCTTTCCAAAGGCCAGCAGTTGGCGAGGGTTTCCAGGAAGCTGGTCTGGCACCAGGCTGGGACTGGAGCAACTTTAACGAGTTAACTTCAGAAGGAAGGAGTCGTCAGGAAGGGTTTAAGGCTCAACAAACTTTTTGAATTATTTTGCAGAGAGTTCTGGCTTTCAAATTCAAAGGCATGTTTTGCCGTGACTGTTTTAAGCCAGAGCCTGTTTCAGAGGCAGTGCGGCCCGCACGTTGCTGATTCACTCACTCCAGGTATTTGTCTTAACTCCCTGGACGAGCTCTGCAAGTGCCATCCAGTGCCGGGAAATACTGGGGCCACCTTACACGTCTCATCAAACATTGCTCCGCCCACGTGCCTCTCCCTCCGCCAGCCCCCATGGCCATGTGTGCACACGCGCGCGCACACACGCGCACACCTTCCCCAAGCAGGAAGCTGCTCTTTGCCAAGAGCGAATGGAATTCAGATTTCCGGAGGGTGTCCTTGGCCTCCAGCTCCACAGCCACACGCTGAAGAAAGGTCCTAGTGTGTGTGGTGGGGACTGAGAGAGAGGGGCCTCCATCTCTGCTCACGTCTATCTCGGCCCCAAGAAAAACCCACAGCTGGCTGCACTCTCCTCAGCCACACCCGGCCTCGGTCGCATTCCTTCCCTTCCTGAGCCCACACTGGGTGGCCCCAGCAAAGCAGCCTCCACAGCTTCCTCCCCGCCAGCGGGGAGACCTAGGCCGGGTCCTTGTGGGGCAACCAGCAGTTCCAAATGAGGCGCCCGCACCCCAGGCCTGAAGCGGTGGGAAACCACGGAGGGGCCCTCGGGGCCGGGCCTCCCGCTCGGGGCCCGCGCTCACCTACGCAGGGGAGGACAGCGCTGCTGCTCCCTTCAGCACGCTGTGGGGCTGGCCCTCTTCCCACCCAGCCTTTGCTCTGCTGGCTGCGGAGCCGGTGGGCCTACTGCAAAGGCTGATGCCGCCCTTTCCCACCACGGGGTCCCTGCGTGCATACCAGCAAGAAGGAACCCCTCTCCCCCAGCCGGTCTGAGCCTCCCAAGCCCTGAGGTCAGCATCCTTAGGAGTTAAACATTTACAGGCAGAGCCCAACACCAGCCCCAGTAAATGAGACAAGTCCGTGATCAGCCTCGCGTGGTGGGCCGGCCGGTCACGCTCAGCTTCTCTTTGGCCTGAGTCATTGGGACCTTGCACCTGTGTGGCCAGGTGGCAACAGGCGGAGAGAGTGATATTTCTGCAGGTCACCAGGGCCAGCGAGGACAGTGATGAGCAGAAGCTTTTATGGCATTTTAGGGGCTCAGCACAGAGGGAGGCCTGGCGCCAAGGTAGAATGCGTCTGCCAGGGCCTGGTGCCCCGGCACAGTGTCCACTGCTAAACAAAGGCCAGGCTCTGCTCTCCTCAGACAGTGCCCTTTGTTTGCTCATGGAGCTGTTTTCATAAGCCCCAGGCTCCTCGTGGCCTGCCTCTCTGCCCGGGGAGAAGGCTGCACCTCTGCAGCCTGGGCCTTTAGTCACAAGGCAGCCTTCTGGCCTTGCTCAGGGCTACTCTGATCCTCCTGCCTGGGCTGGGAAAGGTGGCACCCTTGTTTTGGTCTTGCCCACCTGGGTCTCCTGGATAAGTACTCTGAGGTGGCCCGAGACCAGCTTCCCTGTCCTTTCTGACCCCACGTCTCAGTGTTTCTGTAGTGCCTCAGCTCCACCAGCCTCTCCTTGCGGGCATGAGCTGCCGCAGAATTAACTGGGGGGCGCTGTCTCCCGTCCCCTGCGTGTTGGGGGAGCAAGCTAAAGAGCAGGGCACGGCCAAGCTGACGGCCATATGCGCTGCCCCCCAGCGCTCGGGTGACTGCGGCCCGGTGCTCGGGGAGGTGCCCCAGCCACCCCCGGGACTGGGGTCACTTGGCCCAGGTGATGAAGGGGACTGGCTGGGCCTGGCGTGAGGTGGAGCACAGGCCCCACTAGAGCAGACAGGCCCCTCTGGGACAGCAGAAGAGCACAGGGTTCAGAGTTCAGAGCTGAGGGCCTAGCCCTGGCTCTGCCAGCAGCTGAGCAAGGTCCTCTCGTCTTTGGTCTCAGGGCTCCCGTTTCCCAGTCTTTCCATCTCCTGGCATCTAAAGGGATACTTTCCCCGCCTGAACCCAGGCCATGTGGTCTGAAGAGTCCATTTCCCAGTGCATGAGACAGGTGGGGGGCGGCCCATGAGCACAGAGCTTTCAGGCACAGCCGCAGACTGGAGTATCACTGGGAGAGCATCTCAAGTGAGGCCCTTGGAGCCCCTGGGGATGGTCCCAACCCTCTGCCGCTGCACACACACCGGCCCGAGCTCAGTCAGGCTGGGAGCCAGTTTTCCTGAGCATTGCTCCACCCAAGGCTGCCCCATCTTATGACCCTGGCCTTACAGCCAGGCCCCCACGAGCTCCCACCTGGAGCCCACACACCCAGCTGGGGGGTTCATGCGGCAGTTCAAAAAGAACAGCAGAAAAAAAGCTCAAGTGTTTCAAACTGGAAGAGATTCAATTTAATTTAACAAATCTGGATATGAACCTAACGAAAACATTGAAAAACAAGCCCACCTACAAAAGGCCCACGAGAGGAGATTAAGTAGGAAAAGAAAGGTCCCCTTGGGCCTGAGGACATCTGCCCAGTCCCGGCCAGGGAGTGGGAGACACCGGGCCCCAGTGCAGACCGAGCGGGGCCAGCAGGACTCTCCCAGAACGTGCTCAAGGACTTTCAGCTAAAGGTCCCAATGTGACCTTACCCCGAACTTTATACCCCAGATACAGAGATCAGCTAACTGAGGAGTTAAGCAGAGGACCAGCGGCTGGCTGCCTGGTGCCGCCCACCTCCTCTTCAGGGGCCTGGCTCTCTGAGGGCAGCAGTCTTAGGCCCATAACCACAAGTGAGGCTGCGGGGAAGGATGCTGAAAAAAAAAATATATATATAGTGTGTGTGTGTGTGTGTGCGCGCGCGCGCGTGTGTGTAGCTCTGTGCCCTGAATAGCCTTACCTACCCGCCCCCCCATTTCCCAAATATCTTCTATTGCTTTATGAAGTCACCCTGCTCTCTGCCTCAGTTTCCCCAGCAAGGCACCATAGGGAACAGCAAGGATTCTACTTTGGGTACAGTGTAGTCTGATCTGTGATGGCTCAGTTCCAAGGTCTTGGAAGACAAATCATGTAGAGTCAAAATTACCTTTGAAAATTCCTTGAATTTCCCCTAAAAAAAATTCCTTTCTCAGAGCTTTATGTATCCCCTCCTAAGCTGCTCTTGTGCCAACTGAAATGGGCGAACTCGTGTGTGAACCCCTGGGGTACACCTACTCTTCTCCAGGCACTCCCGGTGCCATCTTCAGTGTGAGCCTCTGGGGCCACTGCCAGGTCAAGAGCTTACTTATTGAGAAGATCAGAGCAACACTAGGGTCATAGCTGGAGGCGTGAGGATGACGTGGACACCAGGGATGCCAGACTCTGAGGCTAGACCTGGCCTCCTAGCTCCCTCTGCCTCCATCTTTTCTTTCTCTTCCTCTTCCCTCCACGAGGACTCTAAGATGGCACTCGGCATTCCCACGGGCCAACCAAACCTGACAGACTTCTAGCCAGACCTCAGACGGCTAGCCAGTCATTGCTAAGGATGTGCATCTAAGGTGTGGCCCCTGCCTAGGACACCTGCATTGTCCCAAGAGGGCTGGGAAATCTTAAAGAATGAACACTAGAGGGGGCGCTCTGGGGCAGCATGAGAAGCCACAGAGCTGGGTCTGCCACTGTACCCTGGGGGGCCAGATCAGCGCTGCCCTGGAGTAGTGTGCAGGCCTGCGCATCCCTCGCCCTCCTCACACGGCGGTGCCAGGTCCATGGTGTGCGAAGAGCCTGAATGCGAAGAATTCTCACTGGAGAAGATGGTCACAGAGTCACCCAACCAGCGCACAGACTGTCTCTGCACGGACTGTCCTCTCCTGCCCGGAGGGCCATAGAAACACTTCGGGGCCACAGACCCAAACCAGAGGCCAGGCCTCTTTGCCTCTGCTGGCTAGTTGCCTCCCCACCCTCTGCTTACCAGCCCTCAGGGTGCCAGTCCAGCTTCCCCATCACAGACTGGGGCTCCCCTAAAGACAGTGTGTCTGGGAACAAGCCCTGGCTCTGCCGCTACCTCACGAGTGACGCCGGCAAGACCCAGTCCTGTGAATCGGGGGACTGACTGACTAAGCGCTCGCAGGGCCCTACCGAGGATTCGGCCCGCAGCAGCGCCCCTCCCACCCCTGACGCGAGACGTACACACGGCAGGGGCTCCGTCGATCCTGCCCGAGGCTCACCCTCTCCGAAGCACCTGAAGGCCACCAGGCCTATGAACGCTGCTGCCACATTCGGGCTGTGCCGCCTGCGAGTCGCTCAGAACCCTAGAGACACCGTGCGCTGCCCTTCCGTGCCAAGCACAGCGCCAGGGGAAGGCAGGGTTTGTGGCCTGCCCTGGTCCTCACTCTGCTTGAAGACGGGTGCCATCCTTGGCAGGTGAGCCCAACGGTGATGAGAATAGAGGGCAGAGGCACGTCGGGGCACCTGTGACCACGGTCCTCTGCATTCCCCCCAAGAGGAGAACAGTGGGCGTCAGGTTTCTCCCTGCACCTCCACAGGGGCCAGAACAGCTCGTGAGCCCCTCTCCCAGGGACGAGAGGCTGTGGTTGTGGATCTGCATCTTTCCTCTGCCGCTAGCCCATCCTGGGGCCCGGGGCTTTTGGGCCTCCAGGTATATCTTGTTAAATAAGGACGACACCTAACGGTGGCGCACTGTGACCTCATCTGTGTCCCACGGAAGCTTGTGACCTGGTGGTTTCAGAAGCTCTCAGGCCAAGTAAGGGATGTCCCCATGAGGCCTCTCATCATAAGGTGACATTTTACACTATCTGCTGTTTAGCAGGCACTTTCCTGAATCAGGTACACAGCTGGATGCCTGACCCCATCTCCTCAAAAGCTAACACCAGCACCATGAGACACATCCCTCATGTCTACAAGAGGACACTGAGGCTCAGAGAGGTGAGGTGACTTCCCTGGCGCCCCATGGGCAGGATAAAATGAGCCAGGCTGGCCAGAGTCCCCTGGTAGGCAATGTTCCCAGGCTTGGTGAACCCATAACCAACACCAGCTAACAAGGAATAAATCTCAGACAAGGGGTGCATGATCACTGCATTGAAAACTACAGGACGTGGTAGGAGAAATGAAAGAAGACCTCAATAAATGAGGGACACGTCAAGACCACAGTTCCAAAGACTCAACACAGTCAAGATGTTTATTCTCCCCATATTCATCTAGAGAGCCGCCGCACCTATTAGAAGTTTTCTGTGGAAACTGGCACATGCATGGAGAGACAGGTGCCACACAAAGACAGCCAAGCAAGGCAGGAGAACTGGCTGGAGCCTGCATGATCAGCTGTCCAGGGCTGGTATTAAACTATAGTGATGATGAAACGTGGCCCTGGCAAAAAAGAAAAACTGGAATCTGACTCATTGAAGCGAATAGGGTCTGCAGACAGAGCCACATGTAGACAGTAAGCTGGTTTATAATGATGCTGATACGGTAGGTAGGGCAGTGGAGAAAGGATGGTCTTTTCAGTAAAGGGTGCTGAGTCAAGCTGGATATCCAAATGGGGGAAAACTGTACCCTGACCTCAGCCTCGCACTGCATGCAAAAATTGATTCCAGGCGGACTGTAGATCTCCATGTGAAAGGTGAACTATTAAAGCTTTAGAAAAACACAGTATCTTTATGACCTTGGAGTAGTCAAAGTTTCTTAAATAGGACACAAATAGCACTCTCCAGAAAGGAAATGTTTGATTAACTGGATCACCTTAAAATTAAGG
The DNA here is from genome assembly GCF_964341445.2 of Mesoplodon mirus. Taxonomy (NCBI): domain Eukaryota; kingdom Metazoa; phylum Chordata; class Mammalia; order Artiodactyla; family Ziphiidae; genus Mesoplodon; species Mesoplodon mirus. Next base: position 2,231,687 of record NC_138983.1, on the reverse strand, counting down.
CCTTCTGTTCATCAAAAGACACCTTAAGAGAGGAAAAGGGCAACCTGCAGAGGGAGAGGTGTTGTGTACATATATATATATCCCAAATAATCTGACCAATGACTCATGTCCAGGGTAAAGATAGAACTCCTACAGATCAAAAGAAAAGATAACCCAATAGAAAATGGGCAGCCAACGTGGGCATTTTACAAAGGACAGTATCCAACTAAATAATAATCACGTAGAAAGGGGCTCAACTGTATTAGCCATTGGCTTACTGCAAATTAAAATCACAGTTTGATGCCACCAGACACCAGTATGGCTGAAAAGGAAATGATGGAGAATGCCAAGTGTTAGGATATAGAGCAGCCAGAATGCCCCGATGCCACTGGTGGGAGTGGAGATGGTATGCCTGCTTTGGGAAGCTGTTAGTCAGTGTTTACTAAAAGTCAGCAAGCTCATCCAGTGACCTGGCAACTCCGTGCCTAGGCACATACTCACCACAAAGCAGCCCATATGTTCATCAGAGACTAGACAGAATATTCTTAGCAATAATGGTAACAACCCTGCCTTGGAAATTGTCCACGTGGCCATCCAAGGAGAATGGATAAACAAAGTGTAGGCCATTCACACAGCGGGGTGCCAGCCGGCAAGGAAAGAGGGAGGCGCTGCTCTCTTCAGCCAGACGGCGGGGCTCCCAGGGACTCGGACAAACGGGCGCGTGCACTGCGTGAGTCTCTCGATAGAAAGTTCAAGAATGAACAAAGCTGAGTCCTGTTGCTAGAAGCCAGGACACTGGTTACCCGTGGGCATCAGTGACAGGAAAAGGGAGTCTAGGGGGTTCCTGGAGGTTCTGCTGCCTCAGCTCGGGGCTGGTTACGTGAGTCCCGGGGGTGAAAACGCATAAAGCAGTACACTTGAGATCTGTGTACTCATCTGTGTGTACTTCATCCTTCAACTAAAACGTCGAAAACCATGTCCTATATACAAGGCCAGTCCTTTCTAAACTTGAGAGATGGACAACCCAGGCCTGCAGAGGGGCTGGGGCTGCCCCCAAGCACCCTCCACCCCTGGCTCAGGGACACACAGCTCAGGCTTCCTGACCAGGCTGCCTTGGGACTCTGGGTTCAAGCAGAGCCCGAGAGGGAGCTGCGTGGGACTCCCCGACGGTGGGAAATGTCTCCACAGCAACACCAGTGCGATCTGTGCAGTCACTTGCCCCAGCCACTCCTAGGGGGTGGACGTTCTCTCCAGTGATACCCTGACCCTGACCCTGACCCTAACCCGGTCCACGCTAGCCTTGCTGAGGACCTGCACCACGGAGACTGCTGAGCGGGGCCTGAGAGCGCCTGGGCCGGGGGTTATGGATGGCTTCTGAGGAAGCAAGGAGCCTCCCCGCTTTCCTCTGGGCCTCCCACCCAGACAGCGGGCCCACTCCCCAGAGCAGCAGCCCCAGGAGACTGGCTGCATCCTCCTCACATGCTCAGATGGAGGAAGTGAGGCTCCCAGAGGTTAGGGGGCCTCCGGGGGGCAGCCCGCAGCTGGGCTGGTGCAGGCTGGGAGCCAGATTGAGGGCATCCGATTCCCAGTCCCGTCTCTTTCCCACTGAGCCACTCCGCCTCGCTTTTAATTTAATTAGGAGAACATTTAATCCCCCCGTGCATTTCAGAGACGGGTTTGCGCCTGGCCGGAGCTGTGAGGCTCTGACGGGGAGCCTGTGACTCATGTAGCTTCGCACAGCCCTCCCGGGCGGGCTCCCACGGGGCTTCCTTGGCACCTTGTGCAGACAGAGGTGGTCTGGAGCTCCGAAGAAGACAGGACACTGGTCTGGAAAGACAAACTAGCCTCATCTGTTCCTGGCAAGCCCCCTCCTTTATCCCCCTGGACACTGGCCCCAGAAAGGCCTCTCCGTCCTTTCCCACCAAAGTTTGCAGGGTGAGAAACAGCGCGAGCGGCTTGGGTGTTCGCAGAGGTACAGTGCCTGGCGCCTCCAGGGTCCATGGGTGTGGGCTGCAGTGGGCCCTGGGTGTCTCTGAAATGTCCCAAGCAAACCTAGTCCCATCAATAGAGCTAGTACCCCTGGTCCATGGAGCTGAGTGCAGGACCAAGCCTTGTGACATTTGCCCCCGTTTCCAGAAGGCATGGGGCTGGCCCTGGCCTCGCTGACAAATGCAGATTTCAGGAGACATTAGCAGTGATGTGGATGAAAGCCAGGCCACAGCGGCCTTGCTGGAAAAGAGAAACTTGAACGTTTTGGCGTGAGATTCTGCAGGGTCCAGGAGAAAGTTGAAGACATGGAAATTCTAATTAACGCACACAGGGCTGGTTTTGCTCAAGGATCTCCAGGCTGTCATGTCGCAGGAGGCCTGCAAGTATATGCTCGCTGGGTGTGTGTGCGTGTGTGTGAGCGTGCTTGCTCACGGTCACCTGGTGGGTGACCTGTAGCGCCCCAGCCTTGGCCTTGCCTTCCCTGTGCCTTCCTTTCCTAGAAGGCCCCCGGCCTTCCCTGTGCCTGTCCTGGTGTACAGGGTGCTAACCGAAATCTTCCCCCTGCAGAGCAGGACAAGAGTGGTGGCTAGTTGAAAAGGGCTGAATCTCGCCCAACCGAGATGTCATGACGAAAGAGGTGGGGGGGCCAGGGACCAACTCTCCTAGAGGGACCCTTCAGGGAAACCACAGGCTGCTGTGCTCACAGAGGGTCTGGCCACTTGAACCAACTGTCTTGGGTGTCCACATGCAGCATGCAACCAGTGGGGCAGATGTGGATGCCAGGCCAGTGCTGGCTGACTGCAGCTGTGGGGAGGACTCCATAGGAATGGCCGCAGCCTCCCAAGGCTGCTGCGAGGCCACGCCCACACACAGCCCTGGAGCTCAGAGCCACAGGTCCTGATGCTGAGGCCAGTTCTGACCCAGCTGCCCCTGGCCCTACATGCCAGCACCCATGCTGAGGCGCCCACAGCCCTGCTTCATCTCCTCCTCGGGAGGTGCTGGCTGGGGGCCCCTGTCTGCCTTGGGGTGGGAGCCATAGTCCTGGAGCTCCCTCCAGCCTGGGGCTTGAGGGGGTGCCAGATAGGGAGAGGCCCAGGGGAGCTGCACATCGCTTGCTCCCCAGGATCTGAGAATCTTGGGAGACAGGTACCTATAAAAGAGTCCCAGGCCCCATACTAGGGCTCAGGGAGCTGGTACAGAGGGCCTCAGGGGCTGGAGGAGGACGCGGCTGCCTGGCCTGTGGACGTCCTGGGCCTCCTTGGGAGGAAGATGACTTGAGAGGACCTTGGAAAGATGAGTAGGAATCTCATGGCTGCAGAGGAGTGCCAAGGCTGTTCCAGATGGGACACCGTGTGCAAGGCACAGGGATGCACACAGGGGTGGCCCTCCCCTCAGTAGGCAGGAGCCTAGGAGCTCACCCCAGCTCCTCCTGGGGTGCGGGCTCCGCTGCGCCCCACGCTCCCAGATGCCTTGTCTCCTGCCTCACACTTGCTCCTTGGAAGCCCTGTGGCAAGACTGCGGCGAGTGGGGGGGGGGGGCGGGGCGGTGCTCAAATGCAGACGAGCTGCCTTCTGGCCCTGCAGGACCTGGAAGACTATCTTCCTGAAAGGTGTGGGTGAGACTGGCCCGGCCACCCAGATCCGTGTGAGGGCCCTGGAGCTGCCCAGGGGCTTGCCTGTGGGGCTGGAGTGCCCAAAGCTACTGTGTCTCCCCAGCCCACTGCACCCTGGGCCCTGCTCACTGGCAGCCCCTTCGGTTGCACCAGGCTGGCTTGCTGACCCCCAGTCCCCTGACCCCTCGCTCCACCGATGGCCAACAGGCCCCGGAAAGAGGAGCTTCGCCCAGCCCCAGGGACCTTCCCGTAATCAAGGCTGCAGTGACCTCACCTCCCTGGGGCCCGGCGGGCGGGGAGAGCTTGAGATGGAAACAAAATGTGTCTTTATTTATGCTTTTAATTTGAATCCTGGAACTGGCCCAACATGGTAATACATTTAACATCAGTAAAATGCTGAAGAAAAATGGATCTGTTTTTCAGTAACTGCCTCCCACCCACTCTGCCCGCTGTGAGACCCCCGCGCACACCCCCCATCCCTTACACACACCAGGGCGTGCGCCCCTCTCTTCCCCGCATGGAGTCCGTGGGGCTGAGCTGCCCGCAGGAGCCGAGACGGGTCCCCGAGCGGCTGGAGCCGAGTTTAATTAGAGGCATCAATCACCAGGCGGGCCGTGCGGGAGGCAAAGGAATGTGGCCCCAGCATGGGCACCGAGGCCTGGCCATCCTCCTCCCCGCCTTGCCCTGACGGCAGTCACAGCCCTAAGTAAACATGGTGCCCGTCGGTGCCACCTCCTTCCCCAGCCATGGTGGGGTGGGGCCTCTACCCAGCCTGTAGCCCTGGGGGCGCCTAGGTCTGAGGCCCCACCATCTCCTTCACTGCGCCTGCATCCCCCCTTCCCCACCTGGGCTCCCCTGAGCAGAACTCTGACTCCGGAGGACGTGGGCATGCAGATCCCTTGCCGTCTCAACCTCGACTCTGCCTTGACCAGCCCACAGTGCCTGGAGGTGGCCTTTCGACTACCGCCTCAGTCTTTTCACTCCCAGCCTTCACTGTAGACCCCTCATCCTAGCACCACACCCAGGCTCCTTCCCACCTTCCCAGCTGTCTCATCTCCAGGGTCTGTTCTGGGGCGAGGACTCTACTGGGTGTGGACTGCCTAGGTCCAACCGGCGCTGGAGGGTCCATTCCTGCTACAACCAGCGGGCCACGCCATGGGACTGGTGGACCCAGAAGGCCCGCCACAGGCTCTCTGGTTGGTGATGCCCCAGGCCCACAGCAAGCAGAGAGCTTGGGGCCTCTGTCTTGGAGGAGGGAAGACAAGAAATAGCCAGGCTCCTCTGACGATGCAGCTACACTGGCTTGAGTTCCCTCCTGGGGCTCCCTGGGCAGGTGGGCGGCCTCTAGCCTTGGGAAACTTGGTGCACGCAGATGCCAACACACATGGACCTCGCTTCAAAAGGGGGGACTGTGCAAGGCAGCTGTGAGCTTGGCTTTGGGCCACCTCGGTCCCCAGTCTCACCACCCTCACCCTGGGCCTCTGCAGGGGCCTGGCAGGGCCCGGGGAGCTGGTGAAGACTGACTGCCCTGCTGGATGGATGGTGGGTGATAGCCCTGTCCACCCGGGGGGCAACTCCTTGCGTGTGCATTCTGGGGGCCAGGCCACAGCTGAGAGAACAAAGAAGAGTGAGCTCTGACAGGAAGAGAGCGGCCAGGAGGACAGGAAGGGGCAGGCTGAGCGGCATGGTGAGGCCTGGGTAGTATCCACCCACGGGAGGGTCATGGTTCCCAGCAGGCTCTTGGCCGTCCTCACTCTGAGCAGGCACTGCCACCTGTGTTGTAGACACCAGCCACAAAACTGCAACTTTTACCACTTTGGGGTCCTTTGTGCCCCAGGTTCGGTACAGGCCTCAGCCAGAGTGGTAAGCTGGCATTCTGCCTTGGGACGCTGACCGGCACTTGCCCGTCCCACCTGGCACCCGCCACTGCTCACGCCTCTGCCCTTGCCCATTTATCAAGTGAGCCTATCAGGTCATCTCCAGGATGGGCCCAGAGGTCAGAGCCACATTCCCAGGGGTGGCCTGGAAGCTTGCTCCGGTGCCGAGTCCACGAGGATGAAGAACCCTGCTTCACAGTGACCTGGGTGGCTCCCAGCGGGCCTGAGAATGCTTTCTGTGCACACCCTGCTATCGATGGGGCGCTGTCAACCTCCCTGTGAGCCTGGGGGCCTGGAAGGATGGTAGTCCATCCTGTCTGATCATGGTACCACCTTGAGACAGTCCTACCCTCCTCTCACTCTGGCTCCCCGACTCTGTCAGTCCTCTGGTTACAGAGCAGCCAGGAGGCCCTGCAGTTCGGGTCCCGATTCCTCAGTCATCTGCAAGGCAAAGGCCACACCTGGCCGGCAGCAAAGGCAGCCAGCCTGGGGCCTCACTTCCAGAGAGATGCACACGGTTCAGGACAACCTCGAGACCCTTAGAGAGTCCGGAGAGCCGAAACACGCTTCAGTGACCCCGCAGAGAGAAGGAAGGAAGGCCAGCAAGTGACTCGCAGAAGGGCTGAGAGCGCCGCTCACACATCCCAACACACAAAGACTTCTCTAGGGGAATCCCCAGCGGGGCAGTGGCCAGCATGGGCCTGAGTGTCCCACTGACCCCGCCACAGGCTGTCACCGCTGGGTGCCCTAGCCGGGAGCACTGAGTCACGTCGGAGGGGAATCACACCACGGCCGGGCCCCAGGGATTGGCCTGGCGATACCGCGACGGTGGGGGAGGACGGGCATGTGTCCCAGGCCAGCTGTGCCTCAGGGGCAGGCCAACTGGAAGGCGTGGAAAATCAGCCATTTCCTCCACCTGAAGGAGCCCCTGAGGACAGCAGCGGCAACTGGCAGACAGCAGTCGGCATCTGCCCCGTGGCTTTGGCCAGGGTTCCACCAGGGAAATGCGAAAAGCAAAGTCGTCTCTTTTTTGGGGGGCAGGGGAGGGGGCTAGGGGAGAGAAAAACAATCTTCTCAGACGCTCAAAGCACGAAAACAAGTGGAAAATGATCAGTCTGGTTTTCCATAAGTCAAAACAAGAGGATCATGTTCCCAGACTCGGCGGGAAATGCCCTTGCTCTCCTCCCTGCCTGGTGCCCGGGCACTGAGGCCAGCCCCTGGTGGTCGGTGGCCCCAGGTTGCTGAGAGCAGGCAGCGAGTGGTGGGCACTGGGTGAATAGACCTGAGCCCTGGTCCAGCGCTGAGCCCCACGCCCTTCTAGCTCATCACCCCTGGGTGAGCGGACACTCACTGCGACACGTGGGTGATGGGCGCCAGCAGAGTCTCCCCTTCCAGGTCCAGGTCCTCGGCAAAGCTGTTGGTTCTCATGAAATGGGCCGTGCTCACTTCCAGCAGCGTGGGGCTCTTTTTCACTGTGGGGAAAGATGCGGGACAGCACGTCAGGCTTCCATGGAAGGCTTGATGGCAGAGGGGGCCCAGGGTTGCTCAGAGCTGAGATGTTCACCCCAAGCTGCTACCCTGGCTGTGGGGCGGACCTGTGCCCCTGGAGCCTTCCCACAAACGGGTAAGATATCTACTCGCAGGGCTGGGTGAGGAGTGGAGATGGTGGATGAAGCCTCAGCACAGAGGACTGGCAGGGGGGTCACGATGGCCCCCATGTGCCTGAGGCCACAATGGTCAAGGAGCAATTGAGAGCCGATGACACCTCCTCAGAGTGGGGACTGTGCCTGGGCTGAGCTCAGGTGTCTGGGCCTCTCCCCAGGTTCACAGCAGACGTTCAGGTCAAGAATAGAACATAGCTGACAAGCACAGGTTTGGTAAGACACTGACTCTCATCACCATGCTGTCACTGTCATGTGGCTGGATGGCTTTTGATGCATCAGTGAAGACCCAGGGTGGTAGGGTTCCTGCTCACAGAGTGTCGCAAGCCGGGGAGGAAGGGGCAGCCACAGAGCTCCTGGCCCCTTGCATCCACTACCCGCACCCTGAGGGAGGCACAGGAACCACCCTGACGGCTGGTGTTAGCATTCAGATTCTTGGGCCCACCCGCAGTGATTGGATGCTAGTGCTCAGGGCTGACTAAGAATAATTACCAGCCCCCTGATTTTCAATCTGGACCTTTTTTATTTTTCCATTTAAAGTTTTTATTGTAAAATAACAAATTACTTGTAAAAAGGGACACGACTCAAAGATTCATGAAGGCCTTTCTCCCCCGAGGTCATCAGCGTTAACCACCAACTAGATTCCTAGCTCATCCCTCTGCTCATCAGAGCAGCTGACACCTGGTGGGACTTGCATTTATACACACGTGACGGCTCAGTTCTTGTCACTTTGTTCCTGTCACTGCAACATGCCCATCTCATTTTTCTACAGGTATTTAGACATGGATCTAAGTCTTATTTTAGTAGTTGCGTAACAGTCTGTAGCTTAGATCTACCACAATTAACTCAACCATTCCATGTGTGATGGACATTTGGTTCCATTAGCTTTAAGCCACTACTTTATGACAATGATAATGCACCCATCCATCTTTATGAAAACCTGACATATTGAGGCAGGTGAGAGGGTGTTTCCTTGGTAAGTTTAATAGGTGTTGCTGGATTGTTTTCCCAAGAAGTCATATCAATTAGGCTCCAGCAGTCGTGTGTGCGCATGCCACCTTCTCCACATCCATGCCCGCACTGGCCTTTGGCAGCCTTTGCTGGGCCCATCAAATGTAGATGAAGATGGGCATGGTGCTTTTCCTTCTATGCTGGATGCCCATTGTGGCTCGGAGGCTATTTGGTTTTCCTCTTGTGGAATTATCTGTTCATATCCTTTGCTCACTTCTGTTCATCAATTTGTAGGAATTTTTTTTCTATGCTAGAGATAACTAACCCTTTGCATATGAGGCACAAGTATCTTCCCCAGTCTACCTTTGGTGTTTTTACCTTAATTATGGTTGTTTTATCACAGAAAGTTTTTTATGATTTTGAAGTGATACCTATCTTTTGCTTTTTGAAAAAGAAACGATTCCCCACCCCAAAGTAGTACAGCCATCTTCTAAATACAAATGTATGAGTGTGTGTAAATTTTAATACATTTAGCACTTACACCTCACATTGTAGGAGATCATCAACAATCAGAAAATGAAAATGTAAAGGTATTGTATGCAGTCTTACTGAAAAAACTAAAATGAAACACAAACTATAAAATCTCTTCAAGAAGACATAGGAGCAAGTCTCTGGATTTGGCACTGAGTGTTGAAGTATGATACCAAAAGCTCTGTGAGCAGAAGAAAAATGAAAAACTGGACTTTATCAAAATTAAAAGCATTTGCTCTGTAAAAGACACTGCTAAGGGAATGAAAAGACAAGTCATAGACTTGGAGAAAATGTTTACATGTCACTTCTCTGGTCAAGGACTTTTATCCAGAATATGTAAGGAACTGTGGCAACTTGACAAGAAAGCTAAAAACCCAGCTTTAAAAATGAATTACTAATAAGCTCATGAAAAGATGCTCAATTCAATCAATACGAGTAGTTGTTAGGGAAATGCAAATTAAATCCACAATGAGCTACCATTATACCCCTGTTAGAATGACTAAAATTTTTAAATGGTGTCAGTTTTGGATATTTGGCAAAGAATAAGGTTAGAGCCTTACTTTTCACTTTACATTAAGAAAAGAGAAATCGAAGCCTGACAATGCCATATGCTCACGAAGATGCAGAGCAACTAGAACTTTCACATGTTGCTGGTGGGAATGCAAAATGGTGCAGCCATGTTGGAAGAGGGTTTGGTGGTTTCTCATAAAGTTAAACATACATTTATCTTGTGACCCATTGGTCCCTGTCCCAGTTATTTACCCAACTGAACTGAAAATTTACATTCAGAAAAACCTGTACATAAATGTGTATAGCAATTTTGCTTACAGATGCCAAAACCTGGAAACAACTAAGATGCACTTCAGTAGGTGAGTGGATAAACTGTGGTACATCCATACAATGGAATTCCATCCAGCAATCAAAGAAATGAACTAGTGGTTCACGCATGCAACGACACAGATGAATCGCAAATGCAGTTTGCTAAGCAGTGAAAGAAGCCAGATGCAAAAGGCTACATATTATATGATTCCATTTATAGGACATTCTGGAAAAGGCAAAACTACAGGGACATAAAACAGATCAATGGCTGCTAGTGTTTAGAGGAGGGGGAGTACTTGACTTCAAAAGAGTTGCACAATGGAATTTTTAGGGCTATGGAACTTCTCTGTATGATGTTGTGGTGGTAGGTACATGACTCCAGGCATTTGTCAAAACCCATAGAACTGTACATCTCCAAGAGTAAATTTTACTATATGCAACCCCCTCTCCCCGCCAAAATAAGCCTGTTGGAGGATCCAGGATGGAGAGCATACTGTCACGAGTGAATTCTGTATTACGAATACATAACATAGCACTAAAAGGAGAGGGGAAGAAGCAGCTGGCCTATGAAGTCTTGGGAAACAATCTTTTGATTGGATATGTTTAAAGTAAAAAAAAAAATGTCATAAACACAGTATTCTAGTTGGTAAGTTTGTTTCTCATACGGGTACTACAGGTACACTTGAGTTAAATAAGTAAATAATTATAGATAATGGGAGCCAGGATTCTCAATGTCAGAAAAAAAGTAACAGAGTTGGGGGGTGGTGAACAAACCCTGTGGTCAGAAATATCAGTATGAACTTACATTTAGTTTAACATAGACACAAATAAAATCAGATATACGTGTACACTTGGGTTATTCACATACATACATTTCCTAGCTCTGTCCACTGAGAGGCCCTAGAAGCAGTGACCAACTGTGGAGCAATGAGCACCTAGTGCCCAGATCCTGGTTTCTAAATCCCATTCTCCAGTAAAAGGAACCAGGGCTCTCCAATAGAATGGTGATTCTAGGGCGAGGGCAGTGGAAATATAAGATAAGCCTGAAGTGTTGTCTAGTGTTAGAAAGAAAAGAAATGCTCAAAAATAAATGAAAAGGATGAGGGCATATCAAACGGACACAGGAACTAACCCCAAAGAACTCTCAATCCAGTGACCAAAGCTAGAACAATTTGAGCAACAAAATAAATAATATTAAAAATATTATACAGAATCCTATCAAACATTTAGAGAAGAGCTAACACCCATCCTTCTCAAACTCCTCCAAAATATAGCAGAGGAATACTCCCAAACTCATTCTACGAGGCCACCATCACCCTGATACCAAAACCAGGCAAGGATGTCACAAAGAAAGAAAACTACAGGCCAATATCACTGATGAACATAGATGCAAAAATCCTCAACAAAACACTAGCAAACAGAATCCAACAGCACATTAAAAGGATCATGTACCATGATCAAGTAGGGTTTATCCCAGGAATGCAAGGATTCTTCAATATATGCAAATCAATCAATGTGATATAAACCATATTAACAAAGGAGAAAAACCATATGATCACCTCAATAGATGAAAAAACTTTTGACAAAAGTCAACACCCATTTATGACAAAATCCCTCCAGAAAGTAGGCACAGAGGGAACTTACCTCAACATAATAAGGGCCATATATGACAAACCCACAGCCAACATCGTTCTCAGTGGTGAAAAACTGAAACCATTTCCACTAAGATCAGGAACAAGACCAGGTTGCCCACTCTCACCACTATTCAACATAGTTTTGGAAGATTTAGCCACAGTAGTCAGAGAAGAAAAGGAAATAAAAGGAATCCAAGTCGGAAAAGAAGTAAAACTGTCACTGTTTGCAGATGACATGATACTATACATAGAGAATCCTAAAGATGCTACCAGGAAACTACTAGACCTAATCAATGAATCTGGTCAAGTAGCAGGATACAAATTAATGCACAGAAATCTCTTGCATTCCTATACACTATGATGAAAAATCTGAAAGAGAAATTAAGGAAACACTCCCATTTACTACTGCAACAGAAAGAATAAAATACCTAGGAATAAACCTACCAAGGAGACAAAAGACCTGTATGCAGAAAACTATAAGACGATGAAAGAAATTAAGGATGATACAAACAGATGGAGAGAGATTCCATGTTCTTGGATTGGAAGAATCAACATTGTGAAAATGACTATACTACCCAAAGCAATCTACAGATTCAATGCAATCCCTATCAAACTACCAATGGCATTTTCCACAGAACTAGAACAAAAAATTTCACAATTTGTATGGAAACACAAAAGACCCCGAATAGCCAAAGCAATCTTGAGAAAAAGGAAAACAGAGCTGGAGGAATCAGGCTCCCTGACTTCAGACTATACTACAAAGCTACAGTAATCAAGACAGTATGGTACTGGCACAAAAACAGAAATACAGATCAATGGAACAGGATAGAAAGCCTAGAGATAAACCCATGCACCTTGTTCCTACGGTCACCTTGTTTTTGATAAAGGAGGCAAGAATATACAATGGAGAAAAGACAGCCTCTTCAGTAAGTGGTGCTGGGAAAACTGGACAGGTACATGTAAAAGAATGAAATTAGAACACTCCCTAACACCATACACAAAGTAAACTCAAAATGGATTAAAGACCTAAATGTAAGGCCAGACACTATAAAACTCTCAGAGGAAAACATAGGCAGAACACTCCATGGCATAAATCACAGCAAGATCCTTTTTGACCCACCTCCTGGAGAAATGGAAATAAAACAAAAAATAAACAAATGGGACCTAATGAAACTTAAAAGCTTCTGCACAGCAAAGGAAACCATAAACAAGACAAAAAGACAACCCTCAGAATGGGAGAAAATATTTGCAAACAAAGCAACTGACAAAGAATCTCCAAAATATACAAGCAGCTCATGCAGCAAAATATCAAAAAAACAAACAATCCAATCCAAAATTGAGCAGAAGACCTAAATAGACATTTCCCCAAAGAAGATATACAGATTGCCAACAAACACATGAAAGGATGCTCAACATCACTGATCATTAGAGAAATACAAATCAAAACTACAATGAGGTATCACCTCACACCAGTCAGAATGGCCATCATCAAAAAATCTACAAACGATAAATGCTGGAGAGGGTGTGGAGAAAAGGGAACCCTCTTGCACTGGTGGTGGGAATGTAAATTGATACAGCCACTATGGAGAGCAGTATGGAGGTTCCTTAAAAAACTAAAAACAGAACCACCATATGACCCACCAATCCCACTACTGGGCATGTATCCAGAGAAAACCATAATTCAATAAGAGTCATGTACCACAATGTCCATTGCAGATCTATTTACAATAGCCAGGACATGGAAGCAGCCTAAGTGTCCATCGACAGATGAATGGATAAAGAAGATGTGGCACATATATACAATGGAATATTACACAGGCATAAAAAGAAACGAAATTGAGCTATTTGTAGTGAGGTGGATGGACCTAGAGACTGTCATACAGAGTGAAGTAAGTCAGAAAGAGAAAAACAAATACCGTATGGTAACACATATATATATGGAATCTAAAAAAAAAAAAAAAAAGGTTCTGAAGAACCTAGGAGCAGGACAGGAATAAAGACACAGATGCAGAGAATGGACTTGAGGACACGGGGAGGGGGAAGGGTAAGCTGGGATGCAGTGAGAGAGTGGCATAGACATATATACACTACCAAATGTAAAACAGATAGCTAGTGGGAAGCAGCCTCATGGCACAGGGAGATCAGCTCGGTGCTTTGTGACCACCTAGAGGGGTGGGATAGGGAGTGTGGGAGGGAGACGCAAGAGGGAGGGGATATGGGGATATATGTGTATGTATAGCTGATTTACTTTGTTATTACAGCAGAACCTAACACACCACTGTGAAGCTATTATACTCCAAAGAAGATGTTAAAAGAAAAAAAGACTTCAACAGGAAAAGAAAAAGAATATTACACAAAATAATAGTATTAGATTATAGCTCAAAAAAAATATTCCTGAGTCCATACTGATATAGATCAACAGATAATTGGAAGAGAGGGATAAATCTTCCTTATAGAAGAATTCCAGATAATAAATGTAGAAAGACTGAGGGAAAAAACCACCATTAGAACACCACAGTGATATTTGCTACAGGCAAGATCCAGGGGTGAATGCTAAAATTAGTAGGTGAAACTTTAAGGAGAAACTTCAAAGTATCTCCTCTCAAATATTTATTCATTGCTGTGGTGGTTTTAACGTACCTTCACCAGTGCTTTGATATTCTCTCATGCAGGAGGTAGACCGTAACAACCCTCCCCTTGGGTGTGGGCAGGACTTGCTGACCCCCTTCTCATGACTAGACTGTGGAAAGGGAAAAATACTAAATAAGGCTGGCTGACACCACCTTAACCACGTGGGTCAAGGTCAACACTACCAGTGATAAACCATGTCGATGTCACGTACCTGATACGGTGCAATGAGGAAAGCACCTCACTTCTGCGGCATTCTTCCCCCCAAACCCGTAACACCAGTCTAATCCTGAGAAGACAGTGACAAAACCCAAACCGAGGGACACTGACGCCTGACTAGTATTCCTCAGAAGTGTCAAGGTCGGGGCCTCCCTGGCGGCGCAGTGGTTGGGAGTCCGCCTGCCGATGCAGGGGACGTGGGTTCGTGCCCCGGTCTGGGAAGATCCCACATGCCGCGGAGCGGCTGGGCCCGTGAGCCATGGCCGCCGAGCCTGCGCGTCCGGAGCCTGTGCTCCGCAACGGGGGAGGCCACAGCAGTGAGAGGCCCACGTACCGCAAAAAACAAACAAACAAAAAAACAAGTGTCAAGGTCATGAGGAACAAGGAGGGACCAAGATTTGCCTCCATGGATCAGAGGAGACTAAGCCGACCTGACTAAATGCAATGATGGATCCTCGGACAGAAAAAGGACATTAGTAGTTAAACTGGGGAAATCCAGGTAAATCAACTAAACTGTAGCTTAACTCCTAGTGCTGCTGAATGTTAATTTCTCAGTTTTGATAACTGCACCGTGGTTATATAAGATGCTAACATTAGGGGAAGCTGGTGAGAGTACAAAAAGAAGCTGTACTGTTTTTGTCTCTTCTGTAAAAAAAAAAAAAAAAGCCTGTATACAGTAGTACAAAAAATTTTTAGTACGTAATGAAGGACATACAAGAACTCTAAGGAGAAATTATAAAACCTTAACAAGCAACATTCAAGAAGACATAAAGGGCCTCCCTGGTGGCGCAGTGGTTGAGAGTCCGCCTGCCGATGCAGGGGATACGGGTTCGTGCCCCGGTCTGGGAGGATCCCATATGCCGCGGAGCGGCTGGGCCCGTGAGCCATGGCCGCTGGGCTTGCGCGTCCGGAGCCTGTGCTCCGCAACGGGAGAGGCCACAACAGTGAGAGGCCCGCATACCGCAAAAAGAAAAAAAAAAAAAAAAAAAAAAAAAAAAAAAAAAAGAAGACATAAATAATGGAGAAATAGCTTTTGTTCCATTGACTAGAAGACTCAATAGTGAAAAGATTCTCCCCAAATCTTAATAAAAATCCCACGGTTTCTGTGTTGGAACCTTGGCAAGCTGATTCTAAAATTGCTCTGGAAGTGCAAAAAGCCAAGAATCAACAAAATTCTTGAACAGCAACAAGGTAGGAGAACTTGCTCTACCAGACATCGGTACCTCTTACAAAGTAGTAGTCATTAAGGTGGTGTGGTGCTAATGCAGAAAGAGACAAACAGCCCAAGGGGGCAGGGTTGACTGTCCAGAAGTAGCCCCCACACATCTGGATGCTTGCTGTGTATAAGAGGTGGCCTGCACATAGTGGGAGGAGGAAGTTCAGGGGTAGCTGGCTGTCCACATGGGACGAAGGTTGACCTGGACCCTTACCTCACACCATACATCAACATTTCATTCTTGGCATTCCAGGCAATTGAAGACGAATGAAGAAAAGTAAAACTATAAAGCCTTTCTAACTGAATCTAAAAGAATATATTCATGACCTCAGGGTTTGGAAGGATTTTCTAAAATGTAAGCAGTAACCGTAAAGGAAAAGACTGATTAATTTAACTACATTAAAACTGAGTCCTAATCATCAGACAACACGTTTAAGAGTAAAAAGACAACCACAGAAGAAGAGTATCCACAAACTATAAAGAATTCCTACATATCAATAAGACAGATGTTAGCAACTTAATGAAAAATGGGGCAACAGACAAACAAGCACATCGCAAAAGAGGAATCCAAATGGCCGATGAACATGTGGAAAGGTGTTGTGCCTGAGTAGCAATCAGAGAGACGTAAATAAACTCAGGGAGCTCACAGCCCATGGGGGCGAGGGCAGGCTTCCAGCAGGAAACCGCACAGACATTACTTAGTCACACCCTGGAGAAGGGCTCCGAGTGAAGGGCTGTTTGCCCGTGACATTCTCGGAGAGCACAGGAAAGTGACGGGTAAGTCTTGAAGAATGCGTGTGCGTTCAAAGGCTCTCAGGTCTGGGACCTGGCGGGAACATTTACAGCCCCCATTTTGGAGATTCGGGGCTGAGATTCAAGTACCCTGGGTTATATTATTCAGTCGTCAAGTGACAGAGCTAGAACTTCATCCAGGATTCAAATGTTCTTTCAAAAAAAAAGGGAAAGGAAAAACGAGCACAAATACATATTTCTACATCTGCATCACTTGTATACAGAAGGAAGGAACAGCAGAGCAGTGGCTGGAAAGTGGGACTGCTTTCCAAACATCCGAGATGACAAGTGCCATCTCCAAAGCCCCAGGGCCAAGGGTGAGCCACCTGACCCCTGACAAAGGCCCAGCCCTGGTGTTTTAGGAAATTAAAGTGTGCACATCAGTTGACTGCTGGGAGCAGGTGGGGCCTGCACCTGCCAGAAAAGAATGTGTGATGTTTGGTTTAATCCTGAGAACAGCACAGAGGGTCCCCGCAGCAAGGGGCAAAGAGAGGGGCTCCACAGGTTGGTTTTCCAATTCAACAGGAATGGCACTGCTTTGCCCAGCTTCTGTGTCAGAGACTGTGGGGTATGCCTCCTCCACTGCAGGCAGGCAGCAATCAAGGCTGCAGACCCTCCCCGTTACCCACCTGCAGTCACAGCCTGGTCAGGCCCCTGCAAGAAGGTACAGGGAGTGTGGCAGGGGCTGGGGGTAGACGTGAATCCTTGGCAGACACAGTGGCACGCTGCCCCTTCAGGCAAAGCTCTGTGCTAAGTGCTGTGTCCCAAGAGACCTGGCTTGTCATCCCCAACTTCAAGGAGACGGAGATGGGTGTTTTACAAAGACGTGAAAAAACCCACAGCCCTCGCCTCACAACTGCAGAGCGGGCCGAGCCCATGGTGGACTCATCAGGGCAACTCATCTGGACACCCAGGCCCCGAGGAGGGCACCGGAGCTACACTAGGTGAGCCATCTGGAGTGCCAGACCTTGGGAAAAAGAGCACTGCATCCTGGCGACAATGAAGTCACACTTTCATAAGACAATCCCAGTTGTCAATGCTTTAATTCCTTGGCTGCCTTTGCCTTGTCAAGGCCAGAATCTGGGCCTAAGTTTTCAGGGCAGAACAAAACAATTTTGTTTTCTAGGAAAATGGGAGGTCTGGGATGGCGAACGCAGCCTCTGGCGTGGCGACTACCACAGCTGGCGACACCGGCTGCCAAGTCTCACCCTCTCTCCAGAGAACAGGAACCAAACAGCGCAGCATTTTTCCTTCCAGCCAGTGGCCCTGCTTAATAGGGTGATTTGAAAATATGGGCACAGAAAAAAGACTGGAAGGAAATTGATCAAAATATTAACTGTTTGTCTTTAGGTGAAGAGACTGGATGATTTTCATTTCCTTCCTTATTGCGTTCTATCTTGGATGGTACTTTCTCAAGTCAGGAAACAATGTTTTGTGGAAGTCTCCCATATCTGTGCCTTGCTCCATCCCACGGTCCTGCACATCTCATCCTGGAGTGACATCAGAGTATGTCGGAGCATCCTTTGTCTTTCCACCTGGCCTGGAACTGCTCACGTGCCTGAACAGAGCCCTCTCCTACCACAAACGTCCCCAAAACCTGCTCCCAGGAGTACCTTGGTCTCACTTCTTTTGACTTTCCATCCAGCCCCTGCCCCCTGCCTGTTCCGGTCCCTCACGTTCACAGCAAGTGCAGCTTATCCCCAACACTGGGACACACTGGCTTCCACAAGATGCATGAAGGGAATTCCCATTTCCCCATTTTCTGCTTCAGTCATGACCTCATTTCATTTTCACAGCAACTCTGTGGGATGGCAGCTTTGATTCCCACTTCTAGACAAGCAAACAGGTTCAAAAGGCTAAAACTCATGCTCCGGGTCACACAGACTAGGCCAGGACTTCAGAACCAAGTCAAACTTGCTGTAGGGCCCCAGCCCATCCCCACTGCCCTCTGCCCCCAGGAGAGTCCCCCTGGTGTCTGGGTCCTCACGTAGCCCTCCTGCTGGGGACTGATTAGAATCCTGCCTAATCTCCCAGGTGCAACCCAGATCCTTCACAGAGCTTTCCAAGGCTCTAGAGGTTGTCCCCTCCTCTGGCTGGGTGCAGGACTCATGTGTGCCTGGACCGCAGGGCTGTGCATGTTCCTAGGCACAGGGACCTCGCCTCCCACCTCCCCCGTATCCCTCCGGGGCCTGGCACAGGCGTGCTCCCCAAGCCAGCTCTCTCCACAGGGATGAACAGAAGCTGCCCCTTCAAAGCTGCCCCAAGTCAAAGCCCCTTCCCACCCACCTGCCTCGCCCCCACCCCCCAAATCCACCCCCTCTTGGCGGATTTGCCAAAGCCCTGCAGATCCTGCACTGTGAACGAGAACCCCCTCCCCAGGGCATCCGGACAGCTGCAGCCAGACCCTGCGTGACATTGCTGAGCCTCGGCCCCAGGTCTGTGCCAGCTGCCCATGCCCGGCTCACAGACCACGAGCCAGCACTGCCGCGTCGCCACCTGTGTCTCCACTCAGAGGCGAGAAGTAAGGGACACGGATAGAAAGTGTAAAAGCCATTCCCACAACAGCTGCCAGGAACAGGGCAAAGAGTGGAGTGGAAATGCATATTCACAGCTGGCACCCAGTTCCGCTTAGGAAAATACCTTGCTTGAGTGGACACCTGTTGTTTTTGCCTATCCAGCAGCTAGGCCTGGCTTCTGGGAACAGTTTCTTGAATCTTCCTTGGGGGGCTTCTCTTTCCCTGCTCCCAAGGCTGCAGGATTCAGGTACTCACTAGCCATCCCCAGAGAGGGCCTGTGGCCCAGGCCTTCCTTGGCCTTCAGAGGCACAAAGGCAGGTCTGAGGATGGCTGATCCCCCTGCTGGGACCAATGAGAGCCTGGCCCCAGACTCTGGCAGATATGATGGGGAAAGAGATGGCCTCTTTCTGCTGGGTTTGCTAAGCTGGTGGCTGCCTGAGGACACAGCCATCCCAGGGGCAATGGGGAGAGGGAGGGGGAGCAGAAGAGGGAACAAGGCGGGTGGGCGGAGAGCACAAAAGGGGGAGAGTGAGAGCAAGCAAACGGGATCATCCCAGCCCCGGGGTCCAGCTGTGTCTGAAACAGCTGGGTCCAGTTGTGTGAGCCAAAAAATGTCCCTTTTGTGCTTCAGCTAGATTGAGTTGGGGTTCCATCATTTGTTACCAAGAGAATCTTCAAGAATGTGTGTGACAAACTTGGGGGTGAGGCATGAGCCCAAGGGGATGGGTTTGAGGATTCAGAGTCACACAGGAGCTGAGTTACTCTCACGTCCTGCACGGTGCCTTGGGGGGGTACAAGACAAAAGGGGAGGAAGCTACCTCTGTAACGGCCCAGGGAGCTCTCAGAAAGTGGCTGCCTGAAGCTGGAGGCTGGCTCTCTACTGCTGTGACGCTGCTGTAAGGTTGCTGAAAGCAAACTGTGGAACGTGCTGGGTCTCACATCCAGTCAAGGGCATGCAGCGTGGATTGGACATGAGCACGACGGTGATGTGGACAGAGTCAAAGGTGACCTTGGGAATCCTGACCAACCCTGGGGAGGACGCTGGGCTTTCTACACTCCCAGAGATGAGGGCACCGAGGACCCCTGCCCCCAGCGCTGCCCCTCACCACAGGGCTCACAGGCCTCGGCACACACAAGTCTGAGAGGGAACGGAAATGGTTCTGCGGGACCAAGGGCGGGGTCCAAAGAGCGGGGGCGCTGAGGAGGACAGGCAGCAACAGAGCCAGGACAGGGTCAACCCCGAGTGAGCACAGGAAACGGAAGGGGAGCAACGCAGCCACCCACACAACTCGGTCGACCCTCCGGGGTCTCCATGCTCCGGGAAGTCACCGTCCAGGTTTCCTAAGACACAGTTCCAGGGGACGGTTCCCGGCAGCAAGAGCAGCCCCGGGAAACGTTAATATACAATGGAATCTGGGTTAAGCACTGTCTTCTCCAAGAGTTGAGCTCACAGGACATTCCCAAGAAACCTCTGGAGAGGTGGGGAGGAAAGTTTCTGGAGGTCTTTGGATGAAGAAAACAAACAAAAAAAATGGCCTTGATTTTCAAGGCAAAATTACAGAGGAAGAAAAAAATGTTTTTAATCTAATTAAGAGCGATCTTTTCACCTTCATCACAACACCGCGGAAATGTGCCAGTTCTTAACTTCACACAATAATCAAAGCAATTAGTGAGGGAGAAGCCTTGGAAACCGGTGCAGATGTTCTCAGAATGTTTAATGGGGAAATGAGTTGCAGGCCTCGTTCTCAGCATCCGGCTCCAGGCCCTGGCTACCAAATCCAGACATCTGCTTGGGCCCCACCCCCAGGCCCCGAGGGCGCAGGCTTGAGAAACACAGGTCCCTTCCCAGGCCGCCTCCCAGCCAGGCCAGATCCGGGGCTGAGAGGCTCCCCATGGCTCCCCAAGCCGGAGCCTGGACACAGTCAGAGCCACCCCAGAGCTGGGGGCGGGGGGAGGCTTAACATCAAAATTATGTTAACAACTGATGTCAAAAATAATCAGCTCAGCCTGGCTCCCCCACCCGGTCCCTGCTGGCTGCAGGAGCACACCGGGAGGCAAGGAGAGGGCAAGGGGCCCTGCAGGGGACTCTCAGCTCTGACACCACCCCCACCGAGTTTGCGCAAACACCACTTCAGGGAGAGACATGGTGGCCTCTGTCTGGTGTGGCCCCAGAGTCCCCACTCCAATGCTGCTGGCCTCCTAGTGGGTTGAACATGAGGAAATTTCCAATAATCAGAAAAAACGTGGAGAAACGAGGACGGCGCCTACTGAGGAAGCAGCGTTTTGCAGAGAGCAGAGGGCTACATGGCTGGTGTTAACTGGCTGTGGGAGACCCGAGACCCCAGCTGGGTCAGACAGCTTAGCAAATCTCGGAGACCCTGCCGTATGGCAGGCATCAGGGACACAGAGGTAAAGAACACATGATCCCTGTTCTCGAGGACACAGAGGCAGCACAGGGGCCCCACCCATGTACCCTCAGCACTCACGTTCCATAAGCACCAAAGGCTTCTTAATGCAATCCTGCCAGATGCTTTCCCGAGCGCTATCTCTGACCTCGGGGGCCTGCTGAGCCACACACAGGGCAGGCCAAAAGTGACGCAGAACGAACCCCCTGAGAGGCAGCTCTCGGCAGTGAGAGATAAACACCCTAAGCTCCTTGAGCAGCTGGTGGAACAACTCTGAGGAGTGTTCTCTGCAGCTTCCCAGCTGCCCACCATAGAGCTCTCCCTCAACAAGCGACTTGCAACACGGATTCCCAGGGTGGGCTCAAGATCCAGGGAAATTGACCCACGACCGTGCGACGGGAAGCTGCTGGCGCGCTTTCAGTAGGAGAGCAGCAAGGTCTACTCTAAAGAACTCCCTTGGGCTGCCGTGTGGAGAACGGAGGAGAGGAGGCAGGAGCGGAAGCAGATCGGTGAGGAGGGGAGGGGAACAACCCAGGCAGAGAAGTGGAAGCAGCTCTGACCAGGGAGATGGCTGCAGAGAAGGCAGGAGCGGGCAAAGTCCAGAAAGTTGACAAGGCCTGCTGATGGATTAGACATAGGCGCTTAGAAAAAGGCATAATTTTAAAAGGTTTCCAGGCAGTTTAGGGAACAACAGCGTGTCGCTCCCCTTCCGTCTGGTTCCAAATCTCCATACTTGTCCTCCCCCGCAAAGCATAAAACCAACAAGGAGTGCAAATAAAACCATACACGACCCATGCCTTTAGCAGCACTAGGAAACAGAGTACTGTGGCCTTCAAATTACCTGTGGATGGAGGAATGAACCAAAGTCCAACAGCACTATAGCCACCTGCCCATCACTGCAGGCCTCTAGATGAAAAGTCAGGAGATGAGGCTTAAAATGCCCAGTCCAAACACATTAGGAAAGCGAGGGACCTCAGCAAAAATGGAGGAGTCGGTACCTCTGAGGAGCCTTCCCTTCACAGAAACGTTGAGAAATGAAGTAAAATACGTCAGAGTCAACTTTGTCAAAACTCTAGAAAGCAGTCAGAGGTTTATGGCACCCAAGTGAACACCCAACCATGAAACAGGCAATCTAAAAAGGATAGGGAAGCTCTGTGGCATTTTTACTTGTCTTTGCAACACCCCGTCCCCCACTCACTAGCAGTCTTGAAGATGGCTGCCCACACTCCCAGTATGGGACCCTGATCCCTCGTTCTGGAGGGAGTAGGGCAGATCTTGTGCTCAAACAATGTGTCTGTTCTGTACTGTCTGGAGGCTGCCTGAAGGTGATTGCCCTTGCTTCCTCTACAAGGGAACTCTCAAATGAAAATGGTGGACATTCCTTGAAAACACTGTAAGGGAGCCAAACAAATCACAGCCACCTGGGGAAAAGATTACCGTTAAGGCACACAATAGAGCACTGAAAGCCTGGGAGGAAAAGCTGGGGAAAGAGTGTCTTTGAGAAATCAGGCCATTCTAAGGCACCTGTGTAACACTGAAAACTTGAGAAAGTCAAGAGCATGCCCAGGGCAGGATGCATGCTCAGAAAAGTCCTGAGAACACATTAAGCTTTCACTTCTGACTGATCTCTGTGCCCACCTCAAACAGGAAGTGAAGGCGGAGGCAGAGTTGTAAACAGCCTGGCCAAATCTTGAAGGATTGCCCCAGCACATAGCTAAGCTGCAAAGGCCGGGAGAGTTCTTTCACTTTTTTCCTTCCTCTCCCTCTCTCTGACTCCTGGCACTCAAGGAAGTCTCTGTCAAAACACCAGCTGAACACAAGCGGAACAGTGGCTTTAGAAACCACACATGGCAAAGAATACAGATGTCAAAAAAATAGAAGTCACTAAACAGTTACAGCTCATAGCAAGAAAAAAAAAAATCCTGAGAAGGGGAAAGAATCTACTGTCTAGGGTTACTATATATAATATCCAAAATAGCCAGTTTTCAACCAAAAATTATGAAATATGTGAAGAAACAAGAAAGTATGGCTCATTCACAGAAGAAATTAACAGAAACCATCTCTGAGGAAGTACAGACACTGAGCTTACTAGATAAAGAGTTTAAATCAACTTTCTTAAATATGTTCAAAGAAATGAAGGAACTCGTAGACAAAGAACTAAAGGAATGATGTATGAATGAATAGAGAATGTCAATAAAGAGAAATTATAAAAAGGAATTAAATTCTGGAAAAGTATAACAATTAATGTGAAACACTTACTAGAGGGTTTCATTAGCATATTTGAGCTGAAGAAAAATCAGGGAACTTGAAGATAGGTCAATCTATATTATCCAGTCTGAGGAGCGGAAGGAAAAATGAACAGACCCTCTGGGACCTGTGGCATATCATCAAGCATAACAACATATCCATAATGGGAATCCCAGAAGGAGAGGTGAGATGGAGGGGAAGGAAGAATATTTGAAGAAATAATAGCTAACTTCTCAAATTCGATGGAAGACATGAATCTAAACCTCCAAGAAGCTCAGTGAACTCCAAGAAACAAATCATAATCGAACTGTTGAAAGATAATGACAGAATTGTGAAAGGAGTGAGAGAAGTGCCTCATCACATACAGGGGTAGTTGGTAAGATTAACAGCAGATTTCTCATTAGAAAGCATGGAGGCCAGAAGGGAATGGGATAAAATTTTTAAAGTGCTTAAAGAGGAAAACAAATATCAAAAACTGAGTTAAGAATTTTTTTAAAAGATTTTTTTTGATGTGGACCATTTTTAAAGTCTTTACTGAATTTGTTACAATACTGCTTCTGTTTTGGTTTTATGGCCCCGAGGCATGTGGGATCTTAGCTCCCCAACCAGGGATCGAACCCACACCCCCTGCATTGGAAGGCGAAGTCTTAACCACTGGACTACCAGGGAAGTCCCGAGTTAAGAATTTTATATCTAGCAAAATTATTTCAACAGTGAAGGAGCAATTAATATGTTCTGAGATAAACAAATGCTAAGGGAGTTCCTTGCTAGTCGACTTGCCCTACAAAAAGTGGTAAAGAGAGTCCTTTAGGCTGAAATGAAAGGACACTAGAAAGTAACTCAAACCCATACAAAGAAGTAAAGAATTCCAGAAAAGGTAACCACATAGGTAAACATAGAAGCCAGTGTTATCATATCCTTAGTTTATAATTCCTCTTTATTTCTTATATGACTTAAATACATAAAACAATATCTATACATCTATGTTATTGGGAATACAATGTATAAAGGTATAATTTCTGACAATAACAACATGGGGGGATAGAACTGTATAGGAGTTGACTTTTTGTACTGAGGAAGAAAGTCAGTTCATCAAGATGTAACAATTATAAACGTGTACACATCAAACAACAGAGCCCCAAAGTACATGAAACAAACATTGACAGAACTGGAGGGAGAAATAGACAGTTCTACAATGATAGCTGGAGACGTCAATACCTAACACTTAATAACAGAACAACCAGACAGAAGATCAGTAAAGAAATAGAAGACTTGAACAACACTATGAACCAAGGAGACCTAACAAACTTATGTAGAACACTCCACCCAATGACAGCAGAATACATTCTTCTCAAGTGCACATGGAATATTCTCCAGGATAGATCACATGTTAGGCTTCAAAGCAGTCTCAGTAAAATTTTAAAAATTAAAATCATACCAAGTATCTTCTCTAACCAAAATGGAGTGTGGCTAGAAATCAATAATAGAAGGAAAACTAGAAAATTAACAAATATGTGAAAATTAAACAACACACTCGTTAAAAACTAATGAGTCAAAGAAGACATCACAAGGGAAATTAGAAAATATTTTGAGATGAATAAAAATGAAAACACAACATACCAAAGCCTATGGGGTGCAATGAAAGCAGTGCTCAAGGAGAAAAATATAGCTATGAATTCCTACATACAGAAAGAAGAAAGAATTTCAATAACCTAACTTTACAGCCTAAGGAACTATAAAAAGAAAAGTAAACTAAACCCAAAGTTAGCGGAAAGAAGAAAATAATAAATGTGAGAGTGGAAAATGAATAGAAAAACAAGAGTCAACTAAACAAAAAGTTGGTTATTTCTGAAAAGATCAACAAAGTTGACAAATGCTTAGCTAGAATGACTAAGAAGAAACAAGAGAAGATGCAAATAAAAACATAAACGAAAGTGAGGACATTACAATTGACCTTACAGAAATAAAAAGAATTATAAGAGAACTATGAACAATTGTACTCCAAAAAATTAGATAACCAAGATGAAATGAACAAAATCTTAGCAACACATGAACTACAAAACTGACTCAAGAAGAAACAGAAATTCTGAACCGACTTATAACAAGTAAAAAGTATGAATCACTGGGCTTCCCTAGTGGCACAGTGGTTGAGAGTCTGCCAGCCGATGCAGGGGACACAGGTTCATGCCCCAGTCCGGGAAGATCCCACATGCTGCAGAGTGGCTAGGCCTGTGAGCCATGGCCACTGAGCCTGCGCGTCCGGAGCCTGTGCTGCACAACGGGAGAGGCCACAACAGTGAGAGGCCCGCGTACCACAAAAAAAAAAGTATGAATCCCTCAGTAATCAAAGATCTCGTAGTAAAGAGAAGTCTACGACTTGAGGGCTTCACTGGTGAATGATACCAAACATGTAAAGAAGAATTAACACCAGTCCCTCAAACTCTTAACAAAAAAAACAGAAGGGAGGGAACACTGCAACATATTCTATGAGATGAATATTACTCTGATACCAAAATCACACAAATACACCACAAGAAAGCTAGATACCAATATCCCTTATAGATGCAAAAACAATCAAACAAAAAACCCAGAGGAAAATACTAGTAAACCAAATCCAGCAGCATATTAGAAGAATTATATACCATGAGTGAGTGGGGTTTATCTCAGGAATGGGAGGGTGGTTCAACATAAGAAAAATCAAAGTAATACATCAGAGTAATAGAATTATCTCAGTTGACACAGAAAAAGCATTTGACAAAATCCAACAACCTTTCAAGATAAAAATTCTCACAAAATTAGGAAAAGAAGGGATCTTTCTCAACATGATAAAGAGCATTTACGAAAAACCTGTAACTAACATAATAATGGTGAAAAGACTAAACACTTTTCCCCTAAAACCAGGAACCAAAGGATGCCCATTTTTACCACTGCTTTTCAACAGTGTACTAGAAGTTTTAGCCATAGCAATTAGGCAAAAAATAAATAAAAAGCATCCAAATTGGAAAGGAAGAAGTAAAATTATTTTTATTCACAGATATGATCCTACATAGAAAATCCCAAAGAATCCACAAAAGAAAAAAAAAACCCAACTTATTAGAACTAATAAACAAATTCAGAAAACTTGCAGGACGTGTGGTCAACACACAGAAATCACTGGTGTATCTATACACCAGCAGTGAGCAATTCGAGAAGGAAATTTTTAAAAAATTCCATTTACATTAGCATCAGGAAGAGTAAAGTACCTAGGAATGAATTTAACAAAGAGGTGAGAGACTTCTATGCCAAATACTACAAAACTAATAGAAATTAAAGACCTAAATAAATAGAACAACATCCTGTGTTCATGGATTGGAAAACTTAATATTGTGAAGATGGCAATGTTATCCAGTGATCCACAGACTGAATGCAATCCCTATCAAAATTCTAATGGTCTTTTTTGCAGAAAGGAGAAAATTGATCCTAAAATGTTTATGGAGGGCAAGGGGCCTAGTATAGCTTAAAAATTATTGAAAAAGAACAAACTCGGAAGACTCACACTTCCCATTTTCAAAACATACACAGGGCTATATTAATCAAAATAATGTGGTACTGGCATATGGGTAGACATTTAGCCCAATGGAATAAAATAGAGAACCTAGAAATAAAACCTCATATATAGTCAACTGATATTCAATAAAGGGTACCAATTCCATTTGATGGTAAAAGAACAGGCTCTTCAACAAATGGTGCTGGGACAACTGGACACAGGAAAAAGAATGAAGTTGGACACATACCCCATACCATATAAAAATTATCTCAAAATGGATCAGCCACCTAAATATAAAAGCTAAAACCACACACTCCCTAGAAGAAAACACAGAGGTAAATCTTTACGACCTTGGATTATGTGCTAAATGCCACTGAATTGTTTGACTTTAAAATGATTAATTATGTTATGTGGATTTCACCTCATTAAGGAAAAATAGGGGCCACAGAAGACTTCAAAGAAGCACAGACACAGTTACCCCCAGGAAAACAAAGTCCAGCATTAGGTGTCAAAATGGAGAATGCAGGACAGAAATAGGCAGTTCATAGCAACAGCAACAAGGAAGGGCTTTGAAGTGACTGGTTAGAAGTGGCAGTCTCAGAGAATCACGTCTTGGGGAGGCTCAGGTAAATAGAGAAGTGGCATGACCATGAAGGTAAAGAAGGAAATAAGAGCGAGAAGTGAAAGAGACTCCTGCAGGAATTAAAGAAAAGCAAGACATGGAAGTTACCTCACACACATACCCCAGGACAGCAGTATCTGGAAATGCAACTGCCTAAAAGAGGACAAGCCTGAAAGAAGATGGCATTTTTGAACTAGGAACTCTGACCACTAAGTACATGGGAATATAAGTAAGCAGACTACATTCATATAATACTACTGTGAGAAAAAAAAAATCAGAAAATGAGAATAAAAACTTTTCTGCTTATAAAAGTCTCCTCCAAAATCTAACCATAAAGCTGAAGAAGACTATAAATAACATTCCCAACCAAAATAAATATTTTCAACATTTGGGATATGAAAACATACCTGAATCAGTAATAAGGTCACTTAAAAACAGAAATGGATAAAAATAAATAAAAATAAGAAATGACAAGAAGTGACTGAACTAAAGATAGAAATAGATGAAAAGCATGAAAACAGCTAAGATAATTAAAATGAGAGAAAGACAGAAATAGCATCAGAGTGACCACGGTTGAAGTGGAAGATAGGCAAAGGGGGTCCAATGTGCATATAACTCAAGTCTCTGAAGAAGAAAAGAAAAACAATAGAAATAATATTTAAAGGCATATGTTAAAAATTCTATAAATACGATAAAATCTAACACGTTGAAAGGACCCACGTGGGTACCAAGGAAACTGACCTGGAACAATAAACTCTGAGACACTTCCTGGTAAAACTATTAGACTTTAAAAATAGAGAAGAAATCCTTAGGGCCTCCAAGCAAAAGACGAAATAACAAAGGCAACAGACTTAACAAAAACAATATACAAAGTGGAGCAGAATTTTCAAGAAACTTAAGGAAGTACCACAAGCCAAGGATTTTATATCCAGTCAAGCTGAACTTCATGTATCAAGGTGATAGAAAAACAGTTTTACATATGTACAAAATATTGTACACATGAGCCCTTGCTAAGCAAGGCTTAGAGGATAGGCTTCATCCAACCATGATGAGACTGGAAAAACTCTGGCAAAAGAACTGATGGTAAACATTCTATATATTTAGTTATAGAACTAGATGAAGACCTGGAGAGAGTCATGGCTGAATAATAATACAAGAACATCATATGTCCCTGCAAAAAATAGAAAGAATAGAAAGAATACAAATAAATAGAAAGAATACAAATCTGGGAGGAAAAGGAAGAGACAATGAAACAGTGTATATATAGTAAGTATGTATTAGATGTAGTGTATAAAACTGACTTATACATCTAATAGATAGGAATCCATGTGGCATACCAAATAGGATAAAGAAAGAAAAAGGGGGATTAAACCAAGATTAGTAATACAAAGGGAACCATTAGTAAAAAAAAAAAAAAAAAGTATAAACATCCTTAAATACCAAAATAATTTATGAAAAAGCAAGGCAGACACACAGAGCAACAAAGTCAGTATGTCATAATACAGGCAATAATTGCAATATGTGATAATATAAAAGGAACTGAGATCAAAGTTATCAGTTATACTAATAAATGAGAGTTAAAAACATGCTTTTCAAAAGAAAAATATATTCAAATTGGCTCATAAAGTAAAATCAACTCCATGCAATTTTTAAAAATCAGACATCTAAAATTCAGTGATTAAAATGCTGAAAAATGCAGGAATGGGTAAGATTCACCAGATAAATGTAAACACCAAGAAAATGGGTTATGATTCTGGCATGCTGAAAAAGTATAATTAATGTTAAAAAAGCTTAAATGGGACAAATAAGGATCCTTTATAATGCTAAAAGCCACATTTCATAATGAAGTTACAACAATTATGAATAACTGCAATAAATACCACCTGCATAAAACAGAAACTACTAGATATGCAGGGAAAATACAAATACATTAATAATGCAAGAGTCACATTCTACTTTCATATGACAGACCAAGTGGATGGATAAATAAAGCAAGGATATAAGGGATCTGAAGAACATAATTCATAAACCAGGTCTTTTGTATATATATGGAACAGGATACCACAGCAATAGAGAATATTCCTCTTGAGCACACATAAGTCTGAATACACAGATCAATAAAAATACACAAATTACCCATTCAAAAAGCTAAAAAAAAAATCCTACAGTAAATCAAAAGAAAGCACAAAGAAGAAAATAGCAAAGACAAAAGCAGAAATTAATGAGGCAGAAACCAGTAAAATAGTAAACCAAATTAATAAAATAAAAATCCTGGTTAAAAAAATAGACAAACTACTATTTAATTAAGGAGAAAAGAGAGCACAAATATGCAGAAGAAGTAATGAGAAAGTAACTATTGTTGTGGAGGAAATTCATAAATTCATAAATATCATAACAGACTACTTGGTACAATTACATGCAAAATATTTGTAAGACCCAGATGAAATGGATAATTTCCTTGCAAAACACAATTCATCTAAAATTGATCTCAGTAGAAATAGAAAACACAATTCATCTAAAATTGATCTCAGTAGAATAGAAGTAGAAATAATTTCCAAAAAATAAAGTTTTATTAAGGAACTACCCTATAAGAAAGTGTGATATCCATTAGATTTCACAGGAGAATTCTACCAAAATCCTTTAGAGAACAGAGTCCAAATTTTGCATATATTGTTTCACAGCACAGAAAATGAAGGAAACCTTCCAAATATACTTTATAAGCAAATGTAACACTGATATCTAAACCTGATAAAAATAGAACATAAAAAGGCCAATATTATTTATGAATGCTGATGCAGAAATCCTAAGTATTTCCCCATATTAATAGGTTTGAGAAGAAACATGATTACCTCCAGGAATTCATCATCCATTCTTAACTAAACTCTTATGAAAATACAAATGGATGGACACTTCCTTGATAAAACTACACAAATACTAGAAGAGGAGTGAATTCCTCTACAAACTAAGCATAGGAATAAGGTTTCCCAACTGTGACTAAAAAGCTAGATGTAATAAGATAAATAAATTTGACTACAGATTTACTAAACCTTTAGCATAGAAAAAAATCTTAATCAAAAGACAATGACAAAAATGGAAGGAAATCTTTGTAACAGAAGGCTAATGGCCATGATATACACAACATTTTTTAAAATGTAGGGAGTAAAGAACCAAGATGACTATAGAAAAATAAGCAAAAGATATAAACAGATATTTCAGGAAATGGTATATAAAAATGGCCCTTAAACTTATGAAAAGATTGCAGTTTCACTCGTAAAAAGAAAAATGCAAGCTAAATCTAAATTGAGATACCAT
Source organism: Mesoplodon mirus (assembly GCF_964341445.2). Taxonomy (NCBI): domain Eukaryota; kingdom Metazoa; phylum Chordata; class Mammalia; order Artiodactyla; family Ziphiidae; genus Mesoplodon; species Mesoplodon mirus. Next base: position 2,201,151 of record NC_138983.1, on the reverse strand, counting down.
TTTTTATCTATCAGATCCCACAAAAATTCAAAATCTTGATAACATACTCCTTTAGTGAGACTGTGTGGGGACAGTCTCACACTGCTGGTGTGAAATCGAAATGGCACCGGCCTTGTAGAGGGGAATTTGGCAATATTTAACAAAACTACATGTGTATTTATATTTCAACCTGACAATCCCACCTCTAGGAAATTACCTTAAGGATACACCTCCAATAATATGGAAAAAATATGCAGAAGATTATTCAGTGCAGCATTATTTGCAATTACAAAATATTAGAGGCTAACCAGAGTGCTGACCACAGAATGATGAGCATAGCTGCTATCCAGAAACTACCTACGCATACAAGTATAAGAGATTGGTTGAAAAGACTGTACTATGTACACACCAAGGAATATCAGGCAACTGTAAGAAAGGAAGAGAAAGCTCTGTATGAATGGAGATTGAGTGATTTCTAGGAGATACTGCTAGGCGACAAAAGCAAAGTAAAAAAGAGCATATACAGAAGACCACATTTTTTTGTAATAAAGAAGAGGAAATGAGAAAACTATGACATATGTTTGATAACACACACGCAATCACACACTACTGGTAACCAGAGAACACTGAAATTGGTTACCAACAAGAGGTGGGGAGAATTAGGATGGGAGGGGTATGGGAAGAAAGGACATTTCTCTCAGTAGACCTTTTTGTATACTTTTGACTTTGGAAGTAAATTAATGTTCTACGTATACAAAAAACAAAATTAAATCAGCAAGGTGTGGGATGCCTCTGGAATGGTGGAATGAGGACCTTGACAAAACTTCTCCCTAGAGAGCAATGACAAAATTGGACAAAATAAAAAAAAAAACCCAGTCATTTAAGAACTCCAGAAGTTACCCAAAGGCATATAACAAATTGAAAGGTGTTTATTCAAGAAAAAACTACTAAACCTTGGTAGGGACAGCAGGGTCTATGGCAGTTTAACTTGGGGCTGCTCCCATCTCCCCACCCAAGCTCAGTGGCACAGTAACCTTAAGAACTTTCAGTCTCAGTGCCAACAAAGAGGGATAACTTGATTTGGAGCTCCATGGAAAAATCCTTGCATTATTGTCAAACAGTAGTGATCTCAGTGGAAAATAATTGGGCAAGGCCAACATCACAGCTACTGAAGTCTGCAGTATTGGTTGGGGCAAGCAATAGACTAGAAAAACATTTTTGAAGGATCCCTGAAATCTGGAAGGCTGCACATCCTCTCAAGAGAGACCAGAGAGAACCCTTGTTATCATGTATCCTTGGCTGACTGTGAAACCCTGTGCAAGTAGAAAGTAAAAGCCAGGAAGACTTGTAAACTACCTGAATTTGAATGAATATCTCAACTCATACAAAGATCACCTCAGCAAATGGTAGAAGCCTCATTGGCTCAAGATGTTTCAACAAAACTGACCAATCAGCCTCACCACTAGGCTATGCAGATCCAGGGGTGACACCAAGGAAGCCAGGCTTAAAAACAAAAATGAGAATTAAAACACAAAAGCGAACACTGAGCAGAGACATCAGTGGCAATCTGCTGCATGACACACAGACTACATAAATAGTGCAGGCAAGGAATAAACGAGTCAACAAACACAACACCCAGCAACAACAATCACCCCTGGCTGGGGGGAAGAATGGGGACACAGAATGATCAAGGTTTAACCAAAATTTTTGAGACAGGCAAAGAAGCAAGGAGCGCAACCCTTAAACAGAAATAAAGAGCAGTCAATAGCAAGGATCCCTGAGAGAGCCTTCTTAGGCCAAGACTTCAAAGCAGCTTTTGCAAATCTGTTTGAAGAACTAAAAAAACAACAGTCACTGAATGAAGGGGAAGTATGATGACAGTGACTCATCAATGTAGAATATCAATAAAGAGACATGGATTATAAAGTAAACCAAGTAGAAATTCTGGAGTTGAAAGCACACCTTAGATGAAAAACTAGGGGGGCTAAACAGCAGACCTGAACTGGCAGAAGAAAGAAAGGATCAATGAACTTGAAGATACATCCATAAAGATGATTCATTCTGAAGAATATAAAAGGATGAAGAAAACTGAACAAAGCCTCTGAAGCTTGCTGGATACCATTAAGAGTGACAGTGTATGCATAATTAAAGTCCCTGGAAGGTGATAAAAGGGAAGAAAAATAGTATATGAAGAGATAATTTAGCATTAACCTGAAGCACACTGTTTTCAATTAAGATGCTTACTGTAATCCCCAGATTATACTAATAGGAAAATAACTTTGTAAATAGGAAAAAGAAACTAACAAAGAATGGCACACTAAAACATACCTATTAATACAACAGAACGCAGTAAAGGAGGAAGAAAACAACAAAATGAGAAGAGACATGAGACATACAAAATTAAGAGCAAATGGCACATGTAAATCCTACCATGTCAATAATTATGTTAACTATAAGTGAATTAAACCCTCACTAAAGAAGCAGAGATTGCCAGACTGCCTAGAACAAGAACCAAGTATATGTTGCCTACAATATATAAATTATATATTCAAAGACACAAATAGATTCAAAGAAAAAGGATGAAAAAAGATGACATGTAAACACTAAACACAAGAAAGCTGGAGTGGCTATACTAAATATCACACAATATATTTTAAAATAAACTATATTGGGGCTTCCCTGGTGGCGCAGTGGTTGGGAGTCCGCCTGCCGGTGCAGGGGACGCAGGTTCGTGCCCCGGTCTGGGAGGATCCCACATGCCGCGGAGCGGCTGGGCCCGTGAGCCATGGCCGCTGAGCTTGAGCGTCCGCACAGGGGGAGAGGCCACAGCAGTGAGAGGCCCGCGTACCGCAAAAAAAAAATAAATAAAAAATAAAATAAACTATATTCCTGGAGACAATGAGGAATTTATAATGATAAAAGGGTCAACTCATCAGGAAGAAATTAAAATTATAAGATAAAACTAAAAGTTATAAAGAAATAAAAATTATATATGCAACTAACAACAGTCCTAAAATACATGAAACAAAAAATGACAGAACTGATGAAAGAAATAGACAATTCAGCCATAATAGACAATTCAACAGTAAAATAATAGTATAGTTCAAGTTTTTTAATCAAGATTTTTATATCCTTTGACTTTCTATCTTGTTTTGTCAATTATTAAGAGTGGAGCACTGAACTATTACATAACTACTATTATTGAATGAGGCGGTGGGACATGGGCTATGTGGAACTCTGCTTAATGACCTCGTCTGTTCTGGTGTCAGGGACCCAATGAGAAGCTGAGTACTCTACGCGGCAGCGTGGTCCACTGGGGAGGTGATCTTACACCCAACTCAAAAGCAACAAGACAGTGTGAGTTGGTGCCCCCACTTTCACTGGGAAGATGTCAGTGGGACAAAAGGGAAGCTGAACTTCCACTCACCTGTCTACAATGAAGTAGTGTAAGGCACTGCCCTACATTTTCTGGAGTGGGATTGCTGGGGAGCACAGGGGGAAGCTGTATATGCATGCTCACCCAGCCCTCTTGCTACACCTCAACAGGAGAACTGTCTGCTAAAAACAGAACAAGAAACAAACAAATAACCAAAAAAAAAAAAAAAAAGCCACAATCACCACAACAAAAAAACAGAGCCAAATATTAAATTGGATCCAGAGTCTTATAATCTCTAAAATTTCCGGGGTACAACTGAAAATCACTTGTCATGAAAGAATCAGGATAGTCACAATATAAATGAAAAAAGATAATCAAGAGATGCCAAAACAAAAGTAAATAAAATGTTGGGATTATTTGAAAAGGACATTAAGAAGTCATCCTAAAAATGCTTTAATAAGCAATTACAAAGTTTCTTGACACAAATGAAAAAGAGGAAAATCTCAACAAAGAATCAGCAATTTCCATTTAAAAATGGAAATTATGGAACTGAAAAATACAGTAACTGAAAATAAACTCACTGGATGGATTCAATTGTAGACAATAGAATCTTAAACTTAAGGCTAGTCAATAGAATTCACTCAAGCTGAACAATAGAAAATAGACTGAAAATAAAAAGTGAACAGTCTCAGTGACCTGTTTAACCACAGGAAAAGACCTAACATTTGTATCACTGGAATTCCAAAGGAGAGGAGTGAGTGAAATAAAAACTGTATTCAAAGAAATAATGGCTGAAAACTCCCAAATTTAGTGAACGATAAGCTTACAGATTCAAGATGCTAAGTGAATACAAAGTATAAACCCAAATATACCCCCCAAAATCTATACCAAGACACATTATAGATATATGAAAACTAAAGACAAAAAATTTTTTTTGAAAGAAGAGAAATGGCACAATATTTTTAGAGGGAACACTGATTTGAACAGCAGTGGATTTCTCATCAGAAAACATGGAGACCAGCAGAAGTGGCATAACATTTTTCAAATATTAAAGAACTGTCAACTGTAAATTCTACAATCAGCAAAATATACTTCAGGAATGAAGGGGAAATAGACATTTCAGAAGAAGGGAAACAGAATTTGTTGCTAGCAAGCCTACCCTTAAAGAACGGCAAAGGAAAGTTTACAATCTAACATGGTGCTTAATGGATGAGAAGGAAATACTTAAAGACAATTGTATTTTTTAAATGGTGAGGATAAAAGAAACTAAATGGAAGTAAGGTTTCAATACTTCACTCAAAGAAGTAAAGCACTGATATCAGTAAGTTATGATAAATTACATATTTATACTCAATACCTAGGGCAGTTACTAAGAAAACCATACAAAACTTCTTACTCCCAAACACTGCAGACATCAAAAGGATAATAAGGGAATATGTCAAACAATTCTACGTACACAAGTTCTGCCGACTTAGATGAAATAGACCAATTCCTCAAAAAGCACAAATACCCACTATGAAATATTTGCCAATTATATATCTGATAAGGGGCTAATATCCAAAACATATAAAGAATTCATACAACTCAATAACAACAACAAAAACCAATCCTATTAAAAATGGGCAGGGGAATTCCCTGGAGGTCCAGTGGTTAGGACTCTGCACTTTCACCGCCATGGGCCTGGGTTCAATCCCTGGTCAGGCATCTAAGATCCCACAGGCTGCATGGCACAGTCAAAAACAAACAAACAAACAAAAAAAAAATGGGCAGAAGATCTGAATAGACATTTTCCCAAAGGAGACTAAAGGATGGCCAACAAGTACATGGAAAGATGCTCAACATCATTAATCATCAGGGATATGCAAATCAAAACCACAATAAGACTTCACCTCATACCTGTCAGAATGGCTATTATCAAAAAGAGAAGCAATAGCAAGTGTTGGTGAGGATGTGGAGAAAAGGGAAATTTTGTGCACTGTTGGTGGGGTTATAAATTGGTGCAACAGTATGGAAAACAGTATAGAGGTTCCTCAAAAAATTAAAAATAGAACTACCATACGATCCAGGAATTCCACTTCTGGGTATTTATCCAAAGAAGATGAAAACACTAACTCAAAAAGACATGTGCACCCCATGTTTACTGCAGCATTATTTACGATAGCCAAGAAAACAACTTATATCCATTGATGAATCGATGGATAAAGAAGTTGTAGTATATATGTACAATGGAATATTATTCATCGATAAAAAGCAATGAAATCTTGTCATTTTCAACAACATGGATGAAGGGCATTATACTAAGTGAAATAAGTCAGACAGAGAAAGACAAATACCTTTTGTATGATCTTTCTCACATGTGAAATCAGACACAAAATGAAACAACAAAAGCGAAGTTCACAGGTACAGAGAACATATTGGTGGTTTTCAGAGGAGGGGTGGGGAGGTGGGAGAAATGAGTGAAGGGGAGGTCAAAAAGTAAAAAGAAAAACAAATTTAGATTTGCAACTAACATATAAAGACAAAGACAATCATCCAGGAGATACATCCAACTAATAGGAATTCTAGAAAGAGAGTGCAGAGAAAATATTAAAAGGGAGGAAATTAATAAATAAAACACTGATTTCTCAGAGTAGAGAGATGTGAGAGTCTTCAGATTAAAAGGGCTCACTCACCAGGTGTCTAGCAAAACAGATAAGGGATAAAACACCCCACTTCTGGGCTTATTGTTGTGACATTTTAAAATGCTAAGCATAAATTAAGGGGGAAAAACTAAGCTTCCAGAAAGCAGGTCACTAACAGAGGAATGAGAATAACATTAGCAACCTCCCAAAAAATTTTTAAAATAAAATATTATCAAATGGAATTCAGCAATATATGAAAAGAATTATACACCGTGACCAGTGGGATTTATTCTAGGAATGCAAAATTGGTTCAGTATTCAAAATCATTCAATGTAATGCACCAAATTAACAGGTAAATACTAAAGATTACATGATCATATCAACTGATACACACAATTCATCTGACAAAATCCACCTTTTCATGATAAAAACTCAGAAACAATAGAAATAAAAGGGCACCTTCTCATTTTGATAAACACCATCAACCAAAAGAAACTTTATCTAACATCATACTGAATGGTGAAAGACTGAATGAGTTCCCCTTAAGATTGAGAAGAAGACAATGATGTTCACTCATCATTCCTATTCAACATACTACTGGAAGTAATAGCCACTTCAATAGCACAGGAAAAGTCAATAAAAGGCGTACGTACAGGAAAAGAAAAAATAAAACTGTCACTATTTGAACATGACATCATAGCAAAAATGCTAAAAGCCAAAGACAAGGAGAAAATCTTGAAAGGAGCAAGAGAAAAAAGGGAAAACCAACAAAACTAACATGACTTTACATCAGAAAAAGAAATGGAACCCAAGAGCAGCGGGGTTACATAATCAAAGTGTTTAAAGACAAAAAATTAACAATCTTATATCCAGAAAGACTCTTTTGAAAGGAAGGCAAAATAAAGACATTCCCAGATAGACAAAAACAGAGAATTTCTTGTTACCATACCTACTTTATAAGAACTACTGAAGAAAGGTTTTCAGTGACACCAGACAGTAAATTGAATTCACACATATAAGAAAACAAAAAGCATCCCTAAAGGCAATTATGTAATTATACAATATAAATTCATATTTCTTCCTATTTCTTCTAACTGAATTGTAAAGCAACTGTATAAAACAACAGGTATTTAGTTGTATCGTTGGACCTGAACCATACAGAAATGTAAAATATTTGTCTTTTTTTTTCTTTTTTAAGTTTTAGAGTATTTTATTATAGAGCAATCAAAACAGAAACAGCACAACACAATAGAACAGAAGCAACACAATGGAACAACATCCAGTGTTTGTAATAGAAAAAACTTAAAACAATTCAAACCCCTTAAACAAGATAATGTATAAAAGAAAGTGATATACATTCAGAGGATTGAAATCAAATCAACTAGAGCTATATGTATCAACCTCATTAAATTATAAAAACATAATAGAAAGTGAAAACGGCAAGTATTAAAAGGATATTTACAGGGCTTCCCTGGTGGCGCAGTGGTTGAGAATCTGCCTGCCAATGCAGAGGACACGGGTTCGAGCCCTGGTCTTGGAAGATCCCACATGCTGCGGAGCAACTAAGCCCGTGTGCCACAGCTACTGAGCCTGTGCGTCTGGAGCCTGTGCTCTGCAACAAGAGAAGGCCGCGACAGTGAGAGGCCCGCACACTGCGATGAAGAGTGGCCCCCGCTTGCCACAACTAGAGAAAGCCCTCGCATAGAAACGAGACCCAACACAGCCAAAAATAAATAAATAAATTCATTTAAAAAAAAGAGGATATTTACAGTATAGTACAATTTACCTATATTTTTTTAATAATGCAAAAAACTACATATTGTTTAGTGAACATGCATAGGGTGTAATATGATGAAAGCATACACAAAAATGATAATCCTTGATGAAGAGAAAAAGTATCAATACCAACTCAAAGTAGGTTGGTTGTTGCAATGCTGAACTGTGCTAAAGAAATTTCAGCAGTTGGTAATTTGAATCCAAAGTAACAAAAGAATAGGGTCAAATATGTTAATTGAGGTTAATCAGACAAACACTATAAATATATACTTGCTTTTCTTTTTATAAGACATAAAGTTATATAAAGTAATCATTATTACACTGTATTGCTGGGTTTATAACATACATAGATGTAATATGTTTAACAATAATACCACAGAAATGGGTAAAACAGAATAAAGCAATATAGGAATAACATCTGTATATAACTGGGATTAAGTTGTATAAATCTGAAGTAGATTCTGATAAGTTAAATGTATATTATAACTATAAGAACAACTACTAAGGAAACAACTCAGTCGAAAATAACTAAAGAAACTAAAAATTTATATTTAGAAATATTCAGTAAATGTAAAAGAAAGCAGTAAAGGAGAAATAGAGGAACAAAAACTACATGAAACAGAAAACCAAAAGTAAAACTGCAAACAAATCCAACTATATTAATAATATTAAATGTGAATGGATTAAACAATCAAAAGGTAGAGCTTATCAGACTGCTTTATCCAACTATATGCTGGAAGCATACTTTAGATTCAAACATACAAACAGACTGAAAGTAAAAGGATGGAAAAAGATATATCATGCACACAGCAACCACAAGATACTTTGAGTGCTGTATTAAAATGAGACAAAGTAGACTTTAAATAAAATGTTACTAGTATTAAAGAGGGACATTTTATAATGATAAAAGTCAATTCATCAGAAGATATAACCATTACAAACTTATATGCACGTAACAATATAGCACCAAAACACATGAAGCAAAAATTCATAGGCCTGAACAGAGAAAGAGCAAATTCAACAATACTTGGAGGCTTCAATACCCCATTTTCAATAATGTATAGATCAAATAGGCAGAAGATCAATAAAGAAATAGAAGATATGCACAACACTATAAACCAACTAGACCCCACAGAACACTACAAACAGCAACCATAGAAATATACAGTCTTTTCAAGTGAACATGGTACATTCTCCAAGATGGACCATATGCTACACCATTAAACAAACCTCAATAAATTTTAAAGGACACTATTAATAAAGAGTATGTTTTCTGAGCACAATAGAATAAAAGTAGAACTCAATAACAGAAAGAAACTTGGGGGAACACAAAAATATGTGGAATTTAAACAACACACTCTTAAATAACCATGAATCAAGTAAGGATTCACAAGGAAAATTAGAAAATACTTTGAGATGAATGAAAATGAAGGCACAATGTACCAGAATTTATGGGATATGGTTAAAGCAGTGATAAAAGAGGCTTTTATGGCTGTAAATGCCCACATTAAAAAAGACAGTAGACCTCAAATCAATAACTTAACTTTCCACTTTAGGAGGCTGGAAGAAAAAAGAAGAAAAAACTAAACCTAAAACAAGCAGAAGAAATGAAATACTAAATATCAGAGTGGTAGTTAATGAAGCAGAGGATAGAAAAATAATAAAGTCAACAAAACCAAAAGTTGGCTATTTGAGAAGATGAACAAAATTGACAAACCTTTTGCTAGACTGATGACAGAAGAAGACTCAAATTACTAAAATCAGGAATGAAAGAACTTTACAGCTAACCATACAGAAATAATAAGGATTATAATAAATACTCTGAACAATTTTGTGTCAATAAATTACACAACTTAGATAAAATGGACATATTCCTAGAAAGTAAAAAACTACTAATTATAAGTAGAAAATTTGAATAGACCTATAACAAATAAAGAAATTTAATTAGTAATCAAAACCCTACACACAAAGAAAAGCCCAGCAGGCCCAGATGGCTTCACTGGTATACTCCACCAAAAATTTAAAGAATTAATACGAATTCTTTACAAACTCTTCCCCCACCAAAAACAAACACAGAAGAGGAGGAATCAGTTCCCAACACATTCTTGAGACCAGTATCACCCTGCTACCCAAACCAGACAAAGATATAACATGAGGAGAGAACTACAGACCAATAACTCTTATGAAAATAGGTGCAAGATGCTCAACAGAATACTAGCAAATAAAATACAGCAATAGATAAAAAGGATTATACACTATGACCAAGTGGGATTTATTCCAGGAATGTAAGGTTGGATTAACAACTGAAAATCTAATGCACCATATCAATAAAATAAAGGACAAAAACTACACGATTATCAAAGAAAGAAAAGACACAGAAAAAAGCATCTGATAAAATTCAACACACTTACATGATGGAAAAAAAAAAGCATTCAATATACTAGAAATAGAAAGGAACTTCCTCAGCCTCATAAAAGGCACCTATTTAAAAACCATAGCTAACTTCATACTTAATGGTGAAAGACAAAATGCTTTCTTTTTAAGATCAAGAATAAGACAAAGATATCTGCTCTCACCACTTCTACTCAGCATTGTATTGGAGGTTCCATCCATGACAATTAGGCAAAAAAAGAAATAAAAGGCATCCAGTTAGGAAAGAAAGAAGTAAAACTATCTCTATTCACAGATGACATGATTTTATATATAGAAAATCTCAAGGAATCCACTAAAAAATGATTGTAACTAATAAATGAGTTTAGCAAGGTTGCAAGATCAGTATCAATTATATTTCTACACACTTTCAATAAAACAGAAAATGAAATTAAGAAAACATGACATAAAGCATAACAATGTGAATGTACTTAATGCCACAGATATGTACAGTTAAAAATGGTTAAAATGGTACATTTTATTTTATATGTATAATTTTTTACCACAATAAAGAAAGAAAAAATTCAGGAATAAATTTAAGAAGTGCAAAATATATACTCTGAAAACCATAAAACCTCATTGAAAGAAAGTATCTAAATAAACAAAAGGCATTCCATGTTCATGGATTAGAAGACAATATTGTTAAGATGGGGGTACTCCCCAATTGATCCGCAGTTTGAACATAATCCTTACCAGAATCCCAGCTGGCTTCCTTATAGAAATTGACAAGTGGATTCTAAAATTCATATGGAAATTCAAATGACCCAGAATAGCCAAAACAATCTTGAAAAAGAATGAAGTTGGTGGATTCACACTTCCCAGTTTCAAAACTTACTACAGAGTGTTCGAGACAGTGTAGTTATTGGCATAAAGTAAGACACAGATGAATGGTACTGTATGAGAGTTTAAAAAAATAAAGCTTTGTGTCTGTGGTCAATTGATTTTTGACTAGGATGCCAAGGTCATTCAGTGGAGAAAGAATAGTCTTCTGAACAAATGGTGCTGTAACACCATGAAAAAAATAAAGTTGGACCATTGCCTCATACCATATACAAAAATTAACTCAAAATGTGTCAAAGACCTAAATATAACAGATAAAGCTATATAAATCTCTTAGAAGAAAACGTAAAAGTAAGTCTTCATGACCTTGGTTTGGCAACACTTTCTAAGCTATAACACCGAAAGCAGAGGCAACAAAAGAAAAAAATAGGTATACTGGACTTTATCAAAATTAAAAGCTTTTGTGCTTCAAAAGATATAAAGAAAGTGAAAAGACAACCCACAGATGGGAGAAAATATTTGCAAATCATAAATCTGATAATGGACTTGTGGCTAGAATATATGAGGAATTCTTACATTTCAAAACCAAAAAACAAAGATCCCAATTTTTAAAAATGGGTGAAGAATAGACATTTCTTCAAAAAGAGATACACAAATGGTCACGTTAGTCACAGGCAAATGCTAGTCAAAATCACAATGAGATTCCATTTAACACATACTAAGATGGCTATAATAGTAAATTTTAAAAGATAATAACAAGGCGAGGATATGGAGAAATTGTACAGTGTTCATACATTGCTGATATGTAAAATGGCACACTCACTTTGGAAAACTGTTGGTTTCTAAAAAAAAAAAACATTAAACATAGCACTAATTTGACTCGGCATTCCTCTCCCACATATGTACCCAAGAGAAACGAAATCATATGTCCACCCAAATAGATGTACACAGACATTCACAGCAGCATTATTCCCAAGAGTCAAGAGGTGGAAGCAACCTAAATGCCTATTAACTGATGAATGGATAAATAAAATGTGGTATATCCATACAATGGACTATTATTCAGCTATAAAAAGAAATGAAGTACTTTTCCATACTGTAACATGGATGAATTGAAAACATTATGCTAAGGGAAAGAAGCCAGTCACAGAGGACCACGTACTATATGATTTCATTTTTACGAAATGTCCAGAATAGGCAAATCCATTGAGACAGAAAGTAGATTAGTTGTTGCCTAGGACTTAAGTGGATGGAATGAGGGGTTGGGAGGTAATATTTGAAGGGTACTGGGTTTCTTTTGGGGGTAATGAAACTGTCCCAAAACAGACTGTGGTGATGGTTGCACAACCCTGGGAATATACTTATAACCGTCGACCTGTACACTTTAAAAGGGATGAATTGTATGGTACATGAATTATATATTAATTACAGCTGTTGCTAAAAACACTGTTGGAGAAAATATTCAGGGTCTACGGTTAGGCAAAGAGTTCTTAGACCTAACATCAAAGGTGCAATCCATTACAAGGATAAACTGGACTTCATCAAAATTAAAAGGAATCTGTTAAAAGGATGAAAAGGAAAGCTACAGATTGGGCAAAAATATTTGCAAACCACAAATCTGACTTTGGACTAGTATCTGGAATATATAAAGACTTCTCAAGACTCCATGTTTAAAACTAATCCAGTTGGAAAATGGGCAAATGATAGGAACAAATATTTCACTGAATAGTATATACAAATGGCAAATAAGCACATGAAAGGATTTTCAGTATCACTAGCCATTGGGAAAATGCAAATTAAAACCACAACAAGACAGTGCCACACACCTATGAGAATAGGTCAGATGAAAAATTGTGTCAACACCAGAGGCTGACAAGGACGCAGAGAAACTGCATTGCTCATACATTGCTGCAGGGAACATAAAATGGGAACGGCCACTTGAGAAAAGTTTTGCAGTTTCTCAAAAAACAAACAAACAAAAAACTAAACATGCAACTACCACGCAACTCAGCAAATACACTCTTGGGCTTTTGTCCCAGAGAAATGAAAACTTATGTCCACACAAGAACCTGCACACGGGTGTTTACACCAGCTTTACCTGTGTATCAGTCTCCTATTGCCGCTGCAATATATTACCACAAACAGTGGCTTAAAGCAATACAGATTTACTCTGACAGTTCTCGAGGCCAGAAGTCTGACATTAATCTTATGGGACTAAAAAAATTCCTGGCAGAGCTTCCCTGGTGGCGCAGTGGTTGAGAGTCCACCTGCCAATGCAGGGGACACGGGTTCGTGCCCCGGTCCGGGAAGATCCCACATGCCGCGGAGCGGCTGGGCCCGTGAGCCATGGCCGCTGAGCCTGCGTGTCTGGAGCCTGTGCTCTGCAACGGGAGAGGCCACAACAGTGAGAGGCCTGCGTACTGCAAAAAAAAAAAAAAAAAAAAATCCCTGGCAGGGTTGACTCCTTGCGGAGCCCCTTGGGGAGCATCCGTTACCATGCCTTTTCTTCTGGGAGCCAAGTGCATCCCTTAGCTCATAACCCTGTCCTCACACCACACTGCATCTTCTCCCCTGCTTCCAACATCATATCACCTTTCTCTTCTATAGTCACATCCCCCTCTGCCTCCTCATATGGAAGGATGCTTGTGATGACACTGGGCCCACCTGGATAAGGCAGGATCATCACCTCTCCATCTCAAGATGCTGAATTTAAGCACATCTGCAGAGCCTCCTTTGCCAGATAAGATGACAGTCACAGCTTCTAGGAACTAGCACTCGGATACTTCAGGGGCCATGACTCAGCCCATCACGATCTGTCACAGTCCCAAACTGCAAATGACTCACACGTCCTTCAACGGGCAGCCGGCTAAACAACTGCGGTCCATCAACACCATGGGATTCTACTCAGCAATAAAAAATAAGTGACCTATTGATACACGAAACAACTTGAACCTTAAGAGAAGCATGTAAGGCAAAAGAGCCAACCCCAAATGTCACATGCTGTGTGATTCCACTTACATAACATCCTTGAAATTACAAAATTGTAGAACTGGAGAACAGATTAGTGATTTCAAGGGACTAAAGAGGGATGGGAGTGGGAGGGAAGTGGGTGTGGCTATAAAGGGGCCACCACCAGGGATCCTTGTGGAGATAGAAATGTTCTGTATCTTGACTGTCTCATTGTCAATGTGCTGATTGTGACCCTTGAACCATGGAGGGGTTAGGGACGTCGACCTGCTGGGCAGTCAAAAGTCCACTTACAACTTTGGAGTTGGGTCTCCAATCTGCAGTTCTGCATCTGTGGATTAATGAACTATGGAGAGTGTAGTACAGTAGCATATATTTATTGAAAAAATATCCATATATAAGTGGACCTGTGTGGTTCAAACCTGTGTTATTCAAGGGCCAACCGTTTTAGAAGATGTTACCACTGGGGGAAACGGTGTACAGGGCACATGGGATCTCTCTGTATTGTTTCTTATGATTGCATGTGAATGTCTAAAACTACAAAGTTTAACTTTATTAATGGGCAAAAGATCTGAATAAACATTTCATCAAAGAAAATATATATCACTGGCCAATAAGCACATGAAAAAATTCTCAGCATCATCAGTCATTAGGGAAATGCAAATCAAAACCCACAATGAGAGAACACTTCACCCCTGAGAGGATGGCTATAGTAAAGGAGATGGACAATACCAAATATTGGTAGGGAGGTGGAGGAAGAGGAACTCTCACAGCTTGCTGGAGGGAATGGAAAATGGTACATCCAATTTGGAAAACAGTTTGGCAATTCTTCAAAAACTTAAACATACAGTTACCATTTGACTCAGCAATTCTACTTCTAGGTATCCGTCCATGACAAACGAAAGCACATGTCCACACGAAGACTTGCACATGAACATTCATGGCCACATTATTTATCAATATAATACCCCAAAGGTGGAAACAACACAAACATCCCTCCACTGGTGAATGGATAAACAAAATGTGTTCTACCCATACAAGGGAATACTTTTTAGCAATAAAAAGGAATGAAATCCTTTAATGTGCTGTGATTTGGATGAACCCCAAAAATATGCTTGAAGAAGCCAGAAGAGAAAAGATTACATTTTATATGATTCCATATATATGAATTGTCCAGAGTAGGCAAATCTACGGAGACCACTAGGAAGTACATTTGTGGTTGCTGGGAGTGGGAAGAGGAATGAACTATAAATGGGCATGATGGATCTTAACGGCGGGGTGGGAGACGTTCTAACCCTAGACTGCAGAGATTGATGGTACAAGTCAGTAAATTACTAAAATTACACTGAAAATGGGTAAATTTTATGGTATGTAAATTATTCCTTAATAAAGCGTTTTTAAAAACAAGTTTAAAAAAAAGAGAAATGTATACCCAACTAATTTTCAAATGAGTAACATAACCACATTGAAAAGACAGAGGAGGAGGGAGAGGAGAAATCACTAATCCAAGGTGTTTGAAACTATAGTATTTGACTATGTACCCTGAGTCTTGAGCGGGGTGATGTAGAGAGTTACAAACAGATCATGGACGCTTTTCAGTAGGTTTGATTTTGTAGTGATGAGGACCAAGCAATTAAGAAAGTATTTTAGATGCGCTGTAGGCTGAGCAATGAGTCTCTGTGTTGACGTGGCTGGGAACCAGGCATCTCACTGTGGACAAGGGGCTTGCAAATAAGGAATAAGCCAGTACGGACGGAGGAGAATTAGAGACACTGGTATGGACCCAAGATTTCTAAAGTGTGCAAATGCTTCTGTGTGTGCATGTCTCTGTGTCCATGTCTACGTATGTAAGGACAACGCATATTTACATGTGCGTGTATATGCATACATTTCCTTAACTCTGTGCACAGAAAGGGCCTAGAAGAAAAGATACCTAACAGCAGTAAGCATACACAATGCCCAGATTTTGGTGTCTAGTGATTTCATTCTCCATTAAAAGGAACCAAGGCTCCTGGGAAAACTGGCTGATTCTAGGGCTGGGGCAGAGCCCAAATCTTGTTATACCAGAACATAAGGAACTGCTAAAAGCAAACAAACAACAACAAAACACATGTCAGACGGACACAGATGCCAGCTTGAAGGGTCTTCCACTGGCCAAATCTGGGACAATTTGAATATCAAAATAAGGACAGTAAAGAATTATAATAAAAAACCCATAAGCCCATGCATATAGACAATCAATCAACAGAAATAAATAAGTGGAAGAGAAGAGAGGTTCCTTCTTACAGGAGAATGTTGAGATATTTTCTCTTGGAATACCATTCTGGTGAGACAGTATTTTTTTTTTCTTCAGTACTTCTGTGGAAGGGGCAGTGGGGTTGGCAAATCAGCATTTTGCAACCACCATAATAAAGTCTGGTTCAGGAAAGCCTCTAAATCTGGGAGGCATTTTTTGATAAGGAGCCAGATTATTTGCATAGCCTCAAAGTATGTCCCCCAGATTGTTTGTTGGTTCCAAGGCAAAAGAGTGTAACTGTTTAGCAAAACAACTGGACAATGTTTCCAGCGGGTGATTAAAGTTAGGGGCAGATGCCATCGTGTGCTTCGGGGATGGGACACCCCCAGGAGGACACCACATCACGTTGGAAGTGTGCGCATTGGGAACGCGCAACCTGAATCTGACCATGAGGAAACATCAGAGGTGCCTGCCCCCAACCCAAAGTAGCGGGGCTGTACCCTTCAAAAATGTCCATGTCATAAAAGACAGAAACTGGAAATGTTCCACGTTAAAGGAGGCCAAAGAGACATGACAACTAAAGGCAATACCGACCCCGGGATGGATCCTGCCTTGGAGGGAAAAAATGCTACAAAGGATATTGTCATGTCAACTGGCAAAGCTGGGAAACCGATGTTAGACTGGGTAAAGGACTGCATCAACGTTTAATTGCAGAGTTTGATAACCATGCTAGAGCTTTAAAAGGGGGCATCTTTATTTTTCAAGAAATACGCAACAAAATGTTTAGGGGCAGACGGGTGTAGAGTATGCAACTTACTCTCAAATGGTTCAGAAAAAAAGTGTTATGCGAATATACATATAGAAAGGGGGTACAAATGATCAAATAAATGGGGCAAAATGTTAACAATCAGTGAATCAAATCTTAGTGAAGGGTCTGTGTTTTCTAGCTCATTCTTACTCTTACAATTTTTCTGTAATTAAAAATTACTTCCAAATAAACAGCTGAAAAAAAGCCCCCAAACCCTGAGGCATTCACAGTGGTTCTCTACTGGGTGTGACTTTGCCCCCCAGGGGACATTTAGCAACATCTGGACATTTTGGTTGTCATAACCCAGGGATGCTACAAAACATCCTACAACGTTAGCCCCCTCAACAAAGAATGATCTGGCCCCAAACTTCAACAGTGTCACAGCGGAGGAACCCTGCCCTACTCGGCTGACAGGATGGAAAATCGTTCTGCCAGTGGTGGCTGACAGAGTGCCCTTGAGGAAGGCAACCTGGCAGCACCCACTGAAACGAATAATGCACCTAATACCTGTGTTACGGGCTAAGTCGTGGCCCCCAGATTTCATATGTTGAAGCTCTAAACATCAGTACTTCAGAATGTGACTGTATTTGGAGACAAGCCCTTTCAAGAGGTGATTAAGTTAAATGAGGCTGGTGTCCTTATAAGAAATTAGGACATACAGACGCCAGAGATACACACACAGAGGAAAGACAACGTGAGGACACGGTGAGAAGGCAGCCATTTCCAAGCCAAGGAGAGAGTCCCCAAGAGAAATCAACCCTGCTGACACCTTGATCTCAAGCGTCCAGCCTCCAGGACTTTCATATTTCTGTGGCTTCAGCCACCCAGTCTGTAGTATTTTGTTATGGCAGCCATAGCAAACTAATACATCCTGGAAATTATCATAGAAAGAAAGGTGCAGTAGCCCTCCATTATCCATGGGGGATATCTTCCAAGACCCCGAGTGCATGCTTGAAACCGTGGATTATATCAAGCCCTGTGTATGTTTTATCTTATACACACATACCTAAAGTTTACATATATATATATATATATATATATATATATATAACTATAGTTGATTTACAATAGTTATATATATAAAACTATAGTTGATTTACAATATTGTGTAGTTTCAGGTGTACAGCAAAGTGATTCAGTTATATATAGTTATTTGTTTTCTTTTTCTGATTCTTTTCCATCATAGGTTACTATAAGATAATGAATATAGTTCCCTGTGCTATACAGTAAATCCTTGTTTATCTATTTTATATATAGTGGTGTGTATCTGTTAATCCTATACTCCTAATTTGTCCCTCCTACCCCTTTCCCCTTTGGTAACCATGTTTGTTCTCTATGTCTGTGAGTCTGTTTCTATTTTGTAAATAAGTTCATCTGTATTATTTTTTTAGATTCCACATATAACTGATATCATATAGTATTTGTCCTTCTCTGACTTACTTCACTCAGTATGGTGATCTCTGGGTCCATCCATGTTGCTGCAAATGGCATTATTTCCTTCTTTTTTATGTCTCAGTAATAATCCACTGTGTATGTATACCCCATCTTCTTTACCCATTCATATGCTGTTGGACATCTAGGTTGCTTCCACATCTTGGCTATTGTAAATAGTGCTGCTATGAACATTGGGGTGCAATGCATCCTTCTGAATTAGAGTCTTCGTCTTTTCCAGATATATGTCCAGAATGGGACTGCTAGAGCATATGGTAACTCTGGTTTTAGTCTTTTAAGGAACCTCCATACTAAAGTTTTATATTTATATTTAAATTATATCGTAATTTAGATAAAGTTTAATTTATAAATTAGCCACAGTAAGAGATCAGCAATAACACAGAACAATTATAACACACTGTAGTAACAGTTATGTGAATGTGGTCTCTCTCAAAATATTTTACTGTACAAATGTAATGCCTTTCCCATGTGAAGCAAGGATCATGCACTATGGCCGTAACTTTTGCAGTTTGACTTGTGACTGCAAAACTAGCACAGAGTTCTTTCTCCTTCGCTCTTTCACAGACAGAAGATTCATTCGTACCATAGATCTCAGCAGTCTCAGCATACAACTATTTTTTTCTTTCCTTAAAAAGCTGAGAACTTTCACCTTTTCACTTAAAGGAAGCACTTTACAGCCCCTCTCCGTCCTATCTAAATAGCCAGAGTCACTCCTCATGCTTTTGGGGGCCATTATGATGTAAAACAAGGGTCACGTGAACACAATCACTGCAATACACGGACAGTCGATGTGACAACCAAGACAGCTCCTAAGTCACTAAAGGGTGGAATGCACCGGACAAAGGGGCGATTCATATCCTGGGGGGGCAGAACAGGGCCGCATGAGATTTCATCACGCTACTCAGATTGGCACACAATTTAAAACTTATGGATTGTTTACTTCTGGAAATTTCCATTTAATATTTTTGGACCATGGTTGACCGCAGGTAACTGCAACTGTGGAAAGTGAAACCACAGATCATGGGGGACTACTGTACTTGTACGTAGGGAAGTCGGGCTCAAGGGAGGTTTTTAGAAAATCGGCCAAAACCTGATGCAAAATGGATTCTCAGCAACAGAGAGCACTGTGGCATGTGCATAGCACGGGGAATGAAGGAGAGGTGTACATTTTAGGACGAATTGTTCCAGCGTCTTTGGAGGGAGTCTTATATGATATGATCCCATATGTTTGGAAATCAATGATAAACCCTTATAGTATCATGTATACTGAGTTCATCATATATTATGAGCACTGGGAAAAACATGAGAATAAATCTTAGATCATTAACGTAAGTTGCAGAGGTAAGGCAACCAAGCAAATGTGAGGGAAAAAAAAAAGGACAGCACAAAAACATACACATTATACACATGTGTAGAGTTACAGGTGTATGATAAAGTAATAAAAGTGAGAAAGCTTAAAAGAAAGACCAGCCCTGAGATTTGTGGCACAGGGATCCAGGTGGAATGCAGGCTATTTGGCAGGGGAGGGTAAGGGAGGGTCAGGGCAGAACCCAGAGACACCAGAGTGCTGGCTACATACAGGCCCTGGGTGGGCACCTGCATATCTTAGCTTACTCGGTCAACACAATAATCCTGGGAGCAGCCCTGTTAGGATCCTGATTTCATGGATGCAGAAACTGAGGCAAAGAGAAGGCAGTAGTTTGCCCAGGGTCACACAGGAGAAAATGGCAGAGCTGGGCTTTGGCCCCAGGAAGGTTGACTATTGGGCTGTGCTCGAAACCAGTCCATAAATTTGCCACTTGACTTTTTAAAACATACGTGTAAAGGAAGGATTTAATTTTCCCATTTCAGAATTTGGCAGATGTGTTGGGTTAAAAAAAATAATAAGAATAAAGAAGGTTGGAACATATCTGAATGATGCAGTGAATAAGTATATATGTATGTATATATGTATGTATGCATAATCCATCTCTACATAAATTTTATCTGTTGTATACAAAAAAGTTCATGTCCTACAAATAAAATATATAATTTCTTATATATTTAAGAAAATATCTCTTCTTAAGTTAGGTTCATGGAACATTTACAAAAGCAATAATTTTATTTTCGTACTTGGACACAAAGAAAATCTTCATTAAAAAAGTAGAGATTTCACAGGCCACATCCTCTCACTGTAAGCCTGTTAAATTGGAAATAAATCCCAGTGATAAAAAATATACTGCTTAAAAACTAAGAAAACATTTCTTAAAAGAACTCTAAAGAGTAAATCAAAACACAAAATAAAAACTACCAATAAAGCAATGAAAAGGAACATATTTCATAGTAAGATCTATGTGTCATAGCTAACGCTGCAATCAGAGGAAAATTTATAACCTTTACAATGCCTTTTAGAAGAAAGACTTTAAATAATCGTACTGTTACTCTTAATTAAATTACAAATGAATAAAGTTAACCAGGAAGAGGGAATTAATAGACATAAAAGCCCAAATTGGTGAAATAGAAAACAAAAATAGCAAAAAGGTGGTTTTCTGATAAGATAATAAAAGTGTAATAAATAAAAAAGATAACTCTCTCATGAACTTGATTAAAGAAAAAGAGCAAAACTATAAAAGCTCAGGCAAGAAAAAGAAAAGAGATGAGAGATACAGAAGACATAAAATCACTAAAAGAGAAAATTAGTTGCTACCAAGTGGCAACATAAATGAAACCCTTGAGGAGTTAAATAGCAATGAATAAATTACCCCAAAAGGTGCAGTAAATTTACTTAAAGCAAGTTACCATAAAACAGAGTAAGAGGAGATTAAAGGTCTCCTTTAAAACATGTACCAGGCCCAGACGGTTTTACAACTTAGTTCTAATATTTAACCTTTAAAGAGAAGGTAATTCCAGTGTTCTTCAAACCGCTCCAGGACACAGAGGAAGGCAGACAGAGTTCACTTTTGTAGCACATTTGTATTCGCACACACATGATGGCAGATTTCCTGCTCGTTTGAACCTGAGGCCCTGTTATTTCTAGGATCAGGTATCAGGGATGTCTTTCATCAACACTGAGAATACAGTTTCACAGTCCTAATGGCTATTTAATGGATGCATGACACCTTCTTTAAGCAGACCTCTACCGATGGGTATGTTGGTGGTTTGCTGCCTTTTGCTATTTAACAATTGCAGAAATCAGGATCCCGGTAACGGATCATTTTGCAAACGTGCGCTGTCAGTGTAGAATAAATTTCTGCAAGGATTTGAAGGGCATGTGCAACTTTCATTTCATTGAAATTATCTCATTTGTCTCCGTCGAAGTTGTATCAACTTAATCTTCCAACATCAGTGACTGAGGTGGAGGGTTTCCCTGTACGTTCACCTATCAAACTCTTTAATATTGAATAATCAGATAGGTTTAAAAATCTCATGGCTTTAATTTGCATTTCTTGTATCATAATCAAGGTTCTCAGCATCTTTTCTGAGAACTGTCTTTGTACCTTTTATTCTTTTGTCTTCATGATTTACAAGAGTTTCTTAATATATTGATGAAATTAGCCCTATATCTATGATATGAGTGGTAACTATTTTCCCCAGGATATAATTTTTAAAAATTATTTTTCGCATTTTGTGCTATGCAAAATATTTTTATTTTCTATATTTTTTTCATTAAGGCATAACTGATGTATAATAAAATGCACGTTTAATGTATACAATTTAGTAACTTTTTCCCCACAATTTAGTAACTTCTGACATACAATTAAACCATTGTCACAATGTGTTGAACATATCCATCACCCCCCAAAGTTTCCTTGAGCCCTTCTGTACTCCTCCTCCCAACACGGTCCCTGTCCCCCCCACCCCCCTCCCAAGGTAACAACTGATTTTTTGTCACTCTAGATTTGTCTGGATTTTCTAGAGTTTTATATAAACAGAATAATACAGTATGTGCTCTTTTCTGGTCTGGCTTCTTTCACCCATTATCATTATTCTGAGGTTCATTTAGGCTGTTACTTTTCATTTTTGAGTAGTACTCCAATGTACGGATATTCTACAACTTAAAAAAAACTGCCCAAACGTTATGGGCATTTGAGTTGTTTCCAGTTTTCATAAAACTGCTATGAATATTCCATGTACAAGTGTCGGTATATGCATCTGCTCTTATTTCTCCTGGACAAATACCTAGGAATAGAATGTCTGGATAATATGGTGGGTATATATTTCACATTTTGGGAAACGGCCAAACTGTTTTCCAAAGCAGCTGCACCATTTTGCATCCCCACTAGGAGAGTATAAGAGTTCTACTTTCTTTACCAGCACTTGGTACAGCCAGTCTTCTTAATTTTAGCCAATATAATGATGTATAGTAGTATCACATTGTGGTTTTAATTTGCCTTTCCTAAATAACTAATGATGTTGAGTATGTTTTTATATGCTTGCCCATATATCTTCTTAGATGACGTCTCTGTTCAAAGCTTTTGCCTATTTTTATTTGTTGTCTTACTATTCAGTCATAAGTGTCCCTCATATATTTTGGATACAAGTCCTTTATCAGATGTATGATTTGAAAATATTTCCTTCCAATCTCTGGTTTGTCTGTTCATTCTCTTAGTGTCCTTCAAAGTGAA
Source organism: Mesoplodon mirus (assembly GCF_964341445.2). Classification (NCBI taxonomy): domain Eukaryota; kingdom Metazoa; phylum Chordata; class Mammalia; order Artiodactyla; family Ziphiidae; genus Mesoplodon; species Mesoplodon mirus. Next base: position 2,178,122 of record NC_138983.1, on the reverse strand, counting down.
GCCTGTAATTTTGTTAAGTTCAGTTAATTTGTTCTAATTATGGCTTTTGCTTTTGGTGTCATGTCTAAGAAATCTTTAACTGAAAGTCACAAAGATGTTTTCCCTATGTTTCCTTCTATATGTGTTGGCTTTAAATTTAGGCCTCTGGTAAATTTTGAGTTAGTTTTTATATATGATGCAAGATGTAGATCCAAGTTCATTTTTTGGCACATGGATATCCAGTTGTTCCAATGCTGTCTGTTGAAAAGACTACCCTTTCTCTACCAAATGGCCTTTGTACCTTGGTCAAACATCAGTTGTCCATACACGTGTAGGCCTCCCTGGACTCTCTAGTCTGTTCTGTTGATCTATTTGCGTACCTTGATGCTACGACCACACTGTTGGTGTAGTCCTCCAACTTTGTTCATTTTCAAAGCTGTTTTGGTGTTCTGGGTCATGTGCATTTCCATATGAATTTCAGAATCAGTTTGTTAATTTCTACAAAATGCCTGCTGGGATTTTGACTGATATTATACTGAGGAGTGTAGAAACAGCTACTGAGTGTAGAATTGTGATTCATGAACATGGTATACCCCTCCATTTATTTAGATATTCTCTCCGTTCTTTCAGCAATATTTTATAATTTCCAGTGTACAGCTCTCACACCTTTGGTCAGATTAGTCTCTAAGTATTTCACATTGTTCATGTTACCGTACGTGGTATTTTAAAATTTCAATTTCAGATTATTTCCCGCTAGAACATAGAACTGGAATTGATTTTTCCATGTTGATCTTGAATCTGCCACCTTGCTAAATTCACATATTAGTTCTCGTAGTCATCTTATATATTCACCAGGTTTTCTACACAGATAACTATGTCATCTGCAAATAAAAACAGTTTTATTTCTTCTTTTCCAACCTGGGTGTCTAAAATTTCTTTCTCTTGCCTTCTTGTTGTGTTCCTGACCTTAGGGGGAAAGCAGTCAGTCTTACTTCATTAAGAAGTTATAGCTGGGACTTCCCTGGTGGCACAGTGGTTAAGATGCCGTGCTCCCAATGCAGGGGGCCCAGGTTTGATTCCTGGTCAGGGAACTAGATCCCACACACATGCCGCAACTAAGAGTTCACATGCCACAACTAAGGAGCCTGCCTGCTGCAACTAAGACCCAGCACAACCAAATAAATATTTTTTTTTTTTAAGAAGAAGCTATAGATGTAGTTTTTTCGTTGAGAGCTTTATCAGGTTGAGGAAACTCCTTTCTATTTTCTACTTGCTTTTGTAATACTTGGCTGTTGGATTTTGTCAAATTCTCTTTCTGCATCTATTGAGAAAATGGTATGGTTTTCCATTTGTTAATATGGTTAACTGACTGATTTTCTAAAATGTCAGACTAACTCTGCATTCTCGAACCCCAGTTGGTCATGATGTATAATATTCTAATATATTATTGGATTTGATTTTCTAAAATTTTGCAAATAAAATTTTGCATCTATGTTCATGAGGGATACTTAACTATAGCTTTCTTTTCTTACAATGTCTTTGGCTGGTTTTCAGATCAGGGCAATGCTGGCCTCATAATGAGCTTGGAACTATTCCACCCTTTTCAATTTTCCAGAAAATGTTGTCTAGAATTGATTTTATCTTTCTTAAATGCTTGGCAGGATTCACCAGTAAAGCCACGTGGTCCTGGAGAATGTCTCGGGGAATGTTTTGAACTATAACTTTGATTTTATCAGCAAGAGAGAACTATTCAGGTTATCTATTTCTTGAGTAGTTTACATCTTTCAAGACATTTGCCCATTTCACCTAAGTTGCTGAATTTAAAGACTTGTATAGCATATTCCCTTATGATCCTTTTTATATCTGTAGAATCAGTACTGCCATATCGCTCATTTCTGATACTGATAATTTGTGTCTTCTCTCTTTTTCTCCTGATATTTCTGGGTAAAGGTTTATCAACTGCATTGATCTTCTTAAAACAAATCAGCTTTTGGTTTCATTATTTTTTCTTTTGTTTTTGAGTGTTCCATTTCATTTGTTTCCCCTCTGAGCTTTATTATTTTCTTGTTTCTACTACTTTGGGGTTTAGCTTGTTACTCTTTCTCTAGTTTCTTATGGTAGAAGCTGAGGCCGACTGGAGCCAGTTCTTTTCTAGTGTACATGCTGGTGCTCTGTGCTGCTTCCTGGGTGCTTCCCTTAGCAGAGCCTACACATTCTGATATGCTGTGTTTTCATTTTCATTAAGTTCAACATATTTTCTAGTTTTCATTTGGATTTCTTCTCTGACCCTGTCCTATTGGAAGCATTTATTTAGTTTCCAAATATTTGAGGATTTTCCAGAGATCTTTTTATTATTGATTTTCAATTTAATTCCATTGTGGTCAGAGGACAGACTTTATATATCACTTGAATCATTTTAAATGTACTGGGATTTGTTTTATGGTTCAGAACCTGCTTCTATCTTGGTAAATGTTCTGTGTACACTTGGAAACAGTATGTTCTCTGCTATTGTTGGGAGGAGTGTTCTATAAGTGTTCATTAGGTCAACTTGGTTGAAAGTATTGTTCAGAGTTATATCCTTACTGCTTTGCTCTGTACTTGTTCTATCAACTTTTGAGATAGGTGTATTAAAATCCCCAATTCTCATCCTGGATTTGTTTCTTTCTCCTTTTATATATTATTCATTATTTTTTCCCTTTTGGCTATTGGGTTTGAAGTCATATTTAGATATACCAACTTATGAATCAACTGTCATTTAAATACTTTATATATTATAGGATCTGATACGGAGTACTTCTGTTATTATTTTTCTAAATATTCTCTAGTTTGGGATTTTGTTTTGTCTTTGACAGAGTTTAAAAGCCAGGAACACCACCAATCAAAACAGTAAAATGCTGGATCCAATTCCCACAAAATCAGAAACACATCAGGGAATCCTTGCCCATTGTATTTCCAAATTAGCCTGCAGACCCCTCCCCTAAGGCAGCACACCAGGAGCACAAAATCACTGGCATAAACGTTTGACTGGACACAGCAAAAAATCAATTGTACACTCGTATCACAGCAAGTGATAAAAGCAGGAACAATACTGGATAGTGTAGGTGGAACCAACCCAGGTGTGTCTATTCTTTAAAACTAAGGAGAAAGGACTTCTGTCAAAAGCCTAACCGTTGCTTCTCTGGGCAGTGAGACAACAGGGGATTATTTTTCTTCATTGTTCTCGTGTGTATGTTTCATAGGCTCTATAATGAGCATATGCCATGTTTTTAAGCAGAAAAAAAGTCTCTTGAAATTTGGGAGTGGCCATCTTTTGGTCATGAAGAGATGGGCCATGATGGGGTGACCTTCGGGCAAAGGAGTCCAGGTGGAAAAGCCTGGCTGTGGGTGCAGACGGGGGGTGCAGAGCTGGGAAGATGAGTGAGGGCCAGGCTACCACGAGACCCAGAGGCATCCAGACGGCAGCCCCGAGGGGACAGGGAATCCTTGGGGGGCGGTATGAGCAGACACATTTGTTCACCTGCTCACTGGCCGTCCAGAGCAGATGGGAGGGGGGAAGACAGTGAGGAAGATACAGAGAGACCATCCTCAGTGAAGTCCTGGGGCAGCTCGGAGGGGACGGGAGTGAGCAGCCTGGGGGAGAGCCCGTGAGAAGGTTCTGGTCCGGGAGTTCAGAACATGCCCACAGAGCTCGTCGGGCCTTGTCTCCTGCCCCACCAGACTCCCACACCCACTGGAGGAGTCGCAGGCCCCAGCCTGCAAGACCTTGCGGGGACCACCTTCTTGGGACCCCGAGGCTGCATGAGTGATGTGTGGTGACCAGGATGGTCACCAGAAGTTATGATCACAAGTCCTCGCCAGAGCCAGGGGAAACGTCACACCCTAAGACCAGAACAGAGGGGCAGATGGCAGGAGGGCGCCTGGGACCCTATTCTTGTCCTGAGCAAGGCAACTTTGACCCAGGTGAGACCGAGGTGGACACAGACCAGGATGTCACAGAAGGAGAACCTTGTCCTCAGGGCTACACCAGTCCATGGACCACCTGCTTCAAGGTAACCTAGGGGCTTGTTAACTGACACACATTCCTGGGCCTCCCTACAGCCACTGTGACTCAAAATCTTGAGGGGTAGGTCTCTGAGCCTGTGTTAAAAGTAAAGTTCTCCAGGTGATTCGAGGGACACCCAGGGAAGTTCCAACCTGAAGCATCACTGCCCAGCCCCAGCCAGCGGGGGTTCCCAGCCTTCCTCGCCGGGAACAGCTCTGTCTGTCACCAAGAGGAGGACTTCCGTTTCTGCCAATAAGTGGGCCTGATGTCATGAAAAGCCTTTCTCTGCAAGTTCTGGAACAGAGCCAACCTCCTGCAGGCTCCGCTGAGCTCACCTGACAGGGAAGGAAGGGGGTGTCCCCATGGCCAAGAGGGGAGCAGGTGCGCCCCAGCTCTGACCCGCTGGCCTCCAGGGGTTGCCCACCTGAGGAGCCCCAGTGTGGACCTTACTGCCTCCCGAGGGGACGAGGCCGTGCCTGGAAGCAGCACGAAGGAAGAACTGGCAGCTGAGACTCCACGTCGAAAAGCCGAACCAAGAGTCAAAGGGTGATGCAAACCAAACAACAAAGCCAGACAAAACCCAACCAAACCCTCGCATTGGCCAACGGGGGGAAAGGAGACTCACCTGCCTCGGCTTGCGTTCCTGGGGTGTAAATGGTGCGTGTGCTTAGGCTCGCTCTTACAGGACACTGGCTCTGTGCGTACATGACCTGGGTTGTCTAGGAAACCCCACACCCATAAGCCAACCCCACGCGTGTCCTGGCGTGGTTCGCGGGATCACCTCTCCAGAGCCCACGGGAACCCATGGATACAAAACCTCGACAATCACAGCCTAAGCCGGCAGACCCACGAGGAAGCAAGCGTCAGAGAGTCCACCGCGAACAGAACCAGACTCTCCAAGAGCCGCAGGTGATGGAGTGACAGGATGGGTACGAGGAGATGAGCACATTCAAGGGGCCAAAAAATCCAAAGCTCTGTCGTCAGACGTGAGGAAGACACAAGATACTAAGATCAAGCAGGTGAGACCCTCACATGAGGACGTATGGAAATGAAAAACTAGGTGGCAACTGAAATAAACACCTCACCGGCTGGCACACATGAAGAGTTAGGAAACCACGAAGAAGCTGCTGAGGATGCAGCACAGGAAGACAGAGACGGGGGGTATGAGAGACGCCAAGGAGGATGGACCTGGAGGGGCAAGTGGAAGTTTCCAGGCGAGGTCAGAGCAGTTAGGGGAGGTACTATTCTATGACACGGTGGGGCTGATTTTCCACTTGATGCAGGACACAAACGCTCATTCAGGAATCACGACACCTTGTAGGCAGGACAAGTACAAATAATCCACCAGCTTGATTGACTACAGTGAAACGATGGAACACCAAAGTCAAAGAGAAGGTATTCAAGGTCACCAGACGGGAGGAAGGGTCACCTACAAAGGACCGTCAATTAGCTCGACAGGGCACACCGGCCGGGAGGCGGTGGTGGATCTCCAGCCTGCTCAGAGAGAATACAGACCTCTAATAACCTATAATGGAAAAGAATCTGAAAAAGAATAAATAAATAAATATATATATATATATATGTCACTGAATCACTTTGCTGTACACCTGAAACACTGTAAATCAACTATACTTCAATTAAAACAAAATTTTTTAATTAAAATAAATACAGATCTCAACCTGTGATCTTCTACACAACTAAACCATTGTCCAAGAGCAAAGGCAAAATACAAAAATTTCAGACGAGCAGAAAATGAGTAGACCGTGGACAGACCATCCCGGAAGAAAGCACAGGCTCCGGGAGGAAGGAAATTAAATCCAGACTGAGAGACAGAAAACTCGCAGATCTGTCGGCAACACGCTCCTCCAGCGTCAGGACAAGCAGCTAACGCAGAGGACTGTTTACAAAGGCAAAACCCAACCATGGGGCAGCAGGGCCCGTGAAACAGGAGGGTGGTGGGGTGAGAGCCCCCCGGCACGGGGCGGGGGGTGCAGGAGGCAAGGAGCAGCTGCTGACCAATGGGGCGGGCAGGCCGTCAGGACAGAATCGACTTGCACGGCCTCCACACGCAGAAGGCAAGAGGATCGGACCCCCCCACCCCCGGTGAAGCCCATCAGACGTGAACAGGAGCCGCAAACCCCCAGAGCAGGCAGGGCCTCCACGCCTCCGACGTGGTCCCTCCACAGAGCGGGGCACGTGGGCTTCGGGCCCTTCATTCTCTGAAATTCTCTGTCTGAAGTCTCTGTGATGAGAGTGCTCTTTTCACCCGGTGTCCTCACCCCGCCCCCGCCCCCCCAGCAGCTCCACCGTCATCCAGGGAGCCCCTGAGGTCACAGGTCCCACCTCCAGCTGGCTCCCGGCTCCCCTTACCCGCACCCTGACACCATGGCTGCGGGCCCTGGGCTGGCCCGCCACCGAGTCTCACCTGTGGGCCCTGACCGAGTCCTGCCTGCTGTCCCGTGCGTGCCACCCCAGGGGACCACGCGGGGCACAGGGCTGACCCGTGGCCACTCCTGCTCCATGGCCTCCACCATTTGCCCCGTCCAATGCCTGCTGTCTCCGGGACATGACTCATGCCCGAGGCTGCCAGACTGGTGAAGAAGCCCCTCAGGCATCTATGTGAGGTGGGTGAGGTCAGCACCCCACCCAATGCAGATACCACGTGCCACGCCCAGGTCACCTGGCAGAGACATGCAGAGGTGTGGCTGGCCCCCGAACACCTCTGTCCAAGATGCTCCTGCCATTCACTGGCCTTTCCTCACCCTCCCGGCCAGCTCCACTCAGCCCTGATGTCACCTCCTCCTAGAAGCCTTCCCAGACCTGCCTGGCTCAAGCCAGGTGCTCATCCCTCAGAGGCCCACACACTCTGCCCTCTGCCTTTCTTCCTCCCTGGATGGCGAGGGGTGCTAACAGTCCCTGGTGAGTCAGGACGGCGCAAGCAACCGAATGACCGGAACCTGCAGGGGGGTGGGCGCCGTGCAGGAGGGACCCGGGCCGCGCCGGCCACCTGTCACCGCTCACGAGATCTCCCCTGAAGACGGGCATCCACCCGGAAATCAGAGCGGCTCAGACAAGGCTCTAGAACACACGAACGAGGGGGAGCAGCTCTGCCTGGGACACGGGGCCCAAGGGTCGCAGGACAGGAGCCCAGAGAAGCTGCGAGCCTGAGACACAGAGAGAAATCACTGAGGTGGGGGAGAGGTGTGCGGGCGGGCACTGCCGTGGGCAGGGGATGCCCCGGGCTGGTAGGTGCCGTGGGCAGGGTGGCAGGCAGGCGTGCGGGCAGGTACCGCGTGCTGGGACAGAGATGATTTTGTCCAGCACGCTCCATTCTTGAGGTTCAGGTTCAAGGCCTGGGACTGGCGTGGCGGTGGAATTCAGCACGGCCGTTCGCGCCCCAGTGCGTGGGAGCCGGGCCTGCAGGCCTTTCCCAGTGATGGCATCTGGCCCCGGGATTAGCGCCCCTTCGCCCACACCAGGGCTCTTGAGAGCCTCCGGGTGAGGAGGATTCAGGAGTGTCAGGTAACCCACGGGACCCAGGCCGACAGCTCAGGCTCCAGAAATCCGGTGGCTCTGGGCTGGGCTGACTTATCGCGTTGGCAGGAGAGAACCAACTCCTCCGTGCGGGAGCAATTCCACAAAAGGCGCCCGACTTCCCCGGCACTTGTGCCTCATTAACATTCCGCAGACATCGCTGAGGACTTAATAACGCCAAGCAGGCTGAATGGACGCATCGTTTCGGGCTGCTCCGTATTCAGCCACCAGCGAGCGACACTCCTCCCCGCGCCCAACCTGCGCATTAGCATTTGCAGAAAGCCCCCATCTGCATTGCGACAATGGTCCTGCCCCAAATCCGGAGCCGTTGTCACAATTGTCCTTTGTACCCACTCCAGTGGGCAGGCAGGCAACGCGACCCAGGGGCCCGTCGGCGATGCGGCCGGGCCAGAATCCCTACGGTGTGTGATGAGGCCCCGGGCAGCCCAGCACCCAGCAGGGTGGGCGCCCAGGCTCCGTCTTGCACGCCCAGCTCCCTGAGAGGACGTCCACAGGCAGCCTTGGGAGCAGGGAGAGGCCGTGGCTCCTCTCCAGAACGCTTTCTGCCCTTCTGCTAGCAGTGACCAGACGCGGGAGGGTACATCACGGGTCGGCCGCCCACAAAGCCAGCACCAGGCGGACGGGGCGCCAGCCGCCCATGAGCACAACATGAACTCACCACCCTCTGCCATGCTTGAGACAGTGACACCACCCTTGCAACCACCAGCTTAGTAAGCTGAAACGTTCTGGCGGAGGCGGGAACATTCTGGGGGTCCCGGGAAGAGGTCCAAGAGGGGAGGGATGGACACAGAAGTGACAGAGAACAAAGGCACAGAGCGTCGAGGAGGGCAGAGCTGCAGGCACACACGGTGCTGGCTTAGGACCCCCAGCCCCACTCCACCTGGAATGGGGGACAACGTGCACTACGGGCCACCTCCTCTCTGCCAGACCTGGGGCGCCAGCCCCACAGCACGAGCGAGGCAGGGCCTGGCTCCCAGAAGCCCAGAACAGAAGAGAACTTCCGCGGGCCAGCGGGAGCAGACAAGACAATACCAGCTGTCCACAGGACAAGAACAAGTGCTAGGGGGAGAAGGGGGCGTCCGGACACCCCAGAGGTCCCAGCAGCCCTGGGTCGGAGCTGAGCGTGGCCCTGTCCCCACTCCTCACTCTGTGTAAAGGTTTCTCACCAGAACTGTCGTAGCCATCCACCGAGAAATGTTCAGGCCTCCGCTCCTCCGACATGGGGTCGCAAGTGATGTGGGGGACTGTCAGCATCTTCTCTCCCGGGCTCACCCCGTTGTCCTTGTCCAGTTTGAACTTTTTTTTCTTTACCTAAAAAAACCAGACAATAAAATGATCAGTTCCCGGGTGTCCTCTGCCAGGCCGTCTGCTGGCCCCAGACCACCCTTGGGGCACCTGCCAGGGCCCAGGCCAGCACTCTCGCACATAGGCAGGGTGGGCTGCAGCGTGTGATGCTCCCAGAGGGTCTCTGCCCAGTGGCGGCCCTGGGAGCTCACAGCCTGGGGTACAGGAGGACAGGAAACTAGCAAACAGATAAATACACAGGAATACCCCAGGGCAGGTGGTCACGAGGGCTGTGACCAGCGGGGAGTTAGAGCGGGGCGGGGCGGGCCGACAGACGGAGGCCAGCCGAGGCTTCCCTGAGGAGGTGACCTGGAGGGAGCAGGCCACGCTGGGATCTGGGAGAACCTTCTGGCAGAGGAAATAGCAGGTGCAAAGGCTCCAGAGGCAGCCAGAACCTGGGAGACTGCGTCTCTCCAAGGATGGTGTGGGCGCAGGCCAGGAAGGAGAGCTCTGTCGGGTGGGCCATACCCTTTGTTCACGAGACTCTTGCCTCAAGTCTGCCCGAGCTCCCTTATCCTATGACCACAAGACCCTCTTCCCTGAGCCAGGATGCCACGTCCAGCCCCTGCGGCCCACCAGGCCCAGCATGGAAAGCCCAACACCAAGGCCCTCTCAAGAGCCTTCTCCCAGCAGCTGGCCGGAATCCAGCCCATCCTGTTCCCGGGGTACTTCCTCGGGACCTCCCACAGCCCTGGCCCTGGAGCGGCCAGTCCTACAAGCCCCCAAGCCTGGGGACAACGGGATGGCAGGAGCCCAGCACGGGGTGTACATCCCCAGTGCCCACAGTGCCATGGGCCACGCCAGGCTGAAGCACCAGAGTCAAATCCTGGCCGTGAGCTGTGGCCGCGTGGCCTCCCCACCCGTGTGTGAGTGCCCCATCCTGGTGGCAGGCGGGGGCTGGTTACCATGGCAGACTTCTTGGGCTTGGGGCTGGGGGAGAGCAGAGCGTGGCTGCGGGGTGGCTTCCGGACGTAGATCTTCCAGGTGGAGGAGTTGGGGTTCTCGGCCGCGTAGCACCGCCACGCCGTCTGAAACCAGCAGGAGGGAGTGGTTGTCACCGCGGAGCCCCTGACGGGGACTCCCAGGGAGCTGCGTCCCGCCACTCCTGCCTGGGCCCCCTTCTGGCAAGACCCACGGGGCTTTCTGCCCACCAGCCCCTTCCCCAGGCTCAGGGTCTGCCCCCACCCCCAAGAGCCTGTTCCCTTCTGAAGCCCAAAGCCTCATGGACGGTCGCACGCGGCTCAGCCACCACAGGGGCCTGTGAGCCCCAGTCCGTCTGCGCCCACCTCCACCTGCCGGTTCCCCCGCGGGGCCCCACCCTCCGTCCTGGTCGCCGGCCTCTCCTCGGGGATGCCGCAGGGGAGAGGTCACTGGGGGCGTGGAGGGGCAGGGCCCCCAGGGCCAGCAGGAGGCAGAGCCCCCAGGGACCCACAGTTTCCGGGGCCTCCAGATGGCCTGGGGGTGAAGGTCTTAGGCCTTCACTCTAGAGATGCCCACGGCGACTACCACCAGGATGTGGCCTGGAGGAGGAGACCCGAGGGGAGGCCACGTCTGGTGGGGGGGCCGGAGGGGGCGCCAGGAGCCTTGTGGGAGGGCGCACCCTGAGGGCCTCAGCACTGCCGGCCGTGGGAGCTGGAGAGAGAGATGCCGGCGGCGGGGGTGGTGGCGGGGAAGGGCTCACGGGACAGTGATGCCACCTCTGCGACGGGAACCCAGTGGACATGCCCCCCCCAACCACCCCCCCGCCCCGCCGTCCCTCATCCCAGCCCCGCCCTCCAGGCCCCGCTCCAGGCCTCTCCCGCCTCCTGGGAGGCTTGTGTGAGGCCGCACACACGCCCCACGGGAAGTCAGTGCGCCCTCTCCGCGGGCAGGCCATTTGCAGCCTGATTTACGGTCTCCCCGAGAGGAGGCTGTGGCGCCATAAAGCCAGGCCTGACAGGGGGCCGAGCCCCCAGCTTTACGGCTGTTGGCTTCACTTCCTTCCGGTGTAGGATTAGCGTCCGGCCCCAGATGGAGGTTCCGGACAGGCTTACGAGGAACAGGATAGAGGCCCTGGCTGAGCTGCGGTCACCGGCGTGACCCCAGACGGTCTCCGGGGGCCGTTCAGCTCTGGGAGCCCAGAGGGGTCCAGGCTGTGCACTGCAGCCACACTGGCGGGTGCAGGGCCGCATGCTCACGCTGGCACGCGGTGACAACGCTGCCCCAGGCCCCTGCCTGGCCACCTCTCCCGTAGCCCCGTGCCCACTCCGCCTTCTCCTCAGCCCCGGGCGGCCGCCACCCAACACCCTCGAAACACGAGCCTCCAGGGGTCCCTGTGCCCGAGTCTTGCTTGGCACTGAGAGGGCCGCCCAGTCCTCCAGGCCGTTCCAGGAGTCTGGGGTCCCGGAGCCCAGTGTCCAGGGGCTCAGAGCCGCCTGCCTGCTTGCCCGCCTCTGGAACCTTCCTCTCCCACTGCTCTCGGGCTGGGAGCCCCTGGACAGCCTCATCACAGAAGCCTGGGGGGGAGGAGGGTGCGGGGAGCGAGGGGCCCAGGGCAGGGGCAGCCCCTGCCCCACCCCCATGGCCCAGCACTGTGAGCCCCGGGCCCTGCAGGGGCAGCTGCCGGGCCTTCAGAAAGTGAAGCTGGCCCATCAGTCCAGAGCGCAGCCCATGCCGTTGGGTCACCAGTCCTCACCTCCTGTCGGCCGGGAGGACTGAGCCCCGTTGGTGCTGGGAGTGGCCCAGAAGCCTCAGTACTGCACAACCAGGCCCTGACCCCGACCCTGGGGGGGGAAACGGCCACCTGAGGACCCCTTACTCTTCCCTCCCAGTCCTGCTCCCTTGCAGAGTCGGGGGCTGGCCACAGAGGAGGGATAAGACAGACACCAAGGCGGCCGCTGCAGCTGGAGGCCAAGGGCCCACCGGACTGACCAAATCCGGGACTGGCCAGGCCACCTTCTCGTCCCCCGGGCTGGCCCACAGGATGGAGGAAGGTGGGCTCCCACGCTCTTGTGCCCCAACCCCATCAGCATCACCCGACGGTTCCCAGGACAGGAGTTACAACAGGTGGGCACGTCTGTGGCACGGATCGCGGCCCTTCCGTGTTCAGGAGTGTCCACAGGAGAGGGTCTCGGCGGCCCCAGGGGCCGGGTCAGCTCAGGGCTGAGAGCTGTTCCCAGACCAGACACGGCTCGTACTTGCCCGGGCAACACAGAGCCGGGCACACGGACCACCACACGACGGTGACAAGGCCGCGGCGGCGGCTGCCATCACCTGGATGAGCGAGGCTGCCGCTGGGATCTGCCGGTTGAAGTGCTTCTGCCTCTGCTTCTGCTGGACCTTCAGGGCAAAACCGGAGCCGAGAATCCCCTGCAAGGAACAGAAACCAGGGCTCACATCCTGCAGACGGGGGAGTGGAGAGACAGGCAGGGCACCGGTGGCCTGCTTGGCGCTGCAGGCCCCACAGAGGAGGTCAGTGCCTCCGGCCCAGCCCGTGGGGCAGGAGGCAGCTCCACCCAAGCAGGACCCACTGCCGCCCCACCCCCAGGATTGCTAACAGGATGGAAAGGGCCGGCCCACCAGCGGGAGCTCCCTGTCCACAGAGGGGATCAAGTTATACACATATACATACGCTCTATGTGTGCATACATACACACGCTATACCACAGCCGCGTGGCACACACGTGCATGGACCGACGTACCCGCAGGACACACATGCAGTGCATGAGGACTACCACACACAGAGAACACACATATGTGACACACATGCACGAGCACATGCAAATGCATGCGGTACGTATACCTGTGTGACACGTGCATAGACAATACATACGCACACAAACACACATGGAGCACACGTGCATGATGCATACACACAGTACGTACACACAGACACAGACTGCATGATGTATAACACGTGCACATAACGGTGCATACACACACACGGTATGGTCACACACCTACCAGGCACCTACACACACACAGAGTGAACAAGAAGATTTTAACGCCCATGGTCTACGGTCTCCAGGAAGGACAGGAGTCAAAGCCGCCCCAGGCCACAGTGCAGGACCGCTCCCTCCCTCACGGCTTGCACCTCTGTGGTTCTGTGGCAGCCACCATGGGCGCCTCACCCCTACCCTCAGCAGCCGAATGAACCGGACTGCACCCCACTATTTGCCATGAAAGGCCTGGTGATCGCCGCCGCCCACACTTGCTCCAAAGGACCCACTGGGGGCTGGGAACAGGAAGGCGGCGGCCTCCAGAGGCTCTGAGGCAGGCGAGCTGGGGTCTGAATGTGCCCCCTGAGGGTGGTCTGCTCACAGGGCCCCCCTGCCAGCCCCAGAGCCTGGAGGAGGCTGGGGAACTGTGGAAAGGCCCCCCAACATGGAGTACCTACCGCCGGAAGCGCAAAGAAGGAGATGGCGAAGACGGAGAAGCAGGAGGCGATGGTCTTCCCGACCCACGTCTGGGGCACCTTGTCCCCGTAGCCGATGGTGGTGACAGTCACCTGCAAGGACGAGGGACAGCGGTCGGCACTCAAGCTCCAGAACCTCAGGGCGGGCGTCCGTCCGTCCAGCCTGAGCCCCGCGCTCCCTCCGAGACCTGCCGCCGTGCAACAGAGGCCGGCGAGAGAGCCCAGCACCGAGAGGCCGGGCGACTGAGAGCACGGTGCTTGAGCCCGCAGGGTCTGGGTCCCCCAGGCTAACGCTGCAAAGGAAGCAAGCCCCAGCGTACACACGGGAGCTCAGCGCTGACGGGGGACAGCCTCCCCGCCCCACTCCCTGCCCTGTCCCCAGGAGGCCTGCCAACCGGGCCACCGATGTCGCTGTGCTCCAGCCCCCAGGAAGCCGGAAGCTCCCACAGAGGCCCACCCTCCCCAAAGAGCCCGGCCACGATGACACGCCACTTCCTGATGCCACCCCAGGCACCAGATGCTGCGTTTGCCCTTTTCTCGGAGGGAATCAGACGCAGCTTGAGCCTTCTTCTACACGGGGGAGCTGTCCGTCCAGGGCGTGTGCCGGGACAGTGGGGCTGAGGGGCTGCTTCCACCCCACCCGCACCCTAGGCTTGCCTCTGCTGGCATCTGAGGCTTGCTCCCCGGCGGGGCGTCCGGCGAGAGCCCGACAATGCCATCCTGCAGGGACTCAGAGCCCACCCTGGCTGTGCCGGCCACGCGGCCCACACCTGTCCACGCCAGAGTCTGGGTGCTTGAGGAGCCAGCTCTGCGTCTGGCAGGGGGACCAGGGTGCCCAGAGTCCCTGCTCAGACCGTCAACACACGCGCTCAACCCGTGGTCTCACCAGCCCTGTGCTGGGCAGCCTGGCTTCTCCCTTCCAGGGCCCCCAGCCCAGGCCAAGTGAGGACGGCCCCCGGCAGCTCGGGAAGTTCTGCACGGAGCCTCTGTAAGACCCCCCTGCCCCCTGAGACCGGCGGGGAGCAGGGCCTGGGGAGGCCCATTTCACAGATTCCACTGAACAAGGCCCAGGTGGGAGGTGGCGGCTTCTGCAGCAGGGTCCTTGGGGCCCGCACACGTGTCCACACAGACAGGGACAGGCACACAGGACAGCTCGGAAGCCCCGGGGCAGAGGCGAGAGGCCCTCAGGAAGCAGGAGTGACCAAGGGTCCGGGCAGCGGGAAGGACCACAGTGCGGGAGCCCGTGTTACACCACAGAGCACAACCTGGGGGCAGTGCGGGCGTACGCTCCCGCCCGCCAACACCCACCACGCGACTGTTCGTGGTCCCGGCTCCTGTGACTGCCACACGGAGCATTTCCTGGCAACGTCACCGTCCCTCAGACACAGGTCCACACCCGCTTCCAGTGTGCTGCCCGTGCACATGTGCACACACACAGATGGCCTGCCACAGAGACAGGGAGCCGCACACGCACGCCGAGACACGCTAAGGCAGTGACGAGGCACAGGCATGTGCACATCCCACACGTGGCACAAGGTCACATAAAGAGGGGCCGGTGCACGGCCCAGTACCTGCAGGGTGGAGCAGGCCAGCCTGAGGCCTTGGGCAAGGCTGAAGGCCAACAGGCAGATAAGGGGCCCAGGGGAACCTGCAGCGCCTCGCCAGCAGCCCCCAGAGGGTCTGTGCCCCTCGTGTGAGGCCTGGGCGGCAGCTGCCTCTCAACACCTGGGTGCCCGGAGCAAAGGCACGTCAGGGCTGCAGATGGGATGGGGCGTCCGAGACGCCGCAGCCAGTGTCTTCTGGAAAATGGTTCTCATAGAATTATTTATTTATGTGTAAACATACAGTGGGTCTATTTTTAAATTTCTAACTTTTATCTTCTAATGCGGTATTGACAGACGTGAGCCCCGTAAACAAAAGCTTTTTGGGGTCTTCAGTCACTGATAAGGGCGTCAAGGGGTCCTGAGACTCCAAGTTCGAGAACGGCAGCCATGCAGGGAGGCAGGGGCAGGGTGACCTCTGAGATGGACCTGAGTGTGGCCCTCACGCCAGGGGGCAAATTTTAAGCAGTGCCAGAAAACTCGGGCCTCAAGACAAATAACACATAATACAACCTTCTAATTATCAAAATTAAGGCAAAAAAAAAAGTCCAAGACAACTGGGAAACGGACGTAGGTGGGATGAGGAAAGGGGTTGGCCTCGAAGGCCCTGGGGGCCGAGCGGTGCGGGCAGGCCAGCGGGTGGGGACACCCGAGGCCACCTCCCTTCTCGGACAGGAGCACTGGAGGCTGGACCCCATGTCCTCGCCCGCCTGGCTGGGGGTGCTGGGACTCCAACGGTGGGACAGCAGGAAGAAGCCAGGGGAGCCCCGGCCAGGTGTCCCCCACCCTGCAGTGCGGGGCACACTCTTGGCTTCTCAGACTCTGCCACAGACCTTCTTTGTCAAGTTAACGACATCCTTTCAGCTCTTTGAGGAAACAGCCCATCCCCGCAGAGCTGTTTGTTTTTCCTGAATTCACAGACACAAGCAGCTCAGGAATGGGCCGTTTTATAGCCTGCGTGCTCGGAACTCGCCCCCCATGGCAGGCGATCTGGAATGCAGAGCTGCACGTCCCCTGGGCACAGCCTCGGGGAGACAACTCAGCCAGGGTGCTGAGCCCAGGGTGCGTCCTCCTTCCCCCGTGTCTCTCCCTCCAGGGACAGGCCAGTCCCCCCAACACTGTGTCACAAGAAGCTGGCGCTGGTGTCATTTTATTTCCTCCTGGACGCCGGCCTCCGGGGGAAGCGGGAGGGCCAGCCCAGAAGCCCGGCTCCACAGAGGACACGGTCAGCCTGCAGCCACCCTGCAGGCCGTGGCCATCTGTCCAGAGGGAACGGGCAGCCAGGAGTGGGAGTGAGGACGGCACCAACGTGGACACTAGGGGCTCGCACCGGGGGAGGGCACCTCCGTCTGGCAAACTCGTGACCATGCTGTGAGTTTGGGACCACCTGCCAGAGGGGGAAACGGAGGCCGGGGGGTCTCACCACTGCTAAGTGACGGAGCTGGCACCACACCGAGGCCTGCTCATCCCCAGGCTCCTTGGCAGGACAGCCGGAGAACAAGCCCAGGGCCAGAGGCTGCCGCGCTGAGGGGTCTGGGGCTCACCCAGCCTCGGGCCACCAACCTGCCCAGAGGAGGCTGGAAGGACGGAGCCAGGGAGAGAGCACCTCGGGGGAGGAGAGCTGTGGACAGAGGGGAGGCTGGGCGGGTGGCAGGACTGCCTCAGGACAGCAGAGGGTGGGAGCAGCGGTCCCGGGCCCCAGCTCCAGCCATCGCGGGGCTGCCCCAGGAGACCTCGGCCAGGCTTGCAGGGGACACTGTGAAGGGGACAGAGGCCGGCACGTGCGGGCCGAGGGGACAACCCTGCCAGGCTTGCAAATTCTGGGTAAAAACAAAAGCAAACACATACCCCCAAATAAGCCCGCTTCCCTTCAGAAAGGAAAAAGTCAGTAAATGAACAGAAACCCACGCAGGCCCAGGGATCCTCGTCGCGTGAGTGCATTTTCTCCCTATGGAAACCTCGGCGCCCTGGCCGCTGTACTCACGGGGAAAGGGTGCGGACTGTGGGGACGGGGTCAAGACCTTTCTTCCTCCTCGGGAGGGGCCCTCAGGAGCTTCACACAGCGCCTGGCGGGATGCTGTGGACACCCCGGGCCCTGCCCAGGCCGCGCCCACCCCACAGCATGGCCGGGCTCGTGGCCCCTCACGCAGGAGACGCTGCCTCGAGGGCTCAGCTCCAATGTGTCCTCCTCAGGGGGCCCTCGCTGACTCCCAGGGAAATCACGGCATGTGTACCACGACCGACCACGGCCAAGCCTCCGAGAGCGAGACCCCCGCGGGGCTGACCCCCTGCTGGGCCCCAGTGCCCAGTGCAGAGCAGGACTGCCAGGATGTGCCTGGTGCCCAGGACCAGCCCGGCCAAGAGGCCCCAGTCCCCCAAGGAATATCTTGGAAGCAACAGAAAGAGTCGCTACCTTCCTGGGATCGTGGTCCCCTCAGGGAGCCCCACGTCGGCCCTCGGAGGTAGACCTGCCGCCTCCCGTTTTACAGATGGGGAAGCCAAGGCACGGAGCGGTCACATGCCCTGCCCTGGTCCCAGCGCGGCTGCACGGTGCACCCACCCCTCTGCGCCCCACTGCCGGCCTGGCGGGAAACACAGGTCCCTGGGGGCCAGGAAGAGCCAACACACATAGGCGCGCACACGTGCACATGCGCGCGCGAAGAGGGGCCGTTCTGTGAGTTAAGGTGTTAGAGGCTGGGAGCCGGCCGGGGCAGAGCTGGACCCTGGGCACCAGCAGGGCTAAGGGCTGTGACTGGGCCGTGGCAGCCACGAACACTCGAGCGTGAATTAGGTGGCTGGGGGGTCACTGCCTGTCGGCCAGCCTGGGGGCGCTGCCAAGAGAACCGTGGCCAGTAACAGCCCCTAAAATTCACAGCCAGCCTTTGCTGCACCCTCGCTGGGCGCCAGATACCCCGGGCTCTCTGGGTCCTCAATGACAACCCTCCCCAGCTCACGAAAACAGGCACCGAGCTTACACCCAGGGAGGCTGGGTAACCTGCCCAGGGCCACTGAGCAGGTCAGCAGTGGAACAGGATGGCTTCACACCACGCTCCCGCCCGTTTTACCCCGCTACTTCCTGTTTCACTGTGTTCCTGACGCTGACCATGTTTCTCTCCCTCGAGCTGAAGCTGGAAAGTTCTTACCCCGGATGACAAGAGCTGAACACCCCCCTCACTGGGCCTGCTGAGTCCATGTAAGAACATCGTCCCAGGGGGTCCCTCAGCGGGCAGTAAGTACAGAGAGGCAGACCTGCCCTGTGGACCCCTACTCATCCCACAAAACCCAGTCGTAAAGGCCCTTCTCTGGCTGGGCTCCCAGAGCCCACGGTCTCAGCCCCATACACAACTGTCAACAGGTGCAGGATGGGATGGGGGCAGGTGGCAGCCTGGGGTCCTGGAGACCCTCTGTTCTTAGCTGCATAACACCCCTGGGCTTTGCATGGAGTCCAAGCAGAGGAAGAGCTTTGAAGGGCTGGGGGCCTGGCCTGGCCCACCCCACCCCCCCACCCCAGGCCCACAGGGCCTCGGTTTCCCTAGCTCCAGATGAGGTCCTGACCCTTGTTCCACCCACTGAGCGGTGCCGACAGGCCTTGCATGTGAATATCTGGGAGGCCCTGTCCTCACCCAGATCCCCCACTCGGCCCCCAGACCCTTTTGGCCGCACTCTGCCAGGATGCAGTCCAGCCTAGAGAGCCAGAACCTTCTGGAGCCAACAGCTAAGGAGCCAGACTCTTGTTTTAAATGGTGGCTGAACGCAGGGGCGGCTTCTATAGCCTTTCCACTCTAAATTCTAAATTTAGATGCAGGGGGTAAACAGAGCCCGGCAACCTCCTGACTTGAGGGACCCCCGGGCACTGAACAGAGGAGCCCGTGTTTGCAAAAACTGCTTCCCCTCCACTCAAACTTTAACACACACAAACGCATTTTGTTCCAAGGGCAAAGAAAAAAGTCTTAAATCCTCCCCAGCACCTCGGCAGCCAGGCGTGGGGTGCCACACCCGGGGTGAGGGGGAGCTCTCACACCCAGTCAGGCGTCCCCACCTGGGGTAGCGGGAGCGGAGGGGACCCTCAGCCTGGAAACTGAGGCTCGGTGAGGGGAGAGACAGTCTCGTGATGTCCACCTGGGACGGCGCTGTCCTGGGCTGACGGGTGTCCACCCAAATCCATGTCCACCCAGGCCCTCAGAACACAAGCCTATTTGAAAAAAGGGTCTTTGTTGATGCAACTGCGTTCACGATCTGGAGAGGAGATGGTCCTGGGCTCCCTGGGTGGGCCTGGCACCCACTGACCAGTGTCCTGAGAAGAGACAGAAGGTGCAGCCACAAACCACCCAGGAGCACTTGGGGCCCCAGAAGCTGGAAGAGGCGGGAAGGACACTCCCCCGGAGCTTTTGGAGGGAGCCGGCCCTGCAACCCCGTGATCTCGGACTTCTGGTCTCCAGATCCATAAGAGAACGCAGTTCTGTTATTTTAAGGCACTCAGTCTGTGGGACTTTGCTGTGGCCGCCCCAGGACACTGATGCACCCTCTGTCCTGGGGGCCGCGGACAGAACCGCTTTACGGGCACGTCAACTGATTCATTCCCTCGCCCAGCAAACACCGGCCAAGCCTGGATGCTGAGGATGCTGGGGCCACCCCTGTGGCACCTACAGCCCTCCCGGCGGCTCCACACGCAGCAGTGGCCACTCCCCCCAGGAACCCACCCTCCTGCCCTGGCTCCACAGAGGAAACACAGCAGATGGCCCATCCCAGCGGCCCAGATGCCCTATTTTCGGGTCTGTCTCACACATCCAGCCAGAGGTGCCGGTCTGGCGTGGACGCAGCGTGGTGATGGGCAGTGGCCCAGCCAGCAGGCCTCTCCCTGTCAGGTGCCTGGTGGCTGTACCACCTGGTAGGCAGGTCTGTCCGCCCTGGACGGGGAGCCACGGGGCACGGCAGGGCTGGGCTCGCTCCCCTTGTGGCCCACGGAGCCACGCAGAGGACAGCGAGGGAGAGCCACCATCGGGCTCAGCGGCCAGCTGGCTCCGAAGCCCCCAGCCAGGCTGCTCTGGCTTGCGCTTCCTGAGCTGTTTGTCCAGGACGTGCCAGAAGCACAGCCCATAACTCGAGCCGCGGCCGCTCCACCCGCCTAGACAGCTGCAGGGGCGCCACCGCTGTGAATGGGAGTCGTCTGCCCAGGAGCTGGGTGGCGGGGGTGCCGGGCCCGCGGGAACAATGGCCAGGCCGGGGCCGCAGCTGATGGCGAGGCTGGGGCACCGGTGCCAAGCCGGGCACAAAGGGGCCGTTTTCCCGGCCGGCGGGCGGATGTTTGCACAGGTGTGCGAGCGGGAGCGGCGTTCGCAGGGGCCGGGCCGGGGGGCAGCTCTGAGCGGCCGGGGAGGCGGGGGCCAGTGCCAAGGCCGAGCACCGCTTATCAGCCGAGCTGCGGGCCGTCACCCATGCGCTTCCCACTGCACCATCCGGCCCCGGGGATCCTCCCAGCTCTGGGCATCCTGTCCCTCCACAGGACCTGCCTGTCACCAGGATGCGTCCCCTCCCCTGCCCTGCACTGGACTGTCCCACCGAACCTGCCGGGGGGATGAGCCGGGGGCTGCCACGCCCAGGCCCGCGGAGGCACGGGCCTGCAGGGGGGCTGGCAGAGCTTGCCTTCCCTGGGCGGCCTGGTACACTGGAAGCTTCCAGAAAAAACGCCGACTCGGCCAATATCAGGAGCCCCTCCCCCAACACGTGTGGACCTCATGGGGGTGTGGGTGGAGGCGCACGGAGCAGCTTCCCGCCCCACCCGGACCATCTGGGATGGGCCTCCCTGTGGAGGCTGGTGGGGAACCTGGGGAGAGAGTGAACCCCTACCCCGCTTCCGGAAGGAAACAGATCAGGGACAGACACGGCCAGGGCCCGGCACAGCCACTGCCCGGACCCGGGACCCCTTGGACCTGGTGCTGCCCCGAGGCCTCAGCCCAACCTCGTGCAGCCTGCGACCCTCTCCTCTCCCTGGCTGAGCGAGCCTGGATGTCAGCCACCTAGCCCCCAGCTCCAAAGGGCTCCCACCGGCCACCATCAGCTTCGGGCAGCTCGTAGCCAGGCCGGTGTCACCCACTCTGCTGCTCAGGCTGTTCTGGACCCCATGGCCCCTGGCACCCAAGCGCACCCCACAGGGAAGGGGGAGAGCAGAGGCCGGCCCACGGCCCAGAGGTGGCCCACGGAGCGGGCATTCGGGCTGCCCCCGCCTTCCCCCACGGCCAGGGTCTGTTGGGGCCACCTCAGGGCCCCCCGCATGTGCTGTTCCCAGGCCGGTAAGCTGCTGGCCACCCTGCAACTGAGAGCCCAGGACCTGTCTCCCCACAAGGCCAGAGAGGAGGGTTTGTTGAGGGGTGTCCTCTGTGCCCTGAGGCCCACACACCAGTGATGCTGGGCTTCCGTGGTGAGCAGGTCCCCGGGGCCCACGCAGCTCAGACGTCCTGCAGCTGGCGGAGACCCCTGCAACCACCCACAGCATGTCCATGTACTGCCCCCCGCGCCGCACGTCTCCCTTCCCCACCACAAGCCTGATCCCTGGAAGGAGCCAGCCCACACTCCTGGCCACTTCCAGGCCGAGGCCAGGGTGCTGGCTGCTTGCAGGAGGGGGACACAGCACACCCAAGGAGCCCAACTTCACAGGCGGGGGAGCCTCGAGGCCCCCAGGACAGAAGCCAGGGCACCTCTGTGTCACCGCTGCCCGGGGCCGGCTACAGAATTTGCGGGCCGGATGCGCAGTCAAAACGTGGGAGCACTTTCCTTTTTCCCAGCATCCCCTGACCTGTCATGGTGGCTTCTGTTTGCTCTACAAAGTCACGCTCCTTGGTGCAGGGATACTTGAGGGGCCAGCACAGAACCTCACAGACGCGGGGCACAGGGTGGCGGAAAAGCCGGCCCTGGGGAAGGTGGGAGCTGGGACCGCGTGCGGCCGTCGTGCCCCCTGCACAGTCGCTCTCCGTCCTGCCAGACTTGCCTCCCAAACGGCAAGTTCAAAGCTAAAAACCTTAAGGACCCCACAGTGGTGACTGTCGGGCTTTACGCGTCCAGCGCGGGGCCCTTCTGTGCGCGGAGCCCTGTGCCACCCGCCCATCCAACTACAAACCTGTGCCCAGGCGGGGCTTCAAGCGTTTGGAGGGGTGGTCTCAAGGCGTAAGATCTTGAGAAACCAGAGCCCCAGGGCGACATCCTGGCCCCGCCCCGCCCAGGCCCAGGGTGGGCAGTGGCCACGTGGCCCGAAGGTCCCGACTTACCACCCCCCACCAGAGGGCGTCTGCGTAGCTGCCGAACTCGACCTGGCCCGACTCATTCACGGCGTCCTTCTCGGCCAGGTACACGAAGTAGGAGGAGAAGATGAGGCCCAGGAAGCCGATGTACAGGGTGGTGATCAGCTCCTGGGAGACGGCAAAGGAGGTGTGACCAGCCGGCGCCCACGGGCACCTGGGGTCCTGCGCACCCGCGCCGGGCAGACATCACAGGCAGCGGGGCCTGCCAGCGGCAAGCCCCAACATTTCCCACCAAGTTGACATAACTGCCAGCATGTCTCACATGCAGACATTGGACTTCAGCACTAACTTATCTTTCCCAACTTGTCAGTGGCAGTGTTGGGTCTCAGTCTCCAGGGACGAGGCCAGTGCCCTGGACCACCGGCCCGGCTCTGGTTCCCGCAGAACCCCGGTGAGATGCAGGGCTGGGCCTCACGAAGGGGTGCGGGTCAGCCGCCTCCACCTTCACGGGGCTGATCATGATCTGCCCCCGTTTTAGATTTCGGGGGCTCTCGGACCCTTTTCCATGTGGCATTTCTGTCTTTCCATCTGCCCGACAGTCTCTTGTCCCAGCTTGAGGAACGTGAGCACCATCTGCCTGGCAGGCTGGGGACGTTGGCCCCTCAGGTTGGGGGCAGGATGGCCCAGCTGGCTCAGGCCGAGGCGGGGCTGAGACCCTGTCCTCCCCCCACCGGACCACCCACCTGGCGGTGGATGAAGACCACCGAGCCCAGCAGCCTCCACGTGCCCCCCTGGCGGTCAACGTGCAGCATCCTCAGGATCTGGAGGAAGCGGATGCCCCTGCGGAGGACAGGTCGCTGTGTGCCCCTCCCCCATGCGCCCTCCCCTCCCCTTTGCGCCCCTCCCCCCTCCCAAAGCCCAGGGTCAAGGTTGGGGCAGCACGCCACGCCCGGAGCTAAACCTGTACATTTCTCAATTCCTTTGGCCCCCAGACCACCTTCTGGGGGCGGCCCCAGGATCACCCCAGTTTACAGACGAGCAGACTGAGGGCCCCAGACTGTTAGGTCCCAGCCTGAGTCCCAGAAGTGAGTAAGCGCTCCTGCCCACCCAACTCAGCACCGGCCCTGAGCCTGCCCCCTGCCCAGCACACGGCCCCGCCGCTCTCACCCCCCGCACCGGGGAGCCCACAGCCCCGCCTACCTGATGGCCGAGGTGGCAAACACCTGCCCTTTGGAGCCCACGCAGAGGACGACCATGGAGGCCACGACCACGATGAGGTCTGGAGGGGACAGTGCCACCGTCACCAGCCTGGCAGCTGGACACCAGCAAGGAGCCTGGCGGTCAGGCGGGACAGGGCCCAACAGCGGGGACACAGAGATACCTCAATGGGGAGACCAGGCCCTCCGCCCCAGGCACGTGCAGAGGCCACCCGAGCCTACCTCCCTAGCCCTGTCTTGCAGGCCGCTGAGGGCAGTGGACGCCCAGGTTGTGTTGAGCTTGACCAGACCCCCTGCCCTGTGAGTAGCCTCTTGGGACAGAGGACCTGGGCGCTGAGGCTGGCTCCTGTGTGGGGGACCTGGGAGGTCACCCCACTGGCCTTGGGATCCTGCCCCGTCACAGGCGGAGGAGGGACTCTGCCTGGTGGTGCTCGTGATGGGGGTCCGCCTGCCAGATTCTGGGGGAGGGGGCTCAGCCCTTGTCAGGAAACCTCGGGGTGAAGCTTTCAGGGGGGCGGGCGTGACTCACCGATGATGGAAATGGGCTTCCGGGCAAAGCGCAGCCGGCCCCAGATGCCCACGTACTTGCTGCGGCAGCCAGCTGACCAGAGGCGGACCACGTACTCCGTCCCAAAGAACACGACCAGGACGATCTCCTGTGGGGACGGAGGGGCGTGAGCTCACCTCGCGCCCCTCCCCCGTGCGCCCACTGAGAGCAGGCGGCCTGGGCCCCGGTCTGCTGCATCGCCCACCTGGACAGGCCCAGGTCCACCACTGCACTCAGTACCATAGAAAAAAGCTTAGACACTATGACCAAGTGGGATTTATACCTGGAATGCAAGGACAGTTCAGCACATGAAAATCAACCAATGTAATACATGACATTAACAGAACGGAGGGAAAAAAATCACATGGTCTCCTGATCACAACGGATGCAGAAAGAGCATTTGACAAGATTCAGCACCCTTTCATGATAAAAGCAGTAAACAAACTAGGAATAGAGGGAAACTATCTCCGTGTAATAAAAGCCATATATGAAAACCCCACAGTGAACATCATATCAACGGAGAAAGGCTGGAAGCTTTTCCTCTAGGATCAGGACCAAGACAAGGATGCCCACTCTCACCACTTCTATTCAACAGAGTACTGAAGTCCCAGCCAGAGCAATTAGGCAAGAAAGAGAAATAAAAGGCTTCCAAATTGGAAAGGAAGAAGTAAAATTATCTCTGTTCACAGACGATATGATCTTATGTGTAGAAAGCCCTAAAGATTCCACGCAAAAAAACCTGTTAGATCTAATAAATGAGTTCAACAAAGTAGGATACAAAGTTGATCACAAAAATCGGTTGCATTGGGCTTCCCTGGTGGCGCAGTGGTTGAGAGTCTGCCTGCTAATGCAGGGGACACGGGTTCGAGCCCTGGTCTGGGAAGATCCCACATGCTGCGGAGCAACTGGGTCTGTGAGCCACAATTACTGAGCCTGCGCGTCTGGAGCCTGTGCTCCGCAGCAAGAGAGGCCGCGATAGTGAGAGGCCCGCGCACTGCGATGAGGAGTGGCCCCCGCTCGCCACAACTAGAGAAAGCCCTCGCACAGAAACGAAGACCCGACACAGCCATAAATAAATAAATAAATAAATTTTTTTAAAATTAAAAAAAAATCAGTTGCATTTCTATACACAAACCATGAACAATCTGGAAGAGAAATTATAAAATAATTCCATTTACACTAGCACCAAAAAGAATCAAGTACTTATGAATTAACTAAGGAGGTGGGACACTTGTACAATGAAAACTAAACAATATTGTTTAAAGAAATGAAAGACAACAAATAGGTGGAAACACATCCCATGTTCATGGATTGGAAGACTTAATACTGTCAAGATGTCAGTGCCACTCAAAGTGACCTGTAGGCTCAATGCAATCCCTCTCAAAACCCTGAGGACAATCTTTGCAGAAATAGAAAAAGCCCTCAAATTCACACGAAATCTCAAGGGCCCCTGAACAGCCAAGACAAGATGTGGTCCATCCACACAACGGAGTATTCCTCAGCCTTATAAAGGAAGGAAGTTCTGGCACAGGCTACGGCGTGGATGGACCTGAGGACGTTGTCAGCTCACTTCCAGCTGGTGCCCTGCCCTGTCCCCACCCTGCCCCAACCCAGGGAACACAGCCCTGTCTGGGGACTTCTGCTCCCACTGGGTGACAGGTGGCCGGGCCTGCTCCCATGCCCGGCCTTGCCTTCCCCCACCAGGGAGCCCACCAGGAGGGGGTAACCGGACACTTGTTCCCAAATATCCATAATTAGGAAGGAATACTTATACCATCCAGCTTGTGTTTGGGGCAAGCGCAGGGGATAATGGGAGAAAATGTGGGAAATTTACCGCTTTCCTTTTGCAAGAAAGTTCTTGGTTTGCAACGTCAAGTTCTTCAGGGTGGGGGTATGTATGGTTGGGGTCACGTGGGGGATGGTGGAGGGTGAGGGAGGGTGGACGCTCGCAGGCTCTGTGGCCTCAGAGGCTCATGCTGGTGCCACCTCTGTCCTCAGCTGGAGGGTGGCTGAGGGAAGGGGCCATGTTTACCTGCCCGCCGCCCTCTCCCCGGCCCCGGAGCATGCCTGCCCTGGTTGGCCCTGGACATGGATCTGCTGAGTGAGTGAATGAATGAATGAACGAACGAACGACCGATCAGACCAACGAACGACCGAGGGCTCCCTGGTACCAGGGCTTCGTCGCGGGCGTGTGTTTCCCGAGATTCTGGCCCGGCTAGTCCTAAGTGGGTGTGAGGAGGAGATGACAGACAGGAGGCCCTAGCAATGAACGCCGGCGTAGGGGTGTAGCGGCTGGAGGGTCCGGCTTCCAGTGTCTGGCCATCTCGACAAGGGCCGCAGAGCCACCTCCTCTGGGTCCCCAAAGCAGGGACACCAGTGCTGGCACCTTCACAGAGGCGGGGTCACCGGACTGCCGATGGCCCTGAGGGGGCGGACAGAGTCCGCCAAAGAGCAGTCCTCAGGGCCTCCATCCCAGCTCTGCAAAACCATACGCCATCGGGCTGATCAGTCCCTTAGCAGGTTTGTTCTTCTTTTGATGCATTATTTTGTTACTTAAGTACCTGCTCCAGCCACGTCCTGAGCATATTCAAAGTGGTAGAAATCTTACACACATCAGGTAAGAGCTTACTTGCAGTTCAGTCTTGCAACAGACCTTTAGATAAATAAGTAACTCCCAGGGTTGGCTGTTGATGCTGCGTCTCCCCCTCCCCCCGGATTATCCTGGCCTCGAGCTCAGAGCTACCCCTGCCCTCTTGGGGCTGGCAGGCTGGGGCTGGCTGGGGGACTCTCCCTCTGGAGGGGTGAGGTGTAGGAATAATTTAAAACAACGCTAATCCCCAAATCCCGTTTGAGTCTGGAATGCAGCTCGAGGCCGGGCTGTGCATTAATGTGGCCCCGCCGGCATGCTGGGCGGGAGAGAGCCCGGACCGGGGCGGGGGGAGCACACGTTTGCTCCAAGATGAAATGATCCCCACACCATCAGCCTCGAGCGCTGGGCAGGGTGGCACTTGGGGCCAAGGCCGGGACCTCCGGACTGGCCGCCGCTCGCCGGGACCTCCAGGGCCTCCCTGTGGCCCCGGCCATCACCATCTTTTGGAGCCATCTGTCCACTGACCTGGGTGCCGGGAGGGCGGACAGGCTGGCCCGAAGTTCTGGACCTGCAGGGACTCTGGAGTTTTTTCACCAGAGGGGCCTGGGCCACCCTGGGCTGGGGGCTGCTCTGGGGGCTTTGACTGGGCTGGACTGTCCATCTGTGGAAGCCAGTAGGCTAGGGCCTGCCGGAGGGCTGACCCCCCAAGTCTTCCTGTGGGGCTGCCCCTGACTCAGGGGACAGCACCCCCAGTCCAAAGCAGACTCACGGAATGGCAGGGCTGCCTCCTCTTAGCTCCGGGGAAAGGGGGACCAGCCTCCAGCCTCAGTGACCCAGACCCAGAAGGATGACCCCCGCACCCCTACCCCCGGCCACCCTCCTCGCCCTGGGTTTTCTCCAGCCGGCAGGGGCAGGCCTGCAGCTCGGCTGTCTCTGCAGACCAGGCCCTGAGCAAGCCCCGGAGGGGAACACAGAGGCCTCAAGCTCCCCCCAGAGCCTGCCCACCTCAGCCCCTGCCTCCACACCCCACCCAGTTCAAGCCACGGCCCTGGCCCCATGGCCCACACTAAGGGTCAGGGCTCGCCCTGGCCCACCTGAGAGCCTGCCGCCGGCCCAAGGCACGCCCCCCTCCCCGCCTGGGCCCAAGTGCTCAGCCTGGGACCCTGTCCTTCCAGCTCCTCCCCACCCCGCCCCCCAGGTCCCCACACCCCCTCGGTCCCGCTCAGGCCCCCCCATCACACCTGACCCCTCCACTGATAAGAGTCAGCCCAGAGGCCCCTGTCCGCGAGCCCACGTGGTGCCTGCGTGCCCGCATGTGAGCAGGGGTCAAGGATACCGGCCGGAGCACGGCCCTGAGCTCTGCCCCACAGATATGGGGAGAAGGGGCCGTCCTCGTGTCAGGGACCTCCGCTAAGACCACAGTCACCAGAGGGACGAAGGGCCCCCTCCCACCTGGCCACTGTCCCTCAGACAAAGCAAGGTCGCCTCCCAGCTGCAGTTGGCCTCATGGACCAGGGACCTGTGAGCCGGCCGGGCGCCAAGACCAGGGCACAGGCCCGAGAATCCCCCGCCTGCGGGAAGCAGACCAGGCACTCAGATGTCAGGGCTCCAGGCAGCCACGAGCCCCCCACCTGGCGGCCGTGCCCCTCCTTCTGTGAGTTTCAGAGCAGCGGGTCCTGGGCTCCCCATGTGTCTCCCAAGCAGCAGGGTTTGGGGTGGCTCTTGGCAGTATTATTTGTAAAGTTTAGAATTATTTTAAGAAACAAAGTTCCTAAGAAACAACTCAATTAAAAAATGGGTATGAAACTTGAATAGGCATTTCTCTAGAGAAGACATACAGACGGTCAAGAAGCACATGAAAAGCTGTTCAACACCACTGGTCATCGGGAAACGCAAATCGAAACCACAGCGAGACACCGCCTCACACCCATCAGGACGGCTACTATCAGGAAAACGAGATAAGTGCTGGCGCGGATGCAGAGAAACTGGAGCCTTGCGCATGGTGGGCGGGAATGTAAAATGGCGCGGCCACTGTGGAAGAGTGTGGAGGGTCCTCGAAAAATTAAAAATAGAATCACATGTGATCCAGCAATTCCACTTCTGGGTGTAGCCTCAAAAAAAAAAAAAAAAAAGAAAGAAAGAAAGCAGGATCTCAAAGGTATTTGCACACCCGTGTTCACAGCAGCGCTATTCACAACACCCAAAAGGTGGAAGCAACCCAAGTGTCCGTCGAATGAACAGATACACAAACTGAGGTCCATCCACACTAAGGAATATTATTCAGCCTTACAAGGAAGGCAATTCTGACACAGGCTGTGATGTGGACGAACCTTGGGGACATACACTCAGTGAGAGAATCCAGACACAGAAGGACAAATCCTGTCTGATTCCACCCACATGAGGTCCCTGGAGGAGTCACATCCAATAGAGACAGAAAGTAGACGGTGGGGTCCCGGGGCTGGGGGAGGGGAGTGCGTGTGTAATGGGGACAGAGTCTCTGTTTGGAAAGACAGAAACTTCTGGAGGCAGATGGTGTGATGTTTCCTCAACAGCGTGAATGTACTTAATGCCACCAAACTGTGCACTTAAAAATGGTTAAGGTGGTAACCTGTATGTTCTATGTATTTTACCACAATTTCAATAAAAAGAAAGCCTTTTGGTGGCTGCCAGGGGCTGGGGGAGTGAGGAATGGGGGCCACTGCTGATGGGTGCAGGGTTCCCTTTCGGGGTGACAACAAAGTTCTGAAACTAGACGGAGGTGGTGGCGGCGCAATGTTGTTGACGCGTTAAATGCACTTGAAAACGGTAACCTGTATGGCGTGTGTGTTCTTCCACGACACAAACGTCCCCTGCCCCCGGGCGCTCTGTGCTCAGGCCTCTGCCTGGACCTTGGGGCTGGCCCCGCGGGGCAGAAACCGCCGTCCTTGAGCCTCTGGCTCTTAATCTTTGTGGTCCATTGTTAGTTCACTGTTAAATGAGCAAACGGAGCCCAGTGATTGCCTGCAAAGGCCACTCGGGTGCAGCCGCGTCCCCAGTAGAGGACAGTGCAGGAAGTGAAGCACAAAGGCCAGGCCGCACTGGACACGGACGGGCACTGGACCCCTGAGACAGAGTGCGGCGCCGGGCCAAGGGCACCGGCTACCAACAGGATGCCCAGGGCCCTGCTCGCTCTGCACGAGGAGGCCCTGCCGTCGGGCAGACGAACGCTGGGACCCCCGAGCTCGACCAAGTTACAAGTAAGGGGAACCAGCCCGCACCCGCCTTCGGCGTTTTGGGGTAACGGCAGTCAACAGCAGATCCGCAAATCCCAAGAGTCAAGATAAAGGTTCAGAAAAGCAGGTGCTTATCTGGGTTTTCCAGCCCCGGTACACAAAGGGGAAAGGGTGCAGATTCCTTGGGCGTTTCGTAATCCCCGTGGCACCACTGCCCACCCCCCAGAAGGGTGAAGGTCCACGCGGCCGTCTTATCTATTGTTTCGTTTTTATCAGCTCGTGAATCCCCCTCATCCATCGGGAAAGTTGTCTAAAGCCCGATGTGTTTTGAGGCTCAGCCCTGCCCGCATCGCCTGGTTCAAAAGCGCTGGGAACGGCCCCGCGGAGCACGGCCCCCGTGTGACAGATAGCGAGCCGGCCTGGAGGTTAAGCCCCGCGCATGGCCTGTGCTCAGAGCCTAGCTTCTCGGATGAAAGGGTTTGTTTTGTTGTTTTTGCTAAACAATAAAGGAAGCCTCATGGATCCTTATCGCTACCGTCCTGGTGCTCAGATGTTACTGCTCTGTTATCTTCATAATGAAAAATCAATTTTAAAGAGAGTTGGAAGGTTAACTGCCGGGAATTAGGCGCTGAGCTTTGTGGGGTGGAGGGGTGGGGGCCGACGGAAAGCAGAAATTGGGGTTGAGGACAAAAGGCACGGCACCCTCCCAGGCGGCCCTGTGGATGCCAGACGTGGGCAACTCGGAGATGGGGCCTGGGGGACCCACTGCGGGACCTCCTGGTCCCTCAAAGGCTTCCGGGTGAGAAGGACGCCTGTGCTTTCTGCGGTAAACAAGATTTCACCAGACAGATGGGGGAGCCTGGAGGAGAGGTGGACTTGGGGGCCAGACCACGCCACCCGTCAGGGCCAGGGGCGCCGGCCACCAGGGTGAGGTCTCTGGAAGAGGTGTGGGCCGCCTGGCCCTGGCCAGGTGTCCCCATGGGGGGGGGGCGGCTGGGGTCCCCAGCACAGACCCCGGTCGGCGGGCTCCAGGGCCAGCTGTTCTACCTCCACGTGGGACCCGATAAGCCACAGAGGGGGACGGCCTCGGCATTCCCGGGAAGGTCAGCTGGCCGGAGGGCGCGGAGCAGGCGTGCATGCTGCTCAAAGGCTCTTTGTTCGGGGGCCTGCCTGAGGCCAGCTGCTCCCAGCCGCGCACCCATGCGAGGGCCGTGGGCCTCCTGGTGACATGTGC
Source organism: Mesoplodon mirus (assembly GCF_964341445.2). Classification (NCBI taxonomy): domain Eukaryota; kingdom Metazoa; phylum Chordata; class Mammalia; order Artiodactyla; family Ziphiidae; genus Mesoplodon; species Mesoplodon mirus. The sequence goes on along the minus strand of NC_138983.1, from coordinate 2,147,173 downwards.
TGGGCACAGCTGGCCGCCCTCCCCCCACTGTGGAACACCAGCACCTCCACCCAGCCAGAGCTGCCGGCCTGGGGCAGGCGCATGCTGTGGCCCTGCACGGGGCCAGGATTCTGCCCGCCCAGGACCTGCTGGGGGGCTGACCCCCACAGCCCTCCCCACCCAACTCCCCCTGACCCATGGGGAGCCCCTCTGCTCGGCTGTGTCCACCGGTGCCACGGCATCCCTGGATGCGCGGCCACCACCTTGCCCCTGGGCCCCTCTGCATCCTGCCCGAGGTCCCAGCGGCCCGAGGTGGCCATGACAGGGTCGGTGGGCCAGGCCCTGGGTCAGGCTCTGGGAGGAGGGAGGGGGTGGCTCTGTGGCCCGAGGGGCATCCACGCTAGGACAGAGGGGCAGGCCGGGCCCCCGAAAGTGTCCACCCTCCCGCAGGACAGTGAGATCTAGGGCCACCAAACGCCCAGGGCTGCTGACCCGGGTCAGCCCCTCAAGCCCGCGGTGCCTCAGTGACCCCGTCCATGAAATGCGGGTGCTGGCGGGACCCACCTCCTCGGGCTGTGGGGAGGAAGGATCTAGAAGACAGGGTCGTGTTGAGTGGGGAGGCCTAGAGGAGGGCCCAACCCAGACGGGTCTCACAGCACAGACGGCCCTCCTGACTGGCGCCCAGACCCCGTCTGACAGATGCTGAACCCTTCGCTGCCTGTCCTGTCCTGAGCTTGCGTCCCCCCTCCCCAACCAGGCAGCAGCGCTCAGCCCAGCCCGGGGGACCCCTCCCCATGCCACCTCCTCAGCTGTCTGTCCAAGGCCGGGCCTATCTTTACCCCAGAAGCCCAGTCCAGCCCCGAGCCCACAAGGCACCCACCTGCTGCTCAAAGGGCCACATGGCAACTCCCTATGGGGTTTCCTTGCTCCTTGATGGGCCTGCATCCCCTCCCCAGAGAGGGTCGGGTCCCCTGGGCTCCCCCTTGTACAGTCAACCCCAGCCCCATGGGAGCCACATTTGAACACTTCACGACGGCTCCACAGGCTGAGTGGCCACTGGGCAGGGCCAAGGATGGCCCACCTCCCACAGGGGCACCTCCTCCACCACGAGCTCCCCGGAAACCCTCTTCCAGGGAGCAAGCAAAGCACAAGGACGTCCCTGGAGCAACCCCTTCCTGCAGCCAGCCACTCAGGACCCCACTCCGTGGAGAGCCAGGGTGCAGTGGGGGTCAGTCCAGGCCCCCCCAGCACCACTACCGCCCCCTTCGCCCTCTGTCCGAAGTTCTGCAAGTAACTGCAAACCCCAGCACCTGTCACTCTGGGCACGGCAAATGGGTCCGGGCCCCGAGGGAGCGGGTATGTGATGGGGGTTTCAGCAAGACGGGGGCCTTGGGGCACACCGTGCCCTGGCACGTTCTCGGGCCCATTCTCGTGGCGGCCAGATCCTTCCCAGCATCGCAGGCGGTCAGGCTCAGCCTCTGGAAAAAGGCCTCCCGCCTAGAGCAGGGAGGAGAGCGGCGCGAGGTCATTTTAATTTCACGTGGACTGCCGGTGCCAACCCAACTAAAGTCACACGAGTTGCAGGTGGTTTAATGAGGTGCCTCCAGCCCTGGGACCAGCGACACGGGGGTGCCCAAGCGCCGCCTGCTTCCTCCCCACCTGGGTGTCCCCAGGTCAGCGGGTGGACGCAGTCTGGCGCCCTGACACCTGGCTGGCACGGGAGAGGCAGATGCGGCCGAAAAGAGGGCCCCCAGGTGGTAGTCTGGGCAGATTCTGACAAAGCAAAGCCTGCTCGTCCCCCAACCCCAGGGTGTCTGGCAGATGGTGGGCACCCAGGAGGCATTTGGTAAAAAAACAGAAAAATGCGTGTGTGTGTGTTTACACAAAATATAACCTATATACTTTTACTGTATTATTAGTTGCTTTTCACAAGTGAATTTCAACCACCCTGGGGAGATGCACTTGAGAAGACAACGAAGCCACTGGCAAGTGACGTGGGCAACAGCGTGGAAAGGACAAATGTCCCGTCGGCGTTGGGCCCGGATGGGGGCCCGGGAAGTGCCCTCCTGCATGCAGAGGGGCTGCTTTCATCACTGAATGCGGCCTGCGTGCTCCCCACTGGCCTCCTCTCCCTGATGGCCACATAGGAGAGCGCTGCTTAATCCCCAAATAGTCAAGCCTTTTTGGTGACCTTGTAACCATTTATTTCTAATTGTATTGGGCTTTGATGAGAAAATGTAAACAGCTAAGTCTCAATTTTTCCAAGTGTGTTAGGTGTTTTTATGGCCACATAAAGTGACTGGTCTTTACAAGTGTTCCATGGGCATAAACAAAACACCTCCGTGATTAGGATCCATAGCTATAGTGCTGGTTTTGAAATGTGGGTAGAGGGCCTTCCACCATGCGGCCCACCACCCCGGAATTAGGGCCTGTAGCCCCAGCTGACTCCAGGCAGGGCAGAGGGGAGCCATCCCCACGGACCCTAAGCTCTTCGTGATGGTTGTTTGAAGGAGCCACATTTGGGGATGCTTGTTGCCTGGCTATAGGTAACAGGGACTTATTTGGGCTTACTGTTGGAATCTGAAATTGCTCACAATTGCAACGTGTCACCATCCATGTCTCTACTGATTTTTTCATCTGCTAGAATCATCCTGTGCTGAGAAAGATGCATTAAAATTTCCCGTATCACAGTCAACCCCTGCATTTCCAATGGTGCTTGCTTTACATATTTTGTTATGTTCTCTGATGCATGAAAGTTTTCTCCTCTAGAAATGGTGCCTTGTCCAGTCCGGTCTCAGCACGGACCCTGATGCTGTCCACGCTGCTTTTGTTTTTTCCTTTTGTGTGCACTTGCTGGGCATCACTTTGGCCATCCCTTCATTTTTCAACTGTCATCACCAGTTTGCTTGACTGAATTCCTCTGAACAATGTATTTGTTAAAAATAAAAACCCTTCTGACAGTCTCTGCCTTTTAACAGAGGCATTCAAGCCATTTGCATTTAGTGTAAAACTGGATACCTCTGGCTTCTTTCCACTTTACTGTCTATTTGCTATTTCACTTGGTTTCTTTCATTCTCTTCATAGTCGTCAAGTTGATCAGCATATTACCCATTTCCTTTTTATTCAAGAATTTGGGAGTTTCACTGAACCCTTCCATTCCATCACTGTGATCCTTCAGTTCCTTAACTCATAACCAAACCTGCTCCGGCCTAGGAACAGTTTCCACTGTAGAGTTTCCCCTACGGCTGTCTCCCCAGTGAGGCAGGAATTGGCGTGACTTTTTTCCTGTCAGTGGCTCTGTGGGTGAATAAAGCATCTCCAGTGTTGCTTTTATAGACCCTATGAAACCCTGCACCTTTTGCAAGAACGCTAACTTCACCTTGCAGTCAACTAGCATCCTGTGGTCAGACACAGACGGTGGGGATGTGGCAGGGAGCAGGCGTGGCAGACGGGGTCTCTGGGACAGGACTGAGGACAAGTGATGACTTCATTATGGGACATCTGCGTGCTGTGAGGATTCTGCTTTCCTTCCTTACAGCTACTCTGGCAACTGCCTGCTGTGACGATGAGAGATGGAGGACCCACCAGGCTTCAGAATCTCAACGACTCTGGAAACCAAATAAATTCGTTATTTGGTTTTTGCTTCCACATTTCAAGAGGCAAAACTCTCCACGTGCGTGCACTTAGGTATCTGGGAATATCTTCCTCCCAAGCAGATAAAAAGAAGGAAACGACCCATCCTTTGCTTCCTTCCTTCATTTATTCATCCTGGTCCCAGCACAGTGACCCCCGCCCCCCAGAACTGCTGGGCCAGCTTGCCATCTTCCCAATGCTGGGAACACCAGAGCCCGATCCTTTGTCCATCCAGCTGCACCTACTGTGCGCCAGGCGCTCTGCGTGGACCACGTCCTTGATGCACACTCACGGGCCTGACATCTCCATGAGCCACTTGGCACACTCCTGCTGGGCACCTGGATGCCCAGCCCATGCCCGAGGCCACCCTCCTCCTGGGGGCTCAGGGAGGAGCACAGAGGGCTGGGGCAGCAGCTATGTGCACACGGCCTCCTTTCTGTCCTCAGCGGCCACCTCTTTCCTGAGCCTTCACCTTTGCGGCTCCTCCCCTGCCCCTCAGCCCCCTTCTCCCCTCGGTGCCACCTTCACAGGGGTCTGCCGGCCCGTCCCCACCACCAGCTTCCTCTACCGCCCAGTCCTCTCATCATATTAGCAGCCCCCTGGTTTCCCCTCACGAGGTCACCGTTGTCACAGTGGGATGCAGGGCCGGAGCACAGGAACCTCTCCCATCTCACTCTGGCTGAGTCCCGGGCTCTGAGCACAGCACCAAATCCAGGACCCGGGCTGGGCCGTTAGAACCACGGGCGACAACAGTCCCTGAGGGCTACTCGCCCCTCACGCCAACAGGGGCAGGTCAGAATGACCCCCAACCTCCCTCGCTCAACAAGTCTGCCCCACTCGGGCGCCATTCGGGGTTGACGTGTGTCCCTCACAAATTCGTAAGTTGAAGTCCTGACCCCTCAGGATGCGACCTTATGTGGAAACATGGTCATTGCAGATGTGATTAAGTTGAGGTTACTAGGATGGGCCCCTAATCCAATCCGACGGGTGTCCTTATAAACGGGGGACATAAGGACACACACAGGAGAACCCCATGTGAACATGGGGAAGCAGAGATCAGGGTGATGCTTCCACAAGCCAAGGAATGTCCCTGGTCACCACCAAACCACCAGAGCTGGGGGAGGCCCCCTCCCAGCCTCAGATACCAACCCCCCACGCCTTGATCACAAACCCCTGGCCTGAGGGGGTGGCAATGGTGCCGGGGGCTCCAGCTTGATACCACGGCCAAGCGAAGGGTCCCTGGGGACGTCCAGGCTGTAGGCCCTGAAGCTTTGTCCTCCTGGGAAGGGGTCCCGGAACATCGGTCGCCCCTTTCCCACTCCGTGGAAAAACTCATGATGCTGGCGGCCAGCAGAAGAGAAGCCAAGGCCCCAGGTGGGAAGAGGGGGTGTGGCGGGAGAGGCACCGGGGCTCTGAGTAGAGGAAAGGCAGGTGGGGGTTTCGGGGAGGCAGGTCCTGAGCCCCAGACAGGAGTGGCTGGCAAGGGCGGGAGGGAGCCCGCCGTGCCCACGGCAGCACCGTCAGCTGCCCGGCAGCCAGCTCTACAGGTATTTAAAGCAAATCCCCCATCTTCCCCAGGCGGGGAGCGCTGTTTCTGTCCACAGGGCAGCTACATGGGGTTGACTTTCAGCCCAGGAACCCCACTTCTGAGGGCTGTGTATCCCAAAGAAGCCCCACCCCACTGATCTCTGCCTTGGCCACTCGGCTCAGGGAGAAGGACCATGGCGGGGGGCGGTGGGGATTTTCTCTGCCGAGCTTCTCAAAGTGTGTTATTGAAGAATTGACCCAGAACTAGAAGCTGACCACAGCGGAGACTTGGGGATGAAAATCCTTCCTAAGGATCTGGTCCAGGCACTGCGCTGCATGCACTCAGGCTGCTCCCACCCGTGTGTGAGCGAGAGCACGTGCACGTGTGTGCGTGTGCGTGGTGTGCGTGCGCCCGAGCATGCACGCGTGTGCGCTGTGCACGGGCCGTTCCTTTGTGTCCTGACAGCTGGGGACCTGCTCTGATGCTGCACGTCTAGAGATTTTAATGACAGGCGTGAATTTAAACAGTTTTTTTTTTTTTTCTTTCCTTTCAGGAATGTTTTAAGGGATTGAGAGGAAATTGTGCACGGATTTTGCTGTTTCAAGAGCTGATATGTGAGCAGCTTCAGACGACGTGTGTTGTTTTAGGGCCGAAGTTTACAAAGTAAGAGTGTGACACAAAGGCAGCCACGCCGGGGACTTGAGAGCTGGCTACTTGGATTTCGCTCCTCAGAGAAGGGGCTGCCTTCCCAGGGAGCAGAACTGGAAGGAAACGGCGAAAGTCTGATCTTCAGCCCCCCATGTCCCCGCCCCCCGCCCCGACAGTGACCTGTTCCCAGAGAGCAGGGGCAGCCAGCAGCCGAGGGGATGGGGAGGGGGCTTGGAGCAGCTCTGGGCCAGAGGCCACCAGCCCTCTGGTGTCCCCTCTCGGGGCACCCAGGAGGCCTCCTGCATTCCGACAGCTGCGTGTGGATGCTACAAACCCCACGGTCCCTAGGCTGCCCGGGAGTGACACCCATCACAAGACGGTCTTGTCCCCAGTCTGGGCTGGGGCTCCGGCTCCTTGGGGACAATGTCTTCGAAGACACAAACTATTGAAAGTTCCCTGAGAAGAAAAAGAGAACCCGAATAGCCCCGACCTACGAACGACATTGAATTCCTAACAGAAAATTTTCCCACTCAGAAAACTCCGGGCCCAGATGGCTTCCCATGCTCTACCAAACACCCACAGAGAAACACAGCAATTCTACACTAGCTCTGCCTAAATCAAAAGGCAGGGACACTCCCCAACACATTCTACGAGGCCGGTGGTACCTAACGCCAAGAGCAGTGATGTTATAAGCAAACCACAGATGCATCCCTCGTGAACACACAGGCAAAAACTCTATGCTAAATTTTAGCAAAGCAAACCCAGCAATATATTCTTTTAAAATGCATCGTGACCAAGTGGGCTTTATGTTAAGAATTCAGGGTTGGCTTACATTTGAAAACCTGTCAGTATAGTTCACCATATTAAAAGTCAGAAAACACAGGGAATCATCTCGATAGATACAGGAGAAGCGTCTGACGAAATCCAATAGCCACTCTCGACACATGCTCTATTCCCAGCAAACTAGGAAGAGAAGAACTTCCTTGGCAGATAAAGGGCACATATAAAACCCCAAAACTATGATCATGCTTAAGGGGGAGAGACCACTTGTCTCCCCACAAGATCAGGAACCAGACAAGGACAACTCCTCTCTCCTCACGACCAAATCTTGTCATGGAGGTCCCAGCCGGGCCATCAGGCAAGAAAGAGAAATAGAAAAACAGAGAGATTGAAAAGGGTCCCAGCCAGCGCATCAGACAAGAACAAGAAATAAAAGGCACAGAGATTGAAAAGGAAAAAACAAAGCTGACTTTATTTGGGACACCATGCTCATCTCCACAGAAAATCCTAAAGAATACCAAAAAAAAAAAAAAAAAAAAAAAAAAAAAGCTTCCAGAACTAATAAGGTTAGCAAAGCCACAGGATACGAGGTTGACATACAGCAACAAACAATCCAAAAGTGAAATTGAGAAAACGATACCATCTCAGTAGCTTCAAAACCAAGAAATACTTGGTACCAAGTCTCACAAATTACATGTGAGATCTGTGCCCTGACAACTAGAAAACACAGATGAGCGATATTTTAAAATATCTAAAGAGGCACAGAGATCCATCGTGTTCAGAAAACTCGGCTTTATTACGATGTGTTTGATACCTGAATTCACCTAACGACTCACCGCAGTGCTAATCAAAATTCCAGCAGGATTCTGGGGTAGAAATTAACAAACCAATTCTAAGATGGAAATGCAAAGGACTAGAATTGCCAACATACTTTTGAAAATGAACGAAATTGAGGGATTAACACAGCCTGATTTCAAGGCTTACGATAAAAGCCACATGAATCAAGGCAGGGTGATGGTGGCAGAACAGATTAGAAAGTCTAGAAACAGAGCCACGCAGATGGTCGACTGATTTTCATCAAAGGTGTCAAACTAATTCGATGGAAACAAGGAGCTGGGAGAACTGAATAACCACATGCACAAAAGATTTCACCTCCGTCCATACCTGTCACTGTATATAAAATTAAACTCAAAATGGATCACAGATCTAAATATAAAATGTAAAACTATAAAATATCCACAGAAAACATAGGAGAAAACTCTCGGTAACCTTGGATCCAGCAAATAGTTCTTAGACAGAACACAAAAAGCATGAACCTTGGAGAGGGGAAAAAAAAAAAAAAAAAAAAAAAACCCTGAAAAATTGGACTTCATCAAAATTAAAAACTTCTGTTCATTTGAGAGATGCTGTTAAGGAAAAGCAAAGAGAAGCCACAGATTGGGAGAAAATAGTTGCAAAACACAAACCTCATCACTGAAATCTAATATCTAGACTTATATGTAAAATATATAAGCAACGCTTACAGCTCACTAATGTGACCAATGACCCAGTTACTCGATTGGGCAAAAACTGAACAGACGCTGGGTCCAAAAAGATATATGAACAGCAAGTGGGCACACAGGGAGATGCCCCACGTCACTGGTCACCAGGGAAATGAGATTAAAGCCATGGAAGGGGCCACACACCTGTTAGAACGGCTAAGGCATACGATTCGGGCAGTATTAAGTGCTGATGGGAACGCGGATGATGGAAACAGACTTCGATGGAAGGAAGGAAAAAACAGAGCAGAGTGTGGAAAACAGTTTGCAGTTTCTTAGAAAGGTCAACGTGCATCTAGCCCATGGTCCAGCATCCCAGGGATTTACCCCAGAGAAATGAAGACATATGACCACTCAAAAACCTGACGGCAGTAATCAGGGTGGCTTTAATCATAACAGCCGAAAACTGGAAACAGCTCAAATGTCCATCAGCCCGCGAACAGATAAACAAACTGGGGTACATTTTATCCTTTCCAATTAAAAGGAAACAAATTACTGAACGCAGGCCACAACATGGATGAAGCTCAAATGTGTTCTGCTCCGTGAAAGAAGCCAGACACAAAGGCTACAGAACTCAGGATGCCTTTCAAATGACGTCCTGGAAAAGGCAGGACCATGGGGACAGGAAACATCCGTGATTACCAGGTGCTGGGGGCGCGGGGGCGGGGGGGGAGGGCTGCCAAGGGCACAGAGGGACTTTCGGGGGTGGTGGGAATGTTCTAGGTCTTGCTTGCGGTGGCGACTCTAAGACGGTGAAGGTCTGCCAGGACGCGCTGACCTGCACACCTAAAGAGGAGAACTTTCAGCGAACGAAAATGAGACGGAATGAGAAAAATCACCAAACCAACCTAAGAGATGGACGAGAAAAACGGATCGTTTTTTAAAAGACAAGTTTACATATAAGCAGAGCTGCACTAAATCGAAGATCTGCTTGGGGAGGCTTTTTTAAAACCACCCTGAGTGAGAAATTGGTCCCCTGTCTGCCCAGAGGAGATGCCTGACCCTCCCCAGGCCCACCGAGCTCGCCCAGCCTCCTCCAACCCTGCTGACTGCAGCCCCCAGCCTCCAGAGCATAAAACACCCCCTGTCAGCGGGGCTAGCGCGGCTGCCCCCTGCCCCGGTGGTCTCCCCCTCTTCTCTGTCCTCCTAGGGGACGGGTGGTGTGCCGGCCCCCACATCTTGCTGACCCCCTTGGCGTCCATCCCCCTCTCGCGTCGAGGGCCCCCAAGGGCGGCTCACTCGCACTGGTTCACATCAGGCCCCAAGCCGGCTCAGGAGATGCTCGGGAAATAGGTGTTCATGAAGCCTGAAGCCCAGAGGACATCCAAACCTCATCCCTGGGACCCCAACCCCATTTGCAACCCAGCTGCACTGAGCCCAGGGTCACCCGCAGCCCACCCCAAGGCTGAGGGCGCCCTGGAAGACTCCTTCCAGAAGCTCCGGACCCGACCCCCTCCCCCAGAAAAGCCCTCAGACTCACGGCCACGCTCCATCCTCCTTCGGAGAACCCGGGCTCACGTGTTGGCTGGGTCCCTGCTGGGTGGCCACCCGGCACTCTGACCCTGGGAAGTGTGTCCCCGCCCCCGCACACAACCCGGGATGCTCTGCAGTTCTGGGCCCCCCGAGACCTCAGAGCACCCACACAGCTCCTCCGCCCCCCAGAGCGACGGTGCCCCACCTGAGAGAGGTCCAGCCCGGCATCTCAGGCCCTCCCCCCGCTGCGAAGCCCCCAGCACCGTGACCCCCGCGTGACGTACGAGGGCAAAAGGGATGAGTGGAGGCTGGCCTCCCTGAGGAAGTGACATCTGGGCTCCAGCCTAAAGAACACGCACGAAGGCCGGACCCTGGGGAGGCCGCGTCGGGAGGTGGGGCTGGCGGGGCTGTGACCTCGCCTCAAGGGGCTCTGTGGGTCACGGGGGGCAGGAGGTGTCCCTTCACAGCGTGGGAAGCTTCCGGAGGTTATAAACAAGGCAGCACCGGATCTGACTGCTCCTTAAAGAGGTCTGTCCCAGCCGCCACATCGTGGGCGTTGGTGAGGCCCGGCCGGGGGAGAGCAGTGGGCGGGCAGCCGGCAGGCTCTGGACGTGGGACGGGGGACAGCAGAGCTCAGACATGGGATGGAGTAAAGGTCACGCCCAGATGGCAATGGGCCCAGGTCCTCACGGACACTCAGCCGCCCGGAGCCCAGCAACCCCAGGCCAGAGAGCCTGACCTCTATCCCCTACCGGCCAAGCCCAGAAGGTCCCCAGAAGGACACGGGGCGCCCTCACTCCAGGGATGCTCAGAGCATGGCCCGGTTCGTGGCCACGGAGTGTGGATGCTTCTGGAAAAGAAGAAATCACGAGAAGCCAGGACCAGAGAACCACAGGCAGGCACTCGGGGGAGTGAGATGGGCACTCCCGCAGGCCAGGCGAGAGCCCGCAGGGTAGTGGGGCAGGGCACCCCTCGAACTGTGTGCGGAGACCCCAGGGAGGGGCACACGCCCCTGGCTGGCTGCTCACACGAGGCCTGAGCCGGGGCCTCACACTTGGCAGCGGCCAAGCCTGCGCTGTCTGCTTTTGTAGATGCTAGAGACATAAAAAGAGCAGTGGTGGCCGCGCTCCGGGGTGGGGGAAGGATGAAAAGCGGGAGTGCACAGGCGCTTCAGGGCAGCAGGCCCGCTCTGTACGACCCCGAAACACACGTCACCGCACACCTGTCAAAACCCACGGAGAGAACAACCCAAGCGGGACCCCTAATGTGAGCTGTGGACTTGAGTTAATAGTAGCCAAGCGAGTCGGTTCATCGATTGCAACAAACGCCTGCAACACACGGTGTTCACGATGGGGCCACGTCGGGGGGTGGGGGGAGGTAAGTGGGAACTTTCTGAGCTTTGTGCTCCATTTTTCTGTAAGCCTAACAATGCTTCGTAGAATTAATTAGTTTCATAGCATTAAGTTTAAGGAAGCAGTTTGTTGGCACAAACTCCGCCCACCTGTGTGGTGCTGTCTCTGGCTGTGCACTCCATACCCACGGAGCTGGGGGCGCGTGTGGCTGGGAGGCCGGCGATAGTTACCTTCGGGCTGCTACGGAATCGCTCACCGACCCGGGCCTGTCCCTCCTCAGGCCTGACCGCCTTCCTGTCCTGAGGGCGGTGAGCCCGCCAGCATCCTACTCACAAAGTGGCCCTGGGGTCTCCTGGCCACAACAAACTGTACAGTGGAGACAGAGGCTCACGCCAGGTGACTGGCGGACAGGGGGCCAGGGCCCCGGATCCATGGCATGGAAGGGCCGAGCAGGCCTGGGGAGCTGGCCATGGGCTGCCACTCACGTCCGATGCCCCCTAGGCGTCCCCAGGCCGGGCCCACGGAAGCCCAGGCAGCCTACCTGCTGGAGGAGCGGCCATAGCACACAGACCACCTCTTGTTCCCATTGCAGGCGCCTGGGGGCAGGAGAGCCCGCCCTTGGGCCGAGTGGACAGACAGCGGGATCCCGGGAGCAGCACTGCTCAGCAAACAGGCACAGAGACCCCCAGAAACAGACCTGGCACAGCCAGGGCACCAGGCAGCACTGGGCTCCCGCACGGCCCACCACACGCCAGGTCCCGGAATCACCTGGCGGCGGCTTGGATGGAGGACAGGGCAGTGCCACCCCGCCCCAAAGCCCCTTGCAGCCCCTTGGGGACCACCACCTCCACTGTGGTGCCGGCAGCTGAGACGCCCCCTTGCCCCAGGTGCGGGGGCTCTGAATACGGGCTGGGACCCAGGAGCTCACAACAGCATCCAAGACAACTGGCCAGTGGGTGAGGAATCAGGACACCAAAGAGGGTGAAACAGGGGAGGGGAACGCAGTGACAAGACGGCGAGCGGGGAGGAGACCCTACATGGCTTCCCGTCAGTTCTGGCTCCCCCCAGATCAATTCAGGGCCCAGCCCAGGGCTAGGGGAGAGTGCAGGGTCTCTGTGTCCGCTGTCTCAGGGCCTGGCTGCAAAACACACAGACACACACACGTATGCACACACCCAAGCACCCAGTGAACGTACAAACGTACACACACAGGCACGCACACGCCTGCACGCAGCTGGCTCCACTGTGATGCAGTAAGACAACCCCACCTCCCCACAGACCTATAAAACCTTCTGCAGAAATGCTTTCCCCTAGGGATTGGTAAACTCTGCGAATGTCTCAGTGGAATTTAGCCATTTGCAGACACGTTCCCGTGACCCCCGCAGGATATCAGGGTACCCCTCTGCACCCACAAGGCTGAGAAAGACCATATGAACTGCTGCGGAAATTTTTCATCTAAACAGACTTTTCTTTCTTTGCTCAATATGAGATTTTAAAAATAGACCTAAGAATATAGCAGATAACGTGACAAGAAAAAGTTCCCACCCCATTTCCTGCTTTTTCTCCATTTTGCCACACTTGGTTCAGATTTTTTTTTTTTTTTTTGAGAAATAAAACCTGTCAGAATCAGTAAAAGCCTTCTCCTACCCTTCTCCTCAGAAGGAACCACATTTGGGGTATAAATGACTCGTGCAATCAAAATAAAATGATGCATCCGGTCAAGTCACCATCCATTGCCTCCCTGCTGCTGCCCGCCTGCCCCTCCTCCACCAGTCAGAGGGCACCCCACATCGAGCTCCGGCTCCTAAGAAGGAAAGCCCAAGTGCCCAGAGCAAGCCCCAAACCCTTCACACCAGGCTGACCCCCCCACACACAAGAGCTAGGCACATGCTTGCTCAGGGTCTGGATGGGAGCCGTCCCCTCTGCCGGGAGCACCCCTGCCCCCCAAACGCATGCATGATTCAGTCCTTCACCGTCACCCAGAGACACCTGCTCAATGAGGCCACCAGTACCCCCATCTCCCACGCCACTCATCCTTTTCTTGCCCTCTAAGTATTCAGTTGTTGATCCTGGATTTGTGGGGTCTGAGACTTATAAAAGAGGAAAAAAGGAATAAGCCCCACAGGCTACAGGTGGGGGTTAAAGGAGAGCAATAATAACCAACAAGCCAGCTACTGAAGGGGGAAGTCAAAAACAACGACTGAGGACATTTTAAAAGGTATAGGAAGAAAAGTAACTGTCAGAACAAAAGCACAAGCCTTCCGAAATACCAACATACTTTTAAAGAGCAAAGGATACACATCTCACGGAGAAAACTGCCACAGCAACTATGGCAAAATACACGTAATTATAAAAGACTACGACAGGGCTTCCCTGGTGGCGCAGTGGTTGAGAGTCCGCCTGCCGATGCAGGGGACGCGGGTTTGTGCCCCGGTCCGGGAGGATCCCACGTGCCGCGGAGCGGCTGGGCCCGTGAGCCATGGCCGCTGAGCCTGCGCCTCCGGAGCCTGTGCTCCGCAGCAGGAGAGGCCACAACAGTGAGAGGCCCGCGTACCGCAAAAAAAAAAAAAAAAAAGACTACGACAGGGTGAAACCAAGAACACCAGTCATATTAATACAGGCGAATAAGCTTAATTCATCCTTTAAAAGTATTTTAATTTGACTCACAAATGAAGACTCAACTATATGCTTCCCACAAGAAACACACTTTAAATATAAAGACACAAAGAGGTTAAAAGTAAAATAAGTTTAAAAGACAGACTGTGCTAACACGAGCGAATAGAAAGCCGGACAATGCAGATTTCAGAGCAAAGAAAGTTACCAGGATGAAGAAGGCCATTTCATAACAATAAGTGGGTCAACTCATCAAGGGGACATACCATTCTAAATACTAAAGCGCCCAATAACAAAGCTTCGAAATACACTGGGCAAAAACTACTAGAAATGGAAGAATGAAAAGATGGATCCACAATTATAGGTGGAGATTTTGATACCCACCCCTTCTCTCAATAATTGAGAGAACAAGTAGACACAAAATCCAGTACGGATACAGGAGACTGAACAACGCTGACAACCACAATGTTCTAATTGACATTTATAGGACAGTCCTCCCAACAGCAACAGATTGCATACTCTTTTCAACTGTGCATGGAACATCTACAAAGATAAATCTTATCTCTGGGTCATAAAACAAGTCTTAATAAATTTTGAAAGAATCAAATCATGTTAAGTGCTTTCTCTACCACAATGAATTAAAGTAGAAATCAATAACAGAAAGGTATCTTGAAAATCCCCAAATGTTTGGAAAGTAATACACTTCTAAGTAACCCATAAATCAAAGAAGAAATCAAAAATGAAATTAGAAAATATGCCAAATTGGAATGAAAATAACACAGTACATCAAAATCTGTGAGATGCAACTAAAGTGGTCTTTAGACTACCAAACACCTACATTAGAAGAGAGATCTTTAATCAATGACCTCAGCTTCTACCTTAAAAGCTAGAAAAAGGTGAGCACATTAAAACTAAGCAAACAGAAAAAAAACAATAAAAATCAGAACAGAAACCAACGAAATAACAAAAAAGAAAAAAACATCCAATGAAACCCCAAGATAAAAGTTGGTTATTTCAGATCAACAAAATCACTAAAACTCTAGCCAGACTGATCATAAAAAAAAGGCACTAATTACCAATATAGAAATGAGAGAACAGACATCACCACAATCCTACAAATGTTAAAAAAATAATAATGAGATATTATGAACAACTTTGTGCCAATCAATTTAACGTCTTAGGTGAAATGAACAAATTCCTCAAACACACAAAATACCAAGGTCTACTCAAGAAAAAATAGATAACCTGAACATAATTATTAAATGCATTTAAAATCTAGTTAACAACCTTCTCACAAACAGAAGTTCAGGCCTAGGTGGCTTTACTGATGAATTCCACCACACACATAGGGTAGAAATAAGACCACTTCTACAAAATTCTTTTCCCCACATGAAGAGAGAACACTTCCCAGAGCACTCTACCATGCCAGCATTACTCTGACCCCAAAACCAAAAACATTATAAGAAAACTATAGTCAATATCCCTCATGAACTTAGTTGCAAAAGTTCTTAGCAAAATTTTAGCAAATTAAGTTCAACAATATCTACAAAGGGTAATAATACAACATGACCAACTGGGGTTTATCCAGAAACACAAGCTTGATTTAACGTCTGAAAAATCAATCAATATAATTCACCATATTGAGACTACAGGAGAAAAAAACATGATTATCTCAAGAGGTGTAGAAAAAGCACCTGACAAATTTCAACATCCATTCATGTTAAAATAAACAACTCTTAGCATTAGTATTAGAAGGAAAATTCCTCAGTCTAATAAAGGACACCTACAGAAACCTAGTAACATCACACTTGATACTGAGAAACTAAACGTACTTCTGGGAAGGACAGGGAAGAAGGCAAGGATGTTCGCTCTTCCCATCTCTATTAAACATTGTACTGGAGAGGCTAGCCAGTGCAATCACGCAAGAAAAAATAATAGGCATCCAGATCGAAAAGGAAGAGGTAAAATTGTTTTTATTTGCAGACATGATGATCAATGTAGTAAAAAAAAAAATCAATGGAATCCACACAAAAAATCTACTAGAACTAAAAATTGAGTTACAGAGGTATCAATATAAAAGATATATAAGTACCAAAATTAATTACAGCTCTAAATACCATTGACAATAGCATAACAAAATATGAAAAACTTGGTATCTGACAAAAGAGGTACAAGGCCTTTCACTGAAAACCACAAAACATCTCTGACAGAAATTAAAGATCTACATAAATGGAGAGATCTACAATGTTCATGGGTCAGAAGATCTGATATTGGTAAGAGATGGATTCTCCCCCAGTTGATCTTGAGGTTCAATGCAATCCCAAGCAGAATCTTCTTTGTAAAAATTGACAAGCAGTTTCTAAAATTTATATGGAAGTGCAAAGGACCTGAATAACCAAAACAGCTTGAAAGAGAAGAGCAAAGGTGGATGATTTTCCTTATTTTAAGACTTTTACAAAGCTGTAGTAATCGAGGCAACGTGGTATTGGCATAAAGACAGACTGAAAGATCAATGCATCAGAATCGCATCACCAAAAACAGGCCCACACTTTTATGGTAAATTGAGTTTTTGAAAGGGTGCCAAGGTGACTCCCTGGGTAAGGAATACTCTTTTCAATGTACGGCACTGGAACAACTGGACACTCACATAAAAAATTAAGAACTTCGGGCTTCCCTGGTGGCGCAGTGGTTGAGAGTCCGCCTGCCGATGCAGGGGACGTGGGTTCGTGCCCCGGTCGGGGAGGATCCCACATGCCGTGGAGCGGCTGGGCCCGTGAGCCGTGGCCGCTGAGCCTGTGCGTCCGGAGCCTGTGCTGCACAACGGGAGAGGCCACAACAAAGAGAGGCCCGCGTACCGCAAAAAAAAAAAAAAAAAAAAAAAAAAATTAAGAACTTCAAGTGAAATAACACCATTTGTAGCCACATGGATGGACCTAGAGATTACACACTAAGTGAAGGAAGTCAGACAGAGAAAAATATCATATGATATCGCTTATATATGGAATCTAAAATATGACACAAACGAACTTATCTACGAAACAGAAACAGACTCACAGACATAGAAACCAGACTTGTGGTTGCCATGGGGGAGGCAGGTGGGGGAGGGATGGATTGCGAGCTTGGGATTAGCAGACGCAAACTATTATATATAGAATGGATAAACAAGGTCCTACTGTGTAGCACAGGGAACTCTATTCAATACCCTGGGATAAACCATAATGGAAAAAGAATATGAAAAAGAATGTATATATAACTGAATCACTCTTCTGTACAGCAGAAATTAACACAACTTTGTAAATCAACTATACTTCAATAAAAATAAATTATAAAAATTAAGAACTTCAACCCATAATTTACATGGTAGACAAAAGGTAACTCATGGACCTAAATGTAAGCACTGAAACTAAAACCACCAGAAGAAAACACAGAAGAAAACCTTAGTAATCATGTATTTGGTAGAGATTTCCTAAATATGACATTAAAAGCATGAAACAGATAAAAAATGAAAAAGCAATAAATTTGACTTCATTAAAATTGAGATCTTTTAGTTTTTAAAAGACACTATTAAATAAAGGAAAAGGAAAGCCATAGACTGGGGGGGGGGAAATAATTGTAAAACATATACCCATGTATCTAGAATATATAAAGAACTTTCACAACCCAGGAAATAAGACAAACAGATCCATTTTTAAATGAACCAAAGGTCTGAAAGATACTTCCCCAAAGAAGTTATACAGAGGCCAATAAACCACACAAAAAGATCCTCAACATCATTAGTCATTTGAAAATGAAAATTAAACCACAAGGAGACAGCACTCCCCCACCTTATCAGATTGGCTAGAATGGAAGAGACCAACCCCATCCAGCGCAGGTGAGGACTGCAGGGACTGAAACTCTCATGTGGCTGGCGGGACTTAGAAGTGGTACGACCACTTCGGAAAACAGTTTGCCAGTTTCTTAAGCGATTAAATAAACACCTACCATAGTATCCAGTCATCCTACCCCTGGGTATTTACCCAAGAAAAAAGAAATACAAGTCCTAACAGCAAGGTCCTACCGTATATAGCACAGGGCACTGTATTCAATACCCCGCGATAAACCATAATGGAAAAGAATATGAAAAAGAATGTCTATATATGTATAACTGAGCCACTTTGCTGTACGGCAGAAATTAACACATTGTAAATCAACTATACTTCAATAAAATATATTTTAAAAGAAAGAGGAAATACAAGTCCTTACAAAGACTTGAACGCAAATGTACGCACAACAGCTCAAAATGGGAAACGACCCAAATGCCCGCCCCCACGTGAATGGATAAACAGACTGTGGTCCGTCCACACAGCAGAACACAAGTCAGCAACGAAAAGTATGGCCCCTGGATACACACAACCACCTGGATGAACCTCAGAACAACGATCTGAGGCACCAGACAGGAGCACGTGTGTGTGATGCACTGACCAGAGGACCCTGGAAAGTACAGACCAGTCTCTGCTGACGGGCAGGGCAGTGGCTGCCTCCTGAGTGGGGAGGGGCGGCAGGAGGGATCCCAAGGCCCTGAGGACAGCTCTGGGGGTAATGGTCTCATGGTGTCAGACTGTGCGCTTTAAGTATGGCCGTCTATCACACGTCGATTATACCGCAATTGAAAGCTGGCTTTGGCTTACATGAACAGAGTACATAACCCAGAGACTACCACATCTGTGTACATCCGGCCATCGTGGCAAACCTGAGCCTGTCTGTCTGTCTGTCTGTTACCGCTCCCCCTTGCGTTTCAGGTGCAGAGGGCCCAGGTGCTGCTAACAGACTCCTAACTGAGGTCACTGATTCCCAACTAAGGCGCCTTCGGTGGGCACTGACGGCCTTCCCATTTACTTCCCCAGCACCCCTGCCCCAACCCTGCCAGGAGGAAGAGGCCACTTGTCCACCACTGTCCCTTTGGCCCTCAAGGCCCTCAGCTCTGGACTGAGAACCTGCACGCTGTCTGTGCCCAGACCACAGCCCCAGGCACTTGAGCTACCCACAGCACCGGGGTTCTAGGCTGAGGTCTGGAGAGGGTCGGGAATGTGTGCGGCCCACCAGGCGGTCTTGGGGGGATCTGGACCACTGCCACCTGGAGTTTCTCTGGTGAGGCCTGGGGGCCTGTGTGTGCGCATCCTGGCTCTGGGGCCTTGGGGAGCCACCGCCAACGGCAGGCCTACCCTGAAGCAGAAAGGGGGAGAAGCCTGGAGCCCGGGCCTGCTGCTCCACTGCCACCCGTTCTCAAGGTGGGGTACAGAGGCCTCCAGCTGCCCGTGTACACAGCGACCAGTGACGGAGCTTATGACATGTTTGGCTCTCCAAACACTGGGGAGAAACCAGGAATTCTTACAAACTCCCCGGGACGAGAGAGCATCTTCCCAACGTCCCAGAGCTACTAAGTGGTCTAACAGATGTCCTTGTTTAAAAGAAAATCACCTTGACCCTGAAAGGAAGACAGAGCCCTTAAGCAAAAGGGGGATGCTTGGGGAAAGTTCAGGGGACCACAACAGCAGGGGCTGAGCCCCGCTGCCCAGCACCCTGAAAACGGTGAGGTCGCCAGGGCTCTGTGGTCACGTTCAGTCTTTTGCAGCCCGGGTCCAGGGACCTTGTGGAGTCGCCAATGCTGAGAAATGAATACACATGGACCCAGCCTAGTCCCCACCACCGAGGACTGCGGCCCCCGTCTCCGACCCTCCCGGCCGGGCTCAGAGAACGGTTGGGGAGAAGACACAGGCCCAGCTCAAGAAACTGAAGATGAAATAAAGACGCTGCCCGCACCCCCCCCCACCCAGGTCTCCCCACTGCACTGTGTCCCGAACGCACAAATTATCCTCAGCTCATCACGCTCGGAAACTGACCAGACCATCGCCCGCCAGGAAAGGGGGCAGGCTGCACCTCTCAGCACACACTTGACATTTTGTTCCCGTCCAGGCTTCCCGTGCTGACAGTTTCTGGATTAAATGTGCAAATGGAACGCGGCCCCAAGGGCGTCTCGCTCCCTGCCGGCCGAAGCTCCAGCCGAGTGTGCCTGTGTGCACGTGTGCACGCAGACACGTGGATGTGCCTGAGTGTGCACGCCACGTGAGTGCATCCACACGTGTGTGTCTGTGCGTGCGTGTGCACCCCTGTGCACCCCTGCCTCTCTGCCAGTGTCCGGCTGGACCAGGTATGTTTTTACCAACCAGATCCTTCAAGCTGGGAAATTGGCATCACCAGTTCGCAGCAGCCCCGGCTTGGGCGTCAGCTTGGCACGGGCAAATTCTCTCAGCCCAGGGGTGGCTGGGTCCACCTGGAAATGCAAACGTGACACCCCTGCCCTGAGCTTTGGGCTGGGGGTGTCTGTCTCGCAGCCGCCAGCCAAGGGGAAGTGAAACTGCCAAGGCCTGAGGCCCGGACTCGCCTTCCGGGGCAGCCAGAGGCCCAGCGGGATCGGCGCCTGCAGACCCACGTGTGTGAGAAGGGGACCGTGGCCCCCAATTCCCACGACCCTGCGGAGGCTTGAGGGGTTCCCTGGGCCCCCTCTGTGCTCACGGGCGTCATCAAGGCCTCCTGAGCCCAGCTGGGGCCGCCGCCCAGGGGCCCAGAAGGAGCTGACGGGCAGCCCACTGGGCACATGGGACTGGCTCCAGTCGGGGGCGTCTCCTGCCTGGTCACAGGAGAGGGCTGCCAGCAGCCCCCCGCCCCAGGGGCCTCCACAGCCCCGCCTTCCACCCACCCCACCCGGTGTGCCTGACCCACACATAGCTGGGAGACGGAAAATTCGCAAAGAGCAGCCTCTCCCGCCCCCCGACCCTGGCTCTGAGGTCCGTTTAGTGAGTCAGGGGTCGGGTGCGGGGGTGGGCAAGGTGCATGGGCAGCGGCCCCCCGACCCCGCAGGGCTGCACCAGTCCCCTCCTCCCGCCCGTGAAGTCACACAATGGCATACTTCAATGGGCGCACAGCCGGGGCCTCTGGTTCCCATTCTCCGTGACCTGGGGAAGCAGAGAACACGATTATAGCCCATCTGAATGCAGGCTCCTGGGGCGATTATTCTGGCACCTGCAAGCCCCCAGCCCCCGCCCGGGGGTGACAGCTGGCAGACCCCACTGCGCCGTGCACCCCACGGCCACGAGGCCCCGCCGGGCTCATCCCATTATCCCTGACGACTTCCCCAGGGCAGCCCCCACGTGGAGCGCCGGTGCCAGGCCCCCGCCCGCGCCCGGCGACACGGCTGCCTGTTCAGCCTGATCCCCGTTATGTTATGTCAGCTGTTACCCCGCGCTTAAAACAAGGCACTCCAGCTGGTCAGGGTCAGATGTAAAAACAAGCCCTAACAAAACCCGGCCCTCCAGCTACCCCAAGCCGGAGACCCTACTGAATGTGGCACTTCATGACGCGCTTCTCTCCAGCCCCCGGGCAGAGCATAAAGGAAACACCTGTCCCAAGGACGGCACACTCTAATCCCGCTAAATCCCCAGTGGAGGGGCCTGCGGGCCGCGCAGGCGCCCGCACCCCAACGTCTGACTTTGGTCCTGGACCCTCACGTTCTGGCGGGCGAGGCGGGACGGAAAACACAGAGCAGTCCCCCCGTCTCCGCCCCGGCCAGACCCACACCGTGGGGGGCAGAGCGCCGCGCGGGACCCTCCCCCCGGGGGGCGGCCGATGGGCGGCCTGGGTGCAGGTGAAGACCCCCTTCCTGGACGGTTGACGCCTTCCAGAAGGGCAAGAGGGACACCTGGCCCGAAAGGCCCTCCTGCCGACATGGGAGGCCAAGCTCCATGTCTGGCCAGACCGCGACGCCCCCGCTGGTCCCCAGCCCCCGCATCCCAACCGGGGGCAGCTCCGACTGACTCTGGTTACCAACCTGGAGCTGAGTCTCTACAACCTCGGAAAAGGGTGAAGAAAAGAGGGGGGTACAGTGGGGAGAGCTGATGAGACCACCCAGACACCTGGCCGCTTTGGAGAGAAAGCCTAGGAGACCACGCAAACACACGCACACATGTGGACACACGAATATGCACGCACACGCATTGCGGGTGCCAGGAGAGGCCATGGGCTGCTGCCGTCCCAGCCCCGTCTCCTTCTGCCCGAGGGAGCGGAGGCCGGCCCAGCAGCCTCCACCAGCAGGGTAGTCGTTCCTCCCTCCCAGGGCCCCTGGACACAGCGGGACGGGCTTCCCTGAGGGGGAAGCCTAGGAGACGCTCCCAGAGCCCAGGGCGGACGGGGTGCTGGCCAGGGGCTCTGAGCAGGCTCCCGGCAAAGACACCCCGGAAGGCAACTAACACGCCGGCACCCACCTCATAGCACAGAGCTTTACAGCCTGAAAACAGGAAACACTGTAGAAACAAACAGACCCAGACCTGGTGGTTCACACAGCCGGGGGCGGGGGGAGCCCTGCAGGCCGGGCCCTGGCTGGTCTCGGGCCCCAGGGCCTCCACTTGACCTCGCAGAGTCTCCCCAGGACCCGAGAGCACCCGCCACCAGGCAGGAGCCGAGGGCCCCCCCCCACCGCTCCGCTTTCCTTCAGGAGGAAACTCTGGGGGTCCGGGGGAGGTGATCTGGAGGAGGTGCCCTGCTTCCTGGGGGACCAGGGGCTGCAGGTGGACGTCCCCGTGCCCCCCTCGCCCCCACCCCGTCCCTCAACCCCAGGTGGGGCCCTGTCCTCCCCTGCACAGGCTTGGGGCGTAAAACTGCCCAGCCGGCCCGGGCGTGACCCGATTCAGGCCACTCGCGCGGGATCAGGTTACGTGTTTTTCGGGAAAGTTTCAAACACTTTGCAGTTTCCTCCACCTCCTGCCTAGGCCCCCCTCCCCTGGTTCTGAACCGACTTGATGGACAGGACAGTCCTGGCCCGCGACGGAGCGTGGGCTTTACAGAGGGCGCCTTTGTTAGCGAGCGCAAGTTGCCCTAGGACCTCTCCACCCACAGGGCCCGTGAGCCCGCGGAAGGTTCCGGTTACAGCTGAGGGTTCCCGTTTTCACGGCTCTCGGCTGAGCGCAGACCCCGCAAGAAGGAATGTCAGCTGTCCCCTCAGGAGCAGCTGCCTCCAGGCCAGGAACGCAGCCAGCCCTGGGGATGGGGACCCTGGCGGGGATAAACGATGGCCCCGGGGGTGGGGACAGCCCGAGCCACCACCCTGGGCCCCAGAGAGGGCCCCGCGAGCCTCGAGCTCTCAGCCTCCTCCTGCTCAGATGCCTTCGGGCTGGGGGACCGTCCCCCTTATAAGGTAGGGACAGTGGCACTCACCCCTGCAAGCCCAGGAGGGAGATCCCAAAGGGAGGGCCCAGGCCACTCCAGGCCGAGGAAGCCAAAAACCCACGACAACCACACACAATGAGGAAAAAAGGCCACAGGCGCTGGGAGAAGCAATGACACTCGAGTGTGGATGGGGGCGGTGGTGGAGAAATGCCCTGGAGACACTAGAGGAAGTGAGGGGCCCGTCACAGGGAGCAGGGGCGCCGGGCCCCTGGTTTAGAGGGCTTTAGAGGGGGCTCAGGCCAATGTCCACAGAATCCCGGGAGTCGGGGTTCTCGTTCTCAGAGGTCCCCACCAGGTGGCAAAGGGGCTCTGGAGAATTAGCCGAGACCCCTTGAGGGCAGCAGCTTCAAATTCTGCTTGGCGGCCCTTAAGCTTCTGTTCACGGACTCACACAGGGACATCAGGGGTGACCCAGACCCGGGGGAGTGCAGGGGCTGCCTGGGTCTTGCCCACCCCACCTGGGATGGGGTGGACAAACACAGCAGTCTGCCTCTCCCCACACACGCATTGTCCAGGGTGGGGCCCTTCCTCACCTGCCTGAGGAGCAGCCCGGACCCCTACCCCCAGCTCACCCCCTCCCCCGTCCCCGAGGCCAGTGTCCCTCTATCCCGTCTCCCTGGGTCGGCGCCGGGCAGAGCCTCAGAGGCACGAGCGAGGGGGCCCCTGTGGCCTGGAGCCGCGGGCCGCTCCACACCCCCAGGCTGCACGGTCAGACCCCGGGACACTTCAGCCAGCTCCGCTGGGCAGAAATATCCAGAATGCAGACTGCAGTGTGGGGCTGTCCCTTAGCTTTCAGTGTTTCTACCCCAAACCCAAGAGGCTCTGCTCTGCCCACGGAAAGTCACTGCCCATGAGGCAGCCAAGACCCCCGCCCTATAGAGGGACAAGCGGGACACCTGAGCCAGGCCAAGGCCCAACCCTGGCCTGGTGGGACATGCGTGTCCACACGCACATACACGTGTGCTCGCAGAAGGGCACCGCCACCACCTTCTGGCTCCCGGGGACGGGGGGTCAGTCCCTCCCCATGCTTCAGCACTGGCCCCCTCTTACACAGGGCCCACGGGGAGGGCCCTGGGGGCACAGACATGAAGCCCGTGTCCTGTCCCCGAGAATCCCTGCTATTTGCACACAGACCCTGGCATGTTAGTGGGTGCACGAGAAACACTTGCTGGCTGAACAAACGCAGGCGAGGACACCCCTTACCAGGGTGGAGGGAAAGGGTGGACTACATTCTGAGGCAGAACATCAGAGAAGGCCCAGGCAGTGGGAACCAGTCCTCACTGGGCAGCTCCTGTGTGCTGGGGACAGAGACCAAGGAGCTCAAGGCCCCGCAGTGGGGGAGATGACATCTTCCCAGAGCACTGGAGGACGAAGCAAGTGATGTCACTGAGCGAGCAGGAAGGCATCCCAAAAGCCAATGTACAGGAGCGGGGCTTTGTGGGATGTGTAGGAGTTCACCAAGCAGAGAGGAGACGGCTGGGAGAAGAGCACTCCAAGGAGGAGGTGGCCTTGGAGGAAACAAGACCTTGGGGTTTGTTAATGGAAAACCTGGGCCACCCTCCGGTGCCCTGACACTGGGTAGGAGTGACTTAAGCTCTGGGAGTCTCATCCCCTCCGTGTGAGTGAAGGACAGAGCAGAGGGCGCGCACGCAGCAGGCTCCCCACGGGGGCCGCAGGTCCTGACTTAGCGTGGTCGTCTTCACTGGCATGTGAAGGGTGTAGAGAGCAGAAGCTGGGAACACGCGGGCCTGCAGAGGCCCGAGCTGAGTGTGAGCTGGGGCCGCCGGGGGGCGGGGGGGGTGGTTCTGAGGACAGAGCCTAGACTGCGTTCCTGAGAAAAGTGAGGCCCGCAGAGGGGCCCAAGGGGGCCCAGAGAGTCCCATGGAGCCTGGTTTTGCATCTGGGAAACTGAGGCCCAGGGGACGGGAGAGTCTCGCTCCATGCTGGCGTAGCCAGAGCCCCAGGGTGGGTGATCCAGCGGCGGGAGGGCTGGGTCACCGCCGAGGGGCCTGGGCCGGGGAGGAAGCCGCAGCAATGACCTCATCCCCTAGGCCTCCGGGCCGCGGCTCACGGGGTTTTTAACCGCAGCATCGCAGGACAATTCCCTGGTATGTTCCCCACCAGAAGGCATGGAATACGCGGTGTTTGTGTTGTGCTTTTGAGTGCCTCTCTCTTTGTGTGGGATTTGAAAAAGGAAGGAAAATAAAAACAAACAAAAAAAACCCCTCGATTTCAGAGACAAAAACCAGCCCCTCACCTGGGCCCAGCCTGGGTCTCTTATTCCAGAGAGCAGGGAGGGGAGTGTTTCTGTCACAGCATCAGGACAGGGGGAGACACAGAAGAGCCACCCAGACCCAGAACTCGTCCACTGCGCGTGTGCGCACAGAGACACGGGCACAGAGCACACACGCACGGACCCATGCACACGCACGTGCGTGCACACGGCGATGTGCACGAGCAGGCACACAAGCACACCGCACACCTCCACGCACAGACACACGTGCACGCAGGCAGGCACACACACGCACACGCACACACACACACACACAGCCGGGGCTTCCTCTGAAGTCAGGAACCATGCTGGGAGCCGGCCCTGCAGCCCTGGCAGTGGCCCTTTTCCCCGGGAAACCACAAACAAGGCTCAGATCTCAAACGGGCCCATTCACAGCCCTGGGACAGACCCTGAAGCAGAGATGAGATTCCACCCAAACTGGCTTTTTCAGGCCCCCCAGATCTCCCTGGTTCAGCAGAACGCTTCATCCCTCGGAGGCCGCCCTGGGGCTCCCTCACACAGAGCTGAGATAACGGCTCTCTGGCCCCGTAAAAGCGAGCGCGTGAAAAGAAAGGAAGAAATATGGGCTCTCTGGGAAAACACAGCTTTGAATGACTTTTTCTCCACCATGTAAGCATCGTGCTGCTCTCGGAATCCTGTGTGGAGCCCACGCTCGGCCCCTCCTGGGCTCCCGGCTGCGGTCTGGCTCCGCTCGGAGCTCTGGGCTGGGGCCAGCGGTGCCCGCGATCCGCGGACAACAGCGCCACCTGGTGTCCCGCGGCCCCGCCCTGGGCCGCCTGCAAACACCCGCCCCCGCGGCCCCCTCCCCACACGCACCCGCTCTCCCTCCGCCTGGGGGCCACCGCCCCGCAGGCCGCCACCTCCACCGAGAGCTCCGGGGCGCTGCGCCTGCCCGGCCCACCTGAGGTTGCCCGCTGCAGGAGGGTCCCTACCCGTCCCCACGACCCCCCAGCACCCGCTTACCTCCTCCTTCCCCTCTCTGGGTGGCCCCTCCTCCAGGAGGCCCTCAGCATCCCCGCAGACACCCCCACCCCCAGTCCCTCTTCACCTCTTACCTCCTTCCCGTCCCCACCCCGGACATAACTCACGTCCACCCTGGAGGCTGGGCCCCTGGCTGCCTCATTCCTCCCAGGATCCCCGACGCTCCACACCCCCATGGCCATGACTCCGGTGGCGGCTGGATACAGCCAGCTCAAACCCACCGCAAAGGATCTGTCTCCACAGGCCAGTGAGTTAGGAAACCCTTGGAAACCTTGCAAGGCCATCAAAAGGTTAAGTCTGAGGCCATCCTGCTCAAGCCCTCCGTTCTACAGATGGGGAAACCGAGGCCCAGGACTGCACAGCAGCTTGAGGTGCCCCCCGGGGCGGCTCTGGGCACGTGGGCTCAAAGGAGGGGTATCCAAACCCCGGAAGCACCGTTCTGGGCCTGCGGAGGGGTCGCAGCCCCTGGGGCCCTGCCCTTAGGGGTGGGGAACAGAGCAAGGAGACAGACCCTGTGACTCCCCCGTCCCGCCCGCAGACCCCTGTCACACCCAGACCGCTGGGGCAAGAGCGGGGTGTGCCGCAGGAGGGACTGGACCGCGCAGAAGGCGGTTAGGGAGGGGGTACTGAAGCAGTGACAGCCAAGTCGAGGCCTGACGGGAGGAGAAGCCGGTCCTGTGACATGCCAAGCAGAGCACGTGCAAGGGCCCCGAGGCGGCCGGGAGTGTCCAAGGGTCAGCAAACAGTGCATCAGAGCAGAGGGGAGCAGCGGGGGGGGGGCGGGACAGACATGCGGGCCAGTGCCGGGTGAGCAGCATTTGGGGGCCTGAGAGGCCCAGCCGATCTTGAATGCCACCGGGAGCTTCTAGAACGATCAGAGTTTTGTTCTGGAGAGTCGCCCCCGCAACCAATGGCTGCTGTGTGGAGAGGACTCCTGGGGGGACACGAGGGTGGCAGCGCGCAAGGTGCTGATGTGAGAGAAGGGGGGTGGACGAGGGAGGCGGCACAGGGTCTCTCCCCTCAGAGGGGTGGGACAGGAGATGCGACCACAGTGGGGTGCCCTCTGCTTGGAGCACGGCAGCTGATCGCTGGCAAACGCATCCCAGGCCCCAGAGGGCGAGGGGGCAGGACCGCACCCCCAGCTCGGGCCAAGCCCCCATCCTCAGCAGGGGAACGGTGCCCGCGCTGCAGAGAACGGCCACCAGGTGGCACTCGAGCCTCACAGATGCCGGGACTGAGGGTGGAGGTCGGTGCTAAGCAGGAAGTGGCGGGCAGGGGCTGGGGGCCGCCGGGCAGGGGGCTGCCGGGACTCAGGGGCCAGGACGGCACCACGAAACCTGCCCCGAGGAGACCTGTCTGAACGTGAGAGCACTGACTGGGGAGGGAGATGCTCCCGGCCAGGCCAAGGGGAAAGTGGAGGCC
Source organism: Mesoplodon mirus (assembly GCF_964341445.2). Taxonomy (NCBI): domain Eukaryota; kingdom Metazoa; phylum Chordata; class Mammalia; order Artiodactyla; family Ziphiidae; genus Mesoplodon; species Mesoplodon mirus. The sequence goes on along the minus strand of NC_138983.1, from coordinate 2,119,675 downwards.
GGGCCAGGCGAGGCCTGAGGCCGCCAGGGTCTGCCCCCAACCCCAGGGCGGTCCTGGGGTGACCCCCAACCAAGGGTCTGGTTTCCACCCCCTGCGCAGGGCCTGGGATGCGCTGACACATAAGTGGTGATTCCCGGGCTGAGAGTCTATGTGGGCTTCACCCAGCCCATCCCAGCTGCACCCAGAGGCCCTACCTGAGCTGTACCCAGAAGCCCTGCCTGAGCTTCACAAGGATTTGGCACCCAAACTCAGGACCCTCGGTGCTGATGCAGGGCCCGGGGTGGCAGGGTGGGGTTCGGGGGCGGTCCCTGGGATGCTTTACATCAACCAGGGAATTCAATGTTGTTGGAGCCGCTAAGAACCTAAGAGTAAACCTCCCAGCAGAGGAGGAACTGACCCCAGTCACTCAGGGGGCCTTATGGGCTGAACTTTGTGCCCCCCAAATCCCTATGTGGAAGCCCTAACCCCCAAGTCCTCAGGATGTGACTGTATTTGGAGCTGGGCCTTCAAAGAGGCGAGGAAGGTAAAATGAGGTCACTAGGGTGGGGCCCTAACCCCACAGGACTGGGGTCCTTATAAGAAGAGGAGGTCAGGACACAGACACACACAGAGGGACGACCCTCTGTGTCGTGAGGACACAGGGAGGAGACGGCCGTCTACACTCTGAGGAGAGAGGCCAGGAGGACCAGCCCTGCCCACACCTGGGTCTTGGATTCCAGCCTCCGGGACTGGGAGACAATAAACATCTGCTGTTTAAGCCGCCCGGGCTGTGGACTTTGTTACGGCCCCAGGAGACCTACACAGGGGACGAGCGGCCGACCAGGCCCCGGGGCCCAGCAGTACCAGCACTTACATTTGGTAGGACGGCAGCCTTGGGACCTGGGCCCGGCCCAGCAAGGTCTTCCTGGCCCCTTCCAGCCGCTGCCTCTTGAACCCTCCGTTACCTTGGCCACGAGGAGAACCCAGGAGCAGCTCGCAGAGCAGACGTGCTTTGTGCAGTCTGGGCAGGGGCTCAAATCACCCCGTGATAACCCAAAGCACCAGAGACACCCCCCAACGTTCTCCACTCTCCCCCTGCCCCCCACAGCTCCTCCCCTGCAGTCTGGGAGGTGGGAAGGAGGCCGGCCAGAGGGAAGGACAGTTCCCCATCTGGGAAGCAGACACACGGCCGGCCAGGGCACCCGGGATGCCCACAGCAGAGAGAAGCATCTCCGGCTCACCACTCACCCAGAGGGAGATGACCCCTGGCCTGCCCCACGGCCTGTCCAGAGAAGGGGTTTGGGGACATTTCTCTGCAGGCCAATGGCAGCCGCCATACTGCCAGAGTGCACTTCTGCAAGGAGCTGCGGCCTCTGGGGCCTTGGCACGGACCTGGCTGGCACCGGGCTTACTTCCATAGGTCCTCAGGACCAGGCGAACGGGGGAAGGCTCCATGACCCCGAAAGGCCATCCGTCTTGCTGGGATGGCGGCCGTCCTACTTTTCAAACAAGTCCGTACCTTTATATGAGAAAGTATAACCCAACAGGACAGTAAAAACAAAATGCCGGGACAGTTACAGTTATCCCGGGAAAGCAAGGACACCCGCCCACACCTCCACAGAGGCAGGAAAGACACCCAACAGAAGTCAACACCATCACTTTAGAATCATGCCCTCTCATTGGACTTGAAGGACCCCCCCAACTGAGAAAATGCACACCTCTCTGCCCGGGCTGGCACATTCCTTCAGAGGAAGCACAGGGAGCCCCCTTAGCCCTGGCCCGGTAAGCAGAGCGACTGACAGATGCCAGTCTCCACACCTGAACAGCATGCTAAACCAAACCAAGCAGCGGCAATTCCAAATTCAGAAAACGCTAAAGGACCAGAGGAAAAACTCCTGCAAACAATAACAAAACAGAGGCGGTCACAGGCTGTACAAGCGATAAGAGCAAAGGCTTTCCGAGACACCAAAATAACCTCCAGGAAACACAGTGGAAGAGAAGATCCCATTTGTGATGGCAACTAACAAGAACAACTATTAGTATATTAAAAATAATAACAACAACGGTCTAAAACCCACGTTACGAAACCATAAAACCCTCCTGGATAAAACAGACACGGCTTGACCGTGGACAGAAAGACCCCACCCCAGAGAGATGTCGGTCTCCCCAGATTCATTCATGAAACACCATCGGATTTTTTCTGGGAGGCAGACAAGCTGATTGTGAAGGTCACTGGGGAGAACAAACAAACAAGCAAGAATTGCCCCTGAAAGAGAAGAGCTGGGCACAGATACTAACCACATGGTAAAACAAATTTTAGTGCAAACATCAGCAAAGCAGCATGGCTCTGGGAGAGATGCACGGACAAACAGCCGTGGACAGAACAGGGAGATCCCAGAGTAGAGCCGCTGGCACCTGGACTCCTGGTTCACAACAAAAATGGCTCCTCACATTGGGGAACAAAGACACGCTCTGGAGTAAGTGGTGCTGAGAGGGGGCAGACGAGAGGGATAGAGCGAGAGTGAATCTGATCCTCACGCCAGGGTGTGCCCACTGCCATCAACAGTTTAAAGCCACCCGACTAACCCAGACAAGTGCTTGAGGCAGCTGTGGCTGTTTCTCTATAACCTGAGAGGGGGAAACTCCTGTGAACCAAAATCCAGAAACATCAAAGGGAAAGTGGAGCCGACGGCATGCACATAAAACAGGCACTGCCTCAAGGCCATGTTACGAGGACTTGGGGACCCAAGCTTGCAGCCATCAGTTGGCCAGGGCTGGAGGCAACCTGGCCAGAGGCTGAGGCAGGGGCTGAGACTCCTGTAGGGTCCGAGTACCAGCCAGACCCGGGGCCACAGCGCAGGCCGAGCAGACCACAACCCCGGCTCCTTGTGCCCGTGTTCTCCTGTCCTTCCTTCCTGGCCCAGCTCAGAAGCCCCCTCCTCCAGGAAGCTCTCCCAGACCACCAGGCCCCGGGGTCCTCTCATTCTTCGGCCTTCTCAGCCTGACGGCCACATCCTGGCAGGTGAGGGTGCCAGGGTAGGGCATCCCCACACCTCTGGTCCCCCAGTATCAGGGCGAGCCTGCAGAGCCAGCTAGCAGGGGGGCTCCGGCAGAGGAGTGTTTTGTGGGTGGGAGAGGCCAGGAGCAGCTGGCTTCACCCCCTGGTCCACACGTCTGGGGGATGAGAGTGCAGGACCCCTCACGCAGCTACGTACCATCCAGAAGAGGGTCCCCGTGGCCAGGGCGACATACTGCTCAATGGTGGACAGCACGCTGAAGATGAGGCAGACCAGGACAATGAGGAAGCTGCGGGACAGGAGGACACGCGGTCAGCGCCCACGCCAGGATGCCCACCCCTTCCCCCCTCAGACATGGCCCAGGCCCGGGGAGCAGGCGGGCTCGCCTGCCGCCTGAGGGACCAGGCCCTTCCCTCCCCGGATCTGAGGGTTCCAAGGGCCGCCAACCCTGACCGCCAGCCGTGAAAAGTGCACAAAGTGTGGCACAGCCAACGGCATGTGACGTCACCCGGCCTCGAAGGGATGAGCTCTGACCCAGGCTACGGTGGGATGAGCTCTGACCCAGGCTACGGTGGGCCTTGGGACCCCACGCCGAGAACCAGACCCTGCCCACCACCTGTCTCTAAGGCGTCCAGGATGGAAATCCACAGAGCAGAGAGCAGCCTGGTGACCACCGGGGCCGGAGGGGCCTCCTTTGGGGGAGGGGAACGTCCTGAACCTGCACGTAGTGGCGATGGCCGCAGGGCTCCGTGGCCGTCCTGACAACCAGGGCAGTGCACTCAACACGAGGCTCAGGGGTTGCAGCACAGGCGCCAGGAGGGGGCCGTCTCCCGCAGCCGCTAATGGGGTGTCACCAGAGCCTGGGCTCCCGGGCGGGAGGCTGCTCTGACGCCAGCCCTGCGCCTGCTTTCCCCTCCCCATCCCGGGGGCGGGGGTGTGGGGAGGCCTGAGGTGGAGCCCACGGAGCTGAACAAAGGGAAGATGGCAGCCCCTGCCCCTGGGGCCAGCTCCCAGGCTCAGCCCCCTCCCATCCCCCCACCCCACCCCATCCCTGCACAGACGGGACTGCTCTGATCACACCCGAACCAGTAAGGCTTCCTGAAGGCAGACCCTCCAGGCCCTTCCCTCCACATCCCTGGATGAAACCAGGACGAGCCCCCAGCCTTCCTCCTGCCTGGGAAGAGGACACCTCTAGGGGGGTCGTCCAGGGGCTCCAAGCACACTCTCCAGGTGGCCCCGGGGGTACAGATGTGGAGAAAGCTCTCTGGGCCCACGACACGGACCCCCTGCCAGCACCCAGGAGCCCTGGCCCTCTCCCCACCGAGATCCTGCTGTCCGCAGTTGCTTTCACTCCACCCCCCATCCCCACACGCCTGCCCTGTGCCCACTAAGAAGCCCCCTGCATCTCCCCCCACTGCCCCGCTCCTCCCCACTCCAGCCCACCTTCCCTCCCGGCCCCTCAGAGCCCGCTGAGAACAGGCTGCCTGACACAGCCCACTCTCCCTGCCCACATTTCCTGGGGGAGACAGGACCCGGGCCGCCCAGATGCTCCTCCCTGCCTGGGGAGCCCGCTCCAAGAGCCGGCTGCTCTCCCGCAGCTCGCGGGGTTCCCTCCAACAGCTCTCGTCCCCACCTCTCTCCCGGTGCCTCACACAGGCTGGGTCAGCTCGACCCGCAGAGCCGGGTCCCAGCCACCCGCCCCTTCATCAGCCTTGTCTCTTGTCCTGACCACAGTGCTTGCCTCCACCCTGGGCCCCAGAGTCCACCCTGCCCGGCCACTGACTGAGCCCTCAACATCACCCCTGCATGACACCACGGTGACCCTGACCCCAGCTCCTTCCCAGCGTGCCCCCCCCCGCCTGCCTCAGGGCCTTTGCACCTGCCGGTGCCCCGCCTGCAAGCTCCGCACCCTCACCCGCAGACGGGACCCAACACTCACCCCCACGTGCCTCCACCCGTGTCCTTCATGCTCACATATCACCGCCGGGCCTGGGGCCTGTTTGCCCCCTCTGCGTCGTCCACCCCCAAGACCATGAGCCCCCAGAGGAGGGCTGTGGGGTGCCAGCCCCGCCGCACCCCAGTGCCGCAGACAGGGCCTGGCGCACAGCAGGTACTCAGCCCGCACCTGCTCAGGTGCGCCTCCATCGAGTCCCAGCTCCCTCCTCCGTCCCTTCCATGCTGGCCCTTCCTCTGCGCCCCACCTTCCTCTCTGTGGGGTACAGCCCGGCTCACACCAGCCCCAACCAGGACGCTGGGCCCGAAGCACAGTCTGAAACGCAGCCCCAAGTCCCCCAGCGGCTCCCAGCAGGACCCTGGTAGCCGCAGCCCTCGCCCGGCCTGGGGCCTCCTGTCCCGACACCAGCGCCCCAGGGCCCGAGGCTGCATCAAGCCTCCCAAGTCCACATACCCGGTGCTACCCCCACCCCCCCCAGGACTCTGAACGCCCACCCTCCACTCTGCCCGACTGCGGACCTACCTGCCGGCTTGGAAGGGCGCCCAGGCCCGCCCAGCCCCCAGGGAAGCCCTTTAACAGATGCAGCCATGCCTCCCTGCTGGGACCCGAGGGCATCCCTTGTGTGGTGACTGAGACCCTGGGCCTCCACCTCAGGAAGCTTTCGATCTCAGGAGGACACAAGCGAACCCTGGCTGGCAGAGTGAGTGCCTGGCTGGCCCGACTGTCCCTCGGGCACAGAGCTCACTTGCCCCCGGCCCACACCCTGAAGCCCCGTGAGTCCCAGGACCTCGCGGCCCGGCTCGGACGAGAGAAACCAGGGCAGGTGAGGTCCCGCAGGGAGGGAGGTGCCCACCCCACCCCCACCCCCACCCCGAGGCCCCCTGGGTGTAGAGGCAGCTGCACAAAGAAGCCACACTGCCTGCAACGTGGTCCAGGCTACTCCCGGGCCTCAGTTCCCCCATCAACATAGCCAGAGCCACAGCCCGTGGCCACTGCCTCTCAGGGCAGTGGACATCCGGGCATGGACTCAGGGGTCAGTCCTGTGCCTGCCCAAGGCTAGGACCAGTGTCCCACCTCATGCCCTCTCCTCCTGAGAAGATGGGCAGAACCTGCCCGCCCATGGCCCGTGGGGATACTTCAACCACTCCCTGTCGGGCCACAGGAAGTGATCCGGGGACAGATGCCACAGATGCTACATACGGGGAAACAGGGGCTCGGGCTCCACGCTTCCCAAGGGTGAATGAACCTCACGTGGTCAAACCACGGAGGTGACGAGGCCAAGTCCCGGGGGTGGGGGCAGGGAGCACGACACGCGTGGTCTCATCTCTCTCTGACCCGCCCCCCATCTGAGGGGCATTTGCGATGACACCCAGGGTCTGCCAGGTGATCCAGGACAATCCCCCAGATCCAGATCCTTCGCTTAGCCACACCTGCGAAGCCCCCTTTTCCACACACGGTCACACTCAGATTCAGAGGTCAGGACACCAACATCAGTGCTGACCCGCAGTCCCCACATCAATAAAACTGGCCTCAGCTCTGAGTCACGTGCCCTGTGCCCCGCACCACTGTCCCCAAGCCTGCAGCGACCCGCAGCCAGGAAGGTGAGGCCCGGGAGGGGAGGGGGCTGGCCCGGGCCAGGTCTGGACCCAGGTCCTTGGGCTCCGCTGCCCAGGGCTCCCCAGCCTCCACGGCCAGGATGTGCTCGAAAAGTCCTGAATTCTCTGCTGTTTCCTGTCTCCCAAGGCAGACGAAGCAGACAGAGCCCAAAGCGGTGCATCGTGGTGGGCGCTGCATGCCGCCAGGTGGCGGCTCGGCCGTGCTCTGGGGCCTAGGAGGCCGCCGTCACTCTGCTACAAGGCCTGTCCCTGTATGACTCTTGCTGCCAGGGTGGCAACCGACCGTTCAGTGTCGCTGTTAGGATGACCTCGGACAGAAAGCAGAGCGAGGGCTTGTTAGAACTGCGTGCCAGGCGGGGCACAGAGACCCCGGGGGAGCGTCCTGAATGGGCTGCAGTTACCATGGCTGCCGGGAGACCTCTTCTACTCGCTGTCCTGTGTCTGGCTGTGCTCAGGGGGCCGGGGGAAGGGTGACTGAGCCTTGCCAAGGAGGAAGGTTCTGGCCAGAGCAGCCCTGCCTGGGGCTGTGGACAGGCCTGCATGGAGGGTAACAGCAGGGCGGGTGCCCTCACCCCGAGCTCCGTTCAGAGGTGCATGGAGACCCCCCGCTCTGTGCGCCCAGAGGCTGAGGCTCTGGGTCAGAGCGCGGGGCCCCTGCCCGGGAGCTCCTCCCCGGGGACCCGGCTGGAGACTACTTTCTCTGGAGCTCAGGGGGTTTGGTGTTTATTATCCCTACACACTTTGCTAGTTTCAGCCTTGCTGTATTCTGAAGGCTAAACAGCTCTTCAACTATTCGCATACGTCGTGCTAGTTTCAGAAAGAATCCCTTAACAAAGGTGATTCTTGTCCCCTCCAACCTGTCCTGCATGGGCCCCGGAGCCTCAGCGATGCCAAGATAGGGTCCCTGCCCTTTGGGGGCTCGCAGCAGCCTGAGGTGCCTGACACCCCCCTCCTGCCTCTGCAGGGCTGGCCACCACCTGTCCGTCCCAGCTTGCCTCCCAAGGCCCCAAAGCCAGGCAGGCACAGACCCCCAGGAGCTGGGAGACAGAGGTCCAGGGAAAGAAGGAAACCACCCTGTTCTTTGGATGGGGCGTGGGGAGCAGGGCTGTCGGGGAGAAGAGGCCCCTTCGGCCCCCAGTTCTGCTCGATCCAACTTCCCAGGAGGGCATGTGAGTGCCCGAGGGAGGTGGCTGCAGCCAGGGGTGAGGCAGCTCCGGGCCCGAGGACAATGGCCTGCTTGTGCCCTGACGGCTGATCCGCCCCTGGCACTGCGGCCGCCAGCCCCCGCCCCGAGGGATGCCCGGAACGTTATCGGACATCATTTCAGGATCCGTGGCAGCAGGTGCCCTGGAAACACAGAAGAATGCAGGAGCCGTGCCAGGGCCGTGGTCCGCAACTCGGCGGGAGGGCGCTCCAGGGTGCAGGAGGCGGGCTGTAGACTGCACCCCCTTCAACCCCTGCAATGGGCTGGGACCCCCAGCGCCTGGGACTGGTGGATTCACCCAGGCCGGCGCCCCGCAGAGGCAGGGCATGGGCCGGACCCTCGGGGAACCTATGTAAGTCTAACCGTGACGGTCTCTCCAGCCCACAGGGAAGCCTCTTTCAACACGGGGATGTTTCCCAATAACGTTGAAAATGTGAACAAGAAGCACACACTTCACGTGCAAAGGGAATGTGGCCTGTTCAAGGCGCCCTCAGAACCCAGACGTGAAAGACCTCAGCCTTCGGGCTCCCTGGGCTCAAAGCTGAGATTCCGGGACACTGAAATGCAGCGCTGGGACGAATCAGAGAACGTAAGATGTGCCGTTATCTGTGTGCTCAGTTTATTCAATGGATAAATTACATACTTTGAAAAGTTTTGTTGGTCCAGCACGATTCTGCTCCTGCGAGGTGCCTTTGAGAGTCATCAAATCCACAGACACAGAAAATAGGATGCTGGGGGCCAGGGGCTGGGGAAGGGGATGGGGAGTGAGTGTTTAATGGGGACAGAGCGTGTCAGTTTGGGAAGATGAAGTTCTGGGGGTGAACGGGGTGGTGGTTGCACAGCAATGTGAACGTGCGTCATGCCACTGAGCTGTGCACTTAGAAATGGTTACAGCATAAATTTTATGTTACATGTATCTTAACACAATGTTTTTAAAGTTAAAAAAAAAAAAAGGAAACTAAGTAAATGACTTTTATACACAAGCCCTGGATGGCTGCCGGTGTTTGACAAAGGCTATAAATGAGGCTGAGCGAGCTTCAAAAACCCGCCCACCCTGCCAGGACCTTCGGGCCGATAACAGACAAAGGGCTTGTCCAGTGGCCTAAAGCTCAAGGCCGAACTCGGAACGCGTGATTTAATAGATTAGGTGCTGACGTTCAAACCCCAGGTGTATCGGAGGGGCTCCTCTTTGCACAAAAGTCACCCTGAAAGATAATAAACACCTCCGAACAAGCAGAGGACAGGTACCCCCGCTTGGGCCCCGGGGCTGGTGAGCCAGTGCCTGGACATATCCCCCGTGGCACTGGACCCCTGGGGGAAGGCAACCTCTGGTCCCACCAGGGCTGTCCCCGGGGTTGGGGGCAACACTGCCCAATAGGATGCCAAGACCCCGCGCCCCGCTGGTCTAGCCCATGCGCAGCACTGCTCTGGGTGGGGCTGGGCCAGGCACGTGGCAGCTCACACCTCGGGCCCAGGTGCTGGGTGCTACGCACAAGCTCCCCACCACACCCCGTGTGGAAGGTGTCATATCACCTCCCACAAGGAGACCGAGGCCACGGGCGAGGCGGGTCCCGGCCCCAGGCTGTGGGGCTGCCCCTCCCGCCCACGCTGCCCAGCCCTGAGAGGGCGCTGGATTGTACAGCAAGAGGCGAGGGGACCGGCCAGCCCTGGGGCCCCCTACCCAGCTCCAGCTTCAAGGCAAGGACTGAGCCTCCCCCTTGGGCAGGGGACCCCATTGCCAAGGGCCAGGCCCAGCCCTCCGTGCCAGGGTCCTCCAAGCGGGAACGCCACATCCAAGGCTGAACCACGGGGTGCGGGGGGCTGTCCTGGGCAGGTGGGGGTGGGGGGCGGGACTGGACCTCTTCCAGCTTCTGGGGGCCCCAGGCATCCTGGACTCATGGCCACATCCCTCAGTCTCTGCTCCATCGTCAGGGGGCCAACTCCCCCGTGTCTGTTTCTTCTGTGTGTCTCTTATGAGGATGCTTGTCAGTGGATTTGGGCCCCCTTCCCCCGGGTATCCAGGACCATCCCCTCCTCTCAAGACCCTTAACTTATCACCCTTGCCAAGACGCTTTTTCTACGTAAGGTCATGTTCGCAAGTTCCAGGGGGCCTGACATCTTGGGGGGCCATTAGTCAGCCTCTATAACGTATAAAGCATTTTAATAAACAAAGAAATTACTTAGGATGATGATATCTATTAGTGAATCTTTAGTGAGTTTTCAAAAATCAGCATCAGGTGTCTGGTAAAAACATATGTTAGTGTCACAATTTTTAAAACAGTCCAAGATACATTTAGAGTTTCCTGCTCATCTTGTTACTATGTCTGCAAAGACCCTCTTTCCAAATAAGGTCACAGGCTCCGGGGATTAGGACACAGCCGTGTCCTTCCGAGGTCACCACTCGGCACTGCACCATCCAAACCGCATCGCGCCAGAGAGCGAAAGGAGCCGGGAGTGGCAGTCGACCTGGCCCAGGTGAGGCTCGGCTCCCCAGGGACCCCCATGCTTCTCACCCGTGACCACAGCAGCCCCCCCACCCCGTCTTCCCACCTCGTGCCAGGCAGGGTCCAGGCCAGGCCTCCTGACCAGGGCTTCCACGGCCGCCCCCCCGCCCCAACTCTGAACCTTCCACGGGGCTTGTTCAGAGGCACCGAGTCTCATTCCTTTACAAGGTTCACCCGGGCGATGCGATCCCTGTAGCTAGACGGAGGCCTTCCACAGCCTTGTGGGGTTTCAGCTGACACTTCTTCTGAAAGTGAACTGGGCTGGGGAGCCCGGAGACACAGGACCTCACACCTCGTGCTCTGGCTGGGCCCTCACGTTGTGCCTGTGCGCACGGCACCTCCCCAAAGGCCAGGCCTCCACTGCCTGGGGGCCACCACCACCGGAGGGCCACCAGGACTGCACCGGAAGCTTCAGCCCACACCCCACTGGTCTCCCTGCCCCAGTCTTTCAGTGTCCACTGGGCGGCCGGGGCGATCCTGGGAAAATGCAAATCCCACCAGCCCCCTCCCAAGCTAAAGACTCTCCTATGAAGTCTGAACTCCAAACCCACTTTCCTGGGCCTCCCCGCAGGGGGCCTTCTGATGCCACAGCTGGGCCCTGTGGGTCCTGCCCCACTCTCATCAGACCACTGACCACCTGCTGCCCACTCTTGCCCCCTGATAGAGCAAAGGCTCCCCAGGCAGAGGCCCATCTGCCGATGTCCCCCTTTGAAGGCCCCATATGGGGCCTGGTACATGAGTGTTTGTTGAATGACTGATTGACTTAACGAATGTTTTAGGTTGAACTCAGGAGCTCAGTGGAAAGAATTCTCAGTGCCACCTCCTCCAGGTAGGCCTCCAGGGTCTATCAAGCAGTGAGATCCTTTCATACCCTTCTTCTCCTCCTTGCCCTGCCCTGCCACATCCCACCCCCACGGGCTCAGCCAAGGCCCTACAGGGCTTCCAAAGGGCCAAGACACCAGGCAGCTCTCCACATATGCCCCCCTCCACCAGACTGCATGCTAATAGTGCCAGGCAGAAAGGAGCCTCCCTGGGGGGAGGGTGGGCTCTGATGTGAGCTGGGAGCAGGCACGGCCACCCCACTGCCAGGAGTGCATCACGACGCACTGGGCGAGGGCTCTGAGGGCCATGGTCCAGCTGCCCAAAGTCGGCCCCAGAGGCAGCAGGGATAGGCTGCCCCAGGAGACCGACTCCAGGCTAGTTGGGGGAGACCATGGTGGGGCACTGCACCTGTCCGGACCGCCTGTGCCGCCGGCCCCTCCCATGCCGCCGGCCCCTCCCAAGCCTGCAAGGCACTGCTCTCACGGCCACTCTGCGGGGAGGCCACCGGCCGGGCAGCGACCGCCAGGGTTCAGCCCGCACCCTCTCCTCGGGGCCTCTCCCCGAAACCCAGGACGACGCAGGTGAGGGGACAGCTTGGGCATAGGGACGGGGTCCTGCTCCCCCGGGAAGGCGTGTGACAGCTCCGCCGAGAGCAGCGCACCATAAAGACGGGGTCTACCACCTTCGCTCACCCGATGGCCGCGCTCAGGGACCCCGACCTCCCCGCGCAGACAGAAACACGTTCCATCCTGGAGGCCCCGGGGGTACCCGGGGAGCCCCCTGGCCGAAGGCGCTTCAGGCCCATCTTGGCCGGTCCCCAAAAGCCCCACTGCACCCCACCCCAAGATGGCAGTGGCGGCCCCCGCACTGGCCATGCATTCTGCTTTGACAGCCCTGCAGGGCGGGCAGTGGGACGGCCCGGGTCCAGCCGAGCTCGGGGGTCACACAGGCCACCGCCCTGCCCAGCGGCCTGGCTGCTGTCAGAGGACGTGGGTTGTGGCCACGCTTGCATCTCATCCCGACGCCTGGCGTCCGCTCACGTTCCATGTCCACCTCAGCACAGGGCCCTCACGTTTCCGGGGGGGCGACCCCTTCTGCTGAGGGCCACGCCAGCGGGGGGCAGCTGGGGGGGCAGTTGAGGACAGGCCTTGGCTGAGGGCTCAACCACATCGCCCTAAGCAGTCATTTCAAAGCCTTTTCAGGGCACTAGAGGGGCGGCTGCAGGGGTCTGGGGGAGGGGGGTGCCGTGTGTACACACATGTGTGATTCCACAGGGGCCTGTTACACAATCAGAAACACCATAGCCATATCCGAGCATCAGGTTGTGGGCGACTGAACTTGGAACATCCAGCCCCCTGGGCACTTTCTCAGCATCCAACAGACAGCAGGGGCAGCCCCCCACAGACCTGGGACCCCATCCTCCTTCCCCTGAGGAGCCCCAGCGGGTCCAGGCCTCGGAGGGGTAGGAGGGCAGGGACAAGGTGAGTAAAAGCCCACCGCCTCCTTTCTACTTGGTCTTCACGAGAAGCCCCAGAGGCAGGCCTGTCCCTCATCGGAGGAGAAAGAGGGCATGTGACTGCCCAGAGCCAGGGCCGCAAACAGCAGCGGGAAAGGGACTCCAGGGCTGCCCGACTCCAGTGCAGGCTCCTCCCACCAGGCTGTCCCTCACGCCTTCAGGAAAACAGGGTCCACCTGAGTGGCAGGGCCTGTCCTCCCACTGACCACCCCTGAGGGGCTGCCCCGGCCCAGCGGTGGGAGGACAGGCCCCAGGCGGGCTTGGCTAGGAGGGCTGGGGGATGTCCCGACCCTCGGGGTCCCAGAACTGGACGGCAGGCCCACCTGAGGCAGGGCCGCCTGGCAGAGAGGACGAGCCCATCCAGGGCCCAGGGCTAGGGGGTGGCTCTGACCCGCACAGTGTCGCCTACGCTAAGCCTGGCTGCCCGGCCCGGCCCGGCCGCGATAAGAACCCCCTCGGAGGGTATATTTAGAAGGTGCCAGAGAACAAACTGAAGTGACCCCACGGACAGAGGCCTTATCTGTCCCAGGACACACGTCGTCTTCCCCGTGAAAGAGGCCTGTTCCGGGTTGGGGGAGGAGCCCAGCAGGCCCTCCCAGTGGGCAGCACAGGCAGCTGGACGTACCTGTGCCCACTGGCTCTACCCCGGACACGGCCTGTGTCGCAGGGAGATCCTTGGCCTGGGCGCGGCCGGGCCCTGCAGGCCTCTCCTGGGATGGGACCGGACGGGATGGGGCAGCCTCCCCTCTGGGGTGAGACGGGGCAACAGGTAGTGGAGGACTTGGGCACCAGCGGAGGTGGGAGGGGTCTGGTGGGGTTCCTGCCCAGGGTCCAGATCCCTGCCCTCCTTCAAACAGGGCAACTCTGGAGACTCGAGGCCACAGCAGGGCTCCCGACACACCTCAACACAAGTACAAGGAGGAGCAAGGTGGCCTGCAGCCGGGCAACGCAACCCCATCAGTGCCCGAGGGGATGGGCGTCTCGAGCTCATCCCTGCTGGAAAAGTCCCTCCTCCTGTCTAGCCTAAGCCTTTCTTGCTGCAGTTTGGCTTGATCTGCAGCTGAAGGAAACCTCATAACTCCACGGTGGAGGCTTCGGCCTGACTCAAGGGGTCCCTGGAAACTGAGCAGCTGTGTGACCTGAGCCTTGGTTTCCCCACTGGGAAGTGGGGGTGCGTCAAGGGTGCCAAGAGCCTGACTCTGTTCCTCTAGGGAGACAGAAGCAGCCCCAGAGTCTGGGGCTGGGACCTCAGGGACTCAGCAGCATGCCACCCAGCTCTACGACTGGGCTAAGAACCACCACCAGTGAGAGCCTGCAGGAGAGGGAGGCCTCCCCAGCTGCTACCGAGGGGCCTGGGTGCCGGCCACCTCTCATCAGGGAACCAAGGCAGGTGTGGGGTTGACCCTGACGCACACACTCCACAGGCCCAGGGACATCACAGGCCTGAAGTGGGCAGGTGGGGGCTTCCAGCTGGGCACCCCTTTCTCTCCCAACCCCTCTTCTCTCTTCCACTCCCCTTGGAAGGGGCAAGCAGGGAGGGCTTCTCAGAGGCGGGGGCCTGACCCAGGCAGAGGGAACAGCATGTGCAAAGCCCAGAGGAGAGAAGAGAACACGGCCACATGGACCCTGAAAAGAATTCAGGGAGGAGGCGGCACAGACAGGCAGGGAAGCAGCAGCCGCCGACTCGGAATGATGGAGGAGGTCCCCCTATGTCCGCTGTCTCTTCCAACGCAGATACCAATGTCTGTGGAATCCAGAACTCGGCAGGGAAACCTCAGTCCCGGGAGGGGTCTCCATGCCCGGGGAGAGGGTTCCCAGACCCTCAGGACTCCCTGACTCCGAGGGGAGGGTGAGGGGACACGTGCCCCTCACTGCCGATTCCTATCCGCAGCCAAAACTCCTGCCCCACCTCAGAGAGACCTCACCTCCCACCTGCGCCTTGACGTCTGGGAACCTTTCTGGGCCGGGGTCTCCCACCTGACACTCGGACACCAGAGGCGGCCAAGAAGGGTGTGCTTTAGACGTGGTGAACACCTACAGGCAGCAGACTGAGTGACCCTGGTCTCCTTCCCTGATGCAGGGCCTTGTCCATCAGGGGAAGGCCCCAGGAGCAGACACTGGGGTTTCCCCAAAGAGAAGAAGGAATTCTGCTTCAAGACTCCAACACAGAGACCCTGCCTGAGTTTCCAGCCGTCGGCCTGCACTTGGATTTGGAATGTGCCAGCTCCCCAAATCAATTCCTTAAAATAAGGAATCTCTGGCTTCCCTGGTGGCACAGTGGTTGAGAATCTGCCTGCTAATGCAGGGGACACGAGTTCGAGCCCTGGTCTGGGAGGATCCCACATGCCACGGAGCAACTAGGCCCGTGAGCCACAACTACTGAGACTGCGCGTCTGGAGCCTGTGCTCCGCAACAAGAGAAGCCGCGACAGTGAGAGGCCCGCGCACCGCGATGAAGAGTGGCCCCTGCTCGCTGCAACTAGAGAAAGACCTCGCACAGAAACGAAGACCCAGCACAGCAAAAAAATAAAAAAATATATATATAAAAATAAAAATAAGGAATCTCTCTGTCCGTGTGTGTGTGTGTGTGTGTGTGGTTACATGCATGCACACGCATACACATGATTCTGTTTCTTGGAGAACCCCCATTAACAGGATGAGTTAGGTATTAAGATGCCCATTTCCCAGGTGGGGAAATGGGAGGCTCAAAAATGCCAAGAATCCCTCTTAAATCCAGCTTGTTCTGGTCCTGCCTGATTGTAAACACCTAGGATTTCCCCAGAGAACAAGAAAGGCCAGGGCAGGGGTGGGCAGCCTGGGAGGGCTGTACCTCCCAGGGACATGTGCCCAGTGCCCACCCGGCCTGGGCTTTGTCCCGCACTGAAAGCACTCAGCACGGGTTTGGTGAGAAGCTCAGCCGACCCTGCTTTTCCGCAGAGGAAGAAACTGAGGCCAGGGCGGGTGGGCCGGCCCAGACCACGCGACAAGGTCACCTCATGGGGAACAGCTCAGGGCTCCTCGTGGTAAAGCCTGTGGCAGCCTCAGCTGGTCTACCACACAGCCTCTGGAGGGGCCCGTGTGCCGGGGACAGGCCCGCTCACTGTCCAGAGGGGCTCTGCCCTCAAGTCAGCCCCGGCAGCCCCTCAGGGCGACCCCCCCCCGGTAAAGTCTGTCCTCAGGGCCAAGACCACCACCCAGACCCACAGAGGCAGGTTCGCTGGCCAAAATGAGACATTCCTCCTCCTTCCCTAGCCCCGGACCCAACAGTTCGGAGGCGGGGGCCCTTCTGAGAAGCCAGAAAGCCCACGTGGGCAGCCCCAGCCCGAGGCAGAACCCACCCGACCCCCATCCTGCGTCCAGCCCAACCTGCCAAGGCTGCCCACCCAGGAGACAGGGGCCCCCTGGCTGACCTCAGCTCACCCACACCCACACCCAGCCCTCAGGGTAGCTGCAGGTGTGGCCCCGTGGGGGGCTGCTGGGGCCACAGCGTGGCCCCCCGCCCAGGGCCTCGGGGGCCCCCGACACCCCTCCCAGCCCCCGGGCCCCTAAGCCCAGAAGGTCAGTGCCTGGGGGAGGTGGAGAGACAGCAGGTCCGCACGCCGGGCACCACTGGCTCCGTGTGGGGCCCGAGCACTGGCACAAGGCCCGGGCCAGAGGCACCCCCCGCCCCAGAGCCGACCTGTGCTGTGAGGCCAAGAAGCAGCTGCCCTGTCTCCCTGCGGCCCATGGGCCAAGGTTCCCTGGAGGTAGATACCAGCTTCTCAGGACCCCCGGGCAGCCCAGACCGGGAAGGGGCCTGGCTTCAAGCTCTCTCCAGGGGCGATCCGGGCCATGCCTCCTTCCCCAAGGAACACCCTCTTCCTCCCAAGGCCCCCGAAATGGGATGCAGGGGCCACAGGGGCCTGTCCTCCACCCGCAGAGCAAGAAAGCCTTGTTGTCCTCTCCCCGTCACCCCGGGCCAGAAGAGCCCTCTGCTGACAAAACAAGAACTCTGGGACGGGGCTTCCCTGGTGGCGCAGTGGTTGAGAGTCCGCCTGCCGATGCAGGGGACACGGGTTCGTGCCCCAGTCTGGGAGGATCCCACATGCTGCGGAGCGGCTGGGCCCGTGAGCCATGGCCGCTGAGCCTGCGCGTCCGGAGCCTGTGCTCCGCAGGGGGAGAGGCCACAACAGTGAGAGGCCCGTGTACCGCAAATAAAAGAAAAAAAAAAAAAGAAAGAACTCTGGGACGGGGACAGCCCGCGGGCAGAGGGACCTGCCAACGCACACAGCCCCGGGCAGGCCTCCTGAATGGGGCCCTCCACCCCGGCCTTTGTGGTCGGCTTTGCTGTCGATGGGAAGGTCTTGGGATCAGGGCCGGGGCCAGGTCTTCTGCCTGTCTTCTGCTGGCGTCCCAACGAAGAGGGGCAGGACGGGAGAGGGCGGCCCCGGGCGGACCCCAGCGTGGCCGGGCCTCAGGCCTAAGGTGGCGGCAGCCCCACTTTGGGCCGCAAGAGAGACACCTGTCAGGCGGGGCTACACACCAGCTCTCGCTACGGAGCATCCCCAGGAGGCGGGGGAGCTGGGGGAGCTGGGATGTGGTGGGGTGCAGGCGAGGCAAGGGCGTCAGGGGCGGCAGGAGGCAAACATGGTCCCTCGGGCCCATCGTGGGGACACCACTTCTCCGACGCTGACCCCCAAATCCAGCCCCAACCCCTCTCTGCCGTGCTGCTGACACCCTCCGAGGGGCCAAGCAGGCTGCACCCACACAGAGCCACTGCCACCTGCCTGTCCAGCACCTCCACACCAGGCCCGGGTATGGTCAGTCCCCAAGGACTGCAGGGTCCCCTGACCAGCGGCCACTGCTGTGAGCCAACCTGCCCGCCCCCATACGGAAGCCCTGGCCTGGCCCACTGCCATGACACCACCCCGGGAGCCGCAAGCTTGCTGTTCAGACAGCTCCGACCTGCGGAAAGCCCATCCCCCACTCACCCCTGCCTTCAGCTGGGCCATCAGGAGCTCTACCAGTGACCCGTGGTGGCAGCAGTGGGGGCAGGGGCTTGGAGAGGCCAAGGCAGGGGTTGGGGCAGAGGAGGATGATAAGCCCTGAGCGGGGGTCTGGAGCCTCCCACCCAGGCTCAGGACAACATCCCCAGATGCAGCCTCCAGGAACCCGGGGACCAAGCACTCCGGCCCTCGGCACGGGCGGAGGCTGGCGGGGCAGGTGGCCCTGTGGCCGACTCCCAAGCTGGTGCCAACGCCTCGAGCTGCCCCCAGATGTGCCCGCAGGGTCCCAGGAGCAGGGCCCGATGCCGGCCCTGCTGGGAGCGCGTAGACACGGTGAGGGGGCTGGGCCACCGTCGTAGGTGTGACCGAGGGAGGGTGCCCGGCACGTGGCAGGTGCCTGACACTGGGCCACCCATCGCCATCCTGGGACACGACGCAGATCTCGCCCACACGAGCTGTGGCTTCTGAAGGGCCTGCCCCTCCGGAAAACGGCCTGTTTCCTCTTTCTCCAGCGGGCCTGAGACCAACATGCTCACTTCCTCCGTGCTTCCTCCTCACCCCGTGTCCGCACCCCACTCTGATCTGTGAAAACACACTCCAGGCTCTGACACGTGCCTGAGGAAGGGGCCCTGGTGGACGTGGCCTGGGCCCCCAAGCGGTCGAGGTGCCCCCTGCCCCCTTGCAGCCAAGCCCGCCCTCCTGCATCCAGGTTCCCGGGCTGGACTTCCACCCAGGCTGCCCGGAACCAGGCCCAGCCTGCACCAAAGCCGGGAGCCGCTCTAGGGCGTGGAGGGGGGAAGGAAGCAGCTAGTTGTGTGGCAGGGCCGGCGGGGTCCCTAGTGCTCCTCCATCACTGCCTCCCGTGGATTACTCAACGCCGGATGCAATGAGCGGGTTTATTTTGGCCTCAGCATCCTCCATCCCGGATGGCAGCCTGGCCTCTGCTGCAGAGGGAGGTCGGAGCCTCCGCCCAGCACGGCCGGCCTAGGTTGGGGGGGGGTGCTCAAAGATGCGCTTTGTCACCCATCACGGGGGAAGGGTTCCCAGGCCGAGGAGGGACCAGGACTCGGCTAAACCAGGTCCCCACCTACCCGGAGGCCAGCCAAGAAGGTCCTGGGCCTGGAGGAGGCCACACAGGCCTGGAGGAGGTTTAGAAATGAGAACAAGGTGCTGCCACGCGGCACCCCAGCAAGCCCTCCTGTGGTTCCCCAGGTGCTCGGGATAAAAGCACACTTCTCACCCGGCCTGCCTGCGAGGCCTGGGGGTCTAACCCTTGCCCACCCCCAGATGGGGCAAAAGCACCTGCTCTGTGCCTGGCACCTTGGTGGACTCCAGGGACGAGGCAGACACGGGGAAAAAGAGATAATAAACCAGAAACCAAATAAACAAAATAACAGACAGTGACAGCTGCCCCTGGGAAACAGAGAGGGGTTGTCACAGTGAGTGACGGGAGGGAGGGAGGGAGGCTGCTCCAGGCGGTGACACGGAGGTGAGGGCTGAGGACGGATATTCCAGGCCAAGGCAAGTGCAAAGGCCCTGAGGCAGGGTGGGCAGGCTTGAGGCCAGGGTGGCAGGAGCAGGGTGAAGGGCCGGGAGCACCACCAGCAAGGAGGTCAGAGGAAGGCCATGCCCAGGAGCACCTTGCGGGCACAGGAGAGGCATCTGGGCCTGCCAGGTCTCCCAGCACCAGCAGACACGGGCTCTGGGCTGGGATCTGAGCGCCTGGCCTGGGCCCCAGAGACCCCGAGTGGGAGGAAGGGCGGGGACATCAGAGGTACTCTCCTTTCACACACCCTAACCAGGGGGACTGGAGCCTCCGGACACCAGGACACCAGAGTCGGGCTGCGTCCCAACGGACAGGAGACATCAGCAGTGAGTCCGTCCCAGCCCTCGCTCATCACACCCGCAGCATGACCCCACACGGCTGCCCCATGCCAGCCCTGTGGGCACCCTGCCCACACCTGCCGGCCCCCGCGGCCCAGCCAGCGGCCAGTGAGACCCTGCCCCGAGAGCCCCTCTTTTCTTTCTCAGTCTGGCCCCAACCCACAGAGGCCCTGACCAAGGAGGGAACAAAGCAAAGGAAAGGGAGAACCAGCCCAGGACATGCTGCGCAGACACGGGGACCGGAAACGCCAACACCAGGCCGACACCTCTGCACGGCCGTCTGGGAGCCGCCCGAGGACCCGGCCCACAGCTGTCGCTTCCTGCCGGCCGCCCAGAATAGCTGGCACATCCTCCAAGCAGTCCACCCAAACCCCCCACCCCCAGCCCACCCTGCCTCCTCCCAACCCTGCCTGTGACTGAGACCCCTCCCCAGGACACTGAGTGCCCCCCCATGCAGCACGGACCAGCCTTCTGGAAGCCGGTCATTCATGACAGCAAAGAGCCCCTGCAGGTCTGGGGCGGGGGACAGTGCTCGCCAGGCAAGGGGGTCCTGGGAGCAGAGATGCAGAACTTGGAGATGGAGGGGGGAAGCAATGATTGACACAAAGGGAAAAGGCTCTGGGATCCCACCAGCCTTCCCCCAAAGCCTGAAGCCACCCCCTCATGAAATAGTACCATACAATATTAAGAACTGAAATTCTCTGTCTCATGAAATAGCAAATAAAAACCTTTAGATAGATGCTTTGCCTCCCAATCTGCACTGCCCACTGCACTTGTCATACAAACACAGCCCTTCCCCAGTGTGGGGCAGGTGTTACAGTGATTTAGAAACTTCTATTTCACCATGAGCAACCCCTCCTCCAGGAAGCCTTCCTGGATTGCTTGGTCAAGCCCCCCTACACACACCACACACACTTTCCCGGTGTTGCGCACCTCCCTCTACAGACCTCGTCCTGGCTGGAGCTTTGCCTTTTTGGTTTGTATGAGTCTGCAGCTGAAAGTCCACTAGGGCAGCTCTGGCACAATGCCCAGGTATATGGGGCACACTGGTGTGGAGGCAGCATGAATTAAACAGCGTTAGTGCCGTGCAGCCCTGTGTGAGCCCAAAAGAAAAGACACCTTTCTTCTTAAAAATCTTAATTTGACAGCCCCTCCCCGCCATCCCTCAGGCCAGGGAGCTTCTATCATACAAGCCAGTGGTCACTGCAGTCACTGAAGGTCCCCTGGGGGTCCCAGGGGTGGCAGGGGCAGGGGTAGCGCTCAGAAGGGCTGTGTCACAAGGTCACCGGCTCCCCCCACAGAAGAGCTGTGTCACCCACATCTTCCATGCTCCGCGAAGTCCACCACCAGCCTCCCGAGGCTTGTCCTCGGGCCCTGGGGGAGCCCCCAACCCCTGTGGGTGTCACCAGCCCCATCTGACACCCGGGACGCTTGTGTCAGGTCCCTCAACCATCCTGATGCTTCTGGCAAGGATGCGGCATTAGGGTGGCTCCCAGCGGTGCAGCCAGGCTTCCAGGCACCCACAAAGGCCGGTTCTGAGACCCTTCAGGACCACAGGACACTTCACTCTGGCCCCCTACACCCCCTCCCCTTGGCACCAGGACACCCGCCACCCTCAGCCTCCCGCTGGGTTGTCCCCTGCGGCGCCCCCCTCCTCTTCCCCTCACCAACCCACTCACTCCTGGGAGAGCTCAGGCCCCTGCTCTCATTTCACCCATACACTGATGACCCCCAGACCTGTGACCCCAGCCCGGGCTCTCCCCTGAGCTCCCACTGGCTTCACGACGTCTCGCTGGGCAAACCCTTGCAACATGACACGTCCCACACCTGGCTGCTTATCCTCGCCGACCACAGCACCCTCCCATCTCAGAAGCTATGTTCCCTGGGTGCTGAGGCAAAGGCCTTAGGGTCCTGCACCCTCTTTCATTCCTGCACACCCACCATCCACTCCACCCTCAAACCCTCTCATCCACAGGCCCCCTCACTTCTCACCCTCATGCCAGGGCCCCTGGGGCAAGCCTCCCCCACCCACGGGCCCTCCCAGCATCAGCCTCTGGCTTCCCTGCCCCCAGTCCCATCCCACTCTGAGGTCAGAGGGCACTGGTGAGCAGTCCGGACGTCTAAGGAAGGGGCCCGGGGCAGCCATCAGCGAAGAGAGGGCCTAGATCACACATACACAAGTAGATCCCATGCGGACGCAAAAATCGGAGCCCCAAAGTTCTAGAAGGAAATATGTCGATTCCTCTTTCACCTCGGTGTAGGGAAAGGTTCTCAATCATGACTCACAATCCAGAAGCAACAGAATAAAAGATTGATAAATTTGATTACATCAACATAGAAATTTTTTTCATAACAAAAAGTACCATAAATACAGTCAAAAGACAAATGACCAGCTCAGAGAAAATGTTCACAACATAAACCCCAGACAAAGAACTAACATTCCTTGAATATAAATGACTTAAAATTTGAGGGATCAAGGGCCAAAAACTCAATAGAATAACGTGGAAAAGACACGAATGGACAACTAACAAATACGTGTATGCATGCACGTATACATGACCTTCAGACATGTGAAAGATGCCCAAATGCACAGTTACAGAAATTCTGTCAGGCTGGCAAAAAATGAAATAGTGTGATAACAGAGTTGGAGAAGTTGCAAGGGAAGCAGCTCACTCATACATTGCTGGGGGTGCACATGGCAAAAGCCTTCTGGAAGGAAATTTGGTCGTGCCTAACAAAATTACATACTTATCCTTCAACCCAGCACTTCTATTTCTAGGAATCTACCCTAAAGACACACCTCCAACAATACGAAAACACAAATATACAAGGCTATTCAATGCAACATTGTTTGTAATTGCAAAATATCGGAAATCATCTAAATGCCCATAAATAAACGATGGTGCATCCACACAGCGAAGTACAAGGCAGCTGTGAAAAAAAGTGGAAAATCTTGATGAACTGATATGGAGTGAATTCCAGGATGTACAGGTAGGTGAGAAAAGCAATCATGAAAGAGCACCTATAGTCTTTTCAACAAATGGTCCTGGGAAAACTGGATCTCCACATGCAAAAGAATGAAGCTGGACCATTAACTTTATACCATATACAAAAATTAACTCACAATGGATTAAAGGCCTATACATAAGACGTAAAACTCCTAGAAGATACGGGGGGAAGCTTCATGGCACTGGATTTGGCAATGATTTTTTTTTAGCTAGGACACGAAAAGTACAGGAACAAAAGAAAAGACAGATCAATTGGACTTCATGAAAATTAAAATTTCTACACAGCAAAGGATACAATCAACAAAGCGAAAACACAACCCATAGAATGGGAGAGAGTATTTACAAATCATATATCCAGAATATGTAAAGAACTACAGCTCAACAACATCATCAAAAACCCAATTAAACGGGCAAAACCCAACTACAGGCAGACCTTCTTTCACTGTACTTTGCCTTATGCTTTGCAGATATTATGGGTTTTTTAACAGATTGAAGGATTGTGGAAAGCCTGTGTCAACTGAGTCTATAGACTCACATTTTGGTAATTCTTGCAATATTTCAAACCCTCCCCCAGCAAAAAGATTATGACTTGCTAAAGGTTCAGATGATGGTTAGCATTTTTTAGCAATAAAGTGTTTTTTATTTAAGGTATGCATATTTTTACACATAATGCTATTGCACACTTAACAGACTACAGTATAGTGTAAACATACTTTTTATATGCTCTGGGAAACCAAAACATTCATGTTACTCACTTTACTGGGATATTTGCTTTACTGTCGTGGTCTAGAACTGAGCCTGCAGCATCTCTGAGGTCTGCCTGCATGTATATCCTGCCTCACGTCAGCTTCAAGGATAACAGATAGGCTCAAAGTGAAGGGATAGAAAAAGATATTCCACTCAACTGGAAACCAAAAGAGAGCAAGGGTAGCTAGTCTTATACCAGACAAAATAGACTTTAAGCCAAAGACTGTAACTAGAAACACAGGAGGTCATTATATAATGCTAAAGGGCCAATTCATTAAGAAGATATAATATTTATAAATATTTATGCACCCAACATAGGAGCACCTAAATATATTAAGCAAATACTAAAAGATCTGAAGGGAGAAACAGACAGCAATACAGTAACAGTAAGGAATTCAATACCTTACTTTTAATAATGACTAGATCATCCAGACAGAACGCCAATAAGGAAACACTGGAATTAAATCACACATTACACCAGATGAACCTGACAGACATATACATAACATTCCCTCCAACAGCAGCAGAATACACACTCTTCTTAAGGGCACATGAGACATTCTTCAGGATAGATCACATGATAGGTCACAAAACTAGTCTTAATAAATTTAAGAAGATTGAAATCATATCAAGCATCTTTTCCAACAATAATGGTATGAAACTAGATACCAATTACAAGAATAAAAATGGAAAATTCACAAATATGTGGAGATTAAATAACATGTTACTTAACAATCATTGGGTCAAAAAAGAAATCAAAAGATAAATTTAGGGCTTCCCTGGTGGCGTAGTGGTTGAGAGTCCGCCTGCTGATGCAGAGGACACGGGTTCGTGCCCCGGTCCGGGAAGATCCCACATGCCATGGAGCGGCTAGGCCCGTGAGCCATGGCAACTAAGCCTGTGCGTCCGGAGCCTGTACTCCACAACGGGAGAGGCCACAACAGTGAGAGGCCTGTGTACCACAAAAAAAAAAAAAATTAAAAAAATCTTGAAACAAAAGAAAATGGTAACACAACATACCAAACACAGTTCTAAGGGGAAAGAGGATAGTGATATACATCTACATTAAGAAAAAAGAAAAATCTCAGATAAACAACCTAACTGTAATCTCAAAGAACTACAAAAAAATAAAAAAAGAACAAATGAAGGCTAAAGTTAGCAGAAGGAAGGAAATAACAAAGATCACAGTGGAAATAAATGAAATAGACACACTTTTAGCTAGACTCACCAAGAAAAAGAAAGGACTCAAATAGGGTGAGTCCCTGGTGACACAGTGGTTAAGAATCCAACTGCCAATGCTGGGGACATGGGTTTGATCCCCGGTCCAGTAAGATCCCACCTGCTTCAGAGCAACTAAGCCCATGAACCACAACTACTTAGCCTGCACTCTAGAGCCCACAAGCCACAACTACTGAAGACTGTGCACCTAGAGCCTGTGCTCCACAACAAGAGAAGCCACTGCAGTGAGAAGCCCACGCACGGCAACAAAGACCCAATGCAACCAAAAATAAATAAATAAATAAATTTTTAAAAAAGAGGGCTGTAGTAACAGTTTCCTTTAAAAAAAAAAAAGGAGAAAGGACTCAAATAAATAAAATAATAAATGAAAGATAAGACATTACAATGAATAACACAGAAATATAAAGGATCATAAGAGCCTACTATGAACAACTATATGCCAACAAATTGGACTGCTTAGAAGAAATGTATAAATTCCTAGAAACATACACCCTGCCAAGACTGAGTCATGAAGAAATAGAAAATCCAAACAGACCAATTACTAGTAAGGAGATTGACTCAGTAATCAAAAACCTCCCAGTGCAGAAAAGTCCAGGACCAGATGGCTTCACTGGTGAATTCTACCAAACATTCAAAGAAGAATTAGCACCAACCCTTCTCAAACTCTTCCAAAAAATAGATGAAGAGAGAACACTTAAAAACTCATTTTAGAAGTCATCATTACCCTGATACCAAAGCTAGACAAGGACACTACAAGAAAAGAAAATTACAGGCCAAAATCCCTGATGAGCACAGATGCAAAAATCCTCAACAAAATACTAACAAACAAAAGTGAACAATACATTAAAGGTGACATACACCATGATCAAGTGGGATTTATCCCAGGGATGCAAGGATGGTTCAATGTCTACAAATCAATCAATGTGATACACCACATTAACAACACGAAGTATAAATATTATGATCATCTGCTAGATGCAGAGAAAGAGCATGACAAAATTCATATCCTTTCATGATAAAAACTCTCAACAAACTGGGTATAGAGGAAACATACCCCAGCATAATAAAGGCCATATGTGACATGCACACAGCTAACATCATACTCAATGATGAAAAGCTGAAAGCATCTCCTCTAACATCAGGAACAAGACAAGGATGCCCACTCTCACCAATTCCATTCAACATAGTAGTGGAAGTCCTAGCCAGAGCAATTAGGCAAGGAAAAGGGGGGAAAAAGGCATCCAAATTAGAAAGAAGTAAAATTGTCCCTATTTGCAGATGACATTATATTATATACAGAAAACCCTAAAGACCCCACCAAAAACTGCTGAATAAACAAATTCAGTAAAGTTGCAGGATATAAAATTAATTTAAAAAATCATTTGTGTTACTGTATACCAACAACAAACTATCAGAAACAAAAATTAAGAAAACAACCCCATTTACAAAGAATAAAATACTTAGCAGTAAATTTAACCAAGGAGATAAAAGATCTGTACACTGAAAACTATTAAGACGTTGAGGAAAAAAATTAAAGAAGACACAAATAAATGGAAAGATATTTTATGCTCATGGATCGGAAGAATTAATATTGTTAAAATTTCCATACCACCAAAGCAATCTACAGATTCAATGCAGTCCCTACCAAAATTCCAATGGCATTTTCCCCAGAAACAGAACAAACAATCCTAAAATTCTTATGGAACCACAAAAGACGCCAAAGAGCAAAAGCAATCTTGATAAAGAACAACAAAGCTGGAGGCATCTCACTCCCTGATTTCAAACGATATTACAAAGCTACATTAATCAAAACAGTATGGTATGGGCATTAAAAGACACATAGACCAATGGAACAGAATAGAGAGCCCAGATATAAACCCATGCATATACG
Organism: Mesoplodon mirus; assembly: GCF_964341445.2. Taxonomy (NCBI): domain Eukaryota; kingdom Metazoa; phylum Chordata; class Mammalia; order Artiodactyla; family Ziphiidae; genus Mesoplodon; species Mesoplodon mirus. The sequence goes on along the minus strand of NC_138983.1, from coordinate 2,093,310 downwards.
ATCAATTAATTCACTACAAAGGAGCCAAGAATATATAATTGGAAAAGAACAGTCTCTTCAATAAATGGTGTTGGAAAGCTGGACAGCCACATGCAAAATAATGAAACTTGACCACTATCTGACACCATACACAAAAATCAACTCAAAATGGATTGATGACTTGAACATTAAGACCTGAAACTGTAAAATTCCTCATAGAAAACATATGAGGCAAACTCCTTGACACTGGTCTTGGCAACAATTTTTTTGATTTGATAACAAAAGCAAAGGCAACAAAAACAAACAAGTGGGACCACATCAACCAAAAACCTTCTTTATAGCAAAGGAAACTGTCAACAAAATGAAAAGGCAATCTAGGAAATGAGAGAAAATATTTGCAAATCACATATCCAATAAGGGGTTAATATCTAAAATATACAAGGAACTCATACAACTCAACAGCAAAAAATAACCTAATTAAAAAATTGGCAAAGGACCTGAATAGACATTTTCCCAAAGAAGGCATACTAATGGCCAACAAGTATATGAAAAGATGCTAAACATCACTAAACATCAGGGAAATGAAAATCAAAACCACAACGAGATAGCACCTCACTCCTGTCAGAATGGCCATCAACAAAAAGACAAGAGATAACAAGTGTTGGTGAGGATTTGGAGGAAAGGGAGCCCTTGTTCACTGTTGATGGGAATGTAAATTAGTGCAGCCACTATGGAAAACTCTATGGAGGCGTCCTCAAAAAATTAAGAATGGAACTACTGTATGATCCAGCAATCCTACTTCTAGGTATATATCCAAAGGAAATGAACTCACTATCTCAAAGAGATATTTTTATGTTCACAGCAGTATTCTTCACAATTGCCAAGGTATAGAAACAATCTAAGTGTCCATCAAAAGACGAATAAAGAAAGAAAATGTGACACTGTATATTTACACACACACACACACACACACACACACACACACTGGAATATTATTCAGCCTTAAAAAGTAAAGAAATTCTCCCACTTGCAACAATCGGTGAACTTGAAGAGCATTCTGCTGAGTGAAATAAGCCAGAGAAAGACAAACACTGTATGAACTCACTTATATATGGAATCTGGAAGGGAGGGAGGGAGGGAAAGAAGGAAGGGAGGAAGGGAGGGAGGGATGGAGGGAGGGGGGAGGAAGGGAGGGAAGGAAGGGAGAGAGAGAGGGAGGGAGGGAAGGGAAGGGAAGGAGGGGAAGGGGGAAGGGAGGGAGGGAAGGAGGGGAGGGAAGGAGGGGAAGGGAGGGAGGGAGAGAAAGAAGGAAGGGAGGGAGGGAGGAAGGGAGGGAGGGAAGGGAGAGAGGGAGGGAGGGAAGGGGGAAGGGAGGGAGGGAGGAAGGGAGGGAGAGAGGGAGGGAGGCAAGGGAGGGAGGGAGGGAAGGAAAGAAGGAAGGAAGGGAGGAAGGGGGAGGGAGGGAGGGATGGAGGGAAGGAAAGAAGGAAGGAAGGGAGGGAGGGGGAGGGGGAAGGGAGGAAGGGAGGGAGGGAGGGAGGGATGGAGGGAAGGAAAGAAGGAAGGAAGTGAGAGAGGGAGGGAGGGAGAGAGGGGAAAAAAGGAAAGAAGGGAGGGAGGGAGGAAGGGAGGGAGAGAGGGAGGGAAAAAAGGAAAGAAGGGAGGGAGGGAAAGAAGGAAGGAAGGAAGGGAGGGAGGGAGGGAGGGAGGGAGCGGAAATCATAGAAACAAGAGGGTAGAAAAGTTGTTGCCAGGGGTTGAGGGGAGGGAAATAGGGAGAGGTTGGTAAAAGGGTACAAACTTTCAGTTATCAAATGAATAAGGTCGGAGGAGCTAAAGTATAACAGAGTGATTATAGTTGAGAGCACTGTATTGTATAATTGAAATTTGCTAACAGAGTAGAACATAAATGTTCTCACCAAAAAAAAAAAAAAAAAAGTAAACATGTGAGGTGATGGATGTGTTAATTAAATCCATAGAGGGAATCCTCTCACAATGTACAAATATATCAAATCATCACGCTGTACACTTTAAACATACTATAATTTTATTTTGTCAATTATACCTCAGTAAAGCTGGAAAAAACGCAGGCAAAGGAATAAACCTTTCTCTAAAGAAGACATACAATGGCCAACAAGCACATGAAAAGATGTTCAACATCACTAACCTTTAGGGAAATGCAATCAAAACCACAATGAGGGCTTCCCTGGTGGCGCAGTGGTTGAGAGTCCACCTGCCGATGCAGGGGGCACGGGTTCGTGCCCCGGTCTGGGAAGATCCCACATGCCGCGGAGCGGCTGGGCCCGTGAGCCATGGCTGCTGAGCCTGCGCATCCGGAGCCTGTGCTCCGCAACGGGAGAGGCCACAACGGTGAGAGGCCCGCGTACCGCAAAAAAACCCAAAACACAATGAGATACCACTTCACACCCATTACGATGGCTACCATCAAAAAAATAGCAGAAAATAACAAGCGTTGATGAGGATGTGGAGAAATTGGAACCCTTGGGCTCTGTTGGTGGGAGTGTAAAATGGAGCAGTAACTGTGGAAAACAGTATGGCAAGCCCTCAAAAAAATTAAAAATAAAATTGCCCCATGATCCAGCCATTCTACTTCTGGTTCTATATCCAAAAGAATTGAAAGCAGGGTCTTGAAGAGATATTTATACATTCATGTTAGTAGCAGCATTATTCCACAGAGGTGATGGCAACCCAAGTCTCCACTGATGGATGAAGGGATAAACAAAGTGTGGTCCATCCATAGAATGGAACAGTATCCATCCTTAAAAAGGAAGGAAGTTCTGATACATGCTATATAACACGAATGAACCTCGAGGACAGTACACTGAGTGAAATAGGTCAGACGCAAAAGGACAAATCCTACAGGATTCCACTCTCAGGAGGTTCATAAAGACAGGAAGTAGGATGGTGGGGGCCAGGGGCTGGGGGAGAGGGAGGGGAGTATTTAGTGGGGACAGAGTGTCAGTTTGGGAAGAAGAAGTTCTGAAGATGGACGGTGGTGATGGTTGTACGACAGTGTGAACGTGCTTCATGCCACTGAGCTGTGTGCTTAAAAACGGTTAAGATGGTAAATTTTACGTTACATGTGTTTTACCATTATTATTGTAAATTATATAAATTTCCATAATTTCCCAAAATTAAAAAGTTTACAGACAGGAGTATTTATAGTACACTTCCCTTCATGTAAAAAAGGAAAGTGATACAAGAAAATACACGTGTAATTGCAAGAGAACCTCAAGAAGGATGAACCAGGGACTAAAGAGATGGATTATCTACAGGGGTGGGTGGGAAAGGAGAGACAGGAGAGGGAGGGGGGCGGGCCTGCACGGGTGCTACGGGGGAGCTGCGCTCCTCTGAGGACTCTGTGTCCTACTGCCCTGATGCTTCCAGCCACCGCAGTGTTTCACATCCCCTCCCCATGTCCCCCAAATACACAGGCAATAAAACTGATCGGGGTGCAGGAGAACTCAGAATGGAATGTCAACCTAATAAATGAATTTCACTGTACTACATGGACGACAGGACCACGTGGACGGGGAAGAAAGGAAGTGTCCTGAGTGACCATGGGCTATAGCAACGGGACAGGATCCCGTACACCAAAGACAAAAGAACACTGCGCGTACACTGCACTCCATGGGCGAGTCTGTTTCTCCAGGGTGCGTGATGCCAAGTCTCCATCGGTACACACGGTATGTACGTGCGGCCACTCCACGTACACACTAGGGCCGAACAGACAAGTAAACAGCGAGGGCAGGCTGTCCACCGTCAAGAAAGACATTGCAATAAAGACGGTGAGAGGCTAGACGGGGCCCCGTGGGGCTGCACCAGAACCGGAGACATCAGGGTGAACCTGTATTTGTGTTAAAGTACATACACACAGGTAGCCAGGTAGAGAAATGACGATGGATGCATGTGTCTGTACGGGCTGGTGCTCACACACGTATTCCCTCCATCCAGCAGCTGAGGTGCCCACACGGCTGGCAGGAGAACAGCCAGCACCGAGGGTTTCGTTTGTAAATACCATTTGCCAATAGAAGGACCCAGGGCTTGCTGGGGGGAGAGACTGATTTCAGAGTCGGGGAATGAAAATGCGAGCCAAGTCTGGAGCATCTCGGGAAGCCGGGAAGGGATGCAGTGCTCGAAGGATGAGGAGGAAGGCTGGAAGGGCACAGACGCTGACCTGCATGACCCCCAAGACCAAAGTCAGGACAACTGGAGCCATAAATTCAATTATGAAAGGACCGGCTCACAACCCATAAATAAAATCAATATCCACAGGACCACACTGATGTAAATACATCATTGAATAGATCAGTGGAGGAAAAGGGACAGCTCCTCCTAAGGAAATTCCAGCTAATAAATGGAGACAGAATGCAGGAAGAGAAAATCCCCACTGGACAACCACCACTAATGGATGCTAAAACCAGCAGGCAACACTTTAGGAGGAAAAGGTATGTGCACTGTGTCAAAGTATCTCCCTCAAGATACTTACTAAGGACAAAGGGGGAAACGGTTCACTTGCAGCAGAGAAGTCCTGAAAGACATGCCTCTGCCCAGGGGACCAAGGTCAAAATCACCAGAAATAAGACGCCCTGCACCCTGACAGGAGGCACTTCCCAGGACCCAGCATGGTTCCCGGGTATTCTTGCCAAAAAGGCATAATCTTGATCTAATCATGAGACACAGCAGGAGAACCCAAATCAAGGGGCATTCCACACACCAGCTGACCAGCACTCGTCCTAAAGGTCCAGGTCGTGAAAGTCAGGGAGACGTCGAGGGGCTGCCAGGGCAGGAGGAGACAAAGGGGACAAGTGGATGCAGGGCGGGGGTCTCGGGATGGAAGAAGGACGTCGGTGGCAAAACCAATGGGATTCAAATAAGGTATGTGGTTTCAGGGGTAAAAACGCACCACCGTCAACCTCCTGGTTTTGATAAATGCGTCTGGCTATGAAGATGTAACTAGGAAGGGGAAGCTGGGTGAGGGGTCCAGAGCTTTCTGTACTGTTTTGGGACTTATTTTCAATTTCAAAATAAAAAGTAAAAAAAAAAAAAGTACATAAGTTTAGAGAGGACAGTTCTCATTGCCCCTCCCCCAAGCCCCCACCACTCTCTGAGGTCCACCCTTGTGACCGGGCCACCTTCCGCCCTCATCCTCACCCCCCATCACCCCTCACACGGGCCACGCACACCCCTACCACAGGGTCTCTGCACGTGCCACCTGCTCCGGCCAGATGCTCTTCCTGCATAAGGGGGCACAGCCCACATCCTTCACATTTCTGCTCAAACACCCCCACCCCCACTAACGGGCACCCCATCACTGTCGCTGCCCCCTTCCCTGCTTTATGCTTTTCTGGCTCTAACCGCCATCTGACACTCTAGAGGTTTGTTCACTCTCTCAAACGTAATCTCCTAGAGGACAGAGCTCCCATCCCTTTAATTTATGGTCTCCCAGGAACCCAGAAGACAACCTCCCGTATCCCAGGTGCACGGCGGGCAGCTGAGCGAGCGTATGGCTGAAACACAAAGAGGCCGACAAACAGGAAAGCATTCCCCTCACTACAAACGAGATGCTATTTTTGCCTCATCAAAATGGCAAAGTGTTTTTATGATGATACCCAGCTTTGGAGAGGGTGTAACATAACAAGTCATGTCCAGCGTTTCCGTGGGGGGTTAAATGAGGAAAATCTTCCTGGAAGGCAGAGTCTGGCTGAAGGTGTCAGAGACATGAAACTGTGGGAACCCTCGGAGCCTATCGGCCTCCTCCTGCAAATGGCGACCCAAGGAAGTCATCTGGGTTCTGGGAAAAAAATGAATGTACAAGGATTTGCATCACAACGTTATGTATAAAAAAGAATAAAATAGGAAATGAGACAGATGTCAGCAGCAGAGAGACAGTTAAACGCATGGTGTCCAGTGACGCGGTGGAAACACGAGGCTGACGTGAGAGATCCTGACGTGGGAGAAGAACGGACACATGTCACACGTCAAGTGAGAAAAAGGTACGAATTAATGCCTTAGCATCATCTCAATTTTGCCAAATATTAACACAAACATACACTTGCAAATACACATGGAGTAGTGGGTGCTGCGTGCCCCCTCCGAGGTGCGCTGACTTAGGTGTGCTCTGCGGAGCTTCCTCAATCCTCCAAAGCCATACAAGGCAGGGGCTCTGCTCATCCGCACTTCTCAGGTGAAGAAACCGAGGTACAAATAGGTTAAGCTAATGGCCGCAGTGCCCACGGGCTGCCGTCTAGCCGTGGACCCAGGGCTCACCACAGAGTGTGTACACACACACACACACACACGCACACACACACACCCGACAAAAGGCTAGAAAGGAATCAATCAGCAGTGGCACGTCTGGGTTGTGGTGCAATGACTAATTTTAATTTTCTTCTTTAAAAATTTCCAAATGGTCTAAGCTCCACATTTCGGAGTTTTATAATCAGAAAAACGAATCTTGTAAAAACATGTTCTGATGTTTGGCGAGGAGATAATCAGAAGCCTTTCCAGCCGCGAGTGAAACAATCATGTGCTTCTGATTAGAAGCCATGATGCAATATACAGCCTACCGGTACATTTCAGAAGAGCCAGCCACCCACTTGCGGGGTCGGGAGAGAAACCCAGAGTGGCTGTGGTCATTGCGGGGTACATTCTTCTTTATCTTCTTTCATCTCAAACTCAGGAACAGTTGCAAGAGTAGCACAAGGTCCTCCCGAGCACCCTTGGTTCCGAGTCCCCAGCCAGTCAGTCGGCCACTTCCTGTGCTGTTGTCCTTACCCCCCAGCCGTCTCCCCTGCCCCCTAGGGTTTCCTGGGCCATCTGAGAGTAGGTTGGAGACATCGTGCCTGTTTTCCACTAAATACTTCCGTGTGTATTTCTCGGGAACGAGGACTTTCTCTTCCATAACCACAGGACGGTTGTCAAAGCCGGGAAACGTGACGCCGTCACCTCATCCGGGGCTGTTCCAACTCCCACTTGCCCACCCTGTCCTCGCAGGATTCCCTCCTGAATCACAGATGCTGTTGAGAGACCATATTTCTTGGTTCTCCTTTCGTCAGAACAGTTCTTTAGTCTTTCTTTGCACTTTTTTAACCTTGACATTTTTGAAGAGTTCGGGCCAACTGCTTTGGAGCGTGTCCTTCAACTTGGGTTTATCTGGTGTTTCTTCACGATTAGATTCAGATTGTGTCTTTGGCGAGGATACAGCTAACGGAGGACATCCGTTCCGGGCGTCTCGTGTGGGTCTGTCCCCTTCCTGGGGGGGTTAGCTTTGCCCACTGGGGAAGATGGGGACCGTAGGCTTTGTCCCTGGGAAGTTACATCTTCCCCAGTAACGAATCAGCACCACAGAGGGTGCTGAGAGACCCTGTCACCCGCCTGCACCTGCAGTGACCGCATCTCACGCCACTCTCCCACCTGCCTGGTCAGCGTCCACCCTCGGGACACCTTCCCGTCCCCCCCTTACTTACTCACATCCGCACACAGGTGGGTCAGAATGGATGCTCTTACTTCACGAGTCATATCCATTTTCCCCAGTTTGTACGTGTGGTCACTTTTTTAGCGTGCTCTTGGCTTTAGCTCGATGTTGTGCTGTTTCCGGCTTCCTACAGCCACTGGGGCACAGGGCTGGCCCGCAATGTCGTGACAGCACCGCGCTTACAAGCGGAAGCGGGCAGCTGCCCCATCGAGCAGCTCACGAGGGTGGGCGCTCTCTGTGGCCACGCACAGCCTCCCTCTATGGACCCGTCGGGGTGGGGGCCATCTGGCCGGAGGCCCTCCAGGAGGAAGCTCATCAGTCACTTTTCAAAAAGCATTTTCTCTCTCATTATTCCTGATCCCACATCTGGAGAACTTCAAACATACAGAAGGAAAACACTGTGCCGTGAACACCCCCCGAGGTGGCACCTAGACACCCCGGTGTCCTGATCACACACCGTCCCTCCATTCACCTCAACCTTCTGATGAGTTCAGAGCAAGTGGCACCCGCTTCCATGAATTTTCAAACTTACCCCGTCCTTACTGAGATGTTCTACTTCTCACTAGCACAACTTTAATATCTTTTCCCAAATAGGCAACCATATCACAAAGTTTTTCAAATGTGTTAGAATTTTACAAGTCACTGTCAAATTTAAAACGTTTTCTAAATATGTTACCCAAGAGCCTTCTCGTGTCTCACTTAAAATTATACACTTGCTGTTCTTACTTGACTGGAATTATGAAAGGTGTGCCATTTTTCATTCTTCAAGAACCAAGAATCAGTTCCTGAATTGGATATTGTCAATCCAATTTTTCTGCTTCTTAATATGTTGTTTTCTATTCTTATTTCCTAATTTCTGCTTTTCTTATTGGGAACTTCTTAACTTATATGCTTAGTTTACTTATTTATTCTTTTTCTAGAATGAAAGTACCTGTAGCTATGAATTTACCTCACAGTACAGATATGTACACACTGCTTTAATTTTAACATCTCATGTAGTGATAGTGTTGCTGCTGTTTTCATTTCTAAGGAGATTTTTTTTAAACCTATTATTAATTAAACTTGTAGTTAGCTTTAAATTTATGTTGAAATCAAGGGAATCCAGTATAGTTTGTTGATTTTAGATTGTACCGAGACTTTTGCAGTCTAGCGTAAAATCACCTGTTGTGACCGTTCGGGAATATTGTAAAAGATGTATCTTTCGCTTATAGGGTGCAAAGTTTGGTATATCTATCAATTTAACTATATTAACAATTCAAATGATTTTTCATTTGACAGACTGGATGATTTTCTCCAGTCTGTCAAAGACTGGATGAAGTGATTCAAGCTTCTGGTTATTTCTCTTTGCATCGTAAACGGCTTTTATTTTATTGCCCTTCATGAACGTTACTGATTCAGCACTGACTGTATCTTTAGCAATTTAAAATTACCCTCTTTGGGGAATTCCCTGGCGGTCCAGTGGTTAGGGCTCCATGCTTTCACTGCCGAGGGCGTGGGTTTAATCCCTGCTCGGGTAACTAAGATTCCACAAGGAGTGCGGTGCAGCCAAAAAATAAAACAAATTAAATTAGAAAAATAAAATTACCCTCTTGGCCCTAATTCTTTACCTGAGATTAAGGATGCAACCTCTGCTCTCTCTAGGTGTGTGTGCTGGAAAATTTTCAGCCATGCTTTTATTTTGATGGTGCTATACCTGATTTTGTGATTTTTATAGGCAACATGTATTTGCGTTTGTTTGTTTGTTAATCAATTCTAAGACAGAGGCTCTTAGTAAGGGGCTCTCGCCACTGTTTACATGCATGGAAAAGTCTGGCCTTCCAGGGTGGGAGGGAGAAGCCGGCCTAAGGTAGGGTGGGGTATAGAATTGAGGGGTGGACTGGTTTCAGGTTTGTTGACTGGAAGGCAACGGGAAGCATGTGCAACGATGCTGAGAAGGAGCCCGCAGAAAGCAGGAGCTGAGCCAGGAAGGAGGGGCGCCCCAAGGAGCACCCAGCCCCGCTGGGAGGAGAGGGAAGCAAGGATGCAGCACTGTGGGTGAGGGATTTTTGAAGTTTGGCGGCAAGAAAGAGAAGGGACATGGAAGGCCAGGCCATCGCAGTGAGAGGGAGAGGCCAGCAGGCTGGGGCTCAGCAGTGGGATGGCTGCTGCCCCATCTCAATATGGGTCCCACCCCTTTCTCAGGCTCTTGGGGGGAAGGGGGAGGGGGAGGGGAGGAGTGGGGGGAGGGGAAGGGAAGGAGGAAAAGGAAAGGGGAAGGAGGGGGAGGGAGGGGAGGCAGAGAGGGAGGGAGGGAGGGAGAGAGGGAGGGGGAGAGGAGGGAAGGGGGAGGGGAGAGGAGGAGGGGGAGAGGAGGGAAGGGGGAGGGGAGAGGAGGAGGGGGAGAGGAGGGAAGGGGAGGGGAGAGGAGGAGGGGGAGGGGAGGGAAGGGGGAGGGGAGAGGAGGAGGGCCTCCCACCATCCTTCAGGAGAACAGCTCCTCCCCAGGGTCCAGCTCCGGAGCACATCCTGTCCCTGATATGGCCCTGGGGGCTACCATCAGTGTGGCTCTTTCTCATCACAGGTAGAAACTGGGGGCTGAGACTCCACTGCCATTTCAAACAGGGGCTCAGGAGCAGGGTTTCACCTGACAGAAGCGGGGAGCACTCCAGGTGGAGGGAGGAAGTTGGCCCCAGGAGGGCCTGGGCACCCAGTGTGAGGGGGTTGAAGTGGGTGAGGAGTGGGGAACAGAAGGGACTTCATCCGGGGCCAGAGCGTGGAGGGTCGGGGGGCAGGCAGCATGGAGAGCTGACGAGACCAGAAACCACGATCCGCTGCGGACGGCCCCCAGGTGAAAGCACTGTTCCGAGGCCCCCGCCAGGGCACTGGTGCAGGCAAGGGGCCCGTGGGCAGCGCCCACCAGTGGTCATGTGACCCGGCCATGCCACTCCTGGGTGTAGACTCCGAAGAATCACAACCAGGTGTTCAAACAAACACTTGTACACACACATTCACAGCAGCACTACTCACAACGGCCCAAAGGTGGAAACAACCCAAGCGTCCACTGAAGGATGAAGAGACAAACAAAATGTGGTCCGTCCACACGATGCAATGTCGTTCGGCTTAAAGAGCGACGGCACGTTGTCATACAGAGTGAAGTAAGTCAGAAAAAGAACAACAAATATTGTACATTACGGCATGTATGTGGAACCTAGGAAAGTGGTCCAGATGAGCCTATGTGCAGGGCAGGAATGGAGACACAGACGTAGAAAACAGACGGGTGGACGCAGTGGGGGGAAGGGGGATGGGATGAACTGGGAGATTAAGGTTGACATATACCCACTGCCATGTATAAAACAGAGCGCTAGTGGGAACCTGCGCTACGGCACGGGGAGCTCAGCTGTGTGCTCTGTGATGGCCTAGATGGGCGGGATGGGGGGTGGGGCGGGAGGGAGGGCCAAGAGGGAGGGGATATAGGTGTACATACAGCTGATTCACTTCCTTGTACAGCAGAAGCTAACACAACATTGTAAAGCAATTATACCCCAATATAAAAAAAAAACAAAAGCAATGATCTTCTAACACAGGCCACAACATGGAGGAAGCCTGAAACAGTACAGTAACAGTCGGCCATTAAGGGCCACACGTTATAGGATTCCATTTATAGCAAATACCCAGAGCAGGCAAATCCACAGAGACAGAGGGCAGAGCATGACTGCCCGAGGCTGGGCGAGGAGTGGGAGGCCCTGGCCGTGGGTAAGAGGTTTCTTATCTGGGAGATGAAAACCTTCAGGAATCAGGAAGAGGCCATGGCTGTACAACACTGTGAATGTACCAACTACCACAGAACTGGTACCCTTCGAAATGGTTAAAATGATAAATTTTGGTTACGCGCATTTTACCTCAAAACAAAGTGCATATTTAGATGCACATACGCACACAAAGAGGGCTCCCTGAAGTCCAGCCCCCGGGTTCCATCTGGCTCTGCCCCGCACCTGCGGGGAATCCCATGCCTCAGTTTCCCCGTCTGTAAACAAGGCTAATGCCGGGCTGTGGAGAGGTGCCATCAGGAGAGGCCACATCAAGTGCCCAGATGGGCGGCCGGCACGTGTCCAGGGCCCACCCCCTGTAAGGCTGACCACCGCCATCTTGACCTAGAACAATCCATTCCAGCCCCGAACGCCCCCCACCTCCCACTTAACCCGAACCCCACGCGCTGCACGAGGCGCCCGTGAAGGCCCGGAAAGCAGCAGGCACGGCCCGCACTGAGTCTCTCTGTCCCGGGAGCTCCAGCTCACATGGAATGTTCTGACACTGGGCCTTTGGTCAGGGCGGCAAAAGGGCCACAGCTGATGCTCAGAATCATAAACGTTTCCGACTCTAGGACGGCTGCCTGCCCCTCCCTGCAGGCACGACAGACATGACCACTGGGCGGACAGGGGGCCTCAGGCGGCCCTGACCACCCGCTGGCCGCTTCCTCTCCCCTGCCCGCTGGAGCCCAGCTCGCCCACTGCAGAGTAGGGGGCTTCCTTTGCCCCCCTCCCTGCTCAGGGAGGCAGCCCCAGGCTCTGGACCATGGTGGGGAAAAGCCCTTGGCCAGCAGAGCAGCACCAGGTCACTCACACATGCTCCTTCTGACCACAAGTCATCACCGACCATCCATCCCACCCTAGGCACTGTGCCACGGCTGGGGACACAATGACAGACCCGGACAGACACCGGCCCCGGCCTCCTGGCACAGACACCTTCCCCAACCCGGGTCCCCAGGGAAGGGCCTGCACCCTCTCACCCCCGACCCGGCATCTCCAAGTCCGGGCAGCCGGGCAGGAGCCACAGCATACGCCACCTGCCACCCAGGCCCCGGCCCCCGCTACTGCAGCCCCAGAGTGGGAACCCTCTCTGAGTCCCTGATGCCCGCCCCGGACTCCCAAGCCAACCAAAGCCCCCGGCCACTCTTATCCTCCAAGTCTGTGGGTTTATTGTTGGACACATACGGGAGCAGCAAACAAAGGGCATAAACGGTAACAGATCCTGGCCAGGCCCCAGCGCGTCCCCTGCTCTCCTGTCCTAGGCCAGCCGCTCCTCAGCTGCCAGAAGAACCTTCTGGAGGTCTGATCTCACAGTGAGTCAATCCTGTGGCTAGGAGCCTCCTGGGGGGCAAAGTGGGAGGTGGGGGCCTGGGTTGGGAGGGACCCTGTGCCCCACTCTGTCTAGAAGGTGCCCCCCATCCAGGGGCCAAGACTGGAGGGGGAACACAGCAAGTTCCTCCCCCCAATGACACAGATGCCTTTGGTATCAGCCCCTCCGCAGCCCACCCCTCACCGAGAGCCCCTCTCTTCATGCCCATCCGGGACCCGTGGTATAAGCGGCCCTGAGGTCCAGTCTTGGGCCAGAGCTGTGAGCCCCCCGACCACCACCAGGAAGGCCAGGGTGCCCTCCCAACGCCCCTGCGGACGGCACAGAACCCAGCCACGCTCACAGTGCTACCGCATCCACTCCTCAAACTAGGGGGCAGGGACAGCCCCCTGCACCCCGGGCAGGAAGGGGGCAAGTTCGCCTGGCAGGCAGGAGCCCGAGTCGGCAACCAGTGCCCCCCACGCTGGTCCCACCCCCCGCCCTCATGCTCGCGTCGCAGGGGCCCCAGAAGCTCTCAGCATGACTCCCTTCCCCAGCTGCTCTACCCCAGGCCCCAGGCCCTAGCCCACACCTTCCCTCTGTGTGCAGGCGTCCCACCCCGAGATGCACAGGCTGGCCTCAGGGGCGCTCCCGTCTCTTCCCGCTCTCCCCCACCAGCAAAGGACGCGCCGCCCCTACCTACGCTCCCACACTGTATGCACACCCACACACGTGTAAATACACGTGTGTCCACACCCACACACATGCACACACGTGTCTACATACCCACGCACGCATACACACACCCACACATGTGCCCACACACACACGAGGCTGAGATGCACTGCGGTGCTCAGAACCCGGATCCGGGACCATCAGGGCCACCGGGCCCTCCAAGTCCCAGAACTCACGAGTATGGAGTGAGATGGGGGTTGCGGTACCTGCCTTTGGGCTCTGGCAGGTGGACAGGTGCAAGCCAAGGGTCCTGAATATTAGTCTCCGGCGTCAGGGACCAGTGCCGAGGACGCCTGGGGGTGAGCATGTCAGGGAGCAGAGGGAGGGCCCTTCACACGGCGCTCGGACGGCTGGGAGCCCACATGCAGGAGGAAGCCTCCATCACAGCTGAGGCCTGACGCAGAGATGAACTCAAAACGGACGTAGGCCTAACGTAAAACCGACAACTACACAACTTCTAGAAGAAAACACAGATCTTTGGGTCTCGGGTTAGGCAGAGATTTCTTAGACAAAGCACCAAAACAACAGTCCATAGAGGGACAAACAGGTGTTATCATACTTCACCGTAATTAAAAGCTTTTCCTCTCTGAAAGACACCACAAGCCAGGGAGAATCTTTGCAGAGCACACAGGTGATGAAGGACTTGCCTCCAGAATATCATAAAGAACTCCTGAAATTCACCAGTAGAAAACAAACAACCCAACCTTTCGCATCTTTCAAAAAGCAGCATCTGAAGATACAACACAGCCAAAAATAAATTAAAAATAAACAAATAAAAAGAAAAGTATGGGGCTTCCCTGGTGGCGCAGTGGTTGAGAGTCCGCCTGCCGATGCAGGGGACGCGGGTTCATGCCCCGGAGCGGCTGGGCCCGTGAGCCATGGCTGCTGAGCCTGCGAGTCCGGGGCCTGTGCTCCGCAACGGGAGAGGCCACAACAGTGAGAGGCCCGCGTACCGCAAAAAAAAAAAAAAAGAAAAGTATGGGCGTGGGGAGTGGTAAAGAGTGAATCACATAAGAGCTTGAAAGTAGTAGAATATTTATAATTATACAGTGGAGAATTTGACCAGTAGAAAAAGGAGCCACAGAGAGTTTCAAAGTAAAAATAAAAGGTAAATAAATAAGGAAAAAAAAAAAAAGCAGCTTCATTTGTAACAGCCCAAATCTGGAATCAACCCTAATGTCCACTGCCAGGCAGGTGGGTGAACAACGGGTGGGATGCTCCCCCGCCGTTAAGGGGTGAGACGCTGACACGCGGCAATCAGGATGAAGCTCAGAGGATGGTGAGCGAAGCAGCCAGGCAGAGTGCTGGCTGCTGGACCCCGCTCTCAGAAAATCCCACCAACCGCAAACCGACCTGCCGAGACGGGAGGCAGATGGGTGGTGGCCTGGTGGGGGGGGGCAGGAAGGAGGGCTCACAAAGGGACACGAGGACATTCTGGGGGTGATGGATGTGCCCACACTGCTGACAGCGGTTTCATGGGGCGCACATGCTGAGATTGCTCCAGCTGTGCACTTCAGAGCAGTTGATCGGGTGTCAATTATATCTCAATAAAGCTGTTCTGGAAGAAGCGGTTCTGAGACGGGGCCCGTGGCACGCAACCCAGTACGAGGCCTGGCAGAAGCGGGCCTGTCTCGGGCTCTGAGGCCGGCCTCCCCACCCCCCGCCGCACCCTGATATCATCTCAACGGCCTCTGCGAGGGCCACTTCCTAACATGGTGTCTGCCCTCCTCCGGGGCTCCTCGGCTGACCCCCTGGCCACACCACCTCCCCTGCGGGGGCCGGGCCAGGCCAGGGGACTGTGTCCTGCCTGCACCCATCCAGGGACGAGGGGACGGGGCAGACTCAGTCAGCACCCGCCTCCCACCAGACCCGAGGGTGTCCACAGCTCAGCCTCACCCCAGGAGCCGCGACGGGGGGCAAACTCACTGCCCACGACCCCGGGCCAGCCGAGCAGCCCTGCCCAGCTCTCCGGCCACAGCTTGGCCCCTCTCGCCTCCTGCGGCCTCTGAGAGCCCCTCCCTCAGGCTCCAGCCCCACCCGGCCCCCTGCAGCGTGCACAGGGTCCCGCAGCCCAGGAAGACCTCTGGCTACACGGGCCCCTGCTCAGTACTGGCCCTGGAGGGTGTGGGGCGGGCCCCTGGGGTGCCCGAGCAGTGCAGGGACCGGGTGGGGGCAGCAGAGACCTGGCACTATCACCCCAACCTTCCCAGAGCAACCAGCAGGGACCCTCAGCCCCTCTGGGGGCCTGGGAGGCTGGCTGCAGAGGGCACAGGTGGGCCACGGCGTCTGGGCTGGTCAAGTGCAAAGGGTACGGCCGGGGCAGGAGGGACAGGGTGGCAGTGTGGGTCCATCGGGCCTCACTTGCCCGCTGGGCACTCCCGGGGCACAGGCCAGTCCCCCAGGGGAGCAGCTGTGGGGCGAGGCCTCAGCTGAGTTGGGACCCAAATCACACAGCACTGCAGACCCAGAACACCACAGAGGGAGGGGGCTGGGGGCTGCAGGGAGGCCCGGGCTCAGGCCCAGGCCCAAGGCACACGCGGGGCAGCTAGAGGGCGGGCAAGAGCTGAAGACCGAGTCCTTTCCAGGGCTGGGCGGCTCGTGGGCCCCAGCGTGGATGCCGACCCCACCCCAACCGGCCGAGGGCCGTGAGTGTCATCTCAGGATGTCCCGGGGTCTGGCTTGGATGTATGTCCCTAAATCCCGAGCAGGACACCACGCTGAGAGCGCGCAGCCCGTGGCCAGCTGTCCCCATGGGGCTGAGAGCCCCGGGGCAGCCCCGTCCCCTCCCAGCTCTGCTCTTCATCAGCACCAAGGGCCTCTCCCGTGTCTGCCCCCCGCTGCAGAAGGCACGGATCCCGTGGGACCAGGGGAACAGGCCAGCTGGCTCTGCTGACTGTGGACTGGGCCCACCCTTCAAGCAGACCACCACCCTCCCGCAGCGATGGCACCCCTGCACCCGGCTGGGCTGCACGCGGTGTCCACCTGCCCGGTGTTCTCCAGGCCTGCCGTGTGCTGACCTTTTTGATCCCCGACACTTCCTCTGCGAGCAGGGGTTCTGAACCCGGCACTCTGCCCTCCAGGGACACGGGGCAATGTTTGGAGATGCTTTAATTGTCACAGCTGGGGGACGGACGCTACTCGCATCCAGTGGGTGCCGAGGTCAGGGATGCTGCAGACCCCCTGCAGAGCACAGGCTGCCCCTCCCCCCAGGGAATGATCCAGATTAAAATGTCAGGAGCACAGGCGGGGGAGGGGGGGCGGGGGGGCGGAGGAACCTGCTCTATAAACCGAAAGCTATCACAATCCCTGATCCAGATAAGACAGCTGAGGCCTTGTGAGATTAAGCCGCCAGCACGCCAAACCTGGCTGGGGCACAGAGTGCACCCCTCCCGCCAGCTGCCCTAGAGGCAGGAACACTTCCCCCACCTCCACCCCCTGCCCCGCTCTCCCCCTCCGGGCAGCGCCCTCCCTCGACATTCCTGTAGCCCGGCCACAGGTAGGGCCTGCCAGCAGTAAGCTCCCAAAGGGCTTTCCAGCCTCCGGGTCCGGGTCGTGTTCCCTGGGGCGAGGCTGACACCAGAGACCAAGCCCCGAGGCCAGGCAGACGCCCACAGTGCCACCTGACAAACACTCCAGGACAAGCCCAGGGGACGGCAACACTGCCAGCCCCTCACCCCTCTGAGGACAGCGGCCCCAGGACCGGAGAGGAGCCTGGTGCCCCCTTTCCTCCAGGACTTGCACGCTGCAAGCCCCCACTGTACTCCTGCAAAGTGGAAGGTGCGCCAGGGACAGCACAGACAGAGGGGACAGGACTGGGAGGGGGCCTCCCCACCGACACGTGGCCGTCCAGGCCGGAGCTCAGCCAAGGCGTCCCCTGGCCTTCGGAGGCCCCTTCTGCCACCGGGGCCTGGTCCCCCCCACCCAGGGCCACAGTGTGTCTGCACCTCCCCTACAAGGAAGGTCACTGTCCAGCCTCACTGGCAACACGTCCTGAGCAGAGGCCTCACCAACTAGTTCCTGAGTCCCCTGGGGCGACCCGTGGTCTCAGCCTCAGCCCAGGACTGGAGGGAGCGGTGCCCACACACCCAGTCCCCACCCCAGGGAGGCAACGCTGGTGCGGTCACCCAGCTCCCTAGGAAGGACGGGTCGTGTTACCAGCCAGGCAGGTGCCACCAGGAACCACCCAAATCCAGAACCACCCGGGGCGGCTCGGCTCCCGCCGAGGCCCGTCGAGCCGAGGACGACCTTCCCGCTCCAGAAGCGCTGCCCAGGCTCGGGGCCCGACGGCACCCGCCCTGTCCCACAAAGCAAGCGTCGGGCTGCAGGGCCACCAGAGGCCACCCCTTCAAACCCCCCACCCCAGAAGCTCCTGGCCAGGAGTTTCCCAGGAGCAGCGCGATGGTGTTAGGCAGAGCACCAAGGCCCGCCGGCCCC
Organism: Mesoplodon mirus; assembly: GCF_964341445.2. Lineage (NCBI taxonomy): Eukaryota > Metazoa > Chordata > Mammalia > Artiodactyla > Ziphiidae > Mesoplodon > Mesoplodon mirus. The sequence continues at coordinate 2,075,573 of NC_138983.1, read as the reverse complement.
ATCAGGCTGGGCCACACTGCACACAGCACCGGGCCCGGGGCCTGCATCCTTGACTCAGGCCCAGACACCCTGGGGACATCCATGAAGGAGGACGCCTGCTCCGGCCACCAGCAGGCAAAGCGGCCCTGAGCAGCCACGCCAACACCCAGCAGGCCCCCCGCCCCTCAGGGCAGGATCCCTGGGGTGAGCAGGACCAGGGTGAGTGGCCAGCACAGGTTGGAGGGTGCACAGAGCAACTCGGGAAGCAAGGGACAGTCCCGGGATGGGGTTCGACACCAGCCCTGCCCCCCACCAATGATGTGACCCTGTGTCTGTCCCCTTGGGGCCTGCACCCACTTTGACAAGCTGCGGGGCCATCAGCTGCCCCCCCCCCACCGTGGGTGTGATTCCCTCCAACTCAGACCCCACGACTGGCCTGGCCATGGCGGAATCAGCGGTCTCAGGCCACGTGGCTGGGCAGAGGGCAGCTGGCCGCCATCACAGGGAACCGCTCCAAGGGCTGCGGCTGCAGCGAGGGCCTTGGGCCTCCCTCCTGGATGGGCAACCAGGTTCCCGGGCTGGGCTCGTGGGTCAGGGCCACAGAGGCGCTGTGAGCCTGCTGTCCTTCCCCAGGCCCGAGGCCTCTGAAGGGACTTCCGCCCCGACAGCTGGCTCCTGTTGTCTTTGGGCAGGACCCCCCCGAGGTCTACCCTCCAGGTCACCCCAGACCTGGGCCGAGTGGGACCCCGACATGGGCCGTGCAATCATGATCCCGTGAGAGAAGCTGGCGTCCCCTACACGGCAGCCCTGCCCACCCTGGCAACTCCCATCCCGCCATCTCCCCAAGGGCAGGACCTGGGAGCCAGGCCTGTCCCGGCCCGATGTGGAGGCAGAGGCAGACCCGCCGGGCACGCACCCCCGTGGCTCCCCCCTGGCACCACACCGTGCTCAACCCACTGAGGGTTCTCAGCCGCAGGAAGGACCAAGGGCCCCGGACCCTCCTGGGGTGTGCTTTGCTGCTTATCTTAATAGAAACGACACTTTATTATTTTCTTAAACGACCGGTATTTTCAAAGTAGAAAATTCATAGAAGCAAAAGTTTAAAACTTGCAACCCAGAACCCACACCCAGGGCTGAGCACCAGGAACCCCTTGGCATCCACTTTCGGACCGTCCCCCACCTGCATGGCCTTGCGTTTTGGCCCCGGTGAGCGCGCGGCCTGCCGTCTGCTGCCAGGGGGCACTGCCTTCCTGTCACACCCCGTCCAGGCTGTACTTGTCCCAAAGTGTCCCCCAGCGTCCTGACCCCGCTTTGCCTCGTGCCGTCCTTTCAACAGCGCTACCTGCTGGAAAGACAGGGCCCTTTGTCCTGGACCCCTTTTGTTAAACCAAACCCCATGCCCAACGAGCGGCCCCCAGGGCGCTGGCTCCCACCTTCCCTGTGGTGAGTTTGCCAAGCAATTCCTGGGGAGGTGGTCCCGTGGGCATGGACCCCGGAGTGACTAGGCACAGGCAGGGGCCCAGCCAGCTGCCACGGGGCTGACGCCCTCCCCGGCAACCTCCTGGGGTCGCAGGAAGTGGGAGGCTGCTGCTCGGAGCCTCGCGTCCTCCAAACCCGGCTCAACCTCAGCCCCACGGTCTCCACTGTCCCTGAGCAAGCACCGAGTCACCCCATCACAGGGCACGGAGAGCCCGCCCCAAAGGACCGCCTGCCCAAAGAGGCTGGAAAGGCCCACGGACACCCCGGGGCGGCGTGACTCGGAGGTGGCGGGCCGTCTGCCAGAGACCTTGATAAGAGCACGGAGGTGGGGCCTGTCCTGGGGACGAGGCCAGAAAGGCCCGCAGAGCCCCCAGCCTCGCCCATCCCCCTCGTGCCAAGGGCAGCCAGAACATTCCAGTGCTGCCCGGGAGGTGCCCACGCCCCCGCCAAGCTGCACGCGGGACCTTGGGCCCTGATCCAGGGGGCCAGATGGGGGAGGGCAGAAAGCGGCCTCCACCTCTGGGGGCTTCTCGCCTGCCCCATCTCCTGTTTTATCCTCAGCCCGGTGGGGTAGGGACAGGCCTCTCCAGGGACACAGAGGGTCACCCGGTCACCCCAGGGTGCACGGCAGGTCAGGGACAGGCCAGGAACAGAGCCATGTGTCGGGACTTCCTGCTCTGATCACTCGCAAACTGGGGCCTCCTGGAATCTGCCCTGATCCCCTCCCTCCCTCCCCCTCCCCTCCCCCTCTCCCCCCACTCAGCAGCTCGAGGGTCTCAAACCAGGCTGGGACCCTCACCCCTAGGACCCCGCATGGCTGCTGGCCGCGCTCCACAGAAACCTGGACTCCTGGCCTCCTGCCTGCCCCACCAGGTCCCTCACCACCGCCCGGCCTCCCCGAGCTGTCTGATTCTCGGTGGGGTCACCCTTACCCCCGGGGCACATGGGAGGCGAGCAGGAAGCACCCACAGGACGGCCACGTGAGGTGACGGCGGGGTCTCCAGGGGATGTGGTGGGGTGAGCCATGAGGGCTGCCACCCCAACCAGAGCTGACACCGCACACGGCTCCGTGTGCACAGCCTAGAAACTGAGGCCCTCGCTGGGAGCCCGCAGGGCCGGCGCAAGGTCCACGACGGGACTAGACAGAGGGCGGAGGTGAACTGAGACTCAGCCCCAGAGAGCGCAGCTCGGGCACCGGCCCTGCCGCCAGCCACACTCACGTCCACTTCGTGCACGGCAGCCGGGCAGCCCCAGGGACAGCATGGCGACCCACCCACACCCCCATTTACCCAGAATCCAGGCCACAGACGGCTCCCATGGCTTCCCAAACCAGTGCCCACAGAGACGGCCTTTGGGTCTGGGAAACCCGGAAAGACGGCAGGCCTAGGTCTCCCCGCCGAGGACACTCTGCCACTTTCTAGGTCTTGGGCTTTGGCTAGCTTGGCCCAACAGCCGGTCCACCCAACCACACTGGGGACAAGTGTGGCCAAAGCCACACCACCTACAGACCATGTCCAGAACGCCCCTCTCAGGACAGCAGATGGCTGACTGGTATACCTGGTGGGTGCTGGGACCCGCGTGGAGCCATCCAGCCACCTGTCCACCCATCCACCCACACAGCCATCCATCCATCATTCCACCTGTCCATCCACCATCCATCTCTACATCTGTCTGTCCATCCACCCACCCACCCATCCCTCAGGGGCACCTACTCCACACTGTGCCCTGCACTGGCCCAGGGGTCCCAGACCCTCCCCTTATTCCACAGCAACCACAGGTCTCAAATTCCTGAGACTTGGGAAGCTGGGAGTCAGGGGCTGGGAAGCACCACAGAGGAACGGGGCCTCCCTCCGACAGCAGGGCTCCCGTCCACGGGAAGGGGCTCAGGGCCTCAGCCCAGCCAGTGGACAAGGATGACAAGGACCCCAAACAAGAAACCAGAACGCGCCATGCCTGGGAGCAAGCGCTCCTCTGAGAGAGATGGCCCTCCCCCCAACTGCAGAGGCAGGACCTCCTATCTCTTCCGTCCCCCATCTTATGGCCGAGGGGCCTCGGTGAGTCAGGGAGCTGGGTCTAACCAGGCTGCTCCACGGCCCCTGGGACCCCTGAAGTCCCTGTCCGTGCCTGGGAAGGGAGGGAACCACTCAGACCCTGTGGATGAAACATCAGGACGGCACAGCCACAGGCCAGCGACACTCGTGGCAAAAAGGCACGTGTCCCTGAACAAGGTGACTGCAAACAAGGCTTTTCCAATGTGTTTAATCATGACCTAAGGTCACGTCACAACCGATCCCTCAACGCTTCTTATGGACTCCTTCAATCTATATGTTCCCACACCCTCTTTTTTTTTTTTTTCTTGCTCATTTATTCATTGAAGAAATCAGGCCTCTTGTCCTGTAGGTCAGCGGTCCCCAAACTTTTTGCCACCAGGGACCGGTTTCATGGAAGACAATTTGTCCATGGACCTGGGGGTGGTGGGGTGGAGGTGTTTTCCGGATGATTCAAGCACATTACATTTATCGTGCACTTTATTTTTATTATTGTTACACTGTAACATATCATGAAATCACTATACAACTCGCCATCATGCAGAATCAGTGAGAGCCCTTTCACTGCCACTCACTGATAGGGTTTTGATATGAGTCTGTAAGTAACTGATTGATTGCAGGTCTCTGTGCAAAAAATTCCAGAGGCGTAGGGTGTCTGGCTGTCTCCGCTTTGGAGACCTCAGCAGCCGTGAGACTCAAAGCCGAACCCACGACCCCAGCAGGAGGCCACGGTGACGCTTTAGCCCCCGAGTCGCCTGGTCAGGCATCAGCCGGGATCCCAAAGAGGCAGGACTTCACCGGCTATGTGGCTTCCCTGAGGTGCAGCTGCATGTGGGGAAGCAGGACCCGGGCTGTGTCTTTTCCCTTTACTTGCTGGGGTTCAAAATAACCAGCGGCCTCCCTATTATCCTCCAAAGGCGGCTGCTGGTTTGGCCCACAGATGGATGCAGGGTGCAGCCTGGGACTGAAGCTCCTCATCAGGCCATCAGTCCACTGAGGAGGGCCTTACTCTCGACGTATCGTGATGCAGCCAGTGGGCATGTCCTTCAGCTGACTCCAAGTCCTTGAGACGTGGCCCCAGGGGCCTTGACGCCGCTCCTGCTTTCCCATGTGGCGCAATGGTCCAGGCTCAGCTTGTATGTTTCCTGCCCCAGACCTGAATGCAGACGTTTCTCCGGGACCCCTGGTTTCCCTCCGGGGAAAGGGCACCTGGGGGCCACAACCTGGGGGCCACAACCTGGGGGCCAGGGATGCTCATAGCAATGGGCCAGCCCTTCTTTCTAGCCCTTTCATGTAAACAGAGAAGCAGTTTTTATTTATTTATTTATTTTTTGCAGTACACGGGCCTCTCACTGTTGTGACCTCTCCCGTTGCGGAGCACAGGCTCTGGACGTGCAGGCTCAGCGGCCATGGCTCACGGGCCCAGCCGCTCCGCGGCATGTGGGATCTTCCCAGACCGGGGCATGAACCCGTGTCCCCTGCATCGGCAGGAGGACTCTCAACCACTGCGCCACCAGGGAAGCCCCAGAGAAGCAGTTTTTAAACAAAATCATTGTGAACACATGTTGATGCTTCTCACCAAATGCAGGCTGGAGGGTTTTGCTCAGCATCACCTAAATTTCATCGGCTCCGTCTGTGCTCATCATCCCAGCTCTCAGCGACACCAACAGAATTCCTCAGTAGCCTCACCCCATGATTCCCATGCAAGGGCCTTAGAATAATAAAACAAATCCCATCACAACCGCGACACCATGACTAAAAACAGCGCGCACGCACACACCCAGCTCCATTCATTCTGAACCCACCGGCAACAGGTCCCCCGAGATAAGACCTTTCTAGGGATTCTTCCACCCCAGTGCAAACTAGGTCATTTGTTTCATTTCGGTTTTGAAGAACTTCTTTTTCTCGTTAAGATTTATTTAGGGATTTACGAGATCAGGAGTTGCTTTTATATTTAAAGTTATGGGAACTATTTACAAGGTTCCAAAGTCAAATCTATAAAACCATCTAATCATCCTCAGAGACATTTGGGTTCTGTCATGTCCCCCTACCCAGAGGTAACTTTTTATAAGTTTCGGTTTATCCTTCCACTGCTTTTCTTTCTTAATATAAAGTAAGTATATTAGCGTACCCTTTAATTAGAGGAGCAGCAGCATGTTATACTTTTATCCACTGTGTGTGCGTGGCGGGGTTTTTTCCACGTAAAAATATTTCCTGGTAATCACTCCACAAAAGCACGTGAAGACTGCACTGTCCCTTTTCCTCACCTGCACAATATTCTGCACGCAGCGGATCTAACCTGCTTCCTACAGGCTGGCATCTGAGTTCTCCATCTTGCGCTTTTACAAAGAACGCTTTAACAATCAGCCTTGCACAGGTGTACTTTCCTCTTTTTTTTTTTTTGCCGATCTCTTCAAGATAGGCCCCTGGAAGTGGGATTGCTGGGCCCGAGGGTACGGGCATACGTAACTGTGCCAGATGTTGCCAAATCCTCCTCCCCACGGATTCTACCATTTTGTAGACCCTCCAGTAACATGACCACTGCTTTCCCAGAGCCTCGGCGGCCGCCAGCTACATATGTCTATAAAGGCTTCTGGATTTCTGCCAGCCTGGAGGGACCTCAGCGAAGCCCGTGTCTGCGTGTCTCTGACAGTGAGTGGGTTGGCATCTTCTCACACGTTTAAGGGCTACCCCACCAGCCACTTCTGTGAACTCTGCTCACATCTCTTGCTTGTCTTCTGTGGGGTCACTGGGTTTTTTCTTCTCTATTTTCAGAAACGCTTCCTATCTTAGAGCTATTAACCCGGCGCATGTGCCACAGTCTCTCCCCCAGATTTCCACCGGTCTCTTTACTGCTCACCAGGTGGTGGTATCACGCAAAAACCACTTCTTTCTCATACAGCCTCTTCCTTAATGCACTGGCTTTTGAGTCACAGAGAAGCCTCCCCACCCTCGCCTTTGCACTGTAGAGGGTCCCCCGAGCCTCCTTGCGGTACTTGAGTGGTTTTCCGACCACTTGGGGTCCATCCCAGTGGGCAGTGCAAGGACCGGGTCCAGCCTCACCTGTTCTTCCTGAAGCATCACCTATTAGAAACCCCCCAACTTTTCCCCATTGGTTGAAGATGCTGCTTATATTTTTGGCTAAACATTCATTCGCAGTTGAGTCTATACATGGATTTTTAATTCTGTTCTATTGCTTGTCCACATGTCAGTGCCACAGTGCTTTTACTACCCAAGCTTTGTTTTATAACATTTTGAGCCGTCCCAGCCAAGAACGCGGATGGGACTTTTGCGAGAGACCAGCTGCGGATGTCTTGGAACAGAAATCCAAACCACGTGACCCGTCAAGCGGACACGTTCCAAGCACGTGGTTCCGGGGCTGCTCAGGCACCACCTGAAGCTCTTCTGGGTGCCCTGGGGACCCCCAGCTGCTCCCTCTGCCGGGTGGGGCCCTCTGGGTCAGGGCTCCTTCTGCAGGCCCCTCCCAGATGGAAGGGTTACGATCAGCCTGGCAGTGAAGGAGGCAGCCCCTGGCCTAGACCGGGGTGGGGTGAAGTGGGGGTCCCGGCGTGGCCTGGCATCTCCACATGGAGAAGCATTCCAGGGCTGAACAGACTCGGGGGCAGGGTGGGGGACTCTCGGCTTCTTTTTCTGACTTTCTCTAGATCTCTGCATGGCACTCCGCAGCAAATTCGGCAGGAAGATGTGGAGGAATCGCTCAAGGGCATGGTTTTCAGAGGAAGGAGAGAAGGGAGCCCACCCTTGAGAGACACAGGGGGACGTCCACAGCTCCTGCTCCCCAGTGAACTGGTACCCGGTGGGCGGGGGCAGCTGGGAGGGTGCCCGAGGTGAGAGGCAGGCGTGAGGTCAGTGTTTCGGGAAGTCTGAAGGGGTGACCGTCGGGCGCTTCATGGATGCGGCGGAGGGAGCCTCTGCGGGGGGGGGGTAGGGGCCAGTGGGCACACACCAGGCACGATGCCGGGAACATCAGTATTGTAAGACGTCCAGGCAGAAGCGGAGCAGCTTTCCGGGGGTGGCACGAGCCAAGTGGCTGGGCCTGCTTCCCCGCCCACAGGTCACTGAGTAGAGAAGGGAGCGGGGAGCAGGCCCAGAGCCTGAGAGGGGGCGGGGCGGACCCTGGCGTCCGCTGCCCCAGCCCCTGCAAGGCGGAACGGCACCTGCAGATCGGGGGGTGTTTGGAGAGTCCTGCTCTGACGCGTGGAGCCAACACCCCGCCATGGAGCGCCTGGGACCACGGCTCGGTCCTCCTGTGCTCAGAGCCCGCCACAGGCAACGGCAGTGTCACCTCCCTGGGCCACGCGTCCATCCTTCCGGGGGGACCGCGCTCTGCACGGGGGTTCGGGCACCTCCTCAGGACACACTCCCTTTGCAGGTTCTTCACCCGGGCAGTGAGGATCGGCACCCCCACCCCAGCCAGGGCTACTGTGAAGATGGAGACGTTCTGGGGGAAAGGGCTCCGAAAAGCCCCCGCCCTCAAACACACGGGGGCCTACAGCACCCTCCCGTAGCCACGGGAGGGTCCCAGCGGCCTCTGCCCACCACTTTCTGAGCTCACCCGCCGCCCAAGCTCAGGAATGTCACTGGATAAAAATACCCACAGACGATGTCATCAGGCCCAGCCTGCCTGTGGGGCTCGGAGCTGCCGGGCAGCAGGCTGACCGCCACGGCCCAGGCTCGGGGCGGGGGGTGGGGTGGGGGCCCTGGGCTACCAAGGCCAGACACCAGGTGACCCTGTCCCGAGCGCCTATCCCTGCTAGGTACAGGCTGGCCCTGCCCACCCACTCGGACCCTCTAACGCCCAAGAGCGCTGAGACCAGCACACACTAATACCCCACACAGCACCAGAGTGGTTGAGCCACCATGGGGGCTCCGAGCATCAGGTCAAGGGGGTGGCAAAGAAAGAAGGCATGGCTCTGCCTGGGGCAACATGGGAAGGCTTCCTGGAGGAGGAGGTCTCCGAGCTGAGCCTCAGCCTGGGGTTCTGGCAGCAGGGCTTTAGGGCAGAGGCCTAACGCAGCCAGATCAAAGGCCTCCAAAGGCTAGTCACCCACCCATAGGGTAGCAGCCCCAGGAGTGGAGAGCCAGTGCCCCAGCCATGCTGGCACATCCAGGGACGCCCTCTCTGGGCTCACGTACTGCCCTCAAGAGGCAGCTTCCTCCTCCCTTCCCCTCCCCCGACAAACGGTGGCATCCGCTCCTCACGTGGCCAAGCCACCCCAGGGTCAGCATTACAACCCCTGCCCAGGGTGAGAGGGAGTCACGTGAACAAGGCGCCATCAGGCCTACCAGGATTCTGGCCCCACCATCGGAAGGAGCAATAGGTTTCAGAGGCGGGCAGCCTGGAGCATGGCCAGCTGTGCAGCCATGGGCACGTCACCTCCCCTCTCTGGGCCTAGGATTTGCACACAGCACCAGCCCGTCCCTCTCCGTCTTCCACCAGGGCCTGGGGGAGAGCCAGGCTGCCCCTCTGCCCCAGTACCCTCACCCCAGCTAGTGCCCACGTGGGCTCAGAGAAGGGACCTGGGGTCACCGGGCCAGGAAGCAGAAGACAAACCATCGCGAGGCCAAGTCTCATCACACTGTCAGAAGCCGTGTGTAAAAATGGCACATGGCGTCACAGGTGGTCACCCTGCCCAACAGCAGAGCTGGGGCCCCACCCCTTGCCAACCATCACCCCGCCTTCCGTGAGATGTGGGGCTGTCCCAGCACTCGGGGAACCTCTGGAGGGAAACTCAGGGCCCTCTCTGCCCTCCAGGAGGGAGTGCAGACAGTCACCCAACCTGCCCTGGGGACCCCGGGCCGCCTCCAAGCTCTGCCCCTTGCTCCAAGGTGCCTCCCCAGGGAGAGTGAAGCCGGCCCGCTGGACCCTCCATCCAGGCCTGGATCCGCAGAGTCCGAACTGAAGGGTCCAGGTGACGGAGCTCCTCCTCGTTCTCCCCCAGCAGCAGAGCCCAGGCACCAAGCAGCACCCGTGAGCGTCCGTGGCGTTTCCCAGCAGCAAGTGTACCCCTTGTCTGGCCTCAGGTTTGCGGCCCCCGTTCCTCCAGGCCCAGCACCTTCTCCTTGCACACAGGCGTCCTTGGACACCGTCTCCACCTCACAGGAGCCACACGTGACACCGTCCCAGCCCGTCCATCTCACCCGTGGGCAGGGCCTTGAGCCACGAGAAATGCCACACGAGCTGAAAGCTGGTTTAGAACATCAGTCTGAGAAGGGCCTCAAAGTTTTCCTGGGTCCACGGCCCAGACCAGGAGGCAGGGAGGGCTCAGCCCAGGGCCCCCATCAGGAGCAGCACCCCACTCAGCGCACAGCACTGGGAGCTGGTGAGAAACCAGGGCCGGGGCTCCTGACTGCTGGACACACCTGCCTTTCAGCAGCATCCCCAGGACACACTGGCCTGAAAAACCCCGTTCACACCAGAAGAGTCAACCTGGGAACCGGCTTTTGCAGGAGGAGGATGATCCCGAGCCCCTGACACCTTTAGAAGCCGGGGCATCGGAATCGGACACCCCGGGTGGAGCAGGGAGCCCCCGGTGGGTGTGGTGCTCCAGGCCTGCCTCAGCTGCTCCCGTGTCTGCCTCCCTGGGACAAAGCCCCCGCCCCAGCCCCACAAGACCCTGCTGCGGGAAGGTCCCAGGGCGTGGGGATGGTGAGTGCAAATGGGCCCCTCCCACCCCTCCAGCCCTGGGTACCCCCACGGGTGCAAGCGGAGGCCACGGGCACCGAGCCCAAGGGGAGCCGACGATTCAGAACCAGGCACGGGCGAGCATCCCCTCCCACCTGAGCAAGTCTGCCGGCAGGTGCCACACTCACCAAGCCTGCCACAGAGGAGGGGATACGGACCCAGGGAGGTGGCCCAGCCTCGGGGCAACGCTGGGGCACGAAGCCTGGACGCCTCCCAGGGCCGAGCTACCACACAGCCTGGCCCACTCCACATCCTGCGCCAGGTGGCCTCCAGGCCCCAGACCTCGGCGTTCGCTGGGCGTGCCTTCCAGCCCAGGGGCTCCCACCCCCTGGACCATCCCTCCCCTCCCACCACCTCCCTTGGATCCTCAAGGTCTCCCGGGCTCCCTCCTCCGCAGCTGGTGGCCCCGGCGTAAGGGACACCTGTGGTCCCCCAACTAGTGCCAGATCACGATGAGGCGCTCAACATACAGAGGGCAGTGGGTCCAGAAACAGCGTGCTGGGTCTGGGGCGGTAGTGAGGGGTCTCTAGACAGCCAGGGGGAGACCCGAGGACCAGGCCCTGGGAGAAGGTGACACAGGGAGAAGCACCAGAAGGAATTCCCCCAGCTTTACTGGGAACTGAGGGCTAAGAACTTCTTGGAGGCGTCTCAAAGGGGATAGTGGGGAGACCAGAGAGCCTGTTCCCCTCCGCCCCTGCCCTCCGCCCTCCCTGACCAGCTCCCCTTCTGGTGGGTCTGCCTGGGGTGCGATGGGCACCAGGGGCCAGGGTGGGGGGATGCGACCAGGGAACTGGCCTCCACTTTCAGAAAGGCGGGCGGGCTCGGCCCAACAAACCGCCAGGGAACGCTGCCAGCGCCATCAATTATTAACACCCGCTCTGAAGGTGCCGCCAAAGCCACCGGAAAGTTCTAGGGAACCTGGGAAAGGCAGGGTGGCAGGAGGGCAGGGACAGGACGCACTCCTGGGCCCTCCCCCAAACCTTCCCTTAGCCCCCCACCATCTCCAAGCTTCTCCCAACCAGCGGGGATGCTGACGGAGGGGGCGAGGGGCACCTGTCCCCGCATGAGGAAACTGAGGCACGGGGGCTTCTCCCAGGCTGCGTGGGTGGCAGCAGTTGGAAGAAGACAGGAGTCTGCACGTGTCACCCTGCAGCTCCCGAGAGGTCGGGGGAGGAGGGAGAGAGAAGAGAGAGGGAGAAGGAGGGAGGAGGGGGTTCCTCCGGGCTCCTGTGACTGGAAGCCCCCCGCCTGGCAGGAGGGACACGGAAGCTGGGGGCAGCCTCCACCCTGGCCTCTACAGACGGAGGCTGTGGAGGCCCAGCCCAGCGGCCAGGGCGGGCTGCTATGGGGCCCCCGGGCCCCACTCCAGTCCAGGCATCTCCCTAACCAGACAACCCTGGCCAAGGCCCATCAGCCCTCAGCCAGAGTGGGAGCCGCCGCACGGTGGGGATGTGAAGAGCCTCAGATGAGGACTGGGGGCCAGGGGCAGGGTCGGGCGGCGGGGGCAGCCTCCTGCCCCCTGACCCCGGCAGACGGGGCAGGCGGCCGCGCACAGGAAGGGCCGCTCTCCTGGCCAGAGCAGGGGTTCCCCGACCAGGAGGGGGACAGGATATCCTGGCCTGCTTCCCCAGCTGTGCCTGGGAGAGTGTGCCCAGCCCTGCAGGGCCCGCAGGACAGCGGCTCCCACACCCACCCACTCCCCAGCCCTTCAAGGCCGGGCTCATCCTTCCCAGGCCGGAAACCGAGCTCAGCCTGGGTCGTAACAATCAGCCCGCACGTTTCACCATCTGCCTCACCAAGGACAGAGCTCTCTCTCTGCTACCATCTCGGACGTTTCTCAGAACAACACCGGGGCCAGAGTGGGCACCGTCCACCCCTTTTCTCAGTGCTGCGGTCAGGCTCTGGCCACTCAGTCCCAGGTTGCCCCTGCAATCCCAGCTTGAGCCCAGGTCCCCTGGACACACTGGCCAATTCAGAGAGTGTCTGGGGCCCTTCCAACCTCCTGGAGGTGAGGGGGCACCTTCCCGGGCCCCAGGGAAGCCACGTCCCCTGCCTAGCCAGGGTCCACCTGCAGACCCACCCTGCACGGAAGACTGTGGCACACCTCTTACAGGTGGGGACGAGAGTGGGAAGAGACTGACCCAAGGTCACCAAGCCACCCCAGCTCCTCCCCCAAGGGGAAGCCACTCAGCTACTGTCCCCAGAAGCCACCCCTGCCCTACAGCTCCTGGGGAGGCTGGGCAAGGCAGACTCTGCTGAGCAACTTCCGAGAGCTAAACAATCAGAATCAGGAAGAAAACACAAGTGTAAGCAGAGACTTCCTCTGGGGAGCAGCAAGCCTTCTTCCTCCACAAGGCCCTGCAGCGGCCAGGGGACCTGGGCACCACGCGCACCCTCGGGCCTGCCACCACAGGACGCGAGCCAGCGGGGTGTCTGCAGGCCCCTCGCCTTGGCAGCCCTAGGGGTGAGGAGGCACTGCTGCACTGCCTGGCGATTCTCTGCCCAGAGCTGGCACATAGGGTTCCCGGACAGAGAGGCGGCTGGGCAGGGTCTGCTCCAGGACCGGCTGTGGGGTCCGGCCCGCCCCTGGCCACCTCCGGGAGCTTGGGGTCCAGCAGGTGAGGGCTGGGCGGCAGGCAGCCCACGTACACAGCAGCATCCACGAGCCAGCTGTTGGCTGGGCGCTCAAACAGCCAGCGTCAGACCAGGGCAGGATCCCTCAGGGTCAGTGCACACAAACATTCCCCCAAACCCCAAGACAAGCCGCTGCCGCTGCAGCCGCGGGCAAGGCCGCCCTCTCCCGCAGACCAGCCATGGCCACGGCTAAGCTCTCTCTGACACCTCGGCAGGCAGGGACTGGGGGGTGGGGAAGAGGCTTGAGGACACTGTCCCCACCACTCGCCCTCCTGCTCTGGAAGGACTGCCCCTCCGCAGGGAGGGGAGCAACCCTGGTGCCACCTGTGCTCAGAGGAGCGAAGGCGAGGAACCGAAGTCCTGCCGCCCCACCTCGCCGCACCTGCTGAGACCGCGCTCCAAGCAGCCTCTCTGCTCCCTGGGCTCCGGTGGTGGCTACCGGAGTGGGACAGAAGAGGGCCCTGGACACCCCCCAGCCAGGTCTCTCCCAGCCCCAGGCCCGCCAAGGGGGCAGGGACGAGCACCTGCCCCTACCAGCGGGAAGCCAGAGGGGGGTCACCCCCGCAGGCCCCAGAGCAGCCTCCGAGGTCAGCCCGGGGATGGCCAAGCCGAGGCTCCCAGGCCAGAGGCCGGCCCCACACCAAGAGCCCACTGGCCAGGCAGCAGGGAAGCAGGACCGCGAGCGGGGGGGGGGAGGGCTCCACGTGGCCCCGTCCCAGCGCACCCTGCCCTGCCCCACACAGGCACGCGCAGCGGCGGCTGGCATCAGAACCACCTGGGAAGCAGCGGGGGCAGGTGCTGCCTATAGGGCGCTGCTTTCGCCTGGCGCACAGCTTCCTCTGATGGACCAATGGAATCAGGGGCCCGACCTCTCTCCTCCCCGCCACCCTGTGTGTCCCCTCCAGGCTCCCCTGCTTCAACCCAGGGTTCCCAGAGCCTGGTTGGGTTCTTGCGGCGCCGTGGGCACTCCCCACGGCCATGCTGACACCTCAGGCTACACCACGAGGCCTGCCGCCCTGTGGGGCAACCCTGCTCCGCTTGCCCAGGAGACGCCCCACAGGGCCCGCCTGGACCGGGGAGGGTCTGAGATGTTGCTGCACCAGCGGGGGCACCGGGCCCTGCCCTCTCTTGCCTCCCAGCCCCGCCCGGGGAACTCTCTCCCCTGCCCCCGTCCTCCCGCGAAAGGATTAACACCTGGACCGTCCCTCCAGGGAGGAGCGGGCCTGCTTGGGCAGCGCACTCCTCCCAGCTGGCTCCCCCAACTCATGCCTGGGCAGCGCCAGCGGGGAGCTTCCCACCCCCACGGGGTCAGACCCACACGTCCCTGAACTCCAACAGACAAGCTCCCCGCTGCTTCTGTTTTTCCCATTAACCCTTCCTTCCCTCCCGGCTGATCTGAGTCGCAGCTCCGACCAGGTTCGGGCGGCAGCAGGTGGCACAGGGACAGCGCTTCCCCCACGCCCTCCCCGGCCCCGCGGAAAGCTCCCAGTCCCGGCCGGCGGCGATACTCACACGGCAAAGTGGTAGACGAAGCACTTCCAGCCAGTGGGGCGCTCCAGGAAGTTGTAGACGCGGCCCTGGATGTGAGTGCGCGCGAGCAGCGGGCGGCGCGCGCTGTAGATGGAGACGCGCGGGTCGAGGCTCACCGGCGGCCGCGGGCCAAGGTCGGCGGCAGCGGGGGGCGCGGCGGGCGCGGCGGGGGACGCGGGCCCCGGGGCGCCGGGCGGAGCGATGGGCGCGTAGAGCGCGCCGCCCGCCGGGCCGCCCTCGGCCAGCTCCAGCGAGAAGGGGCACTTCTTGGCCAGGCCCGCGCTGCCCCGCCGGGCGCCCGGCAGGCGGCCCCCGCCCCAGCGCTTTCTCTCGGCCCTGGGAGGGGAGGTGGCCGCGGCCATGGCCAGGCAGGGCCCGCGGGGGCCGGCCGGGAGGCGGCACGAAGAGCTGCGGCGAAGTCGGCCGCCGGGGCGCAGTGCGGGCGGCCGCTGCTGCCAGCCGGGCCGCGGGTCCGCTGCCCGCCCCGCCAGGGCGTGGGGGGCGGGGCCGGGAGGGGGCGGTGGCCGCGGGCGGGTCCCGGGAGTTGGCGAGCCCCGCCCCGGGCCGGACGCCCCGCCCCCAACCAACGTCGGCGCCCGGAGCGCCGGAGGCTGAGCCCCAACTGCGCTCACCTGCTTGGTCGGTCCCTCCCACGTCTGCGCCCACCTGTTGGGTCCGCCCCTTTAGCCTTCACCTTCTTGGCCCCGCCCGCCCCATCTGCTCGGTCCGCCCCATTCCGCGCTCCTCGCTCCGCCCCGCCTACGCCCACGTGCTCGCCCTCCCCAGGCCCACCTGCTAGGCCTGCAAGAAGCCCCCAGCCAAGTCAGGAAGGAAGGCGCGGGGTCAGCAGGTGCAGGGACCACGAACTGCCCGGGCAGGGGGACGGGGTGGGGAGCAGACAGCCGCTTCACCCCCTCTCAGTTACTCAGAAGAGGGTGGGAGTGAAGGGGGAAGGCGGGGCACGTCAGGAGGATGGCGGTTAGCCCCGCGAACAATCCGAGCGTCCCCTGGGTGCCCGAGCGCCCGAGCGAGCGCGCGTGCTGCGGGCAGAGAATGTGGTCGGGTTGGTGCCCATAGGGCTGTCGGACTCTGGAGGCCAGACAGGGCCACGGGGGCCATCGTGGGTCAGGGATGGCCCAATGGGGAGCCGTGTGCGTGGGGAGGATGCGGGGGCTCCTGGAGGCGATGCCTCGGGGCTCTGGAGAGGGGCGCGGCAGGAGGGGCTGCCTGGTCAGGTCAGGGGAGAGGTGTCAGATAATGGAGTCCTTGTCCTCCTCACCCTCTGGACAGGGCTGCTGTTGTGTCCCGTAGGTTTCCCTGGGTGGGGGTGATGTAGAGGTGGGTGACAGGGTCAGAAGAATTGCACAGGTCCCCTACCCTGCACTGGCATTTGGGTCCCTGCACAACGCCCTGACATCAGGGTGGAGAAAGGGTGTCGAGCAGAAAAAAACTGGCCTCTCTCAGAACATTGCCCTGGGCAGGGGGATAACTGCCTGCCACTTCAGGGACCCATAACCTAGGAGACACGTCCCAGGTCTTGACTGAGCACCCTGGGCTGATTTATTTCACGTACTCCCTCATCAGAAAGTCAGCTCTTGTTGTTGGACCGAGTGCAGCTCGGCCCTTCACCCCTGACTCCCCACACCTCGGCTGGTGCCTGTACAGAGCCGGCACAGTTGGTATGTGCAGAAAGAATGAATGAAGTGGGTCCCAACCTGTGCCAGGCACTGTGGAGACTCAGGGCGGCTGAGACAATGGAACCTTCCTGGGAAGCGCGTCACTTAGGATACAAATGGGCAGAAAGCCAGAAGAAGGTGGGGAGTCCGCCTCCGCAGGGCCTGTGGGACAGCCAGGGCACCTGCAGGCATTCAGTCAATACTTTCTGAATGAAGGCATGCGTGAATGAAGTGTCAGCACACCCACACCCCAATCAGCAGGAGGAAGAACTTTTAGTAGTCAGTGCCAACGCACAACTGGAGAGTCAAAGAGAAAGAAGAAAAGCGTTGATCCATCTTGCACACAACAGACAAGAATAAATTTCAAATGGATCAGAGGCTTCAATGTAAACGCTGAAATGAAGCCACGTAGGTTCTACAAGGAAGTATGGGTGAGTTTCTCAACAAGCTCTAGGTAGGGAAAACATCTCCAACTGTGGCTGAAATCCAGAGACAATAGCTGAAATCAACAAAACAGACAAGTGACAAACTGGAACAAGAATTTGCACAGGCAAAGGATTAATAGCACTGGTACATAAAGAACATCTAAAACTGAGAAGAAGATGATAGACGACCCTGTGGACAAGCGGGCGAAAGGCATGAACAGCTCACGGGAAAAGGGATTCATGATCTTTACACTTATGAAAAAATGCTCAACAACAAAAATGCAAATTTGAAAGTACACTGAGAGACCATTGCTCACCTATCTGATTGGCGAAAATCCAGACGTTGGACCGCAGTTTCTGTGGGCAGGGCCGAGGGAAAGCAGGTGTTCTTGGCACCTTGTCAGTTGGTAGGGGGTCCTGGTGGCATTAGGAAAAGCACTCGTATCATTTAGCCTGGCTAGGTAGTTCCACTTCCAGGAACTGGCCCAAAGATACGTGGGGAAAATAGAAGATGATACACACATAAGGCTATTTGTTACGACATTATTTGTATTAGTAAAAGGCTAGAAACAGCAAGAACGTCCCTCAGTTAAGCTGAATCATGCTCTGGTACAGCTCACAACGTTACCAATATAATCACTAACACTCAGAGGACAAAAGGAACCCAAAGAGTCACATCATTAGTATTGATGCTTTGAAATGATATATACGTGTAATATGTGTCATACATATATCATGTTAAATTCCTTAGGAACCTGGATTTTCAGGACAAGAGAAAAGAGATACAAATGTAAAATCAGGGCTTCCCTGGTGGCACAGTGGTTGAGAGTCCACCTGCCGATGCAGGGGACACCGGTTCATGCCCCAGTCTGGGAAGATCCCACATACCGCGGAGCAGCTGGGCCTGTGAGCCACGGCCGCTGAGCCTGCGCATCCGGAGCCTGTGCTCCGCAATGGGAGAGGCCACAGCAGTGCGAGGCCCGTGTATCGCAAAAAAAAAAAAAAAAAAAAAAAAAAAAAATATATATATATATATATATATATATATATATATATATATATATAAAATCAAAGGGCAAATCGATCCTTAAATTTGAATTGGGAATACTAGCATAAACTCCTCAGCTGTTTTCTTAAAACAAGAATACTTTCTCTGTCTGCTGAAAAGTTGTTGCATCCAAAAGAAGTGTGGATTAAAACATACCAAATATCTTTATGCATTCATTCAAAATGATACTAAAAAGTCTTCACTGGCCCTTTGTCGGAGGCTAGGGCTCATTATTCTGAAAAGGAGTAAAATAAATGAAAAAAGGACAGAGTCAAGCATTTGTCCTGCCCCCTCTGTACACACTGAACTTCAGGGTAGCAAAAGGCCACACGTGCCATAGGTATGTATTGAGGTGTTTCCGGATGGATGATGCGACTTTGGGGAATTGCTTGGAAATAATCAGGAGGGCGGGGCAGTGGCTGGGGTGGAGATTAAACCAACCTGCTCTGAACTGGTCATCGTTGAGCCCGCTGGCAGATACAGTCTTGATACTGTGTGCTTTACTTTTGTGTAAGTTTCTGTATTTTAAAAATTATAATAAGTAGCCGCCCAAGCACCTGGGGGTTCAGGGGCTGAGCTGTGCAGGAGCCAGCTCTGGGGTCCTGGCCCCGGCACAGGGACGCTGCAATGAATGGGAGGCCAGACAACAAGGGGTCGCTGCAAGTTCCCTGAAAGCTCAAAGGAGCTGGTGGGGGCCTCGGGGAGGATGGGAGAGCTGGGTGGGGGGAATGAAGCCAGGCACAGTGAGGAAGGGCCCAGAATGAGGGCAGAGGGCTGGTGGGGGGGCGAGGGGGCAGGGCCAGCATGCAGGAGTAGGAAGCACAGCCAAAGGGCCTCCAGGGCCTCTGCTCAAAGGTGGGAAGTGCGCCTGACCCAGTCACTGGCTCCCCAGCTGCCCTCCAGGCCCCCCACTGGAAGGCCCCCTCCCTCCCCAGGACCTGCCTCTCAGTCACTTGGGATGCTCCTGTCACACCCTGGGGTCCTGGATGCACAGGCAGATGGATCTACCTGGATATGCATGGACCGGGAGGCCGCCTTCCTGCTTTTCAGGCCCATGGGCTATCTCCGGGCCTCAGAATATTCTGGAAGCACCACACTCACCTTCCTTCAGCAGCACTTTGCCAAGACCCCTCAGCACCCCAGACCCATGCCAGGCCAGCCGTGGGAGGAGCCCAGAGGTTGTCACGAACACAGGGGGAAACTGAGGCTGGGGAGGGAGGGCTGTGCGGCCCCCAAGAGGTCAGGGTCCAGGCCGGGGCTGCGCCTCCAGAGGCTTCCTGGCTGGCGGCCACCTCCAGCCCCACGGCTGAGTTGCCCACTCACCCATTCACTCCTCACATCCCCCTGAGCACCCGCCGTGCGCCGGACACTGCTCCGCCCTGGCCCTAGAGCCGTGTGCGCGAGGCCGGCCTTCTTGGGGCCCAGGGTCATCAGGGGGATGAGTGAGATGAAGAAAACTAGGGGACGAGGGCAGGGCCGGTGGCAGGGGGTGATCTGTGCTGCGGCAGGGCCCACCCTCCCAGGACTCTGCATTTTAGCCAACTCCTCTCTCTCCCTCGCGGGCAGGGGACACTGAGGACCCCAAGTTTGGGCACCGCTCCAGGACAGAGGCCGAGGGGCATCCTTCGGCTCTGACTTGACTCCATCTCTGCCGCCGTGGGCTGTCGGACGGTCACTCCACAGTTAGCCGGCACAGACTGTCCCGGCCTGGGGAACAAGTTGCAGCCAGTCTCATGGGGCAGGACAGACTGAGCTGAGCGTGCCTCAGTGGGGGCTCCAGCGCCGCAGGATGTCCCAGGGCTGTCACGGCCCGCCCTCCTCCCCCAGGTGCCACACTGGGGGCAGGCCAGGAAGGCTGAGAGCTGGGCGTGCACGTGTGCACGGGGCACAGCTCTGGGTGCATGTGTGCACGGTATGGTGTGTGGGCAGGTTGTGGAGGATACGGTGCACACGTGTATTGCGTATGCGTGTACGGCAGTATATGGTCCGTGTGTGTGTGCACACAAGCCTTTTTGTGACCACACAGGGAAAAGGGACATTCCATCTCCGCTCCTAAGGGCAGCCCTAGAGCAATGGGACCTGGGGGCTGGCATCAGGGCTCTCAGAAGGGAGACCAGCTGGGGGCAGAATCGGGGGCAGGCAGCCATCGCCCTGGGGCCATGCCTCCGCCCCAGCTGGCCGGCTCTGCGGGTCACTCGGTGGCTGGGCCCTGCCCACAGAGCCTCGTCCCCTCACTCACCCCTCCCAGCCCGGGATCCAGGTCCTGCCAGCCCGGTCAGAGAACGGGGCACTGCCTGCATGTTTCCTTTGATCTGAGGTTAGGTCATCTGACACCACCCGACCTGGTCTCATGCACCCTGTTCTCACAAGTTCCCAGATAGCCATCAGGGCTGGCTCAGCTGACAGAAAGCCCTTCTGGATGCTCTCCGGGGCTCAATGCCTGTCCTCCAAATTAAGCAAAAGTTTCACGAAAGTTTGGGGCCTCCGACACTTGCTTTGTGCTGGGGCGGCGGGGTGGAGGTGCTCGGCTTCAGTGAAGGGCATTGTGGCCAGAGATGGAAGCACCCTGAGGTCCCCTCCCACCGGCCCCTGAGCCTCCCCCTCCCCTTCCAAGGGGACGTCTTAGGGACCAGCCCAAGAATCCAAAGCCCAGTGATGAGGCCCCGGGGCAGCTGGCACCTGGCAGGGTCACCTTCACAGGAGCCCTGAGTAGCAGTAACGCTGGGCAGAAAAATCAGGTTTGGGGTTTCGGGTCAGCTTCCAGCTGGCAGGGCCACCTTGTAATATCTTTGCTGGGAATTTGCATCAACGGCTTGTGAAATTGACTTGAGTTTATTTTAGCCTGCCAGTCCAACTGTAGCAAGGATGCACGGTCACCATCTGGGGCCCTCTTTGGTGAAATCACCCCTAAAATGTGCACCCTTAGACACTCACCCTGATTCTTCAGTTTCCTGTGTGACCTGATGGGGTGAAGTCAGGGACCTCCGAGCCTCGTGGGACCCTTGAGGACACGTGCCTGGCCCACGTAGCCTGGGGAGTGAGGACCGGGGCCCGACATGCCCCGATTCTGATCACCAGGACTTGAGACCTCCCCACCGTCCCAGGGCACCTGCCCACCGCCCACTGCCCTCAGCTGACCCTTTGGGGGCAGCAGGCTGCCGTGCACTCCAGGAGTCCAGGCAGTGTCTGTGCTGGGTCATCTGATAAGCCAGCCAATAAGCTTTTCCTTACTAGAGAGTTGCCGGGTGTCCCCTGCCACTGGGAGAAGGGAGATGGGAGACCTGGGCTTGATCCTTTGAGGCCATGGTAGCCATTTCCCAGCCAGGGTCCTTGTCCACCTTGCTGGTGTTGCTGACCTGGCTCTTCAGCCAATGGGGCTGGCCCTCTGGAGCTACGCTGTCCACCCCGCAGAACCAGAGCCCATGCAGGGCCTGAGCCAAGAGTGGACTTGGAGGGCAGGTGAGCCGGTTGGGCCAGGGAGGGAGGGAGGCAGGGAGGCTGGGGAGAAGGGCCAACAGCAAAACAGGGGTGCATGGAGGAGGAGGAGGCAGGGAGGATTCAGCCAACCTGCCCGTATTTATGCGGCACCTACTGAGTTCCCAGCCTTGCTGGGGGAGGCCAGAGGGGCAGAAGGCCAGGCCCTGCCCGCAGGGGATGGTGAGCTTTTCTGTGAGACACACAGATCGGGAAGAAGCCGCATGAGGACCTCACATGCCATGTGGTGGAGTGCTTCGCCCAGCCACCACCTCCTCCCCCGACAGCTGCCAGAGCCCGGGGGAGGGGAGAGCTGCCCTCCCTGTTGCGTGTGGGCCCCTGAGGGCTGAGGCTGACTCACTCACCTCTGAGTCCAGGCGCCCAGGAGAAGTTAACAAAGGGTGAGTGGGTGACTGGAGAGAGGCGTGGATGCATGGAGGGATGGATGGATGTGTGGGTGGACAGGTGGACAGATGGACAAGGAACAGATGGATGGATGGATGGATGGATGGAGGGACGGATGGATGATGGACGGATGGATGGATGTGCGGGTGGACGGAGGGACGGACGGACAGGTGAATGGATGGGCAGATGGATGGGCGTGGGTAAGTGACTGATGATGGGCAGGTGAGCCACCCTTCCTTCAACTATTTGCACAGATGTCACCTTCCCAGTGAGGTAGCCCTTGACCATTTAAAAATAAAATCCCCCAACCATCCATCCATCCTCCACCCAGGTTCTTGCCTGCTTTATGTTTCTCCACAACCATTTTAATCATTTCTTTTTTAAAATTTGCTTCTGACTTACTTCTTTGTTCATTGTCTGCATGTCACCTGACCCCCAGCACAGTCTTGGCGCCTAGATGTTGCTCAGTAAATCTGTGTTGAATGACTGGACGAGCTGGCGGGTGACACGACGGTCGAGGACAAGGCGGGTGGACGGTGCGCTTGGGAGAACGGGGTGGGGGTCCACAGAGGCCTGTGGTTTGAGCCTTAACTGACCCCCAGGGAGGGAGAATCAGTTTCTCGGCCTCCTCGGGGGCCAAGAAGAAGGCGACACAGGGGCAGCTGAGGACTGGTGGAGCTGTGGTCCCCCTGGCCCGATGTCCACGTGCTGGTGCTCCAGCTGCACCTTCAGGGTAAGAGCCTGTGCGTCCACAGACGTGCACACACACGTACACACAGTGCATACACACACACACGGGGTATCCTCACACTTACACACGCTGTGTACACGCACACGCTCACACTGGTCCTTGCACGGGACTCGTGCCAGGAGCTCGAAGGCCGGCTCTGTTCCAAGCGTTCTCCCTCCCGCACAGGCCCTGCGAGGCGGTGGGATCACCGTCCCCGCTTCGCATCAGGACCTGGACCCACAGCTGTCCAGGGACTCCGCGGGGGCCGCCCCTCACGCAGGCCAGGCCAGCAGCCTGCCCAGTGCTCCACGGTGGTACCTGCTCTGGGGGCTGAAGTGGACGGCTGCTCCTCGGTGACGGGTGGGACAGGAGGCGCTCCCGTATTTGTAGGTCTGCGTTTACCACCAGGTGCCGAGGGGAAGAGGGGAGCAGGCTGGGGGTGTCTCCTTCCTGGACTCCAGAAAACTCCAGGGACAGGATGGTGGGAGGGAGAGGCCGTGAGCCTGGGCCCGTGGCCATGCCCGAGTCCCGGCTCAGCCCCGGCTGGGCCTCTCCGGCCTCTCTCCCTGCATCTGTGACGGCAGCAGGGGGAGGATACTGGCCACGGCTGAGGGGGGTGAGGGCCCACGAGGCGCAGCTTCAGAGCTGTGGGCGTCCCCGTGGGAAGGAGGGCCTGCAGGTCCCCCAAGTCCCGTGAGGGGGGTGCTACAGAAACCTTGGCATGTGTGTGGTCAGCAAGGTGGGGGGGCAAGTCTGGGCTACTCGGCGTGGACAACCCTTAGACGGGGTGAAGCACCAGGCTCTCAGCCTTCACCATGGACGCTCGGGGCAGCCCAGAGGCGGCGGACGGTGGCCCGTCCCGCGGAGCCCACCCTGCCCTCTCCAACCAGGAGTGGCCAGAGGTGGCGTTCCCCACCCCCAAGGACCAGGCCAGGGCGCTTCCTGTCCGAGGGCCTGAGTCTCGACCTCACTCAGACCCGAGGGAGGCACCGGGTGGGAGGAGGCCCCCAGGCCGGCAGGGAGACCCAGAGCCAGCCAGACCCCTCTCTGAGTTGTGGTTTCTGTCCTGGGAGACAAACACCAGAGGTGGCTCAGGAGGCTGAGTCTTCCTGCAAATTAAGCCCCACGAGGCACCCAGCCTGCACGGGGAGGGGCGGGGGGGCTGGCCCTCTGTCGGGGGCGGGGCGTATGCGTATGTCCCTCCCTCCCAGGCCTCAGCCAGGGACAGAAGACGGTGGGTCCCTGTGGTCAGCCTGCTTCAGAGCAGGATCCGCCGGCCCACGGACAGAGGCCTGGGGGCGGGCATGCGCTCTGCCAGGCGTGGCCTCTCCCCCAAAGCAAGCGTCGTCGTGTGAACTCAGTCCTGTCCCGAGTGGCTCCGGCCCTGGACCCAGTTGTAGGAAAGGGGGTGGAGGCGGCTGGAAATGGAGCAGAAGGCAGAATTTGGGACGTCCTCCCGACAGCGTCAGTGGGTGCTGGTGGCCCCGGGCACCTCCTTCCTTCAGTGGCGCCCCGCCCGGCCCCTCAGTCACAAGGCTTTCCGCATAGACGCACGTCCACTCCCCGCATCCACTTGCTCACTGTGTGTCCTCCCAGCAGCTCCTGTTCTGGGCCCGGGAGACTCAGTGGCTGAGAACCCCAGGCAGGAAGCAAACAGACAGCACACAGGTGAATAAAAGGTCCCCTCAGAGGGTCAAGCTTCCTGAAAAGTGATGCCGGGTGGCCTGGAGAGAGAGACCCAGGGAGGCCCGTGAGCCGGTGTGGCTGGGGGATGGTGGGGGGACGGGGGGGACGAGGGGGACGGGCGTGGGCAGAAGGGGAGGCTCTGAGGCTGGACGAGAGAGCAAGGGGGAGGCCAGACGGCTGGAGAGGTGGGCAATGGGCGGGGCAGGGCTGCGGGCTCGTGGTGGGGTGTTATTGTGGAGAAATAGGGAGCCACGGAGGATTGTAGGCAGGGAAGGAGCACAGCCTGGTACTGGGCTGGGGGCGGCCGGAGAGGAGCGTCCAGGAGGCCAGGGTAGAGGGCAGGCCTGGAACAGAGGATGGGAGGAGGCCAAGGACTGTGTGCCTCCCACCCCCCAGACTTGGAGGCTCTGGGGAGATCCCCTCACTCTGCATATACCCCTGACGCTGGCAGGACGCACAGCGGGGCCAGGCCCCAGGCCAGCAGGGGGTGTGGACCCAGGCTGGTCTTTCAGCTGGGCTGGGGCTGGCCCTCGCCCAGGAACCCCAAGATTTGCATCTCCCCTCAGAATCTCGTCCACAGGGTCTCAGGCCCCGAGGGTTTGTGGGGTCCCTGCCCTGGAGCCCCACTTACCTGGAATGCAGTCTTTCCTGAGGGATCGTCAGGCGGCCCCTCTCCTCCCTGGGTGGGCTCCAGGCCCATCGATGGGACGTGCCCAGCCCAGGACGGAGCCCTCGTGTCCCTGGCAAAGCTGCCTCCACTGGCCGGGCCACCTCCACCAGCCTGCGGTCCTGGGGCGCCCCCTGGTGGCCAACGGGCCAGACCTGAGAGGCCACCAGTGGTCCCAGAGCACAGGGCCTGGACAGGGTCTCCCCCCGATTCCAGAGCTCAGGGGATGAGGGGTCCCTGGGAGGAGGTCCTGGGGTCTCTGGGGAAGGGGCACACAGAAGTGTCATCTGTTGTCATGTGTTACCCGCAAGCTCCTTGAAGCCGGGCTACTCAGATCCCCATTTTCTCAGAGAAACTGAGGCCCAGAGTTAAGGAGCCCGAAGGATTTGCAGAGTGTGAGCCAGGACTGTGGGGCTCCAGGGCCACCCCCGTGCTGCCCTGTCCTGCCCTTGCTCGAAGGGACAGTGTCTGTGCGGAGCCTGCCGTGCTGACAACCTGACAGCTGACCCAGCCGTCCCACCCTCCAGGACAGCGCACACGGGGCACCCGCGCCTCTCGGCTTTGTGGGCCTAGTCTCTGCCCACGCGTCCTCCACAGGACGGCTGGCCACACCCCCTGGAGGCGGTCATTCCCACCTGCTGCAGAGATAAACTGGGGGCCGCTGGGAGGCAGAGACACGGGTGTGGCACAGCCGTCCCCTCCCGCCGCGGAGGGAGGGAGGGAGGGACAGCAGCCAGCCCCACACGGGGCCACCTCTTGGCACCGGGAGACCGGTCACGCCCAAGGGGGTCACGGGGCCTGTCAGGCCCGGGGAAGGCTGGCCCTCGCACACAGTGGCTTTGGCTGCAGCAGGCCTGTGGGCCGGGTGGGGCAGAGATCGGGGACGCCTGGCGCTGGTCACGGCATTGGCTGCCCAGGTGCCGGGCGTGGTGGTGGGGGGCAGGAAAGGCGGGCGCCAGGCTGTGGGGACCTCCACCCGCTCCTTGACCAGCAGCCGCGTGTCCGGGCCCGGGGAGGAAGCAGGCAGGTAGGCTCCCTGGCCGCCAGCCCCCATCAGGGAGCGGGAGTGGGGGCACCCTCCTCCGTGGCCACGGGCTGCCACTCATCTCCGTCTCCTCCTCTGGAGCCTGGGGAGAGCCCGGCCTTCCAGACGGTCCCTCTGCAGGTGAGGGGGGCTCGGGGTGGGTCTGGGCAGGGGGTGGCCCCACGGCCCTGGGGGCCAGACTCGGGGAGCCAGGGCTCAGAGCCGGTACCTGTCCCGCTGGGGGCCTCACAAGCGCGTGGGCAGCTGTGCCCCCTCTCTGCCCCCTCCCCGAGCCGTGCCCTCCGCTCCTGGCCTGGGAGACCCGTGTCCTCACTGGGGGCCGGGGGCTGCCGTGCTGACCGCCGCCCGCTGAGTGTGCTCCCCATCTCAGGGAGGAACAGAGGGGCCGGGCAGGTGGGGTGCTTGCCCAGTGACACAACCCAGGAAGGGCCGGGTGGACTGGGACCCCCGGGGCCTGGCCGCCCGGCTCTGCCTGCGCTGGGGCCGTTTCCCTGGTGGCCTCTGACCAGGGGCGGCCGTCTGCCCCCTGAGCAAGAGCCCCCAGTGCCCTTGCTGCTGGGGCTGAAGATCCTGCCTCTGTTCTCCCTGTCGGTCGTGGTGGGGGGGGCGGGATTCCAGCGGGGGGGTGACGCAGGACCCCCAGCTGCCCAGACCCACACCCCCCCTTGCCCCTTCCGGGAACAGGGCCCTCAAAGACCCGGACGGCTGTTCATGCAAATGCGCCGTTTGCATGTCTTTCCCGCTTGGTGGTCCCATTTGCCTGGCATCTGGCCCAGTGCCCCCTGGCTCTCAGCACAGGACCCCAATGCCCCCTTGGCCCCCTGTGGCTGGGAAGCCAGGGGTTGGGCCCAGGCCTTCAGGGCGTGGGGTGAGGGGTGCTGGTTGTGGCCCCGGGGACGGTGAGGACCTCCTGCCCTGTCAGTGAGGAAAGGGCGATGTGGGCTGCGGTGGGGGGGAGCACCACAGCACCCTCCCCCCGCCGCCGTCCCCTCCAGGCCCCCCTCCCTGGTGGAGCAAAGCCGAGGCTCTCGGCCTATGAGCACGGCAGTGCTGCCCAGTCCCCGCACACACCCCGGGCCGGGGGTGCGTCCAGCAGTGGGAGGGGTGCCAGGCCCCGGCGGGAGCGAGGCCCCTGCTCAGCCCCACCCTCCCCGCATGGCGCGAACACATCCCACGTCGCTGCCCGTACTTTGGGGTTGAAGAGTGTCCCCCCAAATTCACATCCACCCAGAACCTCAGAACATGACCTTATTTGGAAAGAGGGTCTTTGCCGGAGCAGTTAGTTACGATGAGGTCATAGCGGAGTAGGGAGGCCCTCATGCAATGACCGGTGTCCTTATAAGGAGAGGGAGGCTTGGACGGGGACCTGAAGACGGAGGCAGAGGCTGGAGGGATGCGGCCACAAGCCCAGGGACGCCTGGAGCCCCCAGAGCTGCCAGAGGCAGGAAGGACCCTCCCCTAGAGCCTCCGGAGGGAGCTCGGCCTTGAGACACCTTGTTTTGGGATTTCTGGCCTCCAGAACCACGAGAGAATCAACGCCTGTTGTTTTAAGATGCCCAGTTGGTGGTCGCTCGTTACAGCCACCCTGGGACACCCGTGCAGTTATAACCCAGAGGGCAGCAGTGCCGAGGGGATGAGCGTTGGCCGGTGCCCAAGCCCAGGCCAGGTCTAGCCTCCCCCTGGCTGTGTGCTCGCGTGCAGGTCTCCCCACTCCCCTCCGTGTCGTGGCAGGGCCGGGCCTCAGAGGCTTTTGGTAGCAAAAGCATCAGGCCCAGCCCTGGGGGGCGGGGGCGGATGCAAACCCTCCCACTTCCCACCCCAGAGCAGGGAGCGCAGAGGGGTGGGATTTGAATATGGCCTTTCCAAGCTGGTGATTATGGGTTTTTAATACTGGACGCTAGTGTCTGGGGACAGGGCCTGGGTGTGGGCAGTGGGGAGGGGACAAGATACGGGCTGTATGAGCGCCCTGGGCAGCTGTGATGAAGTCCCACAGATGGGCGGCCGAGAGCAACAGGAACTGATTCCCTGCTCTGGAGGCCAGAATCCCAAATCAACGTGCTGCACCACCAAGCTCCCTCCAGCAGAGGGTCCTGCCTGCTTCTTCCAGCTTCTGGGTGTCCAGGCGTCCCTGGGCTGTGGCCGCACCCCCCCACTCTCTGCCTCCATCTTCACTGGGCTTCTTCCCTCTTCTTATAAGGACACTCAGGTCACTGGATGAGGGCCCATCCTAATGACCTCCTCTTAAACTGATCACATCCGCCAAGAACTCATTTCTACAAAAGGCGTGTTCACAGGCACCAGGAACTAGGGCTTGGACACGTGATTTTGGGGGGACGCAGTGGGAGGACCATGTCATGCCTGCAGGTGCCCCCCCACCGGCCCCTCCTGTGTACCCAGGTGGCCCCTCTCCAAGAAACAAAGGGCTGGCCTGGCCTTGAGAACCGGAGCTGCCATAGGAAAGCGTTTTACCGAGAGATTCATTCTCCTCTCCCAAAGGGCCCATCCGTCCGGGGGTGGGGCTGACCCTGGAGAAGCTGGGAAAATACCCCAGCCGAACGGGGCGCGGCGGCCGACACCCGTGATGGACGGGGCGACCAGGGAGACGGAGCTTCACAAGGTGGGCCTCTCAGGTCCCCTGGGACCTGGGGGTCCCACCGGCTCTGAGAAGACCTTTGCCCCTCCTGTGTTCTGGCCCCAGGCTCTGGGAGGGCGGGGCAGGGAGGGCGTGCTCTCCCCGCTGAGCCCGCAGAGGAGCCACTGGAGACAGGCAGTGGGGACCATGGGGAGCCGTGGGCAGGTGGTGGGGGGCCGGGCTGGGCCCTGGCTGGCAGCCGTCAGCAGTGGGTCCGGGAGGCGCTGGGGGTGCTTGCTGTCAGGCAGGTTGATGGGACCCAGGTCCTTGTCACTCGGGCCACTCCTGGGACCCTGGCGTGGCTCCCAAGTCTCTGCTAATGTGCCAACCCCGCCAGGCACGTGGGCAGCGCTGGGCCAGGGGTGAGGGCTCGGTGGGAAGGTCCCTGGGTGGTGGGAGGGGCGGGGGGCAGCTAGACCCTTCCCTCCCCGGGCCTTCTGGGCCCACCTGGGCAAGGAGGGGCGTCTCTACCACTTCGGCTCCCGCCCAGCCCCCCAGATCCCCCTGCACCTGAGCTGTGTACACAGGCCTCACCTGCTCGCCTTCCACCCGCTTTCTGCCTGGGCACCAGGCACACCCAGGGTCCCATCCGTGTCCCGGGCTGACAGGGATGTGGCCGGCCGGCTGCTCCCAGGGTGGGTGAGTGGGGGCATATGGGGGGTGGGCGCTGGGCCAGGAGGTGGGGCTGGGGAAGGGGGACACGGAGTCCACACAGTGGGGCTTCAGGGG
This sequence comes from Mesoplodon mirus, assembly GCF_964341445.2. Taxonomy (NCBI): domain Eukaryota; kingdom Metazoa; phylum Chordata; class Mammalia; order Artiodactyla; family Ziphiidae; genus Mesoplodon; species Mesoplodon mirus. The sequence continues at coordinate 2,046,680 of NC_138983.1, read as the reverse complement.
GGCCGGCCGGTGGGAAGGGCACCGGGGCAGACATCCTCTTGGTGGTCCCCCATTTCTGCCAGAGCGGCGCCTGGGGAGAGGGGCTTCCCTGGTGCAGGCGGCCCTGGCCTCTGGCAGGAAGCGGGGCAGCGCTTGCCTCTCGCGCCCACAGGAGTGGGCTCTGTCCCTGCAGAGAGGGCCCCATGCAGGGTGCCGGGGGCGCCCGTCCTGGCAGCCACGGGGGTGCTGGCGACCGACAGGGCCCGGGCCTGTGCCGGGGTGAGATCGAATTCGGAGGCTCTGGGAAGAAGCGAGGCAAGGTGAGAGGCTGCCCGCACCCCACGTCCTCCCCTCAGCACTGAGCCCCTGCGCCCGCTCTCCCACAGCGGGGGTGGCGGGTGCACGGGGGCTGTTCAGAGCCCCAGGCGGAGACAGCTGTGGAGCTGGCAGCACCCTCCGGCCCCTGCCTCTTACCCCCAGGCACGGCGTGTCCAGAACCCTCCTCTCTCCGGCCTCAGCCTCTCCCGAGGGGATGGGGACGCCCAGGTCACACAGCAAGTCAAGACGGGGCCTGGGGGAGCCCTGGCCTCTGGCTGCGACCCTGCCCCCCACCCCGTGGAGCCCAGCCCTCCCCTGTGCCCAGGGCCCCCTTACCCAGCACCCCCATACTCAGAATACCCCCATGCCCAGCACCCCCATACTCAGAATACCCCCATGCCCAGCACCCTGTGCCCAGCGGCGCAGCCCCGTCTGTGCTCTTTGACCTTCTGCTGGCCGAATGGCACCTGCCGGCCCCCAACCTGGTGGCGTCGCTGGTGGGCGAGGAGTGGCCCTTTGCCCTGAAGCCGTGGCTGCGGGACGTCCTGCGCACGGGGCTGGTGAAGGCGGCTCAGAGCACACGTGAGGCCCCGGGCCAGGGCCTCGGCCCCGCAGCCCGCTAGCCCCACGGCCACCCTTCCCCGGTGGCAGTGGGAGCAGCCCCGGGGACGCAGCAGAGGAGCCTTCTCCAGGAGGGCCCGGCCACCCCGTGGGGCCCGCAGGCCTCAGCGAGACACCTGGGGGCAGTGCCAGCTTCCACACCCTGCTGCCCGTGGCTGGGCCCCCTTCTCCCCCTCTGCTTCCCTCGGGGGAGGAAGCTGGCCCGAGGAATCTGGCCAGTCACTGGGGTCAGAATCAAACTTCTGGGCTTTGTTTTCAGGCCATTGGGCCTTCAGAAAACCCAGTCAAGGACGTGGGGTCTCTGGTCTCCTTCACGCCAGAAATGATTGATTGCAGAAAAGACAAAAAGCCTGGTCTGTACACCCACTGGGCTGAGAGCTTTGTAACCGGGAAAGACCTTCCTGGTTTCTGGCCCAGCACAGGCCATGGGACAGAGTCGTGGCCTGCTCTGTCCAGATGGCATCTGGGGGGGCCAGCTCCCAGCAGATGCCCCAAAGGCGGGAGGGGGCCCTGGGGTGGGGGCCATTCAGGATGCCCTGGGGCCACTGGGCGCAGTGACTCCCGGGCCTGCAGGTTCCTGGATCCTGACCAGCGCACGCCGTGTGGGCCTTGCCCGGTACGTCGGTCAAGCTGTGCGTGACCACTCACTGGCCAGCACGTCCATCAAGGTCTGCGTGGTGGCCATCGGCATCACCTCATTGGGCCGCGTGCTGCACCGTCAGCTTCTGGACGCTGCCCAGGTGAGTGTCGGGCTCGGGGCACTGTGGCCTTGGGACACGGTGGGCCTGGGAGGCCCCCGAATATCGGCCACCCCCCAGGGCAGGAGGGCATGCCTTAAGGAGGCCACCAAGGCATGCTCACAGCTGACCACAGCCCTCCATCTGTGACTGAGTCCCCCCACAGTGGACAGGCCAGCAGTGGACAGACCAGCCCCAGACCTCGAGGGCTCAGGGGCCTGGGCGTGGGGCCGGGGGAGGAGTGAGACTGCTCTGAAGGACTGAGGCAGGGAAACGACTCAGAGCCAGGGGAGGGGGAGGGGCTGCGGGGAGGGACCGGAGGGGGAGCGGGGAGCCGCGTGCACAGCATGTGGCCAGCAGGTGGCAGCATCGCCCCGGGAACGGCATGGGGAGGGGGCTGCCAGGCTCCCAGCCCGCACAGACTTGCCATGGGGACCTGGGCTCCAAGGATCCCGCCCAAATCGGTGCCCAAATGCCTGGCTTGGGCACCGCCCTGCAAGTTTGGGTGACCCTGGGCAAGTGGCCTCTGCTCCCACCTTGGGGGAGGGGTCTGAGGCAGGTCCAAAGGAGGCCCAGGCAGCCCTGTGAGAGAAGCTCCCCCCAGCACTGGGCTCTGTCTAGAAGGTCCCCTCCCTGTGCCTGCCTCTGGACCCCCGAAACAGCAGCCAGCCCTCCCTCCATCTGGAGGGCGGGGGGCCTGGACAGAAGCCTTGCCCAGGCCTCATGATGTGCGTGGGGGACCCAGGAGGACAGCCCTGTCCACTACCCCATGGACGATGGTGGCAACCAGGGCCCCCTCTGCCCCCTGGACAACAACCACTCCCACTTCATCCTGGTGGACCCGGGCACCCCTGGGAAGGTCAACGAGCCCACAGAGCTGCGGCTGAGGCTGGAGAAGCACATCTTGGAGCAAAGGACCGGCTACGGGGGTGAGGCCTGCCTGGCTGCCCAGGGAGGCTGCCAGGGAACACGGGATGGGGGTGGTCGCAGCGTGTGGACGGGGCTGGAAGGACCACCAGGGCGGGCAGGGAAGGGCATTCCCGGCTGAAGGCACAAAGCATGCCAGAGTGTTGAGACTCAAGCCACTGGGAAGACCTGGGAGGGGGAGCTGCCAGCCACAGGGACAGGGGACACAGCTGCGGGAAGTAGCCCTGCCAGGCAGCGACATTCCCACCAGTCGGCAGAGTGGCTGTAGGTCGATTTACAGTGGGGGTCCCCTGGCTAGAGGCTCTGGCTGTGGGCTCCGAGCTTTGGCAGGAAAATGAGATTTCCAAGTTTCAAGAAGCCTATTTCCCTCCACTGGCCCGAGGTAAGGCGCCACCAGGGGGCAGTGTTGTCCGAGGCCGGGGCACCGCTGTGGCCAGCTGTGGGTTCGAAAGTTGGATTTGCGAACACTAGTGCACGACTAATATTTATAAACAAGATACGTATAATTGCTTACAATATTTATAAGCAATGTGAAATATCTGTCGACTGAGCGCCCTTTAATGAAAACACAACCAAAGCTGTGTTTAAACCATCACCATGTGGGTGCAGTGCTGAGCCCCGTGTTCCTGATGCCTGGCGGCCCACGCAACCCAAGTATCCTCCACGTTCATTCAGGAGGCGCCTTAGGAGTTAGAGGGGACCCTGCTGGGTGTGGGGCGGGGGGACGATCCCGCCTGCCTGGAGTCCTCCCAGCACTTTGCCGGGCTCCTCCTATACAGCCTACCCAGCAGGTCCAGGCTTCTCTGGGGCTTCACCTTCAAAAGTCTCATTTCTGGTTTGTTTGGGGAAAAAACTGACCAGCGCCCCTCCTTCACCTCTTCGATGTGCTCCGTGGGCCTCGGATGACCTGGCAGGTGGTCAACAGAGCTTTCTGCCCTGATGCGGGGAGATGCCAGGCCCTCGGAATGTGGCAGGTGCAGCCAGGGACTGAATATTCAACTTGAGGTTTAAATAGCCACGAAGCGGCCACATTGTATAGTGAGGTGCAGAACTGGCATCCTTTCCCGGGGGACGGGGCAGCCTGGAGCCCGCACTTCTCTAGAAAAAGCCTCTTGGCTGGAGTTTGCCCGGAAAACGTGGCAAGTTGATGGTCTGAGGCCGTGGTGGTCACCCATGGGGAGGGTCCCAGGCCCCCCGCTCGCCCGGGCACCGGGGTGGACCTGTGCTCCATCTGCAGGCATCAGCAGCATCGAGATCCCCGTCCTGTGCCTGCTGGTCAAAGGTGACCCCAGCACCCCGGAGGTAGGCAGGGCCGGCAGGTGGGGGCCTCCTGCAGGGCCCCCCGCCAGGCCAGGGACGGGCCTGGAGCTGACTCGGCCTGCTGTCCCTCCCTGTCCACCTCACGGGATTTCCAGGGCCGTGGAGCACGCCAGCCTGTGGCTGATCCTGGCAGGCTTGGGGGGCATCGCCGACATGCTTGCTGCCCTGATGAACCAGCCCCACCTCCTGGTGCCCCAGGTGGCCGAGAAGCAGTTTAGAGAGAAGTTCCCCAGTGAGAACTTCTCCTGGGAGGACATCGTGCACTGGACAGAACTGGTATGCGCCGCCCGAGACAGGTCAGGAGGGCCAAGCGCTGGTCCCTAACCCGGACTCCGCCCCCTGCATTCCCCGTGCCCGGCCCCTCTGGCTGCAAAACTACCCCACCTTCCCGTGCTCACCCCTGCTTCAGGCCCTCAGGCCTGGGGGCGGAGCCTCGGTCTGTGGGTGGGGTTGCCCTGGGCCCAGCGGGCAGAGGGCTGGCGTTCTCACTGGGGGACGTGGGGTCGTATACCACGTGCCCGGCCCAAGGCGCCACCTCGGGGCCTTTGTCCATCCTCAAGGCGTTGGTGAAAGGTGAGGCCTGGCCACGCCCACTGGGAGGCCCGCGGAGGGCACCGGGCAGAGGCAGATGGCTGACCAGCCTGGTAAGGGGCGGCTCCCGGCCCCTGCCCCGTCCTGGGTCTCGGCCTCCAGGGGCAGGGCCGCCGCCTGGGGGCTGTCAGTGGCCGGGAGCGACCCCTGGCATGGCTGCACTCCGCTGTGTGTGTGGGCGTGTGAGCGAGCGTGCTAGTGTGTGGGCGTGTGTACCGGTCACTGCTCGCTTCGGCCGTGGCAGCACGTGTAACAAAACTGGAGGAATACAGAGCCTACCAAGGCCTCCGTGCAAGGATGACGTGCCAATCCGTAGAAAGTCCTGCCTTTGTCAAGTTTTATGTTACTATATTTTATCACAATTTAAGAAACTAAACTGTTCAATTAATTCAGGGAGTTTTAGTGTTTTCATAAGGTTGGGCACCGTTACTACTAACTCCAGAACGTTTCCACCACCCAGAGGAGCCCTGCTAGTCACCCCGATTTCCCCCAGCCCCCCACAACCACGAATCTGCCGTGTCTAAGGATTTGCCTACTTGTGGCATTTCCTATGAATGGGATCACACAGCGTGTGGCCGCTGGTGTCTTTCCTTCACTGAGCACGATGTTTTGGGGGTTGTCCACGTTGTAGCCTGTGTCGGGGCTTCACTCCTTTTTAGGGTGGAGTAACATTCCACATTTCGTTTCTCTGTCCCTCTGTTGATGGGCACTCGGGTTGTCTCCACTTTCTGGCTGTCACCTGATGTGCTTCTTCTTGGGCATAAACACCTGTGGAGGGGCTGACCGCTGGTGGGGGACAGGGGCCCAGGCAGGGAGGGGCTGTGCGGGGCAGGGGGCCTGGACACCCTTGAGGGAGGGGAGTCTCCTCCAGACAGGCCGCCGGCTCCCTGCTCTTCCGTTCACCCCTGGGGTCCCCTTGGGGTCCTGGCGCTCCCAACATTGGCTCCTGGGGTTCTTGGGACGTCTTGTGAATCTAGAGGGTGTGGAGCAAACCAGGGTGCGATTTCCGTGGCTGTGCGTCTCGGAGAGTCACCTTGAGGGACCCTGTGGCCAGCGCCTAGGTTCGCCCTCCCCACCTCCGCCCGCAGCCTGCAAGAGCCGCAGCCAGGAGGCGCAGGACTACCCGGATGAGCTGAAGCTGGCCGTGGCCTGGGACCGCGTGGACATCGCCAGGAGCGAGATCTTCAACGGGGACGTGCAGTGGAAGGTGTCACCCGACTGTGGCCAGCTCCGGGCGGGGACGCGTGGGGGGCTGGGGCAGGTGGTGTCCGGGTGCCTCCTGGCCCAGCCGTGGCTGCGCGGGCCGGGGGAGACCGGGGCACCTGCTGCTGCCGCCTCACTCGTCTGCCCCCCAAGGCAGGATGGGCCGAACTGCGGCGGCTGTGGGCCACCTGGCGCAGCGGGGCAGGCGGGGGCCTTGCCGAGGGTCCTCACGCCCCGCCCCAGTGGCTCCCTCTCCCCCTCCGCCCAGTCCCGTGACCTGGAGGAGGTGATGACGGACGCGCAGGTGAGCAGCAAGCCCGAGTTCGTGCGCCTCTTCGTGGACAGTGGCGCCGACGTGGCGGACTTCCTGACGTACGCGCGACTGCAGCAGCTCTACCGCTCGGTGCCCCTCAAGAGCCTGCTCTTTGACCTGCTGCAGCACAAGCACGAGGAAGGCTGGCTGACGCGGGCTGGGCTGGGCGCCCAGCAGGCCCGGGAGCCGCCCGCCTTCTCCCTGCATGAGGTGTCGCAGGTGCTCAGCGACTTCCTGCATGACGCCTGCCGTGGGCTCTACCAGGCGGTGGGCTGTGAGCGGGCGGCGGGGGGCGGGCGGGGCCGCAGCTGCGGGCTGACACCCCCGTTCTCCAGCAGCAGGACCCGGCCCTGCGGCCCACGTCACAGGCCCGAAGGGGCTACTGGGCCTGAACCAGAGGAGAGAGAGGCCCTGGAGGGACCTGTTCCTGTGGGCGACGCTGCAGAACCGCCACGAGATGGCTACCTACTTCTGGGCCATGGTGAGGACTCCGGGGAGGGGACCGGGTCCCTGGGGGCGGGGTGCGGCGGGGAGGCAGCCGCATCCTCAGACCTGACCTCCCAGGGCCAGGAGGGCGTGGCAGCCGCTCTGGCCGCCTGCAAGATCCTCAAAGAGATGTCCCACTTGGAGACGGGAGCCGAGGTGGGCTGCACCCTGCGTGAGGCCAAGTACGAGCAGCTAGCCCTGGGTGAGCAGCCGAGGCAGTGGGGGCTGCAGTGACCCTGTGTTCCTCGGGGCCACTGGGCTCCCCCTTAAAATCCTAACGGGGGCAGACAGGTACACAGCTGACGAGGACGCAGCTCCAAAACTCGGGCCAGCTGGGCCTTGTGGCCAGGCGGGCAGGGACACTCGGGGAGAGGGAGGCCCCCATGATCCCGACAGGCAGGCCGGGCCGGGATGGGCAGCCTCCGCGTGGCCGGCCTCTCCCGGGTCTCACCAGCCCCCTGGGAGGCAGGCACAGGGCAGAGGGCCGGCCGGAGGAGGAGGGCAGGCGGGCTGGGCCTGGGCATCGTGGCAGCGGCCGTGCCCTCGGGCAGACCTCTTCTCCGAGTGCTACTGTAACAGCGGGAAGTGCGCCTTCGCCCTGCTGGCGCGACGGAACCGCTCATGGAGCAGGGCCACGTGTCTGCACCTGGCCACCGAGGCCGACACCAAGGCCTTCTTTGCCCACGACGGGGTGCAGGTGAGCCCTGGGGAGGGCTGTGGGGCGAGGGACTGAGCAGACAGGAGGTGCCCCAGCCGACCCCGCTCACGCGCCTCCCCCAGCCTGTGTCCCGGCCATGGTGGTGGGGGGCTCCCTCAGCCGGTCACTCTCCCCACGTCCAGCCCTTTCTCCACCTCCAGTCTCGGCAGAAACCCCGCTTCCTCAGCTCAGCCCTCCCGGACCCCCGAGCCTGGCCTCCCCCATCGAAAGATCTTCCTTCCCCAGCAGGATGGAGGCTGGGAGGGGCAATGCTTCCGCTGAATCTGGAAGGGCAGGCCTGCTGCGGGCACAGCAGGGCAGAAGTGTGGAGGCAGGGGCAGGCGGGGGGAGGGGCAACCGTGCCTTTATTTCAGGCCTTCCTGACCAAGATCTGGTGGGGGGACATAGCCTCGGGCACGCCCATCCTGCGGCTGCTGGGTGCCTTCCTCTGCCCGGCCCCCGTGTACACCAACCTCATCACCTTCAGGTCTGTCAGGACAGAGCGGCTGGGGGGCCTTGGGCTTCACTGGGGCTGGTGGCAGCATGTCCCCGGCGCCGGCCCCCACCGCATCCAGCATACATGTGGGCCCCCCTATGCACGCCCCCTACCCATGTCCCTTTGCAGTGTGTCCAGCACTTCCTCTGCTGGCTGGGTGCCTGGGACCAAGTGGGGGGCCTCTGGGTGCCCTCCCCACGTCGCTGAGGGCCCCCTGTGCTCCCAGTGAGGAGGCCCCTCTAAGGACGGGCCCAGAGGACCTGCAGGGGCTGGACAGCCTGCACACGGAGAAGAGGCTGCTCCGTGGCCCGGGCAGTCGGTGAGGGCCCTGCGGAGGGTGGGCAGTGGCAGGGAGGCTGGACCCCGGTGGGCAGCGGCAAGCTCGGGGCTCTGGCCACCCGCCTCACCACTGGCCGTGGCCTCCTTCGTGGTGCCGGGCGGAGCAGCTGGCCAAGGCGCCAAGGACTCAGAGTGGCCGAGGCCCATGAGCCGCCTTCTTGCTCACGCGCTGGCTGAAGTTCTGGGGGGCGCCCGTGACTGTGTTCCTGGGGAACGTGGTCGTGTACTTTGCATTCCTCTTCCTGTTCACCTACGTCCAGCTGGTGGACTTCAGGTCCCCTCCCCAGGGGCTGTCGGGGGCTGAGGTCACCCTCTACTTCTGGGTCTTCACGCTGGTGCTGGAGGAGATCCGGCAGGTCAGTGGTGGGCCCAGCCCACCGAGCCCCGTCCCAGCTCCAGATGGAGCCCCGATCCCTGACGGTCACAGCCTGGCCATGGCGGGGCTGTCCCCAGCTAGGTGGGGGCCCAGGTAGCTGTCACTGGGCCGTCTGCCCCCTGCCAGGGCTTCTTCACAGATGAGGACACACATCTGGTGAAGAAGTTCACTCTCTACGTGGAGGACAACTAGAACAACTGTGACATGGTGGCCATCTTCCTGTTCATTGTCGGTGTCACCTGCAGGTCTGTGGGTCCCAGAGGCCTGGCAGGGGCAGCCCTGGTGGGCTGGTGGGCCAGGCTGCCTTCAGGATGGGTCTTCTCAGGCCCCGGAAACCCTGTGTTTGTGTGTCCCATGCTGTGTGTCCTGGGGGAAGCCCCTGCCCTCTCTGGGCACCAGCAGCCGTCCAGCCTGCCTTACCCCCGCCCTGCCAGGATGCTGCCCTAGGTGTTTGAGGCCAGCCGCATGATCCTCGCCATCGACTTCATGGTGTTCACGCTGCGGCTCATCCACATCTTTGTCATCCGCAAGCAGCTGGGCCCCAAGATCATCATCGTGGAGCGGATGGTGAGCCCCCGCCCCTGGGAGGGCAGTGAGACGGAGGCCCACCGCCAGGCGGGTGCTGATGCTTCTCTCCCCACACGCCTACCCGCCGTGGAGATGAAGGACGTCTTTTTCTTCCTCTTCTTCCTGAGCGCGTGGCTTGTGGCCTACGGCGTGACCAGCCAGGCGCTGCTGCACCCCCATGACAGGCGCCTGCAGTGGATCTTCCGCCGTGTGCTCTACCGGCCGTACCTACAGATCTTCGGGCAGATCCCACTGGACGAGATCGATGGTCAGCACGCAGCCTGGGGGTGGGCGTGGGGGTCCTCTGTGCCCACTCTACGTGGGACCCCCACCCACCCCGAGGTGCAGCTGAACCGAGTCCAGTTATGAACGTTCCTTTTGTAAGACCCTGGACATGTGGCCCTTGAGAGGGGTGTTTGAGGGTCACAGGAGACCCCGGCCTGGAGTGGCTGAGAGCGGGGGGTCCCCGGGGCTGGCCCCCCAGGCTCTGCCCACCCACACAGGGCCACGTCCGGCAGGGGACAGCTCCAAGCTGATGTGTGTCAGCTGCGGAGGCCCCAAACTCGGGCCTCGGGCTGGAGATGGAGACGGGGCTGCAGGGAGAGGGAGCAGCCTGGGCGGGGTGGGGGGAGCCTTGCTGGGAAGGGGGATGGGTAGGCACTACAGGTCGCCTGGGGTCTGGGCCCTCCAGCTGCCCTGCCCCCCCGGCATGTCCCCAGCGGGCATCAGGTCTCCTGTCCGCCCCCATCCACCCGGCCCCGCACCCAGCCCCGGGCCCACCTGCTGGAAAGGCCCTTAGCTAGGAAGCCGCTCCTGATGGCATCTGTGCTTCTGGGGACCCACCCAGCATGTGTGCCTGATCTCCGGCCGGGTGTGTGTGGTCTGTCTGAGGGGTGTCTCCAGGGCGGCCCCTGTACAGGGGGTTGGGGGCGCTGGGGCTGGTGGAGGCTCTGAGACCTTCCCACAAGTCAGCACAGTGTGGGGGGCAGAGTGGCTCAGCCATGGGGGCTCAGGGAGACCTGGGCTGGAGGCAGGGACGCCTGTACAGGCTCTGGGATGGCTGGGACTCAGTGAGGGGGAGGGGGACCAGCCCCTCAAGCAAGGTGGGCCAGCAGCCAGGGCCCAGTGTGAGGGCCCAGGGCACCCGCCCTGCCGGGCACTCCTGGCATGAGGAGGGGGGCGGAGGGATCATTCGCTCAGGCTGGTGTCAGACTGAGGCCACCTGGGGCCCACCGGACGATCACGGGCACACTGTCCCTGAGGCCTGACCGTGGCCACTGCAGCTAATGACGCAAGGTCAGCGCCCCACGACCTGGTAAATATTTGTCAATGGGATGAGGACGTGACTGAAGCAAACAGGCCTCCAGGATGGGGCCGCGGTGGGGCTGGGCCGTCATGGGAGTTGCCTCCTAATTAGGGTGCTCTGCAGGCTCATTTCCTCGGCTGTTTTCTTAGTCCCGCAGCCTCCGGCACTGGGTCCGGTGTTTGCTCATCCGTGGGCACCAGTTTCCAGGCCATTAGTTTAATGAGGCCCTGCCTGCCCTCCAGCTCTTCCTGCCCGCACCACATGGCCCCTGCTGGGGGATGCTACCATGACCCCCAACACTGCCCCAGTCCCATGGGGCCCCTCGGAAGGAAGGGAGTGAGGTGGGCGCCCCCAGGAACAGGCAGGGGTGGGGGCTCATTCCTGTCCCCATGGCCACACGCTGGTACAAAGGAACTCTGTCATGGTTCGGGGTTCGCAGGAGCCTGGGGCCACCTGGGCAGGACGGAGGAAGTGCAGACTCCCGGGGGTCCAGCCTGAATTGCTGCTGTGGCTGCCAGGCCAAGTTCCACAGTGGAAAGTCCGTGACCAGGGCCGGGCCTGGGCCGGCACGGAGGGTCCCTGGCAGGTCCCTGTCTCCCTCCCTGTCTCTCTCCCGACCACCCCCCCGCCCCCGGCCCCTCCCTGTGAGCCCACGGTGGTGCAGCCAAGAGTAATTCCCTCACTTAGGCCGAGAGGGAAGGCAGCCCGCGGTCCCGCGGGCTCCCTGGTGGCCGCCCTGCCCTCTCTGCCCCACACATGCCCGCGGGAGCTGGGGGCCGAGCGTCCAGGGCAGAGCTCCGTCTCTGGGCTCTAGGAGGTCAGAGACGAGGACAACTCATTTCCCAGCCTAGCCTGGTGGCGCCTTTGAGAGTTATGGGGGAGACGCAGGGGTCTCGTGACCACAGATCCACTTCCATCAGACAGGTTTACAGCTTCACAGACACGCTTTCCAGGCCTGGCCCTGGCCTTCCTCTCAGGGTGCCGGAGGGAGGGAGGAGGGTCACCCATCAGCCCCGGGCAGATCTGTGGGCGGGGAGGGAGGGGGCAGCCGGGGAGGGAACTCACGTGGGGACGCACCAACCCCCATCACAGTAACTCAGGAGGGACTGGCCCCCGTGAGGGAGACACGCGCAGACGGAAACAGGCCCTGCGAGCCTGACACGCAAGCAGGGAGGCGGGGACACAGGCACCCACAGAGAGCCAGAGGCCCCCAGTGCCCCCCGGACTCAGTCACAGCATGAAGACTGGGAGGGGCAGTCACAGAAACACAGGCCTACGTGCAGGCGTGTGTCCGGGTCCACGCACACGCACGCACACGCATGCACACGCACGGCCTGTGGAGGTCCCCACCTGGAGCCACAAGCCCTCTTGATGGGGAGGCGCTCTCCCCGCATCCTCTGCACCGTCCTCCCAACTCCTGGGATGCGGTGGGGGTCCAGGCCGGCCCTGCACGGGTAGAGGCAGGCAGGGGAGGGGCTGGAGCTGGCCCCTCCAGGGCGTCCCTGTCCAGGGCGTGGAGCTCAGCCTGCTCCCAGGGCACTCACGGCCCCACCCAGAGGGCACTTTTCAGGCTGGCTTGTCCCCATGACCACAGTGCTCAGTGTCAAGGGTGTTCTGCCTCCACAGGCTTTGGAAATGGTGCAGACCTGCCCCCCAGCTCAGAGCCCTGTGATAGGCAGTAGAGCCATAGGGGCCCTGCGAAGTCCTGCAGGAGAGACTCCACCCCCCCTTGCCGAGCCCAGCTCCCCCCACACTGGTGCAGACCTGCCCCCCAGCTCAGAGCCCTGTGATAGGCAGTAGAGCCATAGGGGCCCTGCGAAGTCCTGCAGGAGAGACTCCACCCCCCCTTGCCGAGCCCAGCTCCCCCCACACTGGTGCAGACGTTCCAGCGTCTCTGGCCCAGACCTGCCTGGCCCTCCGGACCTCAAGCTGCATTCACCTCTCTGCCCCCAAGAGGGGCCTGGAAATGGGGTGTCACCCAAAACCGTGGCTCCCCTTTGGGTTGGGCCTGGAGGTCAGGGCACCTAGGAGGTGGTGCAGGGCACGGCAGGTGTGTGCGTGTGGGTGGAGTGACGATGCTTTCCCAGGCCCCCGCCCCCCAGGGAGTAGGGCCCGGGTCTGCGAAGGCTGCAGCAGAGGGGGGGCACTGGAAGACCCCAGAGGAGGGGAGAGAAGTCACAGGAGGAGGGGACGGCGAGGCGGGGGGAGCCCTTGGGACTCCGGGAACAGCGCAGGGAGCCGGGCCGTGTGCCCACCGCCGCCCACACGCGTCCGCAGCTACACGTTCCAGGTGGTGCAGGGCAACGCGGACACTTTCTGGAAGTTCCAGCGCCACCACCTCACCGTGGGGTACCACGAGCGCCCTGCCCCGGCCCCGCCCTTGATCCTCCTCCGCCACCTGGACCCGGTGCTCAAGAGGTTCTTCCGGAAGGAGGCCCAGCAGAAGCGGGCGCGCCTGGGCGAGGCTTGGGCTGGACTCAGCTGCCTGGACCAGAGGGGTGGGGCGGGGGGGCCCTGGGCCTGGGGAGGGGCACCACAGGGAGGGCTCCTCCTGCCTGGCTCTGCCCCTGAGGCTGCCTGGCCCTCCCAGAGAGGGACCTGACGGAGCCCCTGGACCAGAAGATGGTGACCTGGGAGGCGGTGCAGAAGAACTTCCTGAGTGAGCCGGAGAGGCGAAGGAAGGACAGTGGGGAGGGGCTGCTGCGGAAGACGGCCCACAGGTGCTGGGACCCGGCCCCGCCCCCCCAACCTGGGTGGGTGTGGCAGGCGGCCTGGGGTGCTGAGCCCACCGGGCAGCTTACAGGGACAAGGGCCCTGCCTGGAGCGCTGGCCGCCTCCCCCGCAGGGTGCCGGTATGTAGAGGCACCGGCGGAGCTGGTGAGGGGCCGGAATTCACGCCATGGGACTGGGGGCTGTGAGGTCTTTACCAGGATCACTGTTGGGCATCAGGCTGCCTTACATCTGGCGTGGGCTCTCACGTCACAGGGTCTGAGCTGGGGAAACGGGCTGAGAGGCGCAGGGATGTGGCCCGGTCCAGCACACGGCCTCCCTCCCGACCCTGGACAGAGCTCTGCTGGGGCCTTGCCTGCCCTGCATTTGGGGGATGGGGCCAATACTCATGGTGTCCTCTGCTCTGGGGTCTCCAGGTCTTCCCAGAGAGGTCCGTCCCCAGCCCTCCCTCAGACCCACGTGCCTGGTCCTGCCTGCGGGTGGGGGGGCGGGGACAGCCCTGCCCACCATTGCTGGACAGAACCCCGCCCCCGCCCCGTGCCTGCAGGGAGGGTGCAGCAGAGCTCTGCACCCAGGCCCGAGGGGCCAGAGCACCCTGAACTCAGGCGCCCACAGAGGCTCAGTGACCCCCAAACCCACCCGAAGGGCCTGGGCCACAGGATGGGGGAGGACGGGAAGGTTTCCCAATCTGGGAGCCCTCCCCGCCCCGCCCCGCGCCGCTCCATGCTCAGCGGCCTGCTGCCTGCCTGCTCCTATCCTAGGGTGGACTTTGTAGCCAAGTACCTCGGGGGCCTGAGAGAGCAGGGGAGAAGCGGGTCGAGTGTCTGGAGTCTCAGGCAGGCAGGCACACCAGGGCGCCCTTCTCTCCCGGGGCAGGGGCCTGGCCGCGGGGCTCAGCAGTCAGGGCAGGGAGGGCCTGGGGCTTCGTACTTGTACCCACCCTTCCCTGAGGGGGAGACCCTGCAACTCTCCCCAGGGGGGTCCTGCATTTAAGACCCCTCACCGTCTACTCCCCACGTTACGGTGCTGGAGGGCCCCCCCCCGCCCGCCTCCTTCGAGAGGCAGCCACCAGAGGAGGGTCACAGAGCAGTGCGGGCGCCGGTGGGCCCAGGGAGGCGGACACAGGGCTTGGCCCGGGAGGTCCCAGCGCGCCTCCCTTCTCCAGGTCAACTACTGCACGGTGCTTCTCTCCTCCATGGCCAACACGCTGGCCCGCAGGGACAGCTACTAGAGTAGGTGTGGCTGTCCCCACACGTCCTGGGTGGGCTTGGGGCGGGGTGGGCGCGAGCAACCCACCGCCAGCCCGCTGGCCTGGGCCTCTGCTTCCCACCTGTCCTGGGAGGGGCCCGGCCTACGTCTCTGATGGCCTTTGGCTGACCAGTCTTCAGGGTGGATAGGGGCTCTCTGACGAAGCCCACTGACCCAGCCAGGGTGTGAGGGCGTGGCCACCCAGACTCCGGAGCCTCTGCCTGGCCCCACTGGGCTGCTGCCCCCCCCGCCCCCGGCCGGGGCCACCTCTCCCTTCCCCTGCTGCCCCACTGGGCACCCAGCAGCTAAGGAGGGGCCTCCCTTCCCCCACCAGACTCCCGAACTTCAGTGGTGGAAACCCACAGGCCTCTGCTGACCATGGAGGGGGCCTGGGCAGCAGGGAACACCCAGAGGCCGGCCGGCTGCCCTCGAACACCTGAGCCACTTGGACTGTCTGCACGCAGGGCCCACCTCTCCCAGAGCCCCAGGCCCCATGGACGCGCCAGCCTGCCCCCACCTCCAGTGGAGCCCCCCAGCAGGATGTGGCTCAGGGTTTTGCCAAAAGGAACCACTCGCTGCCCTGCCCGGCACCTTCCCTGGACGTCCCGGGCACGGGGTGCAGCGGTGTGTCATGGGCCCTCCCTGACAGGCAGAGCCCTCAGGACCCTGACCAGAACCAACCAGCCAGGCCCAGGAGAGCAGACACTTGCTGAGCGCCCTGTGCGGGGCACCTCCCATTAGCTGCCTTGGAGTCCAGGCCCAACCTGTGTCGCCCACCAAGAAACTGGTCTTTTTCTGAAATGCCTGCACTTGGAACTTCTGTCCTTTAAGACCCAAGACTGAGTGTTCACCGTGTGTCGGCTGCCACGGCATGGCCCCAACAGCTCGCACAGTGAGCGCAGGGCTGTCCGGCCTGGGCAGCGGCTGCGGGTCACCTCCCCAAGAGGACCCGCCCCCAAAGCTGCTTTATCTTAAATGGAGCCTGGAAAGCACACCCATACCTTGGGCTGCAGCCCCACATGAGAGTGGACCCCAGGGGTGTCTGGGAGGTGTCAGGCGGTCAGTGAAGCACTGCGGGGGGAGAGAGATTTCCTGCCCTGCAGGGATGGGGTCTGAGCTCCTGAGCTTGCCCCAGCTGAGTGGCCAGCCAGGGCGGCCTCTCCTTCCCTTAGGGACCTGGAGCCCTGGGGTAGGGGCGGCAGGGGCAGGGCCAGGCCCGGGGCTCAGCAGCGCGATGGGCTGGCCAACCCCAAGTGCTGTCACAGGAGAGCCACGCCCACTCCCGGCTACCTCCCCAGCGCCCTCTGGGGACCGTCCTCATCGCCCTGCACAGCAGCTCAGCAGTCCTGGCGACACTGTCCCAGGACACCGGTCGTCTTCACACACCCTGAGTAGGACAGAGTCAAGGGCGAGCTTGGCCAGGGCTGGAGAGGGCGCTCGCTCAGCTGGCCGCTTCCCCGCTCCTGGCCCTGGGGCTTACAGGCATATGCTGGAGGCAGGGGCTGCACACCAATGGCTGTGAGCCCACCTCTGGACGGGTCTGGGGTCTCCAACTCTTGCTCTGGACTGAGGAGGGGGTCATCTCAGCTAGGCTGGGAAGACGTGCCACTGAGGAACACAGGCTTGATTTAAAAACCTTCAGAGCCCCCTGACGCTAAGTTGGGAGGCTCCAATGTGGGAACAAGGTGATGGGGTGTCTGGAGAGAAGAGAGGGCCCTGGCCACAGTCAGGCGGAGGGGGGTTGACAAAGAGACACGGAGCCTGAGGAACACCCAGAGCCTTTACTGTCCCCCTGGGCACAGGGTGGGTCAGGGCTTCTGCCATCCCCGGGCCCACACCCTCAGCAAGGTCTCTGCCCTGGCCGCTGGTGCCACCGACAGGCAGCCCGCTGGCTCCCTTCCCTGGGGGTGGGGCCCCGGGCCTGCTCCGCCCCTGAAGCCACACCAGGGGGACAGTGGTGGCCGTCCCTCCAGCTCAGCCAGGGCAGGCAGGCGGCCAGGCGGTCCCCCCACTCAGACCTCCGCGCCTGGGGCCTCGGGGCTGCTGCCCTTGCTCCGGAAGTGGTCCCTGCTCCGCTTCTTGCTGCTGTGGAAGCCCACCGTCTCCCCTGGCAGGATGCTGGCCCCAGACCCCGCGTGGGCCTCCCCCTCAGGTGCACCCACCTCCTGCAGGCCCCCCCGAGGTCTGCTCCACTCCTCAGCCTCCGGGCTCCCGGGCCTGGCCAGGTGGGCCAGCTCCACGGGGCCCTCGCCCCCTGCTGCTCCCGGGATCCCGCGGGTGCTCCCACCCGGCTCCCCTGCCTTCCTCGCGACCCTCCTCTTCTCAAGCCGGGCCTCGCCGGTTCGGACCGGTTTGGTGAAGATGAGCCGGCCCTCCCCACAGCTGGAGGGGTCCTGGTTGAAGGAGGGCACGTAGTCGCTGGGGGCGGCCAGGCTCTGGGGGCCCAGGAAGGCCAGGGCGGCGGCCCGGTTGCTCTGTTTGCTGGCCTCAGCCACGTCCTCCAGGCTGTACTTGGTCCAGCGCTCAGGGTGGGCCACGTAGTCAGGAACGGGGGGCACCCTCGGGGGAGCGGGATTCTGAGTGGCCCTGCTCGGGGCCCCGGCTGGAGGCCGGCTGGAGAGTGTCAGTGGCTGCCGGAAGCCCCCACTGTCACCAGGGACTGCTGGGGCCGCAGAGGGCGGAGCCCGCCTGGCTGCCCGCTCCAGGCCGCCAAAGATGTCGTGGCTGCGCTGGGAGAAGGTGGGGCTCGTGCCTCTCAGGTGGAAGGGCTGCACCGCCGCTGTGGGGAAGCTCCTGGGGGGCGAGGGGGGCTTAACGGGGCCCGAATCCCCCAGGGCCTCCCCGGGCGGCCCCCCTGGAGCCAGAGCTTCCACTCCAGCATCATCGAGCAGGCTGAGGTCGGAGTCCGAGTCGCTGAGGCAGACGGGGTCAGGAGACAGAGCGTCGCCCCCGGAGCCGAGGAAGTGCTGGCCGTCCCCTGCCTCAGCCATGTGTCCCCCAGCCACGCCACACCTGCACCAAAGCAGCCCAGGGACTCGGTCACTGGGGACAACACAAGCTCAGAACAAGTCCCTCCTGCAGACCCACCACCCCGGGAAAGGAGCAGCAGGAAGAGCTGTGTCCAGGGAGGAACGGCCAGGTCCCCCGCCCCGAAAGCCCTCCTCTTACCTCCCTGGCTGCTGGGCGCCTGTGCTGGACGGCTGGTGGGCCGAGCGCTGGAGAAGGTTCTTGGTCGCAACTGCTCCCCCCAGGCACGGCTCTGCTCAGTGGCTCAGTGGCTGGCTGAGGGCAGGGAGGGAAAAGCAGCCATCAGACCAGACGGCAGACATGCAGGAGTGGAGCCACCACCCCGGGAGCGGGCCTGGGTTTACAGAGCCCCTGACACAGCCAGGCCCAGGAGCTGGGCCTTCTGACGTGTCACCTCATTCAATCCTCTCCAGCCAGTCTGACTAAAGCCACTAGGAAGCCTGCTGCAGGGGCGGGCGGGGGGTCTGGTAGTAAGCAGCCAGCCAGGGCTTGAACCCAGGGCCAAGAGCGACCTCTATTCTGCACTCCCTCACTCAGCCAAGCACGCTGTGTGGCAGGCAGCGAGTACTCCACAAAGGCCGGGGCGCCTGCCTGCTCCGTGGGGAGGAGGTGTGCTCCTGACCGCTGTGAGATGCCCTGGAGCTCCAGAGGAGTCTGCAGACACATCCTTGGCATCTGCGGGTCAAGCGCTCAGGAAGCCGGAGCGGCCTTGCTACGCAGAGGCCAGCCCCACAGCTCCTGGGGCGTTCGTCCTGTGCTCCTCCGCACACCTCTCACTTTCCCAGCTGAGCACAGAAGTGCTGCCAACACCTGGTTAGCGTTCCAGTGTCACCAGGCACCCCGAAGCTTGTTTCCAGGCTCAGAGGACAGCCCAGTCTCACCTTCCGCACAGCCCTCCGTCCACCAACTCCCTCTTCCCACCAAGCCTCCCTGGCCCAGGGTGACCCGTTGCTCGTGCACCCACCGAGGACCAGGCCAGGCAGACCAGGAGTGGCTCTGAGTGCCCGGCACCAGGTCAAACACAGGCAAGATCTCCATTCCTCTGGGTCTCGCGTGACTCCCAAAATGAAGGCACAACTCCAGGAAAGGGGACACGAAGTAAACGTCAGTGGTGTCTGCTTTAGAGCTGGCAGGACCGGAGCGGGGAGAGAATTTGCCCGTCATACAGGACGTTGCAGTCAAAGCTGGAGTTCAAACCAGACTCCGGCTTCCTAAACTTGCAACCCCATCCCCTGGAATCGCGGGAACGCCTGTGGTGAGTGGGACACGCCGCGGGGAGACGAGGATCGCGCCCCAAGACAGGGAATGCGGGGTCTGCGTCTGAGTTCTCTGAGAACTTCCCGAGCTCAGCGCAGGGCAGAACTGAGTACAGGCTGAGGGCCTGGGGGGCTCGGAGGAGGGGTTTTCTCAGGGCCGGGATCCGGGCAGGCCAGGGAACACTGGCTTCTTTGCCGGTTGTCTCGCTCCCCTGGGAGGCGGACCCTTGAGTTTCTCCACTCCACGCGCCCAGGTCCTCGGCCCGTGCTCAGCAGGCTCTCCGTGCCGGGGGCTTAAGTTCTGGGGCCAACTCGGGTGGGTGGGCCAAGGGTCCGGGCCTCACGAGGGTCTCCCCGCTCGGCGCAGCACACTACGGACAGCGGCCTCCCGGAGCCCGACCGCCCAGGAGCACCGTCCTCCCCACCACAAACCTACCGGCTCACCGCGGCCTGGCTGCCTCCATCTTGCGCCGCGCTCGGCCCTCTGGGAAACTGAGTCCTCTGCCGGCTGAGGGCCGCGGCTTCCGCGCCTGAAGAACTACATCTCCCACAAGCCACGGGGCCGCTACTCCCGAGGCCTATCGGGAGTGTGGTCTCTACGCATTCTCTGTCTTCCCTCCCGGAAACGGCGCTCTCGCGCGAAGAGACCGGAATTGACTAAGGCCAGGGGGGAGACTGGGAGGCAGAACTACGACTCCCAGAATGCTCGAAGGCTTACGGCCAGCTCCGCGTTCCCGGGGCCACAGCGCCACTTGCCGGAAGCCGCGGGGACCGGAAGTGCATCGACGCGTGCGGCGCCGTTCCCGGGCACTTCCGGTCCTGGCCTGGAGCGGCCGGCCACGCCCTCGTGGGTCCCGGGAGCCGGGTAGCAGCGCGTTCCCCACGTTGCACGCTCGTGCCAACCTCCCGACTGCCCGGGCCCGCTGTGCAGCAGCCCTCCTGGGAGAGGCGCCCTTACCTATTCCTGCTGATGGCCTGGCTGGTTATTTCTGCCCCGAAGCGCAGGGCAGATCCCGGTCTCCCCTGGACGGGCCGCACGTACCTCGGCCCGGGGCCCAGGCGGCCGGCGCCCTTTCCCTGCTGGCACCTCACCTGCTGGACGGCCAGAGCGCGCTCCCTCGCCCAGGGCTGCACCCCGGAAATTCAGGGTTCAGGCCATGCTGCGGCCTAGCCCAGGGACCCAGAGAGGAGACAGGGCCCGTTCTGATCATCCCTAAGGCCCCCCATACAGGGCCTCACCAGGAACGTGGAGTCCAGGCCACCGCAGGCAGCTAGTTCACACCGCAGCTAGCAGGGGTGACACCCAGGCCTCGGCCAGAATGTTCCCAGGACTTCGCAGCACAGGGAGAAGTAAAAAGGAGCGGGTTCCTTGGGCCATCCCGTTTTCCCAACCCACCAGCACCCCCCTGGACTGTGGAAGGGCAGGCCCGCTGCGGCCCTGTGACCCCCAGTGCAGGGCTGGGGTTAGTTTCCAAAATCAGCCCCCCAAGGAGTCCCCAGGGAGCCCTTGACGTATGAATCCCAGCCAGGGACTTGTCTCAAGAGGTCAAGTTAATGTACATACGGGGGGTACCTGCATGCAGCTCATGGTGACATCACCCAGCATTCCCGCTGGGGGCAGCAGCCTACCCAAGAGGTGGCTGGGCCTCAGTCCACGGTGGTGGGCCAGGCAGGCTCCCCCAGGTAGTGGCTGAGGCCTTGCCCTCCAGCCCCTGCAAGATGTGGCCACCCAGCCCCTTGACAGGACGTCTGCAAGCAACTAGAAGGTCAGAGAAGAGCCCCTCAGACCCTTGGGAGGGAGCAGTGTGTCCATCCTCCTGAGCTGGCCCTCAGGAGGGTGGGGAGTCTTGCAGGGGCCCCACATCCTGTACCACATTCTTGGGCCGCCTGACTGCCCTGCACAGACCCCGCTGGACAGTGGTGCACAAGGAATGGGGGTGGGAGGGAGGGCCGGGTGGAGGCTGCTCCAGGTGGCACAAGGTCCAACAAAGGGGCACTCCCTCCGCGGAGTCCTTCTGAGCGCCCCACAGACACCCACCAACAGGGTCGGCAGCACAGCCTGGGCCCAGCGAGGTCCAAAGAGCTGAGCACCGCCTGCGCCAGGCTCCTCAGCCCCTCGGGCTGCCCCTGGGTCTCAGACACCACGGGCACAGGAAGGGGCCGGACACTGTGGTAGCATGCCTGATTCTTCCTTCTTTATTGAATGACTTTCAAGATGTAATTACAATCGAAGGTGACGCGTTAGAAAGGAGAGGTGCATTGAAGGCATAAGGCTGCTCGTGGACCCGGCTCTAGAGACAGGTGGCCGGAAAGGAACAAGGATTAAAAAAGGCTGAGCGTGTGCCACCCATGGGGACGGGTGGGTAGGAGGGCGCAGCTCGGCCGGACGGCCCTTCGTGGCCCAGAGGAGAGGCCCGGCTGAGCAAGCAGAACCCCCGAGCAGCCCCAAAAGCAGAGGGGGCCCCTGCCCTGCAGTCCCCAAGGCCACTCACATGCCACCTACAGGTGACATCAGCCCCGAAAGCAACAGGGAACTTCAGGACAAGAACAAAACCCCAAAAGTAAAAAGGCTGATAAGTGTAGCAGTGATACCAGGAGGTTATATACACAGGTGGTGACGGCCCCTTCTCAGAAGTGTCCGGGTCACTCTGGGGGCACTGCAGGGGTCCCAGCGGCCCTCCCTGCGGCCTCAGCCTCAGTACACCGAGCTGTTCCGGATGCCACAGCAGAGCACCATGCTCAGGATCATCTCAAAGATCTGCGGAGAAGGGGGTGGGGGTGGGCAGGTGGGTCAGCACCCGGAGACCCGTGGGGGGGGCCCTGAGCAGATGCCCGGCCCGCCCCACTCACCATGATCACAGCCACCACGATGGCGGCGATGCCGATGAGGTACAGCTTCCCCGAGAAGAGCTCGTCGATCTTCCCGTGGCAGTCCTCCTGAGGGGGCGGCCAGAGAGCAGTCAGAGGTGCCCGTCCTCAGCCCCCGGCGAGGCCGCAGCCCAGGGTCATTGCAGAAGGAGCACAGAGGGGCACAGCCCTGCCCCCCAGGACCCCTCCCAGAGGTGTGAACAGGGCCTGGTCTCTGCCAGGTTTTAACTCACATCGTTTTAAACAAACACGGAAATGGCGAGTGTGCCGTGTGCGCCCTCTTGCACTCAGAGATAGGGAAGCACCGCCACGACGGGGCTGACCCGGGAGGTCAGGGTGCCTCCGTGCCAGGTTCGGAGGGCTCCCCCATCGGGAACCTAGAGACTCGCCTCTCCATGGGCCGGCCGGCAGCAAAAATTTGGCCTCAGCCCCCAGGCAGAGCAGCCCCAACTCCAGCCACAGCACTGCCCAGTATGGCCGTGTCCTTGCCCTTGCCAGCGGGAGCCCGGAGAGGGCCAGCCACCGCCCAGGACCCACCAGGGGTGGCAGCCAAATGGGGGAGCAGGCAGGCCCCGCCCCACCCTGGGAGGCCCCACCCATCACCACACACCTTTAGCAAGTTGCTGACGATGTTGCCGCCCGAGGGACAGAGGCTGTTCTTGAACACAGAGGTGGTCACTGTGGTCAGCGCGTTGGAGCCACAGCAGTTAAGCTGCAGAGATGGAGGGCGCCCGCCGTCAGCCCTGGACATGCAGCCCGCAGGCTACAGAGGCCCCAGGAGCTGCGCCGGCCAAGCATGGGGGCGGGGGGCTGGGCGGGGGGCTGGGCGGGTCCCCTCCAAGGGGAGAACAGAGCCCAGGGGCCCCACTCTGCTCCCTCCTCCCACTCAGCTGTGCTGCGCAGAGACCCCTGTACCCCAGCTGGCTTGGCTCATCTAGTTCCCACCTGGGACCCCCAGGTCCCTCAGAATCTCCCCAGGTCCCAATGCCCCTCCCGCTCCTGGCTGAGGTGTCACTGGGAGGGCAAAACCCCCGGCCCCGGGACGCCCTCCCCGGCCCCTGCCTCTCCCCTGGTCCCCCAGCCCCTCCGGAAGCCCTCCCCGGCCCCCGCCTCTCCCCTGGTCCCCCAGCCCCCAGGGACGCCCTCCCCACCTCCCCCCAGCCCCACTGTACCGTCTCGTGGAAGGTCTTCACCACAGCCTTGGCGTTGTTGGCGTCATCGTCCATTATGGCCTGCTGCAAGGCCTGGTCGTAGAACTGCTTCACGTCCTTGGCGATCTGGGGAGGGAGGCGGTCACAGCACAGCGGGACTGCCCCCGCAAGACATGCCCTCACCTGGCTCTCCCGGAAGGTATCACTCCCAGGACAGACCTGCCCGCCACCGAGCCCTAGAGAAGGTGACCCTGCCTTCCACTCGGTCGCCATGCTGCCTCTTCCAGAAAGCCCTCTGTGGGCTTCCTACCGGGAAGAGCCCTCCCAAAGCACCCTGCAATCCGACCCCTCCCCCGCAGCCCGAGCCCCTCCTCCCTCCCCACCAGCAGCCCCCCTGCCCCTCCCCATGGACCCTGCCTCACCTGGTCCTTGTTGACAAAACCCCAGATGCCGGCGGCCACTTCACAGGCAAAGAGGATCACCAGGCAGGTGAAGAACTGAAAAGGGGAGGGGAGGGTGGAGAGGGGAGGGGAGGGCGGAGAGGGGAGGTCAGAGCCAGCCCGGGGCTTCCTGAGGCCCCAGTGACCGACTGGCGTGTGTGTGGTGGCCGGTGGTATCCACCCACCCAGGACCCGAAGGGATGAGAGGCGTGGAGCCGAGAAGCAGAATCTAGGACTCGGCCCGGCAGCGAGATGCCAATGTTCTCATCATCCCCAAGGGACCGGGCTCCACAGGATGGGGTGGGTGTGGGAGGGGAGGACATGGTTGGTTCTGGGCGGGTCGGAAAGGGCAGGGAGGCAAAGCCCATGGGAAGGGGGTCACCGTGGTGTGCCTGGGCTCGCCCACCGGAGACACAGGCACAGCCTCCTGCAGCCCACGTCTCCCAGACGCCAGGCCCTGGGCAGCACAGCCAGGCCTCCACTTCCCGTCGGTGGGTGACATGCCCAGGGGCACCTGAGGCTGGCTCTGGGACTGGGACTCACTCCCTATTATATCTGTGGCTTTTTTTAAGAAGGAAGAAAGAGAAAAAGCAACTTTGGAACTCAGTAGGAACTAGACAAAGAACTAGACGAGACGGCAGTCCACCTCGGAGGGATTTGAGACCCAGTTGGGGAAACCAGAGAGCTGGCGTTCTGGGGGAGGTCCACAGGGCCAGACTGGCCAGGGGGGGCACCAAGCTCCACATCGGGGACTGAAGGCATCCTGCCTCCACCAGAGCTCCCGGTTCTGCCCCCGGCCGGCCCCGCAGCCCTCACCCTCAGCCCAGCCCCGGCCCAGGGCCTTACCGTCCCCAGCAAGCACTGGGACTCCTGGATGGCTCCGTAGCAGCCCAGGAACCCAACAAACATCATCACAGCACCCACAGCAATGAGGATGTAGATGCCTGCAGGGGAGAGACGGTGCCCTCAGGGCCCTGACAGCCCAAGGAGGCAGGACAGACAGACACCCCGATGCCCCCGGAAGCCCTCCTCCCCAGCTGCGTACACACACACTACCACCCAGGCCTCTGGAGGGGCCACGAGGCGCTGACACCCGCCCTGCTGGGGAGACGTCAGATGCCTGGAGGCTTGGAGAGGAGCTGCAAGGGCTTGGCAGCCCGGCGGGACCGTGTGGGCCCCTCTCCAGGCCTCAGTTTCCTCCTCTGTGACATGGGTGGAGACCGGTGTTACCAAGGCCAGGACCGAACGGCCCGTGGTGAGTGTTCAGAGAACTCGGTGCGACGCCACAACCCGGACCCTCTCTGGTCCCCGCAGTCTCCGGGACTTGGGAGCGCCATGGAGGATCACCCCCATCTTGGCGCAGAGGACCCAGCTACTGACCCGTGGGGTGGGGTGGAGGTGAGCCCAGGGGTCTGGCGACCCCACTTCACTTGTGCCCTCTCAGGCGGGGGCTCGAGTCCAGCTGCTCTGCTCAGAGGAGGGGGCTCTACCCGGCTGCTGAGGCCCTGACCCTGGGGGCTGGAGCCTGCTGGACGCAGAGGCCTGGCGGCTGGGACAGCTCAAGGCTGGCACACGGGGTCAGTCTGCCCCCCTGGCCTGCCCAGCACCCATGCTGGTCATGCGGCCCTTCTCTGCGTCCACAGCTCAGCCAGGCGGGGCCCGCGCCCCTTGAAACGCGGACCACGTCTCTCCAAGGACCTCCCACAACCCTAGTCCTGCCAGCAGATCTGGGCCCACCCCCAGTCGCCATGGTTACTTAGCGGGCAGGCAGCCCAAGCCCCCTCCACAGTGCTAGGACAATGGGTCCCAGGGCTCCGGTGCCAAGGGCCTGTCGCCCCTGCCTGGCCAGGCTCTGGAGAAGGAGCCTGGGGGCCAGGACCCGCTGCTGGGCTCAGAAAACGCCCAGGGCCTCCCCTCTGGACAGATGGAGCCTCCCGCCAGGCCTGCCCTCGGGGGCTCCTCACTCGGGCACAGCACCCTTGAGCCAGGTGTCCTCTGCTCTGGTCCTGAGACCCCTATCCCCACATCACTACCTGAGGTTCAGCGAGATGGCATAGGGCGCCAGGGAGGGGCACCTTGGCGTTCCGGGCTCTGGAGGGTCCTGCGAGAGGCTGGGAGACCCAGAGGCGGTACCTGACCCACCCACCCCCCCAGGCCCAGCCCCAAGCCCCCCACGGTGCCGGGTTTCCACCTAGAGCCCTCGGCCTGGTTCTGGCCAGTGAGGTCCGGGACCCCCCTGGGCTCTGCAGCATTGCCTGGGGTGCTAAGCCAGCCCAGCTCACCCTCCCCCGCTGCCTGGCACTGGACAAAGAGCTCTTGTCAGGGCCCACGTCTGCTCCCCCACCTCCCTGGCAGGCCCAGTCTGCATCGGAGCCAGCAAGAGGCTCCAGAAGACCGGCCCTGGGTAGGCAGGAACTCTGTGGCCAGAGGGGCTCTGAGAGGCCCCCGCCCATGGGGACACAGCAGAAGGTCCAGGGGCTGGCACCCAGCCTGCCGGGTGGTCCAGCAGCTAACACTGCTTCCCCAGCAGCCGGCACTGCTGCTCCAAGGGCAGGATTCTCCAGAGCCAGGAGAAGACAGGGTCAGGCCCCAGGTGACGTGCGGCCCCCAGTGAGTGGACCGGGGGGACACCTGCTCCAACGCCAGCCTTGCCCCTGACGAGCCTCTCCCGTGGGACCCGTTCTCCGCCAGAGACTGAGCACAGCCCCGCCGCCTCCATTCTCCCGCCAAGGTCCCCCCAGACGTCTGCGTGCCGGCCTGGACTGTGTCCCTAACCCAAGTCTGCAGCCTGTTGCCGCTCTTGCCCCATCCTGGCCTGAAGCAGGGGAGCTTTCAGCTCCTCTCCTGCCTCCTGGGTCAGACGCTGGGCTGAGAGCAGGAGCTGCCCCAGCCACGAGGCTGGCGGCCCCGGCCCCAGCAATTTGGGTGGGACCCCTTCCCAGACTGCTCGCCCTGGGGCCGGTTCAATTCTGCCACCAGCAGAGCCCACGCTCATTGCACCCAAGGTCCCAGGGAGGGGGACGGAGAGATGGCAGCAGCCCTTCCCACACGGGGACAGAGCCCCGGGCACATGCTGGCTCGGACCCCTGCGGAGGCTCTGAGAGGGAAAGGGGAGGCCTGGGAGGAGCCCCGCGGGAGAGAAACACCCCTCGAGGGCCCAGAGGACACTCCTGCGTCCTCAGACGTGTGGGCCCCGCTGACTGCCTTGCTTCTGAGGGGGCCTGGCGCGTGTGCGGGGGCCCCGGGTCACGGACCCCTTGTGCCCTCTCAGGGGGCGGACTCACCCTCTGTTCCTGAGACTCAAACCTGTGAGGGGTCCCACAGCGCGGGGGGAGCACAGGAACCTGCGGAAGAGGGCTCGGGACCCTACCTGGGACGGCTGACCCCGGGAGCCCCGCCGCCAGAACCCCAGGCTCCGGTCTCCACCCCCCGTCCACGGCCCCCGGGACCCAGCCCTCCCAGCGTATGGCCCAGAGGGCCACGGGCAGGGAGGGGGCAGGCACCCGCCACGGCCCTGGGAGTGAGGTGAGTGTGTGGGCCACTGCCGCCGAGGGTCCAGCGTGTGACCCGGGGTGGCTGCTGGCCCCTCAGGGCGCCCTGAGCCCTGAAGGTTCCCTGCCCTGCTGCTCGCCTGTGGGAGCGAGAGGGACCGGCCCAGGAGCCAGTCCTTTAAAGGACAGAAGCATCTCAACAAACACTCCCACAGCTCCACAAGGGCCAGGCCCCACCTTCCCTGATGGGGGGCGGGGCCCCAGCAGGAAGCGGGGGCACCCCTTCTCCCATCCCGCCCCTTTGTCTCTCCTCTGACACTCCCACCCCCACCCTGGGGGCTGCTGGCCCAAGCCCCCCGCCCCCCAGCCTGACGGACGCCCCAAAGGGGCCGCCACAGGCGCCCAGGAGGCAGACTCGCAGCCTAACAGGGTGGCTATAGGTGTGGCTGCAGGGCTGAGTCATGCAGGCCCTGAGTCTCCATCCAGGGGGCTCCGGGCTCCAGCCCCACCCTCCCAGGAAGCCTCCCCTGAAACACCCACCATGACACAGGGGAGCGCAGGGGAAGGGGGCAGGCGTGGCCCAGTCTGAGCGCCACTCGACATTCCTGGTCCGCCACTGGAAGGGACCTCTGTGCTGCCCAGCAACGCCCCCGAACCGGGCCTCCCGAACGTCCCTCGGCCCCCGCCCCACCCAGCTGCCACTCTCCTGCTCCTGCCCCCCCAACCCCAGGCGATCGGGTGGGGTCCCAAAAAGCCACACACACACCCCGCCCCAGTTCCAGCTCTCCCTGGGAGCACCCCCGGCCCAGGCAGGCACTGCACCAACTCCAGAGGGGACCCTCAAGGCCCCCAGGCTGATATAACCCCACCTGCTCTCTGGCTCCGTCTCACCCTATGGCCGCAAGAGCCCTTCCTGGCTGGCCTCCTCCCTGCCCCAGCGAGAAGCCAGCCCCGCTGAGCTGGCTCAGCCCCTGCTTCCTCCTGGAAGCCCTCCTGGAAGCCCTCCCCGACAGCCTGTCTGAGGCCTTACCGAGCTTACGGTCACACACCCCAGTGGCCCGTTCCCGCCGGCCCCCAGCCCAGAGCTGGCCAGGGTCCTCAGCCCGTCCTCTGCCACTTACCTACGTAGAAGGTGTTGGGTGCAGGCCTGTCTCCGAGCTCCAGGTAGAGGAGGTTGGTGGTCTGAGGGTCATGGCGAAGCCACAGGGCCACACCTAGGATCACACCTCCAGCCAGCTGGGGAAAGAGCAGGGCATGGTGTCACTCGTGGCCCAGAGCCCAGCGGTGGTGAGTGTGAATCCACCACACTACACACACACACAGAGGAGGCTGCCGAACCCTCCTGTCCGCTGGGTCTGCGTGAAGGGCTTCCCTCCAGGCAGGACTCACTAGCCCCTGGGGTCTGGGCTGCTGCTGGCTCCAAATGTCTGATTTGCTGCCTTGGTTGTCAAGATGCCCCGGGGGACCTGGGCATGGGGGACCATGTGGCTGGTCCCCAACCCTCCCGCCAGCACCACTGGAGTGAGACTCCCAGACAGGCTACCAGATAAGATGCAGGACACCTGGTTAATCTGCATTCAGACAGACAACAAATACTTCTTTAAGGAGGGGGTGGGCACTTGATGCCACTGGGGCCCTGGTGTGGATGGCAGAGGCTGCTGGGGCCGGTGGCAGCCGGGAAGCCACAGGGCCAGGGCTTTGTGGGGTAACTGCCTGCCGTCGCGGAGATGAGAAACTGCCGGGAGAGCAAGGGAGCTCGCTCGCCAGAGAGACCGCAAGGTGGAGGCTGCGCTGAGCGGCGGGCAGGAAAGGGGGCTCCGCTCAGAGCCTGGCACGGGGGGGCGCAGGCTTCCGGCTGACTCATGCCCCTGCGAGCACAGTGGCTCAGGGCTAGGTGGGGTCTGTCCTTGAGGGTGAGCCCAGACCGGGCCCAGCAGGCCCATGCCTGAGTATCTGACCCACCCAGTCAAGCTGGCCCCCGCACCCCAGCCTCCTCCCTGGGCTGCTCCCCGAGGCAGTAACTGTCCCCGGGGCTACAAGCACCCGCTCCTACCTGCACAGACCGTCAGCTACGTGTCCAATGAGGAAGAGAAACCAAAAGGCGGACCCCGAGAAGACCACCTGGCTGGCCCAGTGCCTCTCCCCAAGGCCCTGGCCAGGGAGCGCGGCCCCAAGACAGGCTCAGTAGAGCATGTGAGACTCGAAGCCCCAGCACCAGGGGCTGCCCCAAGGAAAGCCCCAAGCATCTCCAGGGATCTCCAGGCAGGTGACGCTAGGGAGCTGATGGGGGGCGGGGAGGCCAGGAGCCCCGTGGCCCTGGCTCTCCTACGCTGGGCTCCGTGGACGATGAGGCTGGTGGGGACCGCTGGGGACCGCTGGCATCGGGCAGCAGCCGGGCTGCCCCGGAAGGTGGTGCTGTCGACACCGCCTCCCCAGGGCAGGCCGGCACCCTCTCTGCCCCTCTCTTCCAAACGTTCAACTAGGGACTCCACTCCCCACACCCAGGGCAGCACGCTTGCTCTCCCCCTTCCCGGAGCACATGCAGCGGGACCGACAGGGTCCCTCCGGGGCCCCCGGGCCCCGCCTGCACACCCCTGGAAGGGCAGTGCCGAACTCCCAGCGTCCCGTGGCTGCTCCTGGTGCCTGGCACACCCACAAGCGGGTGGGAGGGCCCAGGGACGGGGCAGGGGGAGGGAGAGGGCGGGGACGGGGCAGGTAGGCTCTGGAGGGAGTCCTGCTCCTCTGGCTGCGGTCTGCAGCTCCAGAGCAGGCGGTGGTGAGGCTGAGGGTTGCCGTGGTAACTCTGGCTAGAAACCGCCACTTACTCTGTTTTGAAACTGTGGTCCAGAGACAGCTTTGTGAGACGTTCCAGGACGGAGGGGGTGGGGCAGGGGGAGCCCTGTCCTGGGCCTCCTTTGCAGTCACAGAGGCCTGGCCCCAAGCCCTGACTCAGCCTCAGCATCCCCGTCGGTAAGGAGAGCTGAGCGTGGAGTGGCACCTCCCGCCCCCCTGGCTGGGCTGGGACCACTCCCATCTTCCCCATGCAGCCCCTCACCCCAGAAGCCAAGGGGACAAGCCCATCTAGGGCACTTGGTCCTAACAGAAATGCTGTGAGGGTAATGCTTATCCCAGCACCCAGATGCTAACCGTGGGGTGGCAGGCAAAGTCCTCATCTCTCCTGTCTCGGGAAGGGCTTTCCGCTGCAGACCCCAGGATGTGTGGGGAGCAGGGGCAGAGGGGGGACAGCAGCCTCCAGACTCCCCTGTGGCTCCAGCCCACCTCCTGATGGGTGAACAGGGAAGGCAGTCCCGCCTCCGGGCAGGGGAGAGCCTGGTGCTTACGTGTACCCTCCTCAGCTGGTCCTCAGTCATTCCAGGCCCCGCACAGACCCGCTGGGGTGGGCCTGGATGAAGGCAATGGTGGCAGTGACCACCCCCAGTTACGGGGGGTGGGATGGGCGTTCACCTAAGGTCACCTACGGAGGAAGGGCAAAGGCAGCACTGCGAATCCCCCCCCGCAATCCCCCGACCCAGGCCATGAGAAAAGGCAGAGGGTGGGGTGGACCCGTGTCTCTGCAGGGAGGGGGTGCCCAGGGCAGGGCAGGGGTCCCAGAAGCAGCAGAGGTCTGAAAGAAGCCTGCTCTTCAGAAGATAACCCACAGACTGGGGCTTGCAAATGGCTAACAAAGGACCCGTATCCAAAATTTAAAAAGAACTTGCAAAACTCTAACGACAAGAAAACAAACAACCGATTTTTAAAAAACGGGCAAAAGAAAAAAAAATTGGACACTTCACCAAAGAAGAAATGTGCACAGCAAATAAACGCATGGAAAGACGCGCAGAGTCATTGGTCGCAGGGAGATGCAAATTAAACCACAGTGAGACACCCCCAAGCACCTATGGGATGGGCTGAAGTGAGAAGACCCCCAGGCGAGGGTGGGGAGCAGCGGGGACACAGGAGACAGAGTTCGGGTCCTTGGCACGTTCTCCACCCCTCCACCCGCCACGCGCCCAGCCCCTGCAACCCCAGTACTGCCCCAGGGGGGTGGAAGCTCGTGCCCACACAAACGTGCCAGCAGCTTTCCTGGTAACACCCCCAAACCGGGGACAACCCGATGTCCTTCAAGCGGTGAGTGGGTGGATGCCCACCAGCGGGGGAAGGGAAGAAAATACTGGAACTACTGAGACAACCACCAGAGTGAATCTCCAGATAACCCCGCTGATCATCAGAACCAGACCAAGAGGAAACACTACCACCTTCCGATTCCGTTCATATAAAAAGTACAGGAGATGCCGATCACGGGCACAGATGACAGGCCAGCGGGTGGCCTGGGATGGGGAGGAGGGATCCCAAGGCCCCAGGGACACCTCTGGGGGTGATGGATACATTCACTCTCCTGGTGGACCACCCTCTAGGTCTCACAGGTGCCTCCTTACGTCAAAACCTACCAAGTTGTACATTTTAAACGTGCAGTTGACGCTATGTCAAACAAAGCTGTTTAAAAAACCCCACACACCCAAATCCCCGTCCACTGAACTTCTAAGCAGCAAAGCCTTTAGGGGTAAATGTTTCTTCTGGTCCCAAAGGATCCAGCCTGCTGTCTTCATGCCAACCGTCCACCAAGGTGAGGACCCCCAGGCTCCTAGCGGCCAACAGCAAGCATCCGGAAACGCTGAAGTCTTGTCCACAAAACTGAGGTTTTAGGGTCAAAAAAGGGACTGGATAAACTAAGGAACACTTATGCCCGCTCTAAAACGGAGTCCAGACTTAACGGAAAGCACTTAGTCCTCGCATTGGGTGGGAATTAGAGTGTGGCTGCCAAGGGCCCCCAGAGCCTCTGGCTGCTGGGTCATCTCAGGACCATCTCGGCACCTTTGTGCCTCCAATATCCTTGTGTGTATAATGAGGAACTAAAAGTACACAAGCTGAAAAGACGTGGTACATATATACAATGGAATATTACTCAGCCATAAAAAGGAACGGAATTGGGTCATTTGCAGAGATGTGGATGGATCTAGAGACTGTCATACAGAGTGAAGTTAAGTCAGAAAGAAAAAGACAAATATCGTATAATAACGCATATATGTGGAACCTAGAAAAATGGTACAGATGAAAGGGTTTGCAAGGCAGAGACACAGACGTAGAGAACAAACATACGGACACCAAGGGGGGAGAGTGGAAGGGGGGGTGGGGGTGGTGCTGGGATGAATTGGGAGATCGGGATTGACATGTATACACTGATGTGTATAAAACAGATAACTAATAAGAACCTGCTGTATAAAAAATAAAATTCAAAAAATAAAAATAAAATAAAAGTACACAAGCTGACCTACGCAGTGCTCAGATGATGCCGCTGTACATGGAGAGCGTTCGACAGAGCCGGCGGTTACTGTGCCCACCCTCGGCGGTCTCCGGGCAGGCTGCTCAGTGGCAGAGTCTGACACATCTCCACTCACCCCCTCCCTCTCTCCTGCCAGCTGGCCTGGCGGAAGTGCCACTGCCACCTGCTCCTGCATCCTGAGATGCTCCTGCATCCTGAGATGCTCCTGCTCGGGTGGGGCTGGCGAGCAGCTCAGGAAGGAGCCCCTAACCTATTGGGATTACTGAAGGGTTCCACAGCAGGGGACGGCGCGGACTGTTTGTAATCCTATGAAAGATGCAGTTTCTGTTTCTTTCTTCCTCGTTTCTGAGAATTAATAAATAATAGCGTCAACTAAAAACGGCGGGGGGGGGGGGCTGCCAAGTACACTGGGTTCCTGCCTGGCCTGTCTGCGTTTCCAAGAAGCAGCTGAAAGGGCGTAGGAGTGGGTGCTGCCCGGGCAGGCCTGGGGCAACCTTCCCCCCGCCCCCCCCCCACCGGCTCCTGCCAGGCCCTGGGTGGGAGCTGAGCTGGGATCTGTCTTCCATCCCTCCCCACCCACACGTGCTGGCCCAGTGGTCACCCCAAGTCCTGCCCACGCGTTCCAGGAGTGACAGGGACACCCACGCGTCAACGTGCTCCCTTAATTAGCAGCGCTGACGCTCTCAGAGACAGATGATAGAGGGGGCAGCTCCGTCGTGACCCGGGAAGGGCCTTGGCTCTGAGCCGTTCTGCTCCCTAACCTGCCACCGCAAGGGGTGCACACTCTTGCTGGGAAAATGTGCCACGAAGTGCCCATGCAGCTCGGCAACCAGGAGGTCCTGGGGGCCCGGAGACCCTCCCCAGGAGGGCAGTGAAGGCCACAGGCAGGAAACGCCCTGGCAGACACCGGGATAAGTCAGAGGAAAGAGGTGCAGCAAAGACCCTTTGAGGATGGGATGTGGAGGATCAGTGGGGGCAGAAGGCACCACCCTTGGGCCGGGCAGGGACCTGGGTCCCTGAAGGCTGACCCTCCATCTCCACCCACCATGAGAACAGGGTGACACAGGGCCTGACCCAGCCTTCCCGGGGGTGGGCAACGACCCTACGGCCCTGTCGTGCCCTCCGGGAACACAGCCACCCAGCTCCAGGCAGGAAGGAAGTACAGAGAGAGGAGCAGCGACCCTCGCCTCAGCCAGGAAGCGGAAACCACCCTCCAGGCCCCTTGACGTCAGGAAGCCGCCTGGACTGGCCTCTAAGAATAGCTGCGGGGGCGGAAGAGGACACTGGGCCCCGCCAGCTGCGGGATGCAGGAGCCCCTTGTTGCCAGGAGGGGAGTGCAGGCCCCCAAGGACACCCTGCCACCTCTCCAGGCACAGCGGAGTGCGCTGGGGAACCCGCAGGGCCCGCCTGCTTCCTGGGCCCGACCCCGAGCATACCTACCACCCACTGCAGGCGGGGAGGCCGGGAAGCGGCCTGCCCCCCGGCCCTACGCCCACCCCACTGGCTGAAAGGGCCCCTCCTGTGGGATGCCCCTCCGTCCCCTCAGCCCCTGCAGCAAGGGGCGTGTGGACACAGACGTCCCAGCCACCCGCCAGCAAAGGGCACTCGAGGGGCTGCAGCGGGGCGCACGCATCAGACAAGGAGGATCTGGATAGGCTAGGGAAACACTGGGCGGAAGACAGGAGGTGGTGGGCCCAGGCAGGGGCCAGAGGTGAGTGGAGGGGCCCCGGGGCAGGCCGGGTTCCCTGGCCGCCACGTGCTCCCTGCACAAACCCAGGCACAGCCCCCCACCCTTGGGGATGCCCTGGCCCCGCCTCGGGTCATGCCGGCCGCAAACCACACTGGCCCTGGTTTCCAGTCTGCCTCCACCACTTCCTCGTGTGGGCACCCGGGACCTTGGTCTCCTCATCGCTCCCGTGAGCCAGCTGGAGGCAAAGGGCATGGCTCCAGCCCAGTGCCCGCCTGGCACAGGGGAGTGGGACTTCGTGTGCGCCTGAGCTGTTATCTCGGGGACAGAGGGGAAGACTGTCCGTCCAGCAGGTGGGCGGCCGAGCCCCTGGGATGGGGAGCAGAGAGGGCCTGGCCCGCGTGAGAGGGAGACTCCCCGTGAGCTCCGGGGGCGGACAGGGCTGTAGAGGGTGCTTCCCAAACCCGCCGAGCACCCCCAAGACCAATGCTATCAAACTCTGGGGCTCAGGCCTCCCAGCACCTGGGACTGGAGACCAGGAAGGCGGGCGGCCTGGGGTCTTCCCTTCTGTTCCCCTGCAGCCCCGGGGTCACGGCCTGACCTCCAAATCCCCGCCAGGAGCTGGCTGCTGGCTACCAAACTCAACGCCCAGCTGCAGGTGATGTGACAGGTAAGGGGGGTTACAGAGCACCGTTAGACACTCCCCGAGGGAGAGTTACGACCCAGGCTGGCCTGCGTGTGGGAGTTGGTACAGAAGATTCCCGTGTGACGGTTCGGGATGCCAGGGGGCCGCCCACGGGCCGCCCACCCCCCCACTCCGCATGGTCCCAGCTTCCTGTCCTTCACCTTCTCCACAATCATCCTGTTACCCCAGTAATTGGGGGCAGGGGGAGCACTAACCTTCCAAAGTTAGAAAGGGCATGGCTTCAAAGAAGAGGGCAAGGGGACTGCCTGCTCCCCAGGCCTCTGTGGCGTTCGGACCCCCATGACTGGGCTCTTGACCACCCTGCCCTCAGCACCCTCCCCCACCATGCACCGAGCCCCAGCTCTAAGGTGCCTCCCTGCTCGCCGAGCCCCGCAGCCCTCGAGCCCAGGGAGGGCAGCTACGTGCCAACAGGCACCCCTGCGACCACGCGCTGGTGGCCGGCCAGGGAAGGGAGACCTACTGCCAGCTGATCGGCCACCCCTGGGGCCAGGCCCCCTGCCCGCCTGTGGGGATTCCCCTAGCACCTGGGGGCCCACCTAGAGTCCCAGGTGGTCTTGCGTGAAGCAGCACCTGCTCCGCCATTGGGAGGAGGGGCTTAGGCCGGGCCCCACAGTACAAAGTATGGGGGCGGGGGAGCGGCACTGAAGTCCAGAGGCTGGGTCACACCACACCTGCAGGACATCTGGAAAGGGCCGAT
Source organism: Mesoplodon mirus (assembly GCF_964341445.2). Lineage (NCBI taxonomy): Eukaryota > Metazoa > Chordata > Mammalia > Artiodactyla > Ziphiidae > Mesoplodon > Mesoplodon mirus. The sequence continues at coordinate 2,011,762 of NC_138983.1, read as the reverse complement.
TCGAAGTGAGCTTGGTGCTCCACGCAGCATGAGGAGTCCCGGCCACGGGGGCGTGCTGCCTCCAAGGCGAAACCCCCAGCCCTGGTTGCTGGCCCAGCCTGCGTCTCGGGGGGCGGGCAGAGGCAGGGTCCCCGCATTTCTCCCCCACCCCTACCTGGGGCCCTCTCCAAAACGCTGCGCAAGTGCAAAGGTGACGTCTGCCCCTCCACGGGTGCCCGGACTCTACACCTTATTGATTTTCATGGCTCTTCCCTGTCATGGGATTTCAGGCGCTGAAATGAAGGCGGGGGGTGGGGGGGGTAGATTATATGGGAGGGGGGTGCTTTGGGGGGGCCCATCTCCCTGTCTGGACTTGGAAGCAGTATGAGTTAGGGATTGGGGGTGAACTCAATTTCTGGAGGCACACTGAGCTGGGGGCAGGGGTGGGGGTGGGAACCCCACAGGGTGGGCACCGCATCGGCAGCCGGCCAGGGTCCCAGGCTCCCCGCCTCTGGCTCCAGCTCTGCAGCCCGTAATGCCCAGACACTCTCCCTGGGGCCAGCCAGTCCTGGGCACAGACCACAGATTTCCTCTTCTCAGCAGGCCCTGGCCCAACGGCCGCTTCCCCAGAGCGTGGCAGCCAGATGCCCGGGGGCACCAGGGGAGCTCACTTGCCCCCCCCCCCACTGAAACCAGGAACAGAAAATCCCTGCCCCCAGCCAGAGCCCGCCTGGGTCACATCCCCTCTCCGAGAAGGAAGGCGACAGAACCACTAAGTGATAGACAGCCATGTGCTGTCCGGAAGCAAGAATTTAAAGCCAGTTAGCAGGGCTTCCCATCAGCCCCACTCCCAGCCAGGTCTGGCCACACTGCCCCTGCTACCTCTGGAAGGAAGCCCTGACTGCATCCGGCTGGAGGAGCCGCCAGTCCCAGGCAGGGACGCTGCTGCTCCCCCTGCAGAGGAGAGGCTGTGATCACACCCATTTCACAGATGAGGCGAGCAGGGCTCACACAGGGCGTGCGCCCACCCCAGGTCGCCCCAGGTCGCCCACTCGAGTGGGGTGAGCAGGGAAGCAGGGGCAGGAGCCTCTGCTCGCCCTGAGCTGCTCCAGCAGCAGGGCCCTGAGCCCCAGTCACCTCGTCAGAAAGCTCCCGGGCCCACCCCACCGGCGGGAATTCCATGCCCTCGGGGGAGCATCTGCACTGTCTCCCCAGCTCGGCCGGGCCGCTGCTCTTCCTCCTGCCGTGTCCCCACCTCACACCTCTGGGCCCACCTGGGCAGGGGGCCCCAAAGCAGGCTGGGGTCAGGCGTGCTGAGTGCACACAGCCTGGGCCCCGGGGTCTGGCGCTGAGAGGTGGGAGAGCAAATGTGTGTGCTGGTGTGTGTGGGCGTGCATGGTGACCGGCTCCTTCTCAGACAGCATGCCAGCCTGCCTCTGATGCTTCCACCCACGGGGGAAGGCTTTACTCTCTGAAAGGAAACTTTAAAAAGTGCCCAGATCCTGGTGGCGCAGTGGTTGAGAATCCGCCCGCCAATGCAGGGGACACGGGTTCGAGCCCTCGTCTGGGAAGATCCCACGTGCTGCGGAGCAACTAAACCCATGCGCCACAACTACTGAGCCCGTGAGCCACAACTACTGAAGCCCGCAAGCCTAGAGCCCGTGCTCCACGACGAGAAGCCACTGCAATGAGAAGCCCGCGCACCGCAATGAAGAGTAGCCCCCGCTCGCTGCAACCAGAGAAAGCCCGCGCACGGCAATGAAGACCCAACACAGCCAAAAAAAAAAAAAAAAGCCCAGATCCAAATCCAGACACCCATCTTCAACTTCTTGACCCAGCTCCCACCCCCAGCACCCCCTTACTGCACTGTGGCCAGGTGCACGGTGAGTGGGTGGGGCTGGGCACCAGGAGCCCTCCCTCACCCACTGGACCCTGCGGGGGCCTCCCAGGCACCCAGGCGTCTAAGCCCCTTCCCCAGGTCACTGCCTACACTGGCCAAGGAATGGGGTCTTCCCTACCAGCCACCATGCCCAACACCCATTTCCTGAACTACTCCGACAACAATCCCAGGGGAAGGACCCCCCGCTTTAGCGGGGAGGAAGCCCAGGACCAGAGCAGCAGGGTGGGGACTCCACCGAGGTCCAAACCCCTGGCACCATGCTCTTGGCCAAGCGATGCTGGGGGAGGGGGTGCACAGAGAGACCCCCCCGCCCCGCCTGGCTCAGCGTGGCATCCCACCACAGGGGGCAGCCCAGCATGGGTGGGTGGGGCCTTGCTGCCACTGGAAGCAAATGTTCCTCTGGTCAGCTGGGCATGCCCAGGGAGGGAGGGAAGGGGAGAGGCCTCAGAAACAATTCCTTAAGCCCAAATACAAAGTGGCCCAGGGTGGGGGTGGGGATGTGTCAGGCCTCCACCCCTGCTGCCTGGGAAATAACCAGAGGTACCCAGGCTGAGCTGGGGGTGGGAGGGACTTACCTCGCCCCTACATTCAGTCCAAAGGCAAGAATCCACTCCTGCTAAGTCCCCTTCCTCCGCCCCCCTCCCCCTCCCACCAGGGCCCTCCCAGGCTCTGCGGGTACGGACAGGCTCAGGGGCTGGCAGAGGGGTGTCCCGGTGACACCCCTTGCCAAGACCACCCCTTCAGCAAAGGCTGCCAGGCCCACCCTGGCCCATCCTGACTGCCTAACCGCTCCCACCCCCAGGGCAGAGGCTGCTGGCTACAGGACCCTCACCAGTGCCCCTGAAGGGAAGATGTGACACCTCCACTCCGTGTCCAGTCCCTGCCCTCCCCACCCCAAATACCTCAGTGCCCCGAGGTCCACCCTGGGACCCTTGGCCGTCCAGATGGCAAACAGATGTCCCCAGGCCCACACACTTTTCCAGGAGCCATTTTAAAAGTTTACCCTCCCAGTGTCAACTTAAGAAAGCACCCACCAGATGTTGTCCTGGTCCTCCGTGACAAGGGGTGAGCAGCCTGGGGTGGCGGAGAAGCAAGAAGGGGCCAGGAGGGGGCCCGAGTCACTATGCCCAGGGGACCGCAGGGGACGCAGGACACAGCTGTGAGAGGGGCTCCCGACAACCATTCCTGGTCCCTCCGGGCCAGAAGGAGATCTCCACCCCCCTAATTCCAACACTGACAGGAAATGGAAACAAAAGCCAAAGCTTCATCAGTCCCAGGCCAGCAGTGAAGACTGATGAGGAAACACAACTCAGGCCACCAGCCCACAGACCCCAGGAGACCCTCCCGCACCCTGAGCCGTCCAACCCGTGGGCTCCTCTTTCCAGAGAGGCCTCCCAAGCCCAGACCTGGACATCCACCCAGCCCCGGCACCCCTGGGGCTCGGAAACACCAGGTCTCCAGGCTCCCTGCCTGTGCCAACTCAGAACACCCGCCCAGCCCCTTGCCCCTCACAGCCTCCATGGCGCCCCAGGGGGAGGACGGGCTGGAAGGTCAGGCTGGGTGAGGAGGGGAGGGGGATGGGGTTCCACAAGCTGGGGGCACCAGGGGGGAGGCACCCCAGCACGCGGGCCACCCGGGGCCCAGGGCGCTTCCTCTCTGCGCTTCGCCCCGGCCCGGACCCCCATACGACCCTCAGGGTGGCGACAGCAGGCAGGAGGGTGAACTGGACTGGGCCCAGGATGGGGTGGACGGTCCCCAAGACTCTGGCAGAGTGTGCGTCGGCGCCCCCCGCCCCCGACACCGCACTGGGCCGCCCATCTAGGGGCGGTGGCCCCGATGAGCTCATGGGGGCGGGGCGTCTGGAGCCCCGCCCTCGAGCCCCTCAGTCCCGGCGAAGCAGGGTGGTCCCAGAAACAGCGGCCAGGAGGGCTGAGCAGTGGCCGGGTACCGGGTTCGGAGCGCGCACCCACCGCACCATCACCATCACCAACCGGGAACAGACCCCAGGTCCTCAAACGGCCCGGCCCGGCCCGGCCGCGGGGCTCTGGGTCCCGACGCACAGAGGCCCGAAACCCGTCTTGGAGCCCCCCGCCCCGCCCTCGAGGGGCACGGCAGTCCCGGACGAGCCCCACCGCTGCGACCCACAGGCCTAGGACCCCCCACCACGCGCTCGGCGCACACAGGTGGCCCTGCAACTTGGCGGCCCGGTTGCGCCCCCTTGGCAGGGCCTAGCGGGGCGCGGCCTGCCAGGCTCGGGGAGCGCCCTCCCACCCGCGGCTCCGGGCTCACCCAGAAGACGAAATTGAAGACGAAGAGCAGGTACTTGATGCACTTGGTGCAGCCCTCCACCCCCATGGCGGCGCGGGCGGCGGGCGGCCTGCGGGGCGCGGGCCGGTCCTGGGCGGCGGGCGCGGGGCCTGGGCGCCTGATGGGCAGCCGGTGGCCTGGCGGGCGGCTGGGACGCGCGGACGGGGGGCAAGAAGGGCGCTGGAGGCCGAGCCGAGAAGCGCCTCTGTCTTTGCCGCCGATGCGCGCTCGCTTTCTGGGCGGGCGCGCGCCCCACTCCGTCACTTATAGGGCGCCGAGGCCACGCCCCCTAGGCCCCGCCCCCGACCCTGCCGCCAGAGCGCGGAGAGGCAGCAGCCGCAGCCCCCAGCCCAGCCCCCGGGGGGCGGGGCGCACGTCCCTTCCCCCCGGCTCACACACATCGGGGTGTCAGACCTGGTGCAGTCAGGACCTCGGGGCCTGGACACAGAGTGCCAAGCGCGGCACGCGTCCCTGGGCTGCAGGCGCGCTCGGATTCCCCTAAGGGGCCGCGCCGGAGGACAGGCCTGCAGGCGGGGAAAACTGCTTCCCCTCCTCCCTCAGGCGCCTGGGACTCTGGTAGCAGGCCCCGCGGAGGAGGTGATGCACGGGCGCCAGCTCTGCCGAGACAGCAGCGCGCTTGGTTCACAGCGCTCCCGGGATAGGAACCCGGGTGGCGGTGGTGCGGCCCTGGCCTGAAGATCCTGGGAGGCGAGCCTAGGCCGCCAAGCCCTTGTCCCATGGAAGGGGGAGTCCCTGAGGGCTGTTGGAAGAGTCTGTGCTGGAAAGGTCACAGACAGGGTGTCCCCCAGGCCAGTGTGGTGTCCAAGAGGCCCAAGCCGCTTATGGAACCTCCAGGTGTTGTGTATTTCATGCACAGCCTGGTGGCGCCAGTACCGCAGGGGCCCGGCCCCACACTCCTGCTGACTCCAGAGGGCTAAGGAGACAGAGAGGGGTGACTCATCAAGCTTTCTCCCCAGGTGACAGCAAGGTGACATGCAGCTGGAGAGATGAGAGCTCTGCGTCTGCAGTAACCCTGGCACGAGTGACTACTGACCACTTGCAAGGTGGCCAGTGCCACCGCTGGGGACTGAAGTTTTCATTCCGTTCATTGTACAGTGGTTTGAATTTCAATAGCCGTGGGCGGCCAGAGCAGCGCTGTCGTACTCATCGGGCTCTGGTAGTTTTGTAGTTTTCTTGGTGGCTTATTGTAAAGTTTGTTTTGGCTTCACGCTTGTGTAAGAGCCACAAGTCTTGGGTTTGTGGGTGTCGAAGGGACGTTACAACAGAAGTAACACCTTTGGGGGTCTGCCCAGATCCTTTCTGTTGAAGCGGAGGTAGAACAGGTCTTCAGTGTGAAGAATCGCTTGTCTAGGTGCCCTGGGCACCCTGCCCTCCCATCAGCTCCCTGCTGCCCACAGTGATAGGGACATTTCCAGCCAAAGGTGTGGGCTGTCCCTTCCCTGGACCCTCTGGGGAAGGGGGTGGTGGGGGCAGAGAGCCCCCCCTCAGGGAGCGGCAAAACCAAGCACCTGCATCCTCGGCCCGCCATCCCCCAAAGTGGGTCCCGCCTGGCCAGCTTGTTCTGTCCTCTGCTTCAGTCCTGCATTTAGCGGGTGCCAGCCGTGTGCCAGGCACTATTCCAGGAGCTCGCTGTGAGGAGCTGGACAGCCAGGACCCCTTCGCTTGAGGACCTTCGGCCCTGGTGAGGGTGACAGATGTCACCCCACGATGATCATGCCAGTGCTGCAAAGGGGGGGGGATTTCTGAGGATGTGTGACAGGTGGGGGGTGGCACTCCTCCCCGTGGGTCCTGGAAGGAATCAGCCATGGAGCCACCCCTGAGGGGTGCTGGGGGGAGCATTCCAGGCAGAGGGGTAGCTTGGAGGAGTGGAAAGGAAGCTGGTGGGGTGGGAGCAGAGGATGTGGGAAGGGCTGGACTCTGAGGTCTGAGGTTGGGACCAGCGGTGAGGTCAGGGGCCAGGTGGGCTGGCTCTTGGGCCTGAAGGCCAGAGTGGGGCTGCACTGGATTCTGGCCCCAGTGGGAGTGGCTGGGGGTATTCCACAGGGGGAACCTCAGGCCTTGCCCCTGTGAGGTAGCTCGCATGGTTATGGGAACTGGGAATGACCTGCCGACTGCACACTGGCGGCCCAGGAAGGCCAGTTTGGTGATGTCATCCAGTCTGAGTCTGGAGGCCTGAGACCCAGGGGAGCGGATGGTGTAAACCCCAGTCTGAGGGCAGGAGGAGGTGACAGGAGCTGTCCCAGCTCAAGGGGTGGGGCCCGAAAAGGGCACGTTCTCCCTTCCCTGTCTTGTGTTCTGTTCAGGCTTCGGGGACCAGGTGGTGCCCTCCCACCTGCTCTCCTGCGTCCGCGATTCAATGCTGATCTCACCTGGAAACACCCCCCCAGACTCCCCCAGAAATAATGTCCCACCCGGGTGCCCGGGGCTGGTCACATTGACACAACAGTAAATATCACAGGGAGCGGTGACATGATGTGTGTGCCAGTGTGATCGGGGGCAGGGCGCGCCCAGCGGGGGTGTCCTGGGGAAGGCTCCCGTCGTTGGCTGGACTGCAGCGCTTTCCATCCCAGCTCCAGGATGCATGGGCAAGCTCCCAGAGGGGCTGCGTTAGAGAATGTGGGAGACGGGGCAGAGCTTGCTATGCCTGGGATAGGAGACCCCCTCCCTGTGCTTCCCTTGCCCTGCGGCCCTGACTGCCCTAGGAAGAGGAGCTGATGGGGATACAGTGGGCAGCTCGGCTGGACCAGCAGGCTTTGCTATCCAGCTGGGTTTGGCCTGAGTCCTCCCCTCCCAGTGACTTCGGGCTGGTTCCACCGTGTCCCTGTCTGCCGTGGAACATGACCACAGGCCCAGGCACGTGAGCAAGGCCTGGCCATGGGAGGCAGGAGGCCAGGGCCTCCTTTCAGCTTGTCTGATGGAGAGGCTTCTCTGCCCATAGCTGGTGACTCACTGCTCTCCTGGGGCACATGGTCTGTCGGGGGGAGTCGGTGAATCACGGAACCCCGCCTCTTTGCCTTCATTTCCTGTGGAAATAAACAAAGACCACCTAAATGAGACAAACTGGCTGTATCTGCAGAGCCTGCTACATACAAGGGAATCAGCCACCCTCGCTGCATTTGGCAGGGACTCGAAGGCCATCCCCAAGGGAGACAGGTTTATGTTGAAAAAAACAACAAAAAAAAGGAGGAGGTTTTTTTGAAAAAAAAAGTACATTTTGAAAAATGTACTACACCTTATCAATAGAATAAAGGACAGAAATTATGTGATCATCTCAATGGATGTAGGAGGAGCATCTAACAAAACCCAATATTCGGGCTTCCCTGGTGGCACAGTGGTTGAGAGTCCACCTGCCGATGCAGGGGACACGGGTTCGTGCCCCGGTCCGCGAAGATCCCACATGCCACGGAGCAGCTGGGCTCGTGAGCCATGGCCGCTGAGCCTGCGCATCCGGAGCCTGTGCTCTGCAATGGGAGAGGCCACAGCAGTGAGAGGCCCGCATACGGCAAAACAAAAACAAAAACAAAAACAAAAAACAATATTCTTTCATGGTGAAAACACTCAGCACACTCAAAATAGAAGGGAATGTCCTCCACCCAATAAGGGGCGTCTACAAATACCCACAGCTGACATCACACCTGGTGGTAAAAGCCTGAGAGCGTCCCACCTAAGATCAGGAACGAGACAAGGACCCCACATCCTGCCACTATCTTTGTGTTGATTTCTGCTGTACAGCAAAATGACTCAGTTATTCATATATCTTTTTCATATTCTTTTCCATTATGGCTCATCACAGGATATTGAATACAATTCCCTGTGCTATACAGTAAGACCTTGTTATTTGTCCATTCTACATAGAATAGTTTGCATGTGTAATCCCAAACTCGCGACTTCCCTGGTGGTCCAGTGGGTAAGACTCTGTGCTCCCAATGCAGGGGGCCTGGGTTCGATCCCTGGTGGGAGAACTAAATCCCACATGCATGCTGCAACTAAGAAGTCTGCATGCTGCGACTGAAGATCCCGCATGCCACAACTAAGACCTGGCGCAGCCAAAATAAATAAATAAATAAATAAAATCCCAAAGTCCCAATCCATCCCTCCCCCACTCTACCTCCCCTTTGGCAACCATAAGTCTATTCTGTTCTCTGTGTCCTTGAGTCTGTTTCTGTTTCGTAGATAAGTTCATTTGTGTCATATTTTAGATTCCACATATAAGTGATATCATATGCTATTTGTCTTTCTCTTTCTGACTTACTTCACTTAGTATGATCATCTCTCGGTCCATCCATGTTGCTGCATACTCCTGCCACTCTATTCAACATTGTCCTGGAGGTTCTGGCCAGAACATTGAGGCAAGAAGAAGGACTAAAAAGGCACCCATATTAGAAAGGAAGGCTTGAACTATCTCTATTTGCAGATGACATGATGTTGTGTATGGAAGATCCTAAGAGATACACACACACAAAATTAAAACTAGTAAGTGTGTTCAACAATTGGCAGAATACAAGGTCAATATACAAAAATCAATTTTATTTCTATACCTAGCAATGAGCAATCCAAACGTGGAATTATGATGACAATCCCATGTGTAACAGCAGCAAACGAACAAAATACCTAGGAATAAATGGAGCAAAAGAAGCGTAAGATTTGTACACTGAAAACTACAAAACGTTGTCAAAAGGAATTAAAGAATATCTAACTAAGTGAAAAGATAACTGGTGTTCATGGATCAGAAGACTTAATATGTTTATGATGCCAATACTCCCCCAAACTGATCTACAGCTTCAATGAAATCCCTATCAAAATCCCAGCTGGCTTTTTACAATCTGATCCTAAAATTCATATGGGACTGCAAGGGCCCCAGAATAGCCAAAAGAAACTTGAAAAATAAGAAGAAAGTTGTTGTCACACTTCCCCTTTCGAACTTCCTGCAAAACTACAGAGATCAAGGCAGTGTGGCACTGGTGTTAAGGACAGACAAACAGATCAGTGGAATAGAACTGAGAGTCCAGAAATAAACCCTCACATTCATGGTGGGTTGCCACAAGGACACCGAGACAATTTGATGAGGAAAAGTACAGTCCTTTCAACACCTGGTGCTGGGACAGCTGGATATCCACAGGCGAAAGAATGAAGTTGGGGCCCTACCTCATGCTGTACACAAACATTAACTCAAAATGGATCATGGACCTCAATGTAAGAGCTGAAACTAAAAACTCTTAGAGAAAAACATAAACCTTCGTGACCCTGTGTTAGACAATGGTTTCTTGTATACAACTCCCAGAACACAAGCAAAATAAGAAAAAAATAAGTAGGGAAATCCCTGGTGGTCCAGTGGTTATGACGTGGCGCTTTCACTGCAGTGGCCCAAGTTCAATCCCTGGTCAGGGAACTAAGATCCCACAAGCCATGCAGCTCGGCCAAAAAAAAAAAAAAAAAAGAAAGAAAAAGGAAAAAATAGGTAAATTGGACTTGGTCAAATTTTAAACTTTCATGTGTCAAAGGATATTGTGTATTGATTGATATGATTTCAAATCCACTTGATGATTTAAGTGAAGTTGTTTTAATCCACTTGATTATGGCAAAGACAAAAAAAAGTTGTTTTTAGAAGTAAATTTGTTTTGGGGAGGAGGGATAAATTAGGAGGTTGGGATTAACATATACACACTACTATATATAAGATAGATAATCAACAAGGACCTACTGTATAGCACAGGGAACTCAGCTCAATACGCTGTAATAACCTATATGGGAGAAGAATCTGAAAAAGAATAGACATACGTGTACGTATAATCGAATCACTTTGCTGTACGCCTGAAACTAACACAACATTGTTAATGAATTATGCTCCAGTATAAAATTAAAAGTAAAGACAAAACAAACAAAATAGAAGTAAAGTTGTTTTGATATAAGAATGAACCGTGTCAGGATGTTATGTTATTATCAGAGCTCAGCAGCTCAGGGTTCCCTGGGGGCTTATCAGTAAGAACCGTGTGAAAAAGCAGCTCTGGTGCCGGACATTTAGGGCTGTAAATACCAGGAGTCTGTGAGGACCAGGCGAGACTGCTGATCTAGCTCTCCGAAGCCCTTGGGGCATTAGCTCCCGCCCTGGTAAAGGTGATCCCTTTATGAGCAGTGGTGACAAACGGTGCAGCCTTCTCTCCAAGGAGATCAGCCAGCCGGCCAACACCAGCACCGTGGTTCCCTAGCAACGCGCTCTAGCAACGAGGGACTTTTATTTTTGCGCGGGCAGTGGGACATCCGCTTCCCCGAGAAACCAAAACTTTGTACAAGAGGTACATCTCAACTGGATGTGGACTTTATTCCTTATACTTCCCCTTGGCTGGAACAAAGGGGGTAATTAATCTATCATTTGTTTGGAGTATGTTATTTCTGTATTGGCTTATTAAGAGACATTATCCTGTATGCTTGTGATATTATTATAACTCCCGCCGTGAACCTGTGTTAAATAAAGTATTGGCAAAGACACTCTCAGTCTCTGAGCATGATCTGCCGCCCCCTTAAACAAAACAGATATCATCAAGAAAGTGGAGAGACAGCCTATGAAATGGGAGATAATATTTACAAATCAGATATCTGATAAGAGACTAGTATCCAGAACATGTAAAGAGCTCTTAACAACAACAAAAAGGCAAACAGCCCAACTTAAAAATGGACACGGGATCTAAATTAACATTTTTCTTTCTTTTTTTTTTGGCCAGCAGCTTGCAGGATCTTAGTTCCGCGACCAGGGATCAAACCCACGCGCTCGGCAGTGAAAGAGCAGAGCCCTAACCATTGGACTGCCAGGGAAGTCCCCGAATAAACAGTTTCCAAAAAAGATAGATAGTAGCCAATAAGCACGTGGAAAGATCTCAACATCACTAATCATCAGGGAAATGCAAATCAAAACCACCATAAGTGGGCTTCCCTGGTGGCGCAGTGGTTGAGAGTCCACCTGCCGATGCAGGGGACGCGGGTTCGTGCCCCGGTCCGGGAGGATCCCACATGCCGCGGAGCAGCTGGGCCCGTGAGCCATGGCCGCTGAGTCTGCGCGTCCGGAGCCTGCGCTCTGCAACGGGTGAGGCCACAACAGTGAGAGGCCTGTGTACTGCAAAAAAAAAAAAAAAAAAAACCAACAACAAACCACCATAAGTAATCACTTCACACCCACTAGGATGGCTATCACCAAAAAGACAGAAAATAACAAGTGTTTATAAGGATGTGGAGAGGCTGGAGCCCTCAAACACTGCTGGTGGGAATGTAAAGTGATGCAGTCATTTTGGAGGGCGGTCTGGCAGTTCCTCAAAATGCTAAATGGAGGTATCACATCACCTGGCAATGCCTCTTAGGTACATTCCCAAGAGAAACGAAACCGTACGTCCTCTCAAAAATGTGTCCAGCACAGTTCACGACAGCTAACGGGTGGAAACAATCCACTTGCCCACCAACGGCTGAATAGATACACAAAGTATAGAGGAGCTGTACCGTGAAGTATCATTCAACCGTGAAGAGGAAGGAAGCACTGACACAGGCTACAATGCGGGTGACCCTGAAACCATGATGCTGAGTGAAAGAAACCAGTCACAGAAGGCCACGTGTTATATTTCTGTTTATGGGAAATGTCCGTTTTGGGGAAATGTCCAGAACAGGCCAATGCACAGATAGAAAGCAGATTAGCGGTTGCCTGGGGCTCGGCGGGTGGAGGGAGTGTACCTGCGGGGTCTCTTCTTGGGGTGTTGGAACGTGAAACTGGGTAGTGTTGATGGTGACACAGCTCTGCGAGCATATAAAAACCCCTGAACTGTACAGTTTAAAGGAGCGAATGTGATGGTATATGATGTACATCTCAGTAAAGCTGAAAGAGAAGGGAAGCTTCACTGCGTTCTGATCAGAGGCTGTCAGCCCTGGGGGAGATGGAGGTAGCTAACCAGCCAGGCGGCCCGTGGGAGTGGTTTGGGGGCTATTTGGCTTTCTCTGGGCCGTCCTGGGTTGGGAGCAAGAATAGGGAAGCCGGTGGTCCTGGCCACGGCCTGACCCTCTGGGCCGATTTCTGCAGAGGTTGTGGTTGGTCTTCCTGGACTTCTCATGTGGGTCAGACCTTGCTGTCATATGTGGTCTGTCCTTGTCCTTTGCACAGTCAGCCTCTTGCTCCGTGAGTCTAAAATAGGGATAAAGAATGTACTACATCGGGTGTGAGAGGCATGGTGGGGTATGGGGGGAGCCTCAGGCTGAGGGAGTCAGGGGGCCCCTTAAACTTGCCCCTGGGCTCCCAGGCCCCCACCAGAGGCTCCCAGGGTCTTTCTCCCTCGAACAAGCTCTGATACCATTGCCTTGTTTACGTCTACATGATTAGGACCACGGAGAGGAACTCTGCGTCCTGGCTGCCCTGGTGAGACCTGACGGAGAAACAGGCGGTGCCCAGAAAGGAAGGGATTCACGATCCACCGTCCAGTCCCGGCTCCCACGTGGGCGGGGAGGGGGCCCCACGTCATGACGGGCCCGGAGTCGGGGTCAGGTCAGGTCTACTGAGAATGGGAAGTTTGGTCGAAGGGGGATCTTTCAGCACTGGGACCGGGATCGCCCAGGCTACAGCGATCCCGTCTGGTGGATGCAGCAGAGGGTGGGGTCGGAGCCTTAAACCGTTGGCGCTTCCCGTTGGGGAGCTGGCGGCTCTCTCTGGAGGGAGGCCCAAGGCCCCTGAACAGCTGTGGATGAGGCGGGGTCGTGCAGATGGAGACGTAGGCTGGGGAGCGGAGGCGGGGTCCTCGGTATCCAAGCTGCGGTGGCGTGGGGTAATGGGGTTTCCGTTCTTAAGGTTAAGGAAAACGAATAGCAATCAACACTGCCTACTCTCACTGCTTTACCGAAGGACCCAGCTCTGGTTTCCAAATCAATACCAGATAATCAAAGAACTGGGAGAGAACATTTAAAATCGATACCAGCCAATGGAGGTGGGAGGGCAGCAGGGGATGAGAGGTGGGCAGAGGTCCTGGGGTCTCGAAGGCCCCGCAAGGAGCTGATATCTGACCTCGGGCAGTGGGGCCCCAGGGAGGACTCAGAGGAGGGCAGGATGCTCTCCAGTGTTTGGATGCCTTTGGGGGCGGCTCTGAGGATGGATTCAAAATGTGAGTACGGGGAGGGTCCTCCAGGGGCCCCGGTGGGCGGTGAGGAGGCTGAATGGAGTGAAAGCATGACTACCGGGGCACAGGCCAAGGGACTTGCAGGAGGGGACACTGAGGGGTGTACCCCTCAGCTTGGTTGCCTTGTGGGAGTGGAGAGGCTGTTTCCCGTGGGGGCACGGGTGCAGGGGAGGGTGGAGAGGTTCTGAGTCTGGGGGGACGGGGGCCCGATGGGACCTCAGCAGGCAGGTGAGACGAGGCTCCCCCTCCCCTCTGTCTGTCCCTCTCCCCGGATTACACACCAGGGGCTCTCGGAAGGCAGGTGGGGGCAGGCAGGGGACTGGGGGCACTGGATGCCCAGCCTGAGGTGCTGTACCTGGGCTGATCCCAGCGTCTGGGTGCAGCCGGGGGACCTTTGACCTCAAACAACAGGCTCAGCTGGCCAGGCAGGTGGATGGGGGCAGTGAGTCCCGCAGCCTTTCTCCTTGGGGACTCCCTGGGGGCCGGTCCCCATCACCCACTTGGGCCAGGTGCTACTCTAAGTCCCCTTTAGAGCTGAGGCCCTGGCCAGACTGCCTCCACTCCCGCTGGCCGTGGGGGTCTGGGCAGCTGGTGGGTCCGGTGGAGACTGAGCCCTCGGCACCACCGGCCTCACTGAAACTAGCCCTGGGCAGTGGGTCTCTGGCTTCCCGGCTCTCTGCCCTGCGTGTCCTCTGGGCCCCTTGCATCTCTTCCAGGCCCCCATTCTCTTGCTGCCCCTCCTCCCCTCCCCACCTCTGAACTCGCCCAGCCCCCCTCACACCACAAATCCCGGTCACACCGATCCCAAGAACTCCTGAGTCTCGGGAACACTGGAATGGGGGCCCCACTCGGGCCAGCCTCCCATGGGGACTTGGAACCTTGGCCCCAGGTGGGCAGAGCAAGGACCCCGGCCGACCCAGCGCTCAGGTGGGGTGGGTGACGGGGAAGGGCTCTGAACCCCCGAGCTTGGGGCTGGGGAGAGCGGAGGCTGCACCCCTCCCCGCTGTGCCCAGAGCAGGAGCAGGGGGAGAGGGGAGTCCTGGGGAGCCCCCCACGCCTAGCCTCCCCAGAGCGTCAGCCTTGGGGCCAGCATCTGTGCCCGATCTGGGCCCTGCTGCATCCTGGGGGCCATTTATGTTGCCTGGTATGGACTATAGGGGTTCAACCAACATATATAAATGACTTAGCAAAGCCCACAGCCCCCCACCCTCCTGGCCTGGCTGGTGGGGCGGTAGGGCGTGACACTGGGTAACTGACCACTCACAGTGCTGGGCTGGGCGGCCGGCTTCCCTCAGACTCCGCCCTGGGCCACACGCCCCTCCCTGCCCCCTCGCCTCACAGAGCCCACAGGGTAGGAGAAGCTGGGGGAGCCATCTCCTGCCCCAGACGTGGCCCATCTCCGTGCTGAGGCCGCCGGGTCACTGCCGGTCAGTCTCCCTCGCTCCTGGGCCGCCAGCATGTAGCTCCATCTTGTTCCACCCCCGTCTCATTTTCCTTGAGCCCCTCTGTACAGGGTGCCAGGGTGGGGACGCAGCACCCTCTGGGCTGGGGTCCTGCTCTGTCTCCGTCTGTAACTCCAGACTCCGTGTTCCCCTCCCCCACCCCCCTCCCCGAAGTGCATAGGGGTGTGTAAGGTGGACAAGGTCCCATGAGGCCAGAATGGAGCTGCAGACCTGCAGGTGTCTGCGGGCGTCGCCATCCGTCCAGTTCGGAGCCCCCTGCTGGCCCATTCCTGCTGGCCCATCCATGAAGCCCCTCCTCACCCGGGCTCTGCCAGCCTCTCAAGAGTCCTGTCCCAGGGCAGGCGGGATGTCCTGCCTCTCTGCACGCCACGCCCAGGTCTGGGAGCACAGGCCTCGCCCCTGCTCCCGCCTCTGCCCTGGGCTGGCTCTGGGGCAACATGGCGCTGTCTGTGGAGGTTTTCATCCTCCCTGGGTGAGGCCTTGCCTGCACCCCACCTCCAGGGTTCCCGAGTCCTCTCTGCCTGTTTATTTTATTATCTCCAAAATGTTTTCTGCAAATCATCAGGAAACCTGATTTGGTGGTGAGGGAGCTGGGAGGACAGCGTGGTTACAGGGACAGGCCTCCGATCACGGGGTGCAGGGCGAGAGACAGACCCGAGAAGTCCAGGACACGGTGACCCCCACTTCCTCCTGGGGGATCATGGCCCCTTGGCCACAGGAGCCCGTGCAGAGCTGGCGCCCATCTTGAAGTACCTCCAGTTCTTTTCTTCTAACTGTTGAGTTTTCCCCACACTCTCTGCTCAGATTCCAGAGACGGGCACCCAATGGCTCATCAGCTGTTATCGTTTTCACCCTTGACCAGGTCAAAGGATGCTGGCCAGACCGTGATGCTCTGCAAGGGCCCCGGGGGTTCAAGGTCGTGAGGGACAGAACACGGACACCTACTCATAAGGACGGACCTTGGTCCGACCCCTCCAGAGGCTGTGCACAGGCCGCTGGGCAGGGCCTGCGCTGGGAGGCCCAGGGCTGGATTCCTGATGGAGCACCTGTACTTCTTCACGCTGCTGAGCCTCCCTGAGCCATCAGGTCAAGCCGTGGGGTGTCTGTCCCCATCCCCCTCCAGCCAGCCCCCCCTGCATCACACCTGCTGGTCTGCTTCCTCGGTGGGAGGGGTGATGTTATGGGTTGAATTGTGTCCCCAACAAACTCATATGTTGACGCCATAACCCCCAGTACCTCAGAACGTGACCGTATTTAGAAATAGGGCCTTTACAGAGGGAATTAAGTTTTCGATCTCAAGAGGCAATCACCCCGCATTTAGAGTGGACCCTAAATCCAGGGACAATTGTTCTTATAAGAGAAAGTCACGGGGAGATTGGACACAGACACAGGGAAAAGGCCATGTGAAGATGAAGGTGGAGGCTGGGGGTCTGCTTCTTCAAGCCAACGAACCCCACCTGTCTCCAGCAAGCCACTAGGAGCTGGGAGAGGGGCCTGGACCAGATCCTCCATCACAGCCCTCAGAGGAACCAGCCAAGCCCTCACTTTGACCTTGGACTTTCCGCCTCCAGGCTGTGAGAGGGCAAACCTCTGTTGTCCAATTCACCCAGGCTGTGGTATCTTGTTACACAGCCCTGGATGACTACACTTAGATTTGGTTCTTTTCTGTGCCCAGGCATCCAAGGGCCAATCTAGCGATGTTTTAGCACTGTCTTCCAGGAGCCTTGCAGGGAGTTAAATCCTGTGTCACAGGGAGTGTTCAATATCCACACACTTACTCAACTTGGTATCCTTTCCCTGTGGGGCGGCCCGCTCAGGACCCGACTTCTCCAGCCTCTCCCAGCCCCCGAAGAGGTCCTGCAGCTTCCTTTGCGTCTGGCCCTCATCATGTCTGAACCAGCTCAGGGCTTGTGGTGGCCTTGGTCCTGAAGGGGGAGGTGGGGTGGAATTCCACACCATTACAAGGACAGAAGCCACGTGAGGGGGTTCATCGTGTGTGTCAACCTGCCTGGGCCACAGGGGACCCAGACTTTTGGCCAAACCTTATGCTGGGTGTGTCCCTGTTTCTGGAGGAGCTTAGCATTGGAATGTATAGACTGGATAAAGCAGGTGGCCCTTCCCAGCACAGTGGGCCTTGTCCAGTCAGGTGAAGGCCCGAATAGAACAAAAGGCTGAGTGAGAGGGAACTCCGCCAGACTGATGGAGGAGCTGGGACACAGCCTTTACCTGCCTTCAGACTCAGACTGAAATGTGGACCCTTCTCCGGTCTCGAGCCCACTGGCTTTTGGACTAGAACTGACACCATCTGCCCTCCTGGTTCTCCCACTCGCCAACTCCAGGTCCGGGGGCTTCCCAGCCTCCCTGATAGCATGAGCCAATTCCTTGTAATCAGTCTCCGTCTATGTACACACACAGTCTACTGGTTCTGTGTCTCTTGAGAGCCCTGAGGAATATGCTGTGTCTCTGGAATTGTTCCAAGAGTCTGAAGTCAGCAGGGGACTGAATCTCCATCCTAGGAGCCAGGTGTGCTGGATCTGGAGAGGACCAGCTCACGGTCCTCTTCTCCAGCCCAGCCCTGTGTCCATCGCAGGTGGGACAACGCACTGAACGCCACTGACATCCCATCGCCGGTGACCTTCACTCCACCTGCGAGCCCACTGTCACCCCTTGGGTGTCATCTGCCTCGGAACTGCCTCACCCATGAGACTGAAGATCCCAGGCGCCTCCCTTCCATCCTTCCACTTGCCCTGTGTTTATCTCATACCTGCTTTGTCTTGAGCACCTACTTTGCTGCCGTTCCTGTCTTCACATCTTAGCCACCAGCCTATGGCAGCCATCCTTCACACTAATCGTGCCCTTGCTCATATGGATGCCGAAAACTCGGCCTCTGTGCACCGGTGCTGAATCGAATCTCGGAGACGGACTTTTGGGTGAAGTAGAAGAGAATAGAGAGAATAGCTTTATTCCTTTGCCAGGCAAAGGGGGACACAGTGAGCTCCCCCGCACCCCGCCCTGAAAAACTGTGTGTCCCAACCCGGGAGGATTTGTCGAGGAGTTTATAGCAGTGGTTCAAGGGTGGGGTTGTCAATAAGATCAGGGTGTGTGTAGGGCCTGCATTCCTTTAATCTGGCCTCGGGTGGTCTCCTGATGAGCTTCTCTGGTTCCTTTAATCTGGCTTCAGATGGTCTCTGGATGCGGTTCTCTGGGATGAAGAATGATAACATCTTCCGTTTGTTGGGGGATTTTAGTTTTGCAGAAGAGCTCAAAGACATTGTTATGTGCATCCCTTGAGGTGGAACCAGGACCCTGCTCCAAGGCTGCACTATTGTTTCTTGACTGCCCCTCCCTTGTCTCTGCATCCCCTCCCTGCCCTGATTAGCAACTGTTTGTGAGGCTTCCTGCCCAGGAGCCCCACAGGGTCCTCTGGGGTTTCAGTGTCTGTGACTCCTTTTAGTCAGAATGGACACCACACTCCCTGGGGGGCCTTGTTAGGACATGATTGCTTCAGCATTCCTGAGTCCAGGGTGGGCCTGAGGATCTGCATTTCTACCCCGTTCAGGGGTTGCTACTGGTTCAGCCACCACACTCTGAAACTAGGCTATGTTGCAGTAACAAATACACCCTGAACTCTCAGGGTTCTTCCTTCTACCGCACGCAGTCTCGTGGGCTGAGCGTGTCTGCCTCATCTTCTAACTGTTTTTGGAAACTGTGGCCTCCAAGGTCACCTTGAAAGGGGGGACCATGTGGGAATTAGCCTACTTCCCTTCCCCTCGACTCCCACTGGTCGGAATGCAGTCATGTGATGCTGAGTGACCGCACTGACCGTAGGGGAGGCTGGGAATTGCAGTCTATCTGTTTGCCCAGCACCTAGTACCGCCTCTTCCACCAGGGCCCCTCTGCTCACCAGACAACTTCTTCTCACACACAGAACACATCCTCTTCCTCCCCAAAGCCCTCTGGCTATGGCATCCACCCCCCAGGTCCAAATGTCCAGGTGGTAACACATCAGGTGGGGGTGAGCCCCCTCCTGGTCCTGCAGCTTTTGACTTTAAAAGTTGACAGATTGTATCTGCGTCCTCAGGCCTCACCCTTACCTGGGCCCACGCTTTTGCTATGGGACTTTGGGGTGCCCTCCCACCGTGGTTCAGGAGCTTTGCCCCTCGATGCTGGTCTTAGTCACATGACTCGCTTTTGTTCTCATCAAGACAATACACCCAGGCCAGCCTTCTTGAGGATGAGACACGTGGCATGGAGCCAGCCAAGGTCTGGGCACAGCAGCCAATGTCCTGACATGGCAGGCGGAGCCCCACCTCATGTGCTGCAAAGTGTACTGCCTGGTGTCACAGTGACGTGTGGATACTTGTTAATTTAGGTGTTTTGTTATGGCAGCACCCTACTTCAAAGAACCTTTTTCTCTGTTAGTCAGGATAGACCAGGTTATGCTGTGGTAACAAATAAGCCCTAGACTAAAATGATGTGACACTGGCTTAGCAGACAGGCTGCTGGTGTTACAGAACCAAGCTCGGGTCTGTGCACTCACGCAGTAAAACCAGTCTCCTGACCTCAGGTCGTGGAAAAGGAAAGAGCAGCGTTTATTGCAGGTGCCAAGCAAGGAGTCCGGGGAACTAGTGCTTAAAAGGCCCGAACTCCCCAAAGGCTTTCAGGGAAGGATTTTTTTTTTTATTGTTTTGTGTGTGTCGGGTCTTCGTTGCGGCACGCAGGGTCTTGGTTGAGGTGTGCAGGCTTCTCTCTAGTTGTGGCGTGTGGGTTTTCTCTCTCTAGTTGTGGCACATAGGCTCCAGGGCACCTGGGCTCTGTAGTTTTGAGGCACGTGGGCTCTCTCATTCAGGCGCCCGAGCTCAGTACTTGTGTCGCACGGGCTTAGCTGCCCCGCAACATGTGGGATCTTTGTTCCCTGACCAGGGATCGAACCCAAGTCCCCTGCATTGGAAGGCAGATTCTTTACCGCTGGACCCCCAGGGAAGTCCTCAGGGAAGGATTTTTAAAGACAGGGTGAGGGAGGGGAGGTTGTGGGGTGTGTGATCAGCTCATGGACGCTCTTCTGATTGGTTGGTGGTGAGGTAACTAGGAGTCAACATCATCAGCCTCCTGGTTCCATCTGGTCTGGGGTCTATGTGCTCGTGGGCAGCGTAGAGTTAACTTCTTCCACCTGGTGGGTGTTTCAGTATCTGTGAAACAGCTCAAGGGACATGGCTCAGAATATGATCTACAGCCCTGGAGGAGGAACTAAAGGTCCTTGACTTTGTTTAGTGGCTAAACTATTACTATTTTATCTTATTTGACTGTTTTTCTTTCTTTCTACATTTTCTCACTTCTCTGATTAAATTTATTCTTTGACTAAAGATGTTTACAGACAAAAGGCAGGCTGAGGACATGGAGGGGGAGTCCTGCTCTGTTACACTGGCCATGGGAGCCCATGGCAGAGGCTGGAACGATGGTGGTTGGTGGTCCACGTGGTGCTGAGGCTCTGCATTTGGTAAAAAATGCCCGTGGTCACTTTGCAGGCGGACTGTGAAGGGACTGAGCCAGTAGCCAAGGGCCAAAGTCAGAAAACAGAATGATGCGTGTGTGCAGGTGTGCTGTGCACGTAAGTGTGCTCTGTGTGTGTGCAGGTGTGCTCTGTGTGTGTGTTGGGTGCCATTGGCCTCATGTGTACAAGGAAGAGGTGAGGTCGAGAAGAAGGCCCACGTTGTGAGCAGAAATGAAAGTGAATATGGACACGGATCCAGGAATTCAGAAGTTGGCAAAGTTGGAAAGCCAGCTGCTTCCAGAGTTGGGATTTTAGAAGCTTGGTGACAGAGGCCCAGAACAACGTCTGAGTCGGGGCAAGCGAGGCAAAGATCAGAGAGAGGGTCAGGCGCACGTCAGCGCCCGAGAGCCCCGGCAGCGGCCGTCGGGTGCAGAGAGGAGTGAGCAGACTGGCGCGTTCAGTGGGCGTGTCTGGGGCCGGCAGCCGTCCCGTCGCCCCGTCGCCGCTCGCCACCCTGGACGTCCAGATTTTGTTGCTCCTGACACAGGGCCCTCACCTCCGAGCAGCTGGACATTTGGTTTCCTCTGCTTGGAATTTCCTCCCCACCCTGCCCGACACACACGTGCACACTCACACACAGCCAGGTGCACACGCACGCATGTGCATACACACACCCACACGTACACAAGCATGCCCACATGCCCACACACACACACATCCACGTATGTGCACACACAGGCACACACCTCTTCATCCCCCTGGCCTTTCGGGTCTCAGCTTGGAGCTTGCCCACCAGCTGGGCTGAGACCCTTGCAGCGCCCCCTGTGGCTCCCACCCCGCCCCGTCTTCCTTCCTTCATCTCGCTGGCCACCGCACGAGGTTGTGGCCCATTGGCGGGTCGTCCTCTGTCGCCGCCGGCGTTGCCGGCTCCGAGCCGTGTCCCGGTGCCCGGGGTGGGCTCAGCAGGTTTTGTTCCAGTGAGTAGAGGAGGGCACAGCTGAGTGAACAGGGGACGGGCTGACCGTGGCCTCTAGTGCTTGGTGCTGCAGCTGGTATGCGGGGTCAGGCCTGACCCCGGGGAACCCTGGGATACCCCTCAATGGGAGGCTGTGAAGGGACCCCCAGGCTGGTCTGGGCCGCAGGCGGTGGACCTGAGAGTGAGCTCCGCGGCCCAGACAGAGGCTGCCAACACTTGGACACCGGGCAACCCCGGGGGGGCCTGCAGGGCCCCAGCCCCGGCTTTACTGGAGCCTCCAGCTCTGGGGCTGAGGCTGGGAGAGAGGCAGCAGCCGGCGAATCCCGGGTTCTGACCCTGAGCAGGGTCACCCGATCCTCCCAGCCCCCCTCCAGCGTCTTTGAACCTGGGTCCTGGCAGCCTGGAAGGGACTTGGCCTTGGATGTGGGGGTGGGAACCCTGAAGCTGCCGGTGGGAGGCACAGGGTCCCTGCACAGCAGACTCCAGCTCCCGGGGGCTCTCCAGACCTTGCCCACCAAGGCCCTCGACCCCCTGGACGTGTGTCCTCACGGACAAAGTGCCCGACAACCCGCACCTCGCCATCCCCTGAGCCGCCCGAGGTGCCCGACAGCCAGTGGGAGAGGGTAAGCACTCTCATTCCCCCCGTGAGGTCTCCCAGCTCCTGGCAGGGAGGTGAGGCAGACACCACCGGCCATGTGGACGGATGGACACCCAGGGCCTGGCTGCGGGGACTGCTGCATGACCTCTGCCCCCAAGGCCTAGCAGGGCCTCTGACCCGGGCCTGGGGCCTGGGGGGGGTCTCCCTTGCTGCACTTGTCCCCTGGATTGGGCGCTTTCTGATCCCTTGGGCCAGAGGGACAGAAACTACCGGTACCCACCCCTCACCCTCCCGAGTGATGAGGACTTGCAATCCCCTCTGGTCTGAGAGCTGGGGTGTTTGTCCTCCCAGGTCACCTTGACCCATCTGGAGAGGTGCCCCGGACTCAGCGGGCTGCGTGCCAGCAGGAGGGAGGGCTGTCGGCTGCGGGCACGGCAGGGCCGGAGAGCCCCCGGTGGGGGGTTGCCGCTTTCTGCCACCGGCCAGGACCCCCAGCACTGCACCCTAACAGTGGGTGTCAGCCTTTCCACCCCTCACTGCCCTCCCCTGCAGAGCGAGTGCTGCAGATGGGGGGAGGGAGTTCTCCTACTGCTGGGCACTGAGTCCGTGTGCCGAAGGACGGCCCGGGCCCTCCTAGGCCAGAACGAGGCAGTGCCTGACAAGCGCCCAGACGAGCGCTGGGGGTGGAGGTTGCCGTGTGACGTCGGGGACCCCTACCATCCCTGGGACACTGGGGTTGGCAGGGGGCAGGGGGCACTGCTGGGCCTCTGCCGTCGCGTTGTACATTTGTGAAACTGTGAAATGTTTTCACATATACGGAAGGGTGTGTCAATATGCAGGTGACAAGACAGACAGCAGTGTCCCGGCTAAGCAGTAGGCCGCTGCCAGCACATTGCATGTCATCTGCCAGGGAACCCCTGGGGGGTTAGTGTCCAGCACTGAAAACCTGAGCAGCCGGCACACAACAGACGGGGAAGGAGGCCTGGCTGCCCTGGGATGGAAGCCAAGCAGAGCCTCTGAGCACCAACCTCCTGCAGCTCCTGGAGAGTCTGCAAGAACCCATTCTGGGGGGGCAGGGGGGAGTCACAAGGAAGGCCTGGGAGGCCTGTGACCGTTAGAAGGGCAGCAATGGGACCAGATAATGTGGCAGGACTGTGGCCGGGGGCACCAGAGCCTGTCTCAGGAGCCTGCTGTGGGGTGTGTCCCCGGCTGACCCTGGGTGGGGGGAAGGGATGCTCATTGTCACATGGTCAGGACAGTCCAAGGACCAAGCCTCGCCAGGCCAGCCTCGCCAGGGCACTCTGAGGACAGCGGACGTGGGGCCCGGTGCAGGGTGCCCCTGGAGCCCGTCCCTCCACTGTCGGCCACGAGACCATCTCCACGAAGGCCAAGGACTCAGGAGGCCAGAAGTCAGGAACAAGATAGTTTAAAATATTTACCCCAAACAACGAAGGGCCAAAGGAGGAAATCGTTGTGGGAAGTTAACAATACCTACCTTGGAAGAGCAGAAACTAATGAAATGGGGGCGGGGGTGGGTACAGGAGAGAGGGTTGATAGCCAAAAGCTTCCCTGAAAAGATGAACGAAATTAACAAAGTCTGGAGAATTGGATCACAAAAGGACAAGGACAACGAAAAAATGTTAGGAAGGTAAAAAGGGACCTACCGACAGATTCAGCAGGAGATAGTGATAGTGAGAGAGTATTTGATTACGTTGGCAGGTTTTTATTTGTTTCTTTTTCAATAAAGCTAAGCATGCAACTACCACACAACCCAGCAATGACAGTCTTGGGCATTTCTCCAAAAGAAATGAAAATTTGCGTCCACTCAAAAAACTGTACACAGGTGTCCATAGCAGCTTTACTTACCATAGCCCCTTAGGGGTGTTTCCCAACCCCCACATCCAGTTCTCTGAGTCTCTGGACACCAGTGGGGGATCCAAGTCTATTCTGAAGCTGTCGGCCTGGGGTTAGTGTCAGACCCCCAGGTTAAGGGCTCAGCCCCACAAGATGGTCCCCATGCCGGCCACAAGTCCAGGGCCACCCCTACTTCTGACCGACCAGCTGGGAATCCGGGGTTCTCACCACCCCCTCCTCAGGTTTGATAATTTCCTAGAATGGGTCCCAGAACTCAGGAAAGTGCTTTACTTACTATCGCCCGTTTATGATAAAAGATGCAACTCAGGAACAGCCAGATGGAAGAGACGCTCGGGACCGGGTGGGGCGAGGAGCTTCCATACCCTCCTGGGTGCACCACCTCTCCTGGCACCTCCACTGTCCACCAACCAAACCCCTTCGGTTTGGGGCTTTTATGGAGGTTCCAGTCATAGGCCAGGCTGATTAAATCACCGCCACAGGGACTAACTCGGCCTCCAGCCCCCCTCCCCTGCCCAGAACTCGGGGTGGTGGGGGGGCTGACGGTTGCAACCCTCTAATCACACCTGGTCTTTTTGGAGACCAGGGCTCATCCTGAAGTGATCTAGGGGCCCCCAGATACCCTTCATCTCATTAGCTCACAAAAGGAGGCTCATTACTCCAGAGACACCAAGGGTTTTATTTTATTTTATTTTTTTTTTTTGCGGTACGCGGGCCTCTCACTGCTGTGGCCTCTCCCGTTGCGGAGCACAGGCTCCGGACGCGCAGGCCCAGCGGCCATGGCTCACGGGCCCAGCCGCTCCGCGGCATGTGGGATCCTCCCAGACCGGGGCATGAACCCGCGTCCCCTGCATCGGCAGGCGGACTCCCAACCGCTGCGCCACCAGGGAGGCCCTCTTTTATTTTTTAATTTCTTGTTTATTTATTGTTTTAGGCTGCACCGTGCAGCATGCGGGATCGAGTTCCCCGACCAGGGATTGAACCTAAGCCCCCGCACTGGGAGTGCAGAGTCTTAAACACTGGGCCGCCGGGGAGGCCCCAAGAAATGCCAAGGGTTTTAGGACTGTGTGCCAGGAACCAGAGCAAAGACCAGATATTTATATCTTCTTATATCACAGGCCACCCTCTGGTCTCTGACTGCATCCCTTACAGCAAAGCAATCATAAAAGTCAAAAGATATCGGCACGTTGCCAGAATCGGCCCGGTCCATAGACGTATCAGGTGGGAATATCCCCCAGGGTGAGGCCCCTCAGGACTGCAGGCCTCCATCCAATCTGGTCAGGTTCTAAAACAGGAGTGGCCCTTTCCCCACGGCCTCACCTGTCAGGCCTCTGGTGTCATTGAGCCTGAGCTAAGGGCTCCCACCATCTTCCTCTGGGCCTCTCTCAGGTGTCGGTGTACTATCGGGTTTCCTTCCTGGCATCACAGAACCCACTGATTCATCTCTTCACCCTCAGCTGCTGTTCCTCCTTCCCTCCCCTGGTACCCAGACAAGCTGGTCTAGATTTCACGCCAGGATACAAGCCCCAAGAGTCCTCCCCCCAGTCCACTCCCATCCACGCAGGTTCAGGGCTAGCGGGCTATCCGGCCCCTGGCCACACGGCAGCATCCGCTGTCAGCCCCCGGTGTGCCAGATGGGGCGACGTCACCACTGGCCTCTTCAGGAATTCTGACATCAGGTTTAAAAACATAGTTACAATTTCTTTTTTTCTTTTTTAAATGGACCATCTTAATCAGTTTTTTAAATTAATTAACTCATTTATCTGGCTGTGTCAGGTCTTCGTTGCAGCATGCGGGCTCTTCGTTTTGGCGTGCGGGCTTCTCTCCAGTTGCGGTGCACGGGCTCCAGAGCACATGGGCTCAGTAGCTGCAGGGCGCGGGCTTAGCTGCCCCGCGGCACGTGGGATCTTAGTTCCCCCACCAGAGATCGAACCCGCGTCCCCTGGATTGGAAGGCCGATTCTTAACCACTGGACCGCCAGGGAAATCCCCCACTTGCAGTCTCTCACATAGGAATCATCCCTGCTTCTGGCATTGGTAGTTGCAGATGTGGCCCTGTGACCACTGCAACAATTGGGGGAAAAACTGAGGTGATGTGGGGAAGAAAGAAAAACGTGCACCCCCCACTGGCCCTGCAGGAATTGCACAGTCATACCAGCATCCTCCTCCACCCCCGCTACCCCAGCTCCACCAGAAAAGCAGGCGCATCCGTCCAGCGGGATCACCCACCAGCCCGCCCACGCAGAGCGCCCGCCCTCATGCTTCCACCTCCCTGTGCTTCAACGCCCGGCTGGTCCCTCTGCCCGCCAACCTGTGCTCTGAGGAGGGGAGCTCTGCCCTGCTGGACATTCTGGGCCCTAGAGTGAGCCCCTCGTTCTGATGAAATGGCAGTTGGCTGCCCAGATTGCTGCAACATTTCTGTTCCAGTTTCCTATGGCTCTGAGCATCTACACCTCAGATCAGATGGAGTCAGCCAGGCCCCATCCCGAGTGAGCGTCTGTTCCTGTCAGGACCCCTTTGCAGACCCTGGGAGCCCAGCCTCAGTCTCCCCTTGCAGCTGTGATCAGGGCGTTGCCCCCGGGAACGGCCACATGGTCGGTCAATGGCCACCTCGGTCTCTCGTTGGTGGCAGGGCAGCTCTCCTTGGCATGTGTGCCTCTGAGGGTGTGCCTACCTGAACGCACCCCCCAGATTCCCATGGAGATTTCCACGGGACCACGTCCTGCGTGGGCATCCCTGTGATAGGCCAGTTTTCCACGGCCCTCCTGCCTGACCATATGGCCGGGTCGTTGGCTGCTGCCCATGTTGTCAGTAAAAACCCGAACGTCGGGACTTTTCCCACCATTCGGTCCTTCCCCCACTGCTAGGACAGCACACGCAAGCCTGCACGACGCCAGGTTGAGCTGTTTGCAGCCCCCTCGGCCAGGCTGGAGGCCTTCCAAACAGGATGCTGCTGCTGTCCGCACACTCTTGATCGGTCAGTCGAGAGCTGATTGTAGGGCACCGTCCAAGTGACAGCAGAATCTAGCAGCTCTTCACTCGGTCCGTCCTAGGAGAGCCAGTCCTGGGCCAGAAGAGGGTCCCTGCCCGGGAGGGTCTCACCTCACATTTCCCAGGCTGCACGACCCAGTATAAAGTGTTTCCATGTCATCATAGAGATCTTCTGGGCAGCACCGCCCCCGTGAGAGCATTTCCCCCACATCATCCTGGAGTTTATGGGTATTTCAGGATTCATGATCATTTTACGTCCTGCGACTACTGGGGTAGCTCCAGTCGGTGTCTGATACCAAGGTAATAAGTCCACCCAAACAGAAGTTCTCTCGTCTGAAGTGCCTGCGGGCATTACTGGGAAGTGCCCGCAGGCTTCTGCCCTGAGCCCCCGTCTCGGCCTCACGCAGGACCATCACACAAGGACCTGCCTGCCTAGCGCCCCAGCTTCTACTCCCCACTGCGTGGCTCAGGTCTTACTGGTTCCCATTTAGCATGTCTGGTGAACACAGCTTGAAGGATGGAGTCACATGCCTGTTTTACCAGCTCAGGCAAGAGAAACGCCCCCCACTTGGGCACCATGTCCATCCCCCAGTGCAGTCAGGTGGAAGAGGTGCAGTCGCATGACATAAAGCCTGTTCAAACACCCCAGTGCTCCTCCAAATTTTGACCTTACTTCCATCGACCCTGACATTCTTTGTGGTGGCCTGCACTGGGATTTCATCTACAGGATTTGGTTTCACAATACTAGGTAGGGGCCACATCCCCCACTATGACATAATATCCATATCATAAAACATTAGGTAAGGGAGGCACAACTTCTTTACCGAAAGCCTGTTCAAACATCCCAGCTACCATCATCCTACCATCTCCGGCGCCTCTGTACTCTCCCCATCCCATCGTTCCGATTGTTGGCTGCACCAGCTGGTTTTGGTATCACCACGTGCATGGCTCCAGCATCAAGGAGTCCTGGACCATGTCTCTCCACCGCTGACCCTGGGGCCCACTCTGTGCACAAGGCTCTGGGTCCCCAGCAGGGGGTTGAGCCAAGGGACCCTTTTGTCAACTTTTATCTTTTTTTTTTTAATTGGAGTACATTTGATTTACAATGTTGTATTAGTTTCTGTTGTACAGTAAAGTGAATCAGTTATACATATACATATATCCACTCTTTCTTAGATTCTTTTCCTATATAGGTCATTACAGAGTATTGAGTAGAGTTCCCTGTGTTATACAGTAGGTCCTTATTAGTTATCTATTTTATATATAGTCGTGTGTGTATGTCAATACCAATCTCCCAATTTATCCCTCCCTGCCTTTCCTCCCTGGTAACTATAAGTTTGTTTTCTACATCTGTGACTCTATTTCTGTTTTGTAAATAATTTCATTTTTACCATTTTTTTAAGATTCCACATATAAGTGATATCACATGGTATTTGTCTTTCTCTTTCTGACTTACTTCACTTCGTATGATAATCCCATCCATGTTGCTGCAAATGGCATTATTTCGTTCTTTTCTATAGTTGAGTAGTATTCCATTGTGTGTGTGTGTGTGTATACCACATCTTCTTTATCCATTCCTCTGTTGATGGACTTTTAGGTTGCTTCCATATCCTGGCTATTGTAAATAGTAGTGTCAACTTTTATCTTGATTAAGCTGCCCAATCATTGTCCCCAGGAGATGCCAGGTCTGCTTTCTCATTGTCACCTCTGCCTTCCTGCTTCTTGCACTCCTCCAAACTGGGGGAAACAGACCAGACTTGTTGGGAGCCCTTTAATGTTAGGGGTTCAGTAGGGGGTCCCTTTGTCCCACCCACCCTTCAGAGGGCTGTATTAAAACCGTTGTTTTGCCCCATCAATGTCCCTTTTATTAATCCATTTTTTAATAACGACCTAAAGATTTCCACCCTGTTAGGAGGAGTTCCGTGACTCTGCATGCCCCTTTCCCCATTTTTTTGTTAGTTACTTATGTTTTGAGTGGTGTCTGTAAGACCCGTTCAGGAAAGCTGAGACAGCAGATTCTCCTATCAGGCTTCCTGGAGGAGGGGTGAAGGGTGCATGGGAGCTCCCTGTACACTTCTTTGCAACATCCTGTAAACGTATAATTATTCCAAAATAGAGTGTCACAAAAAAGTTGTAGGCCGTGAAACATGAAAACTTCAATGAAGCGAAAACACTGATAGAAACTTATGAATGGACCAAGTTGACTCAAGAAGAAATAAAAGTAAGAATATCCCAAGTTCTCAAGTAAGTCTTAGTTGATGAAGGAATGCATGACCTTCCAAAGAAGAGCCATCTAAGAGACACAGAAGGAATGGCAAAATCAGCACATTAGCTATCTGTGGCTGAGTAGCCAGTTAGCCCCAAATGTAGTCGTTTAAAATAATAAACACTTGTGGGAATTCCGTGGCAGTCCAGTGGTTATGACTCCACGCTTTCACTGCTGAGGGCCCAGGTTCAATCCTTGGTTCTGGAAATAAGATCCCGTGAGCCATGTGGCATGGCCAAAATAATAAAATAAAATAAAATAACAAACACTTATTATCTCAGTTTCTGTGGGTGGGGAGCCCAAGCATGGCTTAGTGCTGAGTCTTCTGGTCCAGGGTCTCTCACAGGATAAGCCCCAGGATGCACTGCATGGTGTCTCACGAGGTGGCCCTCAGTGGCTGGGCTGCAGTCTCATCGGAAGGCACGACTGGGCAGTGTATCCGTCCAAACTCACTTACTGGTTGTGGGCAGGATTCATTCTTGCTGGCTGTTGGTTGGACTCTGCCCTCCTTTATAGGGCAGTCCTCAACATAGCTGCTGCTCCCTGTAGAGTGAGCAAGAGAGGGTAAGAGGACGGAAGCTAGGTCTGGTCTCGGAAGACACCCCATCACTTTTACCTCATTCAGGTGCTGGAAGTAAGTCACTCGCTAGATCAGCCCACACTCTAGACAAGGGGGTTGCACAGGGGGGCATGACTATAGCAAGAGGAAGGGCTCTCTGGGGCTAATGTGTGTGTGTGTGTGTGTGTTAAAAAATTAAACTTTAATAAATGTTCATTAAGTCAAATGCAAACTCTTATTTAATAGGAGAGAATGAATTTATCTTAAGCTCTATCGAATTTTACTGGTCAGTAGTAAGTAATGAAGTTTTACACTAAAACATTATACTCTGACATTTGTATCTTATGTGAAAACAATGCTGTAAGCCAGTGGTCAGCAAACTAGGACCCACAAGTCAAATATAAATAAAGCTTTACTGAAATACACCCACAGCTACTCCTCTGTGTTATGATAGATGGCTCCTTTTGCAAACAGTCGCAGATTTGAGTAGTTAGCCAGATACCGCAGAGTCTCGGGCTAATTTCAATGCCGACTCCCGCAGTCAGCAACTTGCCACCTTGCCACACCTGGTGAAATAATCGATTCAGACAAGGACGATCCACAGATGCTACAACCAGGAGGAGGATGCTTGCTGGGGAACTGGTTATCACCAGGACATCCAGAGCTACAACTTTACAGTGGAAATATCTGGTGTCCCCCATGATCAAACTTAGCCTCACTAACATGGGACAAGCAGGCACCATGCTCCCCGGGCATGGGCAGCAAGGAGCACCACGCCTCACCTGTGCAGGGCTCCTGCCAAAGTGGTCCAGCTGCCATACAACCAAGCCTTTAGTGCTGACCTCCAGTTGCAGGAAAAACAGGGGAGAGAGGAACACGTAAAATGGCACCATGAGGATGTCACCTCCAGAACCTGGGACCTTCGGGCACCTGACCTGGGCTCCTGAAATGAGTTAATGGCGTGGGGAAAAATACTGGGGGTGGGAGGAAACTGCTGTAAATTAGAAAAGACTGGAGACATACCCAAAGCAGGGGGTTTGATAGAATCTTGGAGTAAACAAACCAGCAATAAAAGCTAATGGGGGACATGGTGGAAATGGAATATGGATTAGGTTTTTCAATGCTATTATGGAATTATTGTTAACTTAGCTCCATGATAATGGGATTGTGGGTCTGCTGGGGATGTCTTCCATTTTTGGAGATGAATGCTGAACTGCTTATCTATTCTGTTTCTGGTTGAAGTGTCATGATGTATGGAATTGACTAAGAAACTTACATATATCAATACATACATCTTAAAGTAAATATATGTGTGTGTATATGTATGCATGTCTATATGTAAAGAGAGAGACAGAGACAGAGACAGACAGACAGACAGAGGGAAAGAGAGAGAAAATTAGATATTTATTCTAAGGAGTTGGTCCATGCAGTTGGGAGAGGGGCACATCTGAACTCCATGGGCAGGTGGGCAGGCAGGAACCCAGGCAGGCTCTGTATGTTGCAGTCTTGAGGTTGAAATCCTTCTTTTCTGGGAAACCTCAGTCTTTGCACTTAAGGCATTTGACTGATTGGGCGAGGCCCATCCACTCCATGGCAGGTGACCTACTTTACTCCAACTCTTCTGATTTAAATGTTAATTTCATCTAAAAATACCTTTAGGGCAACAGCCAGCTGTTGGTTGGACCAAACAGCTGGACACCAAGGCCCTGCTGAGTTGACACATAAAATGAGCTGTCTCAGTGGATATATGTGTGTTCAGTGCATTACTCTTTCTACTTCTTTTCTGTATTAAAGCTTTCATTAAAAGGTAAAAAACAAAGAAAGAACATTTGTTCACAGAAGTCACTATAAAGAAAGTGAAAGTCAATTCACAAATATGAGACAATATTTACAATACATATAAGTAACACATGATTTCTACCCAGTAATACATAAAAACTTCCCCATGCATCAGAAGAAAGAGACATAGGATCCAATTTAAAAAATGGGCAAAAGACATGAACAGACATTTGGCAGAATACGAAACAGAAATGGCCAATAATCATGAAAACAGGAAACAGGAATAGGAGATTAAAGCCATAATGTGACACCACTTAACACCTACTAGAAGGACAGAAGTTTTAAGTTTGTGGGCAAGAACACGTGTGCGATGCTGCGAGCACTGAAATTGGAGCGAGCAGTCAGTGGACCGCTGGGCGATGTTCCTGAGGGTGGGCCCGCGCACGTGCAGTGATTCGGCACCCCGCCTCTGGACGGAACCCTGCATCAAGTCGTCGGATTTTGAGCTGTGTGCTCCATGGGGGGGGGCGGAGGTGGGGGGGATCTTGAAATCAGGTGGTGACATAAGCGCAGCCGTAGCTTCAGGTGTTCTTAATCGGTGCAAATCGATGCAAGGGGCCGCCCCCTGGCATGTGGCTGCTCGGCCAGTGAATCCCTGGTTTTGTTTTTGTATTTTTAGGTTTGTCCAGAGATGCAGAAAACCAGAGGCCGTTTGCTTTCACCTGGAAGGGCAGGACTGTGGTCTTGCCTCGGGACGACACGGACACTCGGGGTCTCAGCCACAGCTGAATCCACAGGGACCTTGACCATGTGCTCCCCCCCACCCCCCGAGATCCTGTGCTGATGAGATCTGGAGAAATGTCTGGTCACTTCGGTGAAAACTGCATCTGCCAGAGTGAGAGTAAGCCCTGGGAAAACACAAGTCCTCGCTGGGTCCAGTGGACACAAGCGTGTCTCCTCTGCAGCCTTGGTCACCTGTGCACAGATGGAGGAAGCCACGTTTGGGCGTCAGCTTTGCTTTCACCGGCACCCAGGCGGCATTTTGGGCTGCTGGCTTTGAGCGAGGTGCAGAGCAGCGGAGGTGCCCCAGTGGCCACACAGCTTGGTCCTTGTGACCCGAGGACCCCATGGCCCCAGCAGCTGCTGTGAAAACTGAGATGGGGAACCTCAGCGCCAGTCCCACACGGGCACGCAGCCACACTCTTTGCAAGGACCTCGCCTCCCTCTGCAACCCAGCACTTGGCTTCCCTCTGGGCCAGGGGAGAAGCTGACCCCTGTCCGTGGGACAGCAGGGTAACCTGAACCGCCCATCCTGAAGTGGGTGTCATCTGTCCACTGGGTCGCGTAGCTGGGCAGGCCCAGCAGCTCCGCATCACCCAGTGAGATTGGGTGTCTGGACTCTTGTAAGGTTCTTGGAACCCCGTGGTGGGCAGGCAGCCTCTTCCCCAGCCACCCCCGTGCTGCCCGGTGGCCTCGTGAAAAGCAGACAGAGGGTAGGAGGGAGAGCCGACCGTGGTCCAGCCACCGAGCCTCACCTGGACACCCCTACAGCCGGATGCTCCATTTGTTATAGCAGCGTACAACTCTGCACTGCAATGCAGTATCTTCATGGGAGACCAGCCTGCCACCTGTAGCAGGTTCACTGACTTTGGACCCTGTATTGGTCAGGATGCTCCAGAGAAACTGCACCTGTGGGATATCTGTCTCTACATCCATCCATCCATCCATCCACCCATCCATCTCCTCCGCCCACCCACCCATCCATCCACCCATCCACCTATCATCCATCTATTTACCTACCTACCTCTCTATAAAAAGAGATGATTATGAGGAATTGGCTCAGGTGGTCATGGGGACTGGGAATGACCTGCTGTCTGCACACTGGTGGCCCAGGAAGACCAGTTTGGTGATGTCATCCAGTCTGAGTCTGGAGGTCTGAGACCCAGGGGAACGGATGGTGTAAACCCCAGTCTGAGGGCAGGAGGAGGTGACAGGAGCTGTCCCAGCTCAAGGGGTGGGGCCCGAAAAGGGCACGTTCTCCCTTCCCTGTCCTGTGTTCTGTTCAGGCCTCGGGGACCAGGTGGTGCCTTCCCATGTGTCCGTGATTCAATGCTGATCTCACCTGGAAACACCCCCCCAGACTCCCCCCAGAAGTAATGTCCCACCTGGGCGCCTGGGGCCGGTCACGTTGACACAACCGTAGACATCATGGGCCCCTCCCTTGTGGGGGAGGGTAGCGACTGTTCCCACCGGACTTGGGCCTCGTGCTGGATTTGGATTTTCTCCCCTGCGTGCACCGGCACTTGCCTTATTTACTTACTTAAAGCCTTATTTGCTGTCCCGGTTCCTCACGTGTCATTGTTTCTGGCCAAGGACCTGACTTCACAGTCAAAGAAACAAGGCAATTGGGAGGTGCCCATGGGCTTCCCAGGGGGCCACCATGTACCCTGCTCCTCAAAGGAGGTGACCCTGAGGGATGGTGGCCTAGTCTTGGGCATCATTTAGGGCCACGGCTGGGGGACAGTGCGGGGACACTGACGCTGTGTCCTGCAGGACACGCTAGTCAGCAGCACCTTTTCCCCTGAATCAGGATGCACGGAGGGGGAGGTAGGGGTTGGGGGCGGCACCCTTCCTGTGATTAGAACGACTGAGTCACTCACAAACATTTGCCTCTCGGCCCTGTTGGTCCCTGCTCTCCTGGTTTGGCCATTTTTAATTAATTAATTTATTTATTTATTTTTACTTTTGGCTGTGTTGGGTCTTCGTTTCTGTGCGAGGGCTTTCTCTAGTTGCGGTGAGCGGGGGCCACTCTTCATCACGGTACGTGGACCTTTCACTGTCGAGGCCTCTGTTGATGCGGAGCACAGGCTCCAGACGCGCAGGCTCAGCGGCCATGGCTCACGGGTCTAGTTGCTCCGCGGCATGTGGGATCCTCCCAGACCAGGGCTCGAACACGTGTCCCCTGCATTGGCAGGCAGATTCTCAGCCACTGCGCCACCAGGGAGGCCCCTGGTTTGGCCATTTTAGTAACCAGCAAAGGAATGCTTTGAACAAAACAATAGTGTCCTTGAGTTGGAAGCTGGGTGGGGGGTTCCACCTGGCCCACTCGGGGCTCCTCTGCCACTGGGTTAAGAGGACACGAAGGGGGCCATGGGGATGGCTGGGTGATCCTGTCAAGAGGAAACAAGGTGCTACTACTGAGTGTGGAGGGCTGAGGGGTCCCCCGGGTCTCTCCTCGTCCTGCGCATCTGGTGATGAGAGTCGGTGGCAGAGGTGACCACAGGATGGAGACCTTCCTTCCCAGCTCCGTCCCCGACGAAGAGTGGGCTCACCCAGCAGAAGAAGCGCTCGGACCCATGAGAGGACGTGGAGCAGGGAAGCCCGAAGGCCGGTCACAGCCTCGTGGCCACTGCAGAAAGGAGCACCGTTTACAGCTTCCGGCAAAGTCCTTTCTCCTGCGGTGTCGTGTACGTTTCTACAGAATTTAACTACATTCCCTTTTCTTTCCACCACTGCTGTACACAGGAATTTAGCTGGTGCTTCTTTAAAGTTTATTTTGTCTGATGAGAAGAACGGGACCAGGAGAGGCGCGCACATCCCCGGACGCCCTGGACGGTTATCAAATGCAGAACCGTTGGACTTCTGGCACATTCCTTGGGGGAAAGGCCTGTGCACCTTCAGTTGTAGGAGAGCTATTTGCTTTATCCTGGCTGAGCATCGTCTTGTTTTTGGGGGTGTAAGTGTGGGAAGAGGGTGTGTGTGTGTGTGTGATTGGAAACACAAGGGGTGCACTGCAGCGGGCATTGGTCACTTTGTCCCTTTTTGGTTGCCTGTCACAGAGGGCTGCTTCTTACTGGAGAGGCGCCCAACTTTGTTGGTTTTGGTGGGGGGCAGGGCTGAGCTCCCTCTATGGAAGTTAAAAGGGCCCCACAGTCCCTTCTCCCTTGTCAGTTATGCTGGGGCCTCAGCCTAGGCTGGGCCAGTCTGGCATCCCACCCAGGACTTTGATTTTGAGCCAAGGATGCAAATCGTCAGGGACGGTTCGTTAGAGAGAAGTCACCAGGCGGGTAGTTGGATGGCCACAGGGAGAGGCCGTGGCAGGCGGGATTTCTCAAATGCATTCCCCAGAACCCGTGGACACAGTATCACCACAAATGTGATTTCTCTGTACGGCAGAAAGTTTACCTGGGTGGCCCTCATCTACACATGTGAGCCTTTGAAAGCAGACTGTCCTCCAGCCCTGGGGAGAGTCAGAGGAATTCCCAGCAGGAGCAGGAACCCACCTGCCGTGCTGACTTGAGGATGGAGGGGAAGGGGTCTCGGGGAGCACAAAGGCCCCGCAGACAGCGGGCACGGAAGGGACGTCAGTCCCACAGCCGCACAGAACCGAACTCTGGCAACAGCCTGACCCAGCCTGGAGTGGGTCCTCCCCAGAGCCTGCGGGGGCAGCCAGCCCAGCCCAGCCCACCCCTGGGTTTGACCCTGTGAGACTCAAAGCAGAGCCCAGCCAAGCTGCCCTCTGCTTCCTCTGTCCTGACTCACCTCCCAGCCTGTTCCCAGAGTCTGCAAATGACCCCCGGTCCCCCGTCTGCTTACATGGAGGCTGCTTGTCTGGTGGGGTCCCCTCCCTCCCCATCCCACCACCATGTGGAGGAAAGCAGCTCATCCCCTCCTGGTAAGGATCGCGTGCGGGCCGAGGCCGGAGCGTCTCTGTTGCTCCTGTGTGTAGGTGGGTGGGTGTCCTGGAGCAGCGGAGGGTGACCCGAGCGACTGCTTGGACCCCGACGGCCCCTGAGAGCATCTGCTTCAGACGCGTGATGAGGGGCGGGCCCCTCCTGGCAGCGTCTGTAGAAGCGGGGCTCCTGCAGCTGGCAGCCACGGTCCCTGAGGGGCAGAGGGACCGTGAGGCCGTTGCAGGATGCAGCGGGGCCAGGCGGGATGCCTGGGCAGGGACGGCACCCAGGTGGCCAGGGCGGAGTGGCTGGGTCAGGGAGTGAAGGAGGTGGCAGGCAGGGACGCTGTGGGCGCTGAGGGATGGTGGGGTGCTGCTCGGCTGCTGGAACCGGGTCCTCCCTGCTCCCCGCTCAGGGGAGGTCCTGGCCGGGGGCCCCAGAAGCACTGTCTCTCGATGTCGGTGGAGTTGGCAGCTGTGAGGCCAGGTCTCGGCCAGGATGGGGCCCTCAGTGGGCCCAGCCTCCCCCAAAGCACCTCCTCTGGAGAATTGGCCTGGCCCGTGGTCCAGGGGTCCCACTCGCTGGGCAGAGGCAGAGATCTTGGGAGCGGGGTGGGGGGAGGCGTGCTCTCTGCCTGCCCGCCTCCAGCTGCAGGGCTGTAGGACCCCTTTGGGGAGGTGGGGAGGGGCGGGCGGGCCTACCGTGGGCTCAGGGTGTATTTGCCCGAGCGGATGGCAAACCAGAGGAAGGCGCTGAGCAGCATCACGTACACCTGGGGGAGGTGGAGGCACCTGCACCAGCAGCTCCAGGGGAGGGGGCTCATCGCCCCCCGAGGAGGTCACTGGGCTGTGCAGGGTTCCCAGCCGTCTAGGGAAGGGAATCAGGGAGGCCCTGTCACCCCACAGGCCTGCTCCTCCCGGCTCCCTGCGCAGGGCAAGCCTTGCTGGTCCCCAAGACCCACGATCTGACCTGGGGCTGCCCAGCCCTGCCCTTCTGTCTGAGGTGGGGGGGCACAGGCAGGTGGGGAAGGGGCGGGGGTGGGGATGAGAGGGTACCATGGAGGCGAGGCCGAGGCTGATCAGGGTGGAGGCGATGTTCCTGTGCACCCTCAGGAAGTTCCTGATCCCCTGCAGGCAGTCCTGCGCAGAGGGCAGCACGCGTGGGCTCCCTGACCACCCCTCCCAGCCCAGGGCAAGGTGCCTCCACCAAGGCATGGAGCTGCAGCGTCCACCTAGGACTAGGACAAATGCTAGGGAGATGGAAAGTCGGGGTGCGCCACATCTCAGGGAAAACCACTCCGAGCTCTGGGGACTGGCATTGAAAACAGGCAAAAACAAGCAGAGTGGAGCCCACCTCTGCCGGGACCATGGGGCCCCCAGGGGTCCAGTGGGTGCCTTCCTCTGGGCATCCCCTGAGCTGCCTGTGTTGGGCCCCTCCAAACCCCATCCAGGGTGGGACACAGAGCCTGGGTGAAGAGAGGACACTGGCTAACCAGGTGGGGGACATGGGTGTCCCCGGCCTGTCCTGGCTCCATCCTGAACTGCCACGGCCTCTCCAGGACGTGGCATCCACAGAGGCTCTCTGTCTCCAAGGAAATGGGAGGTGACGGTCTCAACTCTGAACCACTCTGATGGTGGCATTTGGTTTTGGGGAAGGACTTGGCATTTGGGGGCACGCTGGGGAAGGATGTGCTGTGGGACATACAGGGTTCGATTGTGAAGGCTGGGATGCCCGGGGGAAACGAGGCCGGCTTGGTGTCTGACTGTCCGTCCATCTGTCCATGAATTCCCTTGATCGGGTCTGGTCCCCCAGCGTGGTCCCACTTCCTCTTGGAAGGCAGCCCGGGGTCAGACCACCATCTAGGACAACGTCCCCGCCCTCCCGCCCCCTCCCCCAGGTGTCCCCACCCACAAGGCCTTTACAGTCTCCCCGTGGCCCCCACCACCCCAGAGGGTACAAGAAACCAGACTTGGCTCCCACTTTGCAGAGGGGGACCTGAGGCCTCTCCCTGGGTGGCGTGAACAGGCCTCCCGACCCACCCCCTTCCCTGCATGCAGGGCCCTCCTCTGCCCTCGCCCCTCCCAGCGCGAGAGCCCAGGGCGCTGTGCTGGCTCCGTCCCTGGCTGGGCCTCCAGCCATTCGCATCCTCCTGTCCGTTTCTTGGAGGGTGGCCAGGAGCCTCTTGCCAGAGATAGGGGTGTTTGCTTCCCGGACAGCGGGGGAGGGGAGCCGAGGAGGCGGGGTGGGGGGAGGGGAGGCCGCAGTCATCTGGAAGAAGAGCGTCCCTGCCTCTGTCTCTCCGTCACTGAAGCCCTCGTGGCCAGACTCTGGCCTAGGCTGACCCTCTGGGAAACACCCTTCTGGCCTTCAGGGGCCCTCGAACACCTGCCCCCCGCCCAACGCAGGCAGAGCTGCCCCCCCGCCCCCCCGCCCTTCTAGAGGCTTCCGATGGGGGGCTGTCTCAGTGCCTGACACTGTGCCTGGCCATGGGGAGCCCCCAAGCTGGGAACTGTGTGAAGGGGTGAGGGAGTGATTGGGGCCTGGAGAGGACCCGGGCTCGC
Organism: Mesoplodon mirus; assembly: GCF_964341445.2. Classification (NCBI taxonomy): domain Eukaryota; kingdom Metazoa; phylum Chordata; class Mammalia; order Artiodactyla; family Ziphiidae; genus Mesoplodon; species Mesoplodon mirus. The sequence continues at coordinate 1,973,187 of NC_138983.1, read as the reverse complement.
GTCCGTCAAGTCCCCCCAGCCCAGCGCAGCCCCCAGGGTCAAGGCGTGGGAGTGGCCCTGCTCTGGGGCTGAGCCCCCCGGAGTCTCTGCAGGCCCTTCCCCCTCACCTGTCTGGCGGCCTCCTGCCCCCGACACAGGTCAGCCTCCGAGCCCTCCGGGAGGCCGAGGGGGGGGCTCTTACCACAGCACTGAAACTGCGGGAACAAAAGAGGGAGGCGGTTCGCTCTGAGAACCCCAGGGTCCCTGTCGGACAGATGGGGAAACTGAGGCACGAAGCCCCCCCCCCCAGAGGCCAGGACTGGGGCTCACGGCGAGGCTGCTGACTCTGCAGTGGGTGCCGGGTTCCGGGCTGCCTGGCCAGCAGTCACTGGGGCCCCACCGAATGCTGTGCCGTCACCATCCTGAAATTCTTCATCACTTTCGGACAAGGGGTCTTGCATTCTGCTCTGGGCCCTTCAAATTCTGGAAGTAGCTGGCCCTTCCAGGGCAGACGGAGGACAGGACCTCTCTGTCCCCGCCCCCTCCCCCCAAGGGGCACTGATAACCTGTGTCCTGGGACCTGGCGCCCCGCCGGCTGGCTCTGGGGGGCTACCTCTGCCCATTTTCTAGATCACAGTCCACCTGGGGAGGCTGACCCGTCCAGGGCTGCCCAGGGAGGGGGCCTCCCCCACCAGGCTCACCATGTCCTGGATAGCCAGCAGCTCCTGCCTCCAGATTCCTGACGAGCTCTTCACCGCCTGCTCGTACACCTGATCGTAGGCGTCCAACACGGCGTCCTCCACCTGTACGGAGAGCATCACGGGAAGGCCCCTGTGCTGGTGAAGCCCCTCCCCCGACGGAGCCCCCGAAGGGGGGCCTGGCCCTCGGGTGCTGAGTGATGTCCAGCTGGCCCCCTCCTTCTCCTTCCACCGGGCAGAGCTCCCTGGAAGTGGAGACTGGGTCCCCTGGGTGGCCGGTCACAGGGGTCCCCATACTTCAATTGTGGGGACCTCCCCCCAGGAATGGCCGTTAATGCCACTCTTGCCCCTGGGGGGTCCTGCAGGATAAACCAGAGGCCCGAGCTTGGCCACCCCCCACCCAGCTCTTGTCTTATGGTGGGAGGAGGCCCTGGCCGAAGTGTCCACCTGCTTCTGTTGATCTGGAAACAGGCAGTGGGGAGGGAAAGCCAACGGTGGGCCCTGGGGGGAGGCGGCCAGGAGTGGCCTCGTGCCAGGAGCTCAGCTCCCCAGTGATGCTCCAGGTCTTTGCCCAGAACCATCGGTAGGTTCTGAAAAGCCCAGGCAGCTACCCAGAGCTGGCCAAGGGCACCCGGGGCAGACGAGGTCCCTTGGGGGCAGACGAAGGAGAAGCAGGGTAGCAGCAGGGGAGTGGCCGGCTCTGCCTTCACGCCTCACCCAGACCTCATCGCCTCTGCCCAGCTAAGCATCCCCTCTGTGCCTCTGCTTGTGCTGCCCTCAGACCGAAATGTCCGCCCCTTGCCAAGTGATTTCATCAGAGACAAACTGGAATCTTGCCTCCTCCAGGAAGGCTTCTGTGACTGCACTGGGGTCGCTGGCCTCTGGCATGGGGGCAAGGCCTCTGAGCTCCCTTGCCCTCTGATGCCTCTTTTCCCACCTCAGAGACCCTGCGCCCTGCCTCCCTTCCCTTCCCATCCCCATGCTGTGCTGACAGTGGGGACAGGCTGACAGGCGCTCAGGGGTGCCCTGCTCTGGCCACTCACCCCCACCCTCCAGAAAGGAAGGGAGGCTTCCCCACTCCCAGCCTGGAGGACTTGGGGGCAGGTGGGCAGGGGGCGGTCTCGCCCAGTGCTGTCCAGTAGGAACCAGACTGATTTCCACCCTGAACAACATAGCTCCCAGGGCTCATTAACCCTCCCGGCTGAGACCTTGCCCACAGAGTCAGCCAGCTGCTTTGTTCCCCACCCAGTGGGAGGTGGGCAGCATCCTGGGCTGGGGGCCAGGCGCCAGGCTGGCCACCACTGCAGGAGGCCTGGCTAGGGGCCCTCTCCTGGCCTTCGTTTCCTCAAGTGACATGGGGGTGGAGACCTGCCAGGCTGTACTGCGTCCTCGTGGGAGGAGGTCCTGGTGAGGACTGGGAGGCTAGCAGAGCTGGCCTGGGGTCGGTGGTGCAGGAGGCCGGGACAAGGACGCCAGCTCAGACCACCCTCGAGGTTCCATCCCCACCCTCAATGCCCACTAGGGCCCCGGGAGACCCCGTCCCCTCTGGAGGTGTTGTTACTGAAACATGAGCGGGAGGAACAAACCCGCTGGTGGTTGAGCTGCGTGTCTCTCCCCATGACCCCAGAAGTGGGGCGCGAGTTTCTCCTTCAGATGAAGAAGCAGATCTGGCAAAGCCATGCCCCTACCCAAGACCCCTGGGCCTGGCATCAGGGGGCCAGGCTGACTCTCCCGAGGCCTGGGTGCCTGGGTGGTGCTCTACCGTCTGCCCCCCCCATCACCAGGTTCAGGGGCTGTGTTTCTCCATGAGAAAACCGGGGATGGGCTGGGAGGTCTCAGAGGCCCTTGGGCCCTGATACCTGGGTGCTCCCTGCCAGGGTGCCCCGATCTTTAAGCCCCATCTTCCAGGGCTCCAGGGGGCACCCCACAGGACGGGAGTTCCTGGGCTGCTGAATACAAACCAGGTGAGTGGGGCGTCCCCGCCAGCCCAGCTCTCCACCCTGCCATTGACCTCTGCCTCCCCATTGTCTGCTAAACCTGCAGGGGTGGGGGGGGGAGAATAGCTGCGGAGGGGGTGGCCCGTGGGAGCTGGACCCCAGGGCCTTGTGCCCCAGGTCTGGTTCTGGTGGCCACTGGACTATGGGGGAGGGGAGTGGCCTCGAGGGGCGGGGCCCAGACTCGGGAGCTAGAGGACAGACAGCCTTTCTCTGGGGCTCCTCGGCACTGCTGTCCTTAATCCGTGCATGAATTATTAAGTGGAGCCAGGCAATTCATTGCCCCGCAGCCCGTCTGGGGACAGGGCGCTGTGGCAGAGTGGCTCTCAGGCTCCTGCAGGAACATAATTAATAGCCCTCATGCTCTGTATTCATAGCACGGCCAACCAGTCTCTGCATTGCCAGCCCTCCCAGCTTCAGGGCGCCTACCAGGGCCCCGAGGGAGTGAGCGCCCCAGGGTGGGGGGGGAGTGAGTGGCGGGGGGAAGCGGGGAGGTGCCCCCCCTCCAGGGTCTGTGGCCTGGCTTCTGGGCCACCAGAAGTCGTGGCCGGTCCCTGTCCTCTCCTTGTCCTCAGGCTTCCCATTTGTAGGGTTGCCCTAGATGGGCCATCTTGACCCCGTGTTTCAGGATATCTTAGGGGGTCACTCAGGGGAGGTGCAGGGGGAGAAATGGGGGCGAACAGATCCCCTGGAGCAAACAGCTTGGCCTTTGTGCTCCTCCGCTCCATGGGCCTCCAGGAGGATCTCGTGGAAGGAAGGAGCCGGGCCGGGGTCTGTCTGGCCCAGGTTGGCCCTGAGGCCAAGGCACCTGCCCAGGTTCCCGGGGTTGGGGGCACAGGACGGGTGGCTTGTCCTGCCCCTGCTGCTCGGGACCCGTGCCCTGGCCAGTGCCCAGCTCTGCACTGGCCCCAGTGATGGAGGACAGACCTGGGCTCGGGGGTACAGGTGGGTCCCACTGGTTCATTCCCACCACTCAGCAGCCCCCTCGGCGGGGTTCTCACGCTCCTTTCACAGATGAGGAAACCGAGGCCCAGGAAGGCTAGCTGATCCCAAGGGCACCGGGTGAGAGGCCGACCCCAGACTTTGAAGCCCACGTGGGCCTGGACACGGAGGAAGCCCCAACCCCGACTGGGGTCAGACAGGACCCCGAGAGCTGGACCCTGAAGGCCAGCTGGAGCGCGGACCAGACAGGAAGATTTCTGTCGGGGATGGCGGCAGGGGCTGGGACACGGAAGAGGCCAGCTGGGAGCCATCCGCTTTTGCCCCCTCCCCTTCCCGGAGCGGGGACCCCAGCCAGATTATGGCCTGTGGCCCCTGCACGGCCCCTGCACGGCCCCTCCCCTGCAGAAGTGCAAATCCTGGGCTCAGAGCTGTAAGCACACAGTGTCAGGGCAGAAAGGATGGGCTGCAGCCTCCCCCCAGGAGAGCTGCAGGGGGGGCCCAGGGCACCCTGGCAACTGTCTTGGCCGGGACCACCCACCCGGTGACCCAGACCTCGCCCGGGCTTCTCGGTGGATGGGAAATGTGAGGCCAAAACACCAGCTGGGCCCAGCGCTCCCTGGTCACCGAGAACCGAGGCTGCCTTGCCAGGCTCCGACCCCTCCAGAGCCAGAGGAAATGCCCTTTTTCCATCTGGGTGACCCCAGATGATGCCAAGGCGGTGGTGAACAGTTTGGGGTGACCCTTGGGCAGGGAAGGGTAAAAAGGCATTGAGTCAGGGCGAAGAGCCCTGGATGGGGGACCCCTCCTGCCCTGCCTCTGCCAGGGTGATCTTGCCCTCCCCCCACCCCCGTGGGCCTGAGTCCCTCCATCTGCAGATCAAGGGGATGGCCACCACCCTGGAAGGTCTGGTGACGGCCTCACCAACTCCAGGGAGCACTGGTGCAGGCAGAGGGCAGCGGGGAGAAACTAGGCCCATTACTGCGGGGAAGACCAGAGTAGGTAATCACACACCTAAAAGCACACACCACGAGCTCGGCCTCCTACCTGGCTGCTCTCTGCATCTTGCGTGAACATCTGGGGGGCCTGAGCAACAAGGGGGTCGGGGCCACCGGGACTCCTGATACACAGGCAAAAAATCATTGCTGGTCACCTGCTTGCACAGGGTTTTGCCCAGAAACTGGGTATACTCCAGCTGGACTGGCTTTGGTTTCCCTGGGCTGGTCCTTACAGAGTGCATAGGGAAACTGAGTCCCAGTGAGAAGAGAAAGGATTGATCAGGGTCTCAGAGAGTCCAGCCGGATGGGGCCTGTGGGGCTGGACTCTCCCGTCCCTCTCTGTGGCCCTACACGCTGGCCCCGCAGTTTCTTGGGGGGCTGCCTCGGGGCCTTGCCTGGGGCTGGGCTCTCACAGGTGACGGCTGAGGCCTGAGGTCTGCTGCCTGGGTCGTGTGCATTGCTGCGGACGGGGGGAGGCTGCTCCCCGGCACCTCTCAGCCGGGGAGCAGCAGGGGCCTGAGGCCTGGGACAGATGCTGAGAAGCAGACGGGGTTGGGGGGGGGAGAGGGCCCTTTGGGAAGGGCGCCCCGGGGGCTGCCCTGCAGGCTCGCAGCTCAGCTGAGGAGAGAAGTCTGATCCTGTCAGGGGGCCATGGGCACAGGGTGCTGGAGGGCAGTGGCGTTGGCCAGCCTTGCTCTGTGCCCTGGCCTGGTACTGGCCAGCTGGAGCCACCGGTGTCCCCTCCTCAGCCAACTGGCCCCTACTAGTCCCCGGGCCATACACGTGAGCCCGTCCGGGGTCGCTGCCCCTCTCCCCGAGCCTCTTGGGCACCCATTTCCTCTGCCCGGCCAGAGGGGATCTGGCCTTGACCCCAGCCCTGGTCTGGGAGGGGTCAGCTCTGCTCATGAGCTTGGCCAGCCCCATTTCCCAGGCAGGCTCTCAGCTCCGTCTCAGGACCCAGAGTTCAGACGGAATTTCTGGGGGGCCAGGCTGCCCCAGCCCCCTATGTCCCTTGGGAGCAGTCCCTCCCAAGCTGTTGTCCTGCCCTGCTCCCTGGGGTCAGCGCCCACCCTAGACCCGTGGCCTGCAGTCTTCAAACCCTGCTCTCTGGGGGCCGGGGCCTGCGTGACCGTGTTATCCCAGAGCTGGGGCCTCCCTGGCTCCCAGCCCTGAGCCGCCCCAGAGCCCCACTGAACCAGCGGCACCCAGAGGACAGAGGGACGGACGAACGGACGAAGGAAGGAAGAAACAAAGGAGCCCCCTGCTATGGGGACCCCCACCCACCATTACCACGGTCACCACCGACACGCACGTCCCTGGGAAAAGCCCACAGTGAAAATGGAAGGAGTAAGATCACCTGAACAGTCCCACCTCCAGGCAGCTCGGGTCCTGGACTGCAGGGCCGCTGTCGCCCGTGGACGAGGCCTGGCCATCCCCTTCACTGTCCTACAGCGCCCACGCCCGCACAAGGCCTCTCCCTGCCTGGCCCGACCCCCGTCAGGAGAGCAGCCCCCAGTGCATTTTCTGGAACCGACCCCCACTAATCAATCCCTCAGGCCAGGTGGGGGGCCTCCCTCCAACCCCCCAGGTCCCATCTTCTGGGCCCAGGGGGGCCTTAGTGAGAAGGGGGTGTCCGAGGCCTGTACCTGCTTCCCCTCCTTCTCTGGGGATCTGCTGTCCCCAGCCCAGGAGAGGACCGGCTCTCTGGTCTCTGCGTCCCCACCTCACCCCCAGGCAGAGAATGTCCCCACAGTGGTCCCTCCACACCTGCCCCATCTCCCCTGGTGACCGGCAGGTGAGAGGAAGCACGGAACAGACTTTCTCATACCTGAGGGACCCTCCCCGGCGGGCTGGGGGCGGGCTGGGGCGCTCACCTGCGTGGGGTTGTGGAATCTCCAGAAGGCCACCTGCACCAGGGCGCAGAACACCAGGGCAAAGCACAGAAAGGCCTGGGGCAGAGGAGGGACCGTTAGTCCGGGCGCCGTGGTGGTGGCCTGGCGGCTCCCCACTGCCCAACGGGGAGACCTTGGGCGGCGGGCACACTGGTCCCCATCCCTTCTTTTGACCCTTCTCAGGAGACCCCCTATTGCTGGTTTTAGCTCCCGTGAGGGCCTTGATGGCAGTGTCACAGCCCCTGCCCCAGGGACGCAGGCAGGCAGTATCTGGGATGAGGGAGACCCCTGCCCTCTGCGGCTGCTGCCGGGAAGGGCACTGACCCTGGAAGGGCCAGATAGGGCTTTCTCGAGCCTGAGATTCGGATCCCAGAGAAGAAACGAACCCCTTTTACGTCTGGGTAGGAGGGGTGGCTCAGGGGCTGCCGGCCCCCCTGAACAGGGAAGGCCTTTGCAGGAGGGACTGCTGCTTTGCTTTTGTTTTCTGAAACATGCCTCCCGGGGGTTCAGAGCCGGCGTTCGGCCAAGAGCGTGGCCAGGAGGACACCCCGAGAAGGGGTGACTCCCGCGGAGAAGACCCACCCCCTTCCTCCCACCCTGCTCTCTCCCCGTGGCCCAGCCGACCCCATCCCCACCTCCTGCCATTCCCTGGGCCCCAGGGCTTTGGTGGCGCGTCTGTCTCTCACGGGGGTTCTGAAGCTGATGAACTTTATGGCCCTTCCCCGCAAAATGCACACATGCCCCCAAAGCTCTTTTGTGGGTCGTTTCAGAGGGTCATCCCAGACTAGGAACCCTGGCCCACGTGCTGCCTTAGGGACATCCCCCCACTCATAGTCTGACTTGTCAATTTGTGCTCGTGACCCTCTGATTCGGGTCTCGGGCTGAGGCTCCTTCTGGAGCCCTGGACAGTCAATTTGCCTGCTGACCACACGGCCCGGGGGTCCGGAGGCCTGGTGTCACTGCCCCACCTCAGTCACCCCGGGCTGTCCGTGGCCGGGGGCAGGCTGTGGCCAGGCTCTCCCAACCTAGGGGCCGCACTCAGGGTGGCACCTGGAATGGAATGGAGGGACACCCCAGATGCAGATGGACACATACGCTGCCCGGGCTGGATGCGGTTGAAGAAACAGTCCACACGGGGGTGGGGGTGGGGGGGACCCACCAGGCTCCAGGAAATAGTGGGCCACCCCACCAGCGCCCAGACTCAGTGCAGACACAGGGACCTCCGGCTCTTCTCAGGGGCGGGCGGTCCACCGGCCTTCACCCCATGTTCCCTCCTGCCTGCCCAGGGGTCTGCAAGGCCTCAGTCTCAGGACAGCCCGGAGATGCTGCCTCCTCCCCCCTCTCCCTCCTCCCTGCCTCCCCGCTCCCCCCGGGCTGGCTGAGGGCCGCCTTCCCCATCTGGAAGCCATTGCTCAGCACTGCCTAGCAGGCTGGAGGCCCAGAGCCAGCTCAGGGGACCAGCATTTTCCAGGAACCGGCTCATTCCTCAGAAGATCGAGCATCACTCCCTTCCCTCCCGCCGGCCAGTCTGCCTGCATGGAGGGTCCTGGGCGGCGATGGGCCCACCTGGCTCCCCAGGCCCTCTGCGGGGCTGAGGCGCTGGGTGTGGCCGGGCCCAATCCCCACCGATTTCTTTCTCCCTATTCTAAACAAAAACACATAAATAAATCAAAATGGCTTCCTCGGCGCTGCTGCCAGCCCTGCTCTGAGCCTGCGAGCCTCTCATTTCCTGTGTGTGAGGCTGGTGCGGGAGGAGGCTGGTGGGCGGGGGGCAGGAAGCGGCGGGGGAGCATCGGGATGGGAAAGATCTCCGCTCCCCGGCCCTCCACGTGGGCCAGACACGCCAGACACGCCAGACACATGCCAGACACAACACGCACACTGAGATGCACACACACACAGCCGTGGCTCAGCCGGGCAGTAGGGGAGTGAGGTCTCCCAGACCCCGCGGGGCCGTGCTGGGCTTGCCATCCAGGCTAGGGGCCCAGGGTGGGAGGTTGGGGTGCAGCAGGCGGGCGGCCGTGGGGCCCGACCCAAGTAACAGGGAGGGACGCGGAACCGAGACCCTGGTGCTCCCTGCCGCTGCCCCCAGATCAGGGTTTAGAGCTGGGGCGGTCAGGAGCTGGGGAAGGCCCTGGTGACCGGCTGGGCCGAGAACCGGCGAGCCAGGAACCTTGGGAACAGGAGCCTTTGGCATCTTCCCGCCTGGGCTCTGAGCCCGGCACCATGGCGCCCCCTGGTGGCCGATGCTGCAGCCTCGGCGCTGGCCTCTCCGGGCCGCCTCGCCAGGACCCCTGGGTCTGGCCCCGCCAGCAGCCTTGACCTCCAGCCCTGAGCCCCTCTGGCAAGCCCCACGCCTCAGGGCTCCCCTTTGGGAGGACAGTGCAGCTGCCACTGGGGCCTCCTTCCCTCCCCGCATCCCCCAGCCAGACTGCACAGGCCCGGGTCTTAGTGCGCCCACGCAGCACTGCCCTGCCCACGCCCCTGCGGGGTCCTGGCTAGGGCTCGAGCTGCCGGATGCCCCTCGACTCCCCGAGCACACCCAGGGCCGGGGCCCGGCTCCAGGAGGTGTCTCTGTCCCTGCCCTTGGAGATGTTTACGACCCAGGAGTCATTCAACCACCATTTGCTGACACAGGCTGGGCCGAGAGCCCCGCCGGCCCTGGGGACCCAGAAGGCTGCCCTCCGGGAGCCCAGGGTTGCCGGCCTCGGAGGCCACCCGGGGAAACATAGCAACGGCCTGAGCTCCCAGGGGTTGTCAGCCCCACAAACCACTCCCAGGGGAGGGGTGGGCTTGCCGGAGCAGATGGCTGGGGGCAGGAAAGCGGGAGGCCAGAGGGACCCGTGGAGGCACAGGGCGGCTGGACTTGGTCTCACGCGCCTCGGGGAGTCTGAGAAGGCTCTGGGGGGTGGTGTGCATCAGGTGACAGCACTGGGCGCCAGCCAGGAGCTGAGGCCCCAGTTCAGGTGAGAGGAGGGGCTTGAACCCAGAGCGGGCAGGCCCGTGGTCCCTGGGGAGATGGGGCTGGCAGGTGGAGCATCAGGACAGGCCGGTGGTGACCAGGATAGGGCCACATGGAGGAACAGGTATGGGCGTAACACAGGGCCACTGCTGTGGGGCGAGGTCAGAGGCCTGTGGGACCTCGAGGGGTGGGGACACCCCACCGCTGGTGGATGCAGAGGAGGGTGTGCCGCTCAGGAGGAGCCTGGCTGCAGGCCGCCTCGGGGCCACTGCCCAGTCCCGGCCTACAGGTGATCGATTGGGCCTGGCTTCCTGGTAAGGGGATGGAATTCACCCAAACCACATACGCAGCGACTCCAGTGTCACAGAACCAGGCCCTCCCTGGGCCTTTGAAACAGTGCCCAGGCCTGGGAGGGTCAGCTCTGCCTTTCAAGGCCCCCGTGGATGATGGGAGTGAGATAGGCACCTGGTGGAGGGGCCCTGGCCGTCCCGGGTGGAGGGGCCCTGGCTGTCCCGGGTGGAGGGGCCCTGGCCGTCCCGGGTGGAGGGGTCCTGGCTGTCCCCGGTGGAGGGGTCCTGGCTGTCCCCGGTGGAGGGGTCCTGGCTGTCCCGGGTGGAAGGGTCCTGGCTCTCCCGGGTGGAGGGGCCCTGGCTGTCCCGGGTGGAGGGCTCCTGGCTGTCCTGGATGGAGGGGTCCTGGCTGTCCCCGGTGGAGGGGTCCTGGCTGCCCTGGATGGAGGGGCCCTGGCTGTCCCGGGTGGAGGGGCCCTGGCTGTCCCGGGTGGAGGGGCCCTGGCTGTCCCGGGTGGAGGGGCCCTGGCTGTCCCGGGTGGAGGGGCCCTGGCTGTCCCGGGTGGAGGGGTCCTGGCTGGCCCACATCCCTGGAGCCTCGGTTTCTGTCGGGACACAGGGGAGAGGCAGGCTCCGTGAGCTCACAGCCCTGCCAGATCCCATCTGGGGGAGCTGGGGGCACAGAGAACTCACCCCAGCCATGAGGCCCCTGGCCTCTCTCACAGTGGCTGCAGCACTCAGCACAGCCCCCAGGGTCAGGAGCCCGGCCAGGATGATTCCTGCGGAGACGGCTGAGAGTGGAGAGAGAAGGGTGTCAGCGTGCCCAGGGCAGGGGTCCCATGTGCACGGAGGCAAGCTCTGAAATCCAACCTGAGAGTCAACTTGGGGTGCTGGACTTTGCGGAGCTCTGAATGAGCCTTGTCTGGTCAGGCAGGGGTGTACCTCCCACCACCCACCGGCCTCCATGCCGGCCCTGCCCCTCCCTCCTTGCTTCCTGTCCACCCTGTCCCCCCATCCCCGGGGCTATCTTAGAACCCACATCCCTGCCCCCAGGCCCTACTGACAGGTGGCTGTAATCTTATCAGTCCAGGCCCGGCTCCAGGCTTCCTGCTCTAGGGAGTCTGGGGCTCGGGGCTCAGGGTAAAAACATGGAGCCTGCGGCCACCAGGAGGCCTGGGGTTGGGACCACCAGCCCCAATCCCCTGAGCCTCGGCTTCCCCCATAGCCACCCTCCTTGGCCTCCAGTGCTCTCTCCGGCGGCCAAGCCCCCCAGGGGCAGGGTAGGGGGGACAGGATGCCATCTCTGTGATGCTCAAGGCCTCATCATGTTTGAGCACCCCTTCCTGGACACAGAGGACAGGGTCCGGATACCACCTGACACGCCCACGCTGTCCCCAGGTCCCAGGGCGGGAGACCTGGGCAGACCCCAGGCTCTGCCCAGTGGAGCTGGGACTTCCGGGTGGCCCTTTCTGCCTCTGACCCCACTGCCTGCCCCAGCCCGACTCCACTCGGGAGACCTCATGCCAGCCTGGGGCCCCTCCCCGGCCACCTTTGCTCCTGAAGCCCCCTCCCCAATACTGGCTGTCCTGCCCAGAGCCTCACTTACCCCAGAGGTGCAAAGCTTCGTAGGGGGTCCTCTCTGAGAACACGTGGCCGATGACAGCAAAGTGAGGCCCGAAGTAGGTGAGCACGGCCGTGGTGGCCATAGCGAGGCCCAGCAGCTGGGGGTGGGGCAGACCCAGCGTGTGGGGCAGGGCTGGGCACTGACCCGTCCCCCTGCCAGCCTCCCTCCAGCTTCCGGGTCTCACAGGAGACAGGATCGGCTGCGGGGCCTCTGGGTCTTTCTGGGGGTGGTCTCAGTGAGACCTTTGCCCCAGACACTCCCCGACACAGACAACCCCCCGCACACACAGACACACAGACACACTCACACTCACACAAGACACCCCAACACATACATTCACACTCACATCCCCCCTCCCCTGCAACACGCACACCCGCTGTCCATCTTCTCCAAGGGCCTGGAACCTTGCATCATTCCATTTGCGGAGCAGGGAACGGACCCACCCCAGCCTTTCTCAGCCTGCCTATCTCCCCCCGCCATGAGAGCACCTTCCAGAGCGGGAGGCCAGACCCCGCCCCGCTCCCCCAAGGAAAGCCCCTCCGAGCCCGGTTCACCAGCCACCCAATGCCCTCAGTTCTTCTCTAGGGCCCGTGCCGCCCGGCAGGAGGGCAGGCACTGCTCACGGGACATCCTTCTGCTGCTAGGAGTCCGCCACCAGAACCCCAGGTGCATGTCCACCAGGGCTGCAGGGCTGGTGTGGTCAGGGCGGGGACCACAGTTCCAGAGGTCCAGGAACGCGGCTCAGCACCCCTCCCCACCCCCCACCACCTCCTGCCCCTGCCCAGCCTGCCTGTTACCAAGACAAAGAGGCTGGTGACCAGCATCTGGCATTTGGCCACCCTGACTCGACGGCGAGGCCCCATGGAGGTCTCCTCCGCTCTCCTCTCCTCTGCTCTCCCTCCCCTCCTCTTCCTTCCCCTCCCCTCCCACTGTGGTTTCCAACTGGGCGGGGGCCTCAGACCGCAGCTGCCCGCCCAGGAGCTGGGTTACGTTGGTCGCTGGTCTGTCTGTTTGCCAGCACACCAGGAACTGAGCCTCTGGGGACCCCAGAAGAAGGGCAGGCAGGAAGGCGAGGGGTGGCGGGGCCAGCTTCTGCCCCCCTGCTGCCCCCCCGCCCCTGGCCCGGGACCCCAGGCTGCTTGCAGCTAAACGAGGCCTCGCCCGAAGGTGCTCCTGGCGTGGCTGCAGAGGACCCTGGGTGGAGGTGGGCAAGTGGGAGCGGGCACATGCGCGGGGGTGACAGAGCTTCCTGTCTCTGGAGTGTGCGAGCAGAGGCTGGGCCTCCCGTTAAGTCCTGCGTGGGGCCACCATCCTTGGAGGACTTGGGGAGACAGGGTCTGATCCGGACGTCCTTATCGAAGCACTGTCTTACGAAACATCTTTTGAAATGTTCTGTGACATCAAAAGTTTTGAAAAAGCAACTTGATTTTTGATGCCTCAGCGGCACAAATGAGTAATTTAGGGCCGAGCCATCTGGAGGGTGCGGGGGGTTGGGGGGTGCTGGGCCCTCACCGGTACCCACACCGAGGCTTTGTCAAAACCCGAATCTGTAATCAAACTAAACCACGTGAACCCGGGGATGGGGCACGGCTGCAGACCCAGATGAACGTGGGGCTGTGCTAACTGGGCCACTGGGCCCAACATGGGCCTGGAAGGGACACACGGTGAAGGCACGCGTTGGGTCCCGCCTGGGCCAACTGGAACCGCTAGGGCCCCTGCTGTGGTCCTCCCGGGCTGGCCACGTGTGCACGGCTCACCTCTCACGCTGGAGTTTCCCCCCTTCAGTGTCTCGTAATGTGGGTCCTCTGGACACTGGGGGACCTCAGCCGGGGAGGATGAGTGCCCCAGATAGCCATGGGCGTGGTGATGTCTTGGCCTTCTAGAAACCAGCAGAATGGGGCTCTGTGCTGGCTGTCAGCTCCGCCACCTCCTTGCCCAGAGCAGGGGCCAGCCAGGACTCCTCATCTATCCCAGTGCCCTCCATGTGCCCCCTGGCCCCCAGGAATCCCTGTCCTGGGTCTGCAGGGGCAGGAGGGGTCCCCGATGTCCCCACCTGTGGGTTGCTCCGGTGGAGCCCAGGTGTGGCCCAAGGGTCACAATGAGAGGGAAAGTCCGGGATCCAGGGGCAGCAGGGCCGTGGGCTGGGGAGCTGGCCACATGGACCCTCCCTCCAGCAGAGATGAGCCACAGGCCACTGTGCCTGCCTCACTTCTGGCATTGTCTTTCTCTGACTTTGGGGAAAATCTTTTGGAGCAGGGCCGGGCCTGGCTTCTTGACCTATAGCCCTGTGGAGCACCTACCCTGCACCAGGCACTTGGCACAGATGACCTTGCTGTGTTTTCCCAAAGCGGCACCAGACCCCTCTGTGGGCAGGAAATGAGGCTTCCTTGGTGACTGGCCTGGTGGGGACTGAACCCAGGTCAGACCCCCTAAAGACCAGGCTTCTGACCGCAGCCCCCGACCGTGGCCCCCTTGCCCTGTGCCCACCGGCTGGGCAGGGAGCCTGGCCTATGTTGGGCACCATCCACACTTGCCCCAGGGAACCCCTTTCCGTGGCTGAACCTCACCTTCCCATTTCGACTACCTGTCTGCAAGAGGAAGTGGCATCTGGAGGGGAAGCTGCTGGCCCTGCCCGGCTGCCTGACCCTCAGCCACTCACCCATCCCCTCTGGCACCTGCGACAGCCACCCCCTCATGAGGGCAGAGCTTTCCAAAGGGGGCTGAAGCAGCAGCTTCTGTCCAGAGGAGCTGGGCCAGGGGACAGACCCCCACCCCGCATGGACCCTGTGCTGAGGACCAGGCCCCGCTGTGAGCCGCCTAGGCTGCCTCCTTTCTCTGTGTCCACGGAAGACGTGTGTGCACGTGTGTGCCTGTGCACTTGTGTGCACCCACGTGTGTTTGTGTAGTGTTCGTTGCTGGCCAGTGACCTCCTTTTTCTCCCTCTTCTCCGCCCTCATTTAATAATTACTTGGTTAATGGAAAACTGTTTTGTCGGGGGAACCAACTGACAGAGTTCCCAGTGGCCAAAGCTGGGATGGTTTGAGCAACAGAATAAATAACGTATTGGATGACAACCCACGATATTAAGCAAACATCCATGAATCCATGCTGGTCCAAATAAAGGACTGAATAAACCACTGGGGGAGAAGAGAAGTCGTCCGTGCAGAAGAATTCCAAATAATGTGTGTGGATCCTGCCCTGCCAGGGATGGGATCCTCACTCCCAGCCATCAGGTGTGGCTGCACGTAGCAGCCTCCTCCTGGTCCCCCTTCCAGTTCTGACAAGCACACCTTAGCCAGGTGAGCGCAGACAGCATCTCGGAGATAAGCCGTGTTGAGGGCATGTGCCCTGATGAGATGGGATGGGTGGGCCCTTCACCCCTGTGGTCTTCCTGCCCAAACCCACAGCCCTAGTCTAATCATGACACAAACGCCAGACAAACCCCAGCCGAGGGCCATCCTGCTACACACCCAGCCATCCTGCTACACACCCGGCCGTCCTCTGTATCACTGTCAAGGTCATCAAAGCTGTCACAGCCCAGAGGGGCCGAAGGAGATGTGATGACCAGATGTGTGTGCGATCTGGGATGGGGTCCCAGAAGAGAGAAAGCGAAGCAGGTACAGGCTAAAGAAACCTGAATAAAGTATGAGCTTCAGTCAATAATAATGGAGCCATGTGAACTGAATCATTGTGACAAATGTCCCACACTCATGTCAGACGCTGCTATTAGGGGACACTGCGGGTGGGGTAGTGTAGACGAACTCGCTGTACTATCTTTGCAGCTCTCTTCTGGAAATACCAAACTGTTCTCAGATGAGTTTTATTTAAAAACATGGTTTTGGCTGCCACCCCAGTGCCACGGCACAGAGGGGCGCAGGCAGTAGGGTGTTGCCTCTGCCCGTCCACTCACTGGGTCGTGAACTCTTGGCCCCATGCTTGCCCGAGCTCCACTCCATTAACTGCTTGTCTCCAAGATGTTCACTTACTCAGTGATGTCACCTGTCCCGCTGCCCACCTGCCCACCTACCCACCTGCTCACCTACCCACACGTCCCCCTGCTCACTTGCCCCCCTGCCGACATACCACCTGCCCTCCTGTCCCCCTGCTCACCTGCCCACCTACCCACCTGCACCCTGCTCTCCTGCCCACCTGTTCCCCTGCTCATCTACCCACTTACCCACGTGTCCCCCTGCTCACCTGCCCACCTGCCCCCTGCTCACCTGCCCACTTACCCACCTGCCCCCTGCTCACCTGCCCACCTGCCCCCTGCTCTCCTGCCCACCTGACCACTTGCCCCCTGCTCACCTGCCCACCTGTCCCCCTGCTCACCTGACCACTTGCCCCCTGCTCTCCTGCCCACCTGTCCCCTGCTTACCTGCCCACCTGCCCACCTGCCCCTTGCTCTCCTGCCCACCTGCTCACCTGCCCACCTGCCCACTGCTCTCCTGCCCACCTGTCCCCTGCCCACCTGCCCACGTGTCCCCCTGCTAACCTGCCCACCTGCTCCTTCCCCCATCCACCCTTCATTCACTCTTCACTTGCTCCCTTGTTCCAGCCTCCTCTCTGCCAGCCACCTCAGTTTACCTGGGCAGTGACCTCTGGGGATCCGGGAGGGGGTATTGGCACTGAGGTGGGCCCCTCCTACAGTGAGGCTACTTCCCCTGGGCTAGGAGGTGGCAGCCTCCACCCTGCTTCCTAACAGCCGCCCAGAGGGAGGCCAGGGACAGGTCCCCCCTTCTCTTCCATCAGAGGAGACCCTGCAGGCCTCACAGGGGCGGTGACACGGCCCCTCCCAGCCAGGGAGGAGCGCCTGGGCCGCCAGTGAACGCATCACCACACCACAGCCCTTTGTGTGGGGCTCTGCCGGCTGGGTCACCCTCCTCAGGTGGGGCTCAGGGCCTGGAGGAGACACTGAATTCAGTCTCTGGCTTCCTCTCTGCCCTTTGCCTTGATTCTGACATTGGCCCAGCCGCCCAGACATGTCCGCCCTGGGCAGCGTCTCCTGAGCCCTGGGCGAGTGGGGAGGTTTCTCTTCCCAGTTGTCTTATGTCTGGTCAACTGTGTGAGCTCTGGTGTTCTTGGCCAGCTTTCCCGTCCACAGGACATCATGCTGGTCCATTGCCTTGACGACATCATGCTGGTTGGGCCCGGTGAGCAGGAAGTGGCGATTATTCAGACACCGTGTTACCATAGGCCGTGGCAGAGTTGGGAAAGCAATCCTACAGAACTGGGCGCCTGCTACCTTGGTGACACTCTAGGGGTCCTGTGGTCTGGGGCGTGTCTGGGGCGTGTCGAGATCCACATCCGGCCCTTCCAACTGCTTAAGAAGACGTGTGATGCCCCGTGGACCTCTTCGGGTTCTGGAGGCCGCACAGACATAAGACCCGTTAATCAAATGACCCGGAAAGCTGTCTGTGTTGAGTGTGGCTCAGAGCGAGAGAAGCCTCTGCAGCAGATCCAGGCTGCTGTGCCAGCCGAGGTACCCCAAGGGCCTTATACGTATAACTAGCAGATCCAGGGAGCTTGAGGGGTCTGTGGCAGATGAGGACGCTCTTTGGAGCAATCAGCAGCTCCTGTAGGTAGATCACAGCCCAGCGCCCTTAGGATTGGAGCAAAGCCCGACCATCCTCTGAGGATAACTCTCCTTTGGAGAAACAGATCTTGGCTTGCTTCTGGGCCTCAGTGGAGACTGAACGTGTGACCACAGGCCACCAAGTTACCATGAGACCTGAATTGTCCATCAGGAATGGGTGTCATCTGACCCACCAAGGAGACCAGACCAGACCAGACCAGACCATGCAGCTGGGCTTACCCGGTTTTACGCCATGAAGTTGGGCATGCACAGTTGTATTCCACCATCAGAGAAGGGGTGCATACAATACGGGCTCAGAGCAGGTTCTGAGGGCACAAGTAGGTCACGTGAAGAAGTGGCTGGAAAGCCTGTTGTGCCCACCCCCTGTTGTGTCGCCTCTGGCTTCATGGGATCTTCCCTATGACCTGGTGATCGAGGAAGGAAAAGCCTGGGCCTGGCTTTCCCATGGTTCTGAGCCACGTAGGGACATCACCCAAAGGTGGAAGGCCCAGAGCTCCAACCCCGCTGAGGACGGGGGTGAGGGGAAGTGCTCCCGCTGGGCCAGGAATTCCAACAGTGTCTCTTCGTTTGATTTTGCCAGGAAGGATAGGTCGGAGTTACAGGTCTACACCGATCATAGCTGCTAACAGTTTGGCTAGACGGTCAGGGACTCGGAAGGGGCACGATTGGAAAACTGGTGGCAGGAGGTCTGGGAAAGAGGGGTGTGGTTAGACCTCCCCACAGGGCACGGAGTGTGGAGGCGTTTGGGGCCTGTGTGAACGCTGAGCTGCCACCGCGGCCGGGGAGGCTCTCACTTACCAGGCAGACCGCCGGCCCTTCTGTGGACCTCAGCCAGCCTCCTCCCCCATCTCCATCACTGCCCAAAGGGCTCGTTGTGGCCATGGCAATGGAGGTGATGGGTGGGCTCAGCACACAGATTCCACTCCCCAGGGCCGTCCACGAGCTGGGGATGAGAGACCAACACTGACAGCCAAATATGGTCCAGGGGGTGCACCAGCATCCTGGGGACGAGGGTGAGGCAGGCTGCTTCCACTTCGGGAGGGGCGCCGTTTGGCTTCCCTAGAAGAGATGCTCTGAGTATAGATCCTTTCTCCTGTCCACCCGCGTCTGCTGACACCCCACCTGTGCCCAGTGGGATGCCTGACCCACCATCATGGATCTCACGGAATGTTTCTTCCAGCGAAGGAGCCCATTTCCCAGCCGGTGGGGGCTGGGGACAGTGGGCCCAGGCTCACAGGCTCACAGGCCTCACCACGTGCCCTGTCACCCTGAAGCAGCTGGCCTGACGGGACAGTGCGATGGCCTTTTGAAGACGTGGCTATGGCACCTGCTGGGTGGCAACACTGTGTGGGGCTGGGACGCTCTGAATCAGAGTTTTGTCTCTTAGCTCAGATGTGTGGCTCTGGGACTCTCGAGGGAGAAACGGCAATGACCTCTCTTTACCCTAATGAAACGCCCCCAGTGTAGCCCACAATTCTAGCTTTTCTTGGTCTAGACGTTCGAGTTCCCGAGGGAGGAGGGCTCCCACCAAGGACACACGAGGAGTCCATTAACCCCGGCCACCTTGGGGTCCTCGTGCCAGAGGATCAACAGGCGAAGAGGGGTGACTGTACGGCTGGAGTGACCTGCCCTTCAGGTGGGAACCGGTGGTTACTCCATGGTGGGGATGAGGCAGAACCCGTGTGAAAAGCCCGCAGTCCCCTGCAGCATGAGATTCTGGTCCTGTGATGGAAATCAATGGAGGGTTACAGCCATTGGCCCAGACCTGTCAGGAAAGAGGGCTGAACTGACCCATGAGGCAAGGAGCCACCGCCCAAAGGTGCCTGTGGAGACAAAGAGGATGGGGAGGGGGGCGTGGAGGAAGGTGGTCGTAGGGACCAGCTGCGGCCACGTGACCAGCCACAGAGCCTGGGGGATGTGACCACGGTTTATGGCCCATCACTCTGCCTCAGCAGGTAGATCCTGGGACGTCAGGGTGGGAATGTGACTTGGCTGGAAGAGGAGAGGACACCACCCCAGGGTGGACAAAGGGACCTCCTCTCCCTGAGGGGGAGGGGAGCATGCTTTTGGTTGTACAGATATAGTCACATCTCGTTAGGTAGAAGCATGATTTTACTTTTTCTTTATTTGGAAGTTAAGAACAATCAAAAAAGGTGCATGGGGTTTTGTACGACTTCATTTGTATGAAAAATCCAGAACAGGCAAATCCAGAAACAGAAAGTGGAGTCTTGGCTGCACGGGCTGGGAGGGGGATGGGGAGTGACTACTGATAGGGACAGGGTTTCCTTTTAGGGGGGTGACAAAGTTCTAGCCGCATGTAGATGGTGCTGGTAGTTGCAGGACCCTGTGAAGAAGACGCTGACAGCCATTGACTGGTAACTAAAAGAGTGAATTTCATGGTGTGTGAGTTACATCTCAATAACACTGAGCTTTTGTAAGAGAAGGGTTGCCTGGGGATGCCAAGGGGAGAGGCACCACGGTGGATTGTCAAGGTGTCACCTTAGCTGAACTGGAAGTGAATTTCCCAGAACTACCCTCCCTGCTGGGTTCCAGGTTGGTCTGGGCCACATGACCCGTCCGAGCTGTGGAAGGTGAAAGGGGACGTGTGACCATTTTCTCCGTATGCTCAGAGATTTGCTCAGGGAGCCACCGTGTGCCCTCTGGCCCCGTTGGTCCCCTCCCTCAGCTCCAGGCCAGGCTGCCCAGCCCCCGATGGCAGCCCCAGCTCGTGGCAGAGGCAAGGGCTGCTCGGGCTCTGATTAACCACACCACGGTTGTAGGGGGTCATACCCAGATTCCAGGTCAGTCCCGGGGTCCTGTTGGTGCGAGGATGAGGTTGGGAGCCTGCTGTCGGGCTGCTGCCCCCCCCAGTGACCTCTGAGCTCCCAAACCCAGAGACACGGTTCCGTCCTCCCTGGCGTCCTCTTAGGGCAGCCCAGCCCGTGGCGCTGCGGACCCTGGGGAGCCCTTGTCTCTTAGCATCACTGACACTCCTCTCTCACACTGAAGTCAGTGCTCCTTCTCAGTCTCCTGCTGACCCCCCCCCACTGTCCCACTGGCTGAAATCTTGGGGTTCCTTGGGTCTGCATCCCTTTCTCTTCTCCCTCTGGCTCCCTGGGTAGTATCATCAGCTCCTGGGGATTAAATGTCACTGAATGCAGGGGACTCTCTAGCCAAACCCCCTTTGTGTCCCACGCTGGCATTTCGATGGCCCGCCTCCCGTTTCTGTGTGGCTACTTCTCAGATATCCCAAACTCCACGTGTCCAAGAGGGAGCCCGCGCCTTCCCCTGATCCTCCCCCCGCCCCCGTGGCCAGCCTGCTGCCCCACCCCAGGCAGAAACCCTGAATCAGCTGTGTCTCCCCCTCCCCCATCCATGAGCGCCACGTGCCAGGCCTTCTTCCTTTTTAAGACTGTGGTGCCATACACGTAACATAAAATTTACCATCATAACCCTAAATGCACAGTTCAGCGGCATTAAGTGCACTCACACTGGTGTGCAGCCATCACCACCATCCGCCTCCAGAACTTTCTCATCTTCCCAAACTGAAGCTCTGCCCCCATGAAACACTCACGCCCCTCGCCCTCCCCCAGCCCCGGGCCCACACTGTCCCACCTTCCGTCTATGGATGTGACTCTTCCAGGGACTTCCTGGGAGTGGAATCAGATAAGATTTGGTCCTCTCATATGACATCCGACATTTCTGATGAATTGTACAGGACGTGTCCTTTTGTGTCTGGCTTCTTTGCAGAACGTCCAGAATATTTCATACGACTGTGCTTCTCCATGGCCGTCAGCCTACGACCTTGCTCATCTGACTGCAACATCCGTCAGCTGGACTCACCGGTCCTGCCTGCCCCATCCACTCTCCTTTCCAGAGAGAGATGGAGTGACCATCGCAACGTCAGAACTGGCCACTAGATGGGGACACCCAGAATCAACCCCTAGAACCTGGAGGGAGGGACGGATCTGAGGAAAGATCAGCAAGCGTGCTAAACTTCCGGGAACACTGAAGGCTGTGGTGGTCCAGTGTGTGTGTGTGTGTGTGTGTGTGTGCGCGCGCGCAATGTGTCTCTCTCTGTCTCTCTCCTTCCCTCCCTCCACGGATCTGCCTGCAAATTCTACTTGCCTCAGCCTCCCTGAACTCTGATCTCCGCTCCCCCAAGTTCATGAGACCTTGGGCTCAGCTGGAGAGTCACGGGGTTCCTCTGGGTTGTTTCCCTTCTTTCACGGATGCTTCACTCCCTGTTGTCTGTGTTTGAACACCACTGTGCCACATGTTGTGTCCTGTTCTCTGGGCCCTGACAGTAGGTAAATGTGGTCCTGGTTACATCGTGGCCAAGAGAGAACAACCTGGAGATATTAACTTTGAACACTTGCTTGATGTCGTAAGCGGCAGGTTTGCAGTTATAGGGTAAAGTTAATACTTTGCCCTCTGTAATTTATATTTTGTGGGGAGGAGCTTTGAAACTGTGTAAATATCCTGTTGTTCCTCAAACTTACTCACTGCTTTAGCATCTTTTGGTGGTTTGCGCCTACATAAATCATTTACTATGATGCTGTGAAATAGAATATCAGGTGGAGGAATTCAGAACGGTTCAGGAAGAATAACGGGATAGAAAACAGAAAGGGGACGCTGAGCGTGTAGGGAGAAAAGTGTACATACGTTGATTGGATGAGAGGAGTCACAGAGGGAAAGAGAAACGGGGAAATATTTGAAAAAGGGACCAAATTAAGTACCTCAGAAGGAAAGAAACATGAGAAAAAGTGCTCAGGGGCCAAACAGAACAGAAAAGGAAGAAACCGGATCCATCATCGTGCCACTTACAAAGACCAAAGTTCTAGAACGTTCCAGAGTAACCCACAGACTGCCTGAAAGGATGAGAGTCACATCATTCATCTCAAGGGCAGCGCTGGATACAAGGAGAAAAAGTTACATTCAGAAAGCACAGAGGATGAATAACTTTGCACAGCAGACTTTCCAGGGTATCATTATTATTTAAATGTGAAGGCAGAATAAAAACACTTTCAGAGGCACTAAGCTTCAGAATATTTACAATATTTGCCACAGTAACATCAGCTTTGCCAACAAAGTTCTCAAACAGTAAGATAAATAAATCCTGGGAGATCTGTAAGAGATATGAAAGTGGGAGAGACCAAGTATCTTCTCTCCATCCCTGCAATCACCAACGAGAAAATACGACAACATGCAAGACACCACCCATAACCGTTAACAAAACTGAGAGCGTCCAGAAATTTGTGGAGCAGAAATATGCCAGGCCTCCCTGTGACACATTCTAGACTCAAATAAGGACCCTGGTAGAGGTCATTGGGAGTGCACAGACAGACTTTTCATGTAAGAATGCCTTAAGAGGACAAAGATGTCAAACCTCCCAAAATTAACCCAGATATCCAGTGCCACCCCAATTCACATCTCAGCTAGGGGTCTGAAATGCCCAAGTCACTTACCCTAATGCTGATATCGAAGTATACAAGTCCATGAGTAGGCAGATCAGTTTTGAATAAAAAGGACAAGAAAGAGGGTCTTGCCCTGTCTGATATTAAGGCACCTGATGGAGCCTAATACAAAACCCCAAACTGCATGGGATTGTCACCAGGACAAAGTTAGGCTAAAGATAGGGAGTTGAGAGCTTGGAGACAGACTCTTGTATACATTGATTCCATGCTTAAAACTATTAATTTGTTTGTGAGAGCTCTTCTGGGATGTGAAAAGCCATTAAATGAAAATTTTTTTCATTAATTTAATGGTAAAAATTATGATATGTTCCATCCTAACCTGATAACTTCCAAACGTTCACAGATAAAATAATATATCAATTGAGGCATGAAATAAATTTATATGAGTCATAAAGAACACCTGGATTTTAAAAGCCAGTTTGTCAATTTCTACAAAAAAATCTTCTGGGATTTTGAATGGGATTGCATTGAATCTTAGATCAGCTTTGGGAAAATTAATATCTTACTGTTGGGTCTTCCAGTGCATGAACATAGTGTACCTCTCCAACTATCAGGTCTTTAATTTCTCTCACCAACATTTTGTAGTTTTCAGTGGACAGCTTTTGCACATCTTTTGCCGTATTTATACCTAAGTATTTAATATTTTTGATGTTATTATAAAGGGCATTTTAAAGCTCTTTTTCCAGTTGTTGTTTGCTGGTGCATAGAAATACAACTGATTTTCTGTATTGGTCTTGTGTTTTGCAACCTCGCTAACTCACTTTAATTTGAGTAATGTTTTTGCAGATTTGGTCAGATTTCCTTAGTAGATGATCATGTTTTCTATGAATAAGAACATTTTGCTCTTATTTCCAATCTGAATGCCTTTGGTTTCTTTTTCTTGCCATACTGCACTGGCTAAAGCTTCCAGAGCAATGTTAGCTAGACGTCTTGAAAAGAGACACCCTTATCTTGTTCCTGATCTTACAGAGAAATCAGCCAGTTTTCCACCATTAAGTTTGAGGCCCTTTATTAAGCTGAGAAAGTTTCCTTTGATTCCTAGTTTGCTGAGATTTTAAAAATTATGAATGGCTATTGGATTTTGTCAAATTCTTTTTCTGCATCTATTGAAATAATGATATGGCTTTTATTTTTAAACTCAATATGATCAATTAATTGAGTTGATTTTTTAAAATGTTGAACGAAGTTGCATTCCTAGAATACACCCTACTTGTATTGTTGGATTTGATTTGCTTAAGCTTTTCTTTAGAATTTTTGCCTGTATGTTCCTGAGGAACATCTGTAGTTTTCTTTCCTTGTGTTGTGTTTGTCTGGCTTTGGTATCAGTATAATGCTGATCTCATAGAATGAGTTGGGAAGTATTTCATCCTTTTTAATTATTCTTGATGAGTTTAGGTAGAATTGGTTTTATTTCTTCCTTAAATATTTGAAAAAATTCGCCAGTTATTCTATCTAGGCCTGGAGGAAAAAAAAATAGGAAGTTTTTTTTGATGTTTGTTTTTTACTACAAATTTAATTTACTAAATAGATATGAGGCTATTTTGGTTATTTCTTCTTGAATGAGTTTTGGTAGTTTGTGTCTTTTAAGGAGTTTGTCTATTTCACCTACACTGATGACTTTGTTAGCATAAAATTCATAACATTCTCTATTATTTTTAAAATACCTATAGAATCTGTATTGATGTCAGTTCACTCATTCCTGACATTGGTAACTAGCGTCTTCTCTTTTTTTCTTGGTCATTTTGGCTTCTAATGATTTCAGTGAATTTTACAATTCACTGCTTTTAATTTCACTGATTTCTCTATTGTTTTCTGTTTTCAGTTTCACTGATTCTGCTCTGATTCTTGTTTTTACATTTGTTTTACTTATGTTGTGTTAACTTTGCTCTTCTTTTTCTAATTACTTAAGGGAGCTGAAGTCAGGGATTTGAGGCCTTTATTCAGCTTTAATACATGTTGGCATTTAAAATTTTCCTCTAAGTACTGCATTCCACAAATTTTGAAGTATTATGTTTATACTTTTATTCAGTTCAAAGTAGTGTCTAATTTCTCTTTTGATTTATTTTTGCATCATGGACTATTTAGATCTATTTTTTACTTCCAAGTGTTTGGAGATTTTCCAGATATAATAAGATATATTACTAGTCTAATTATTATCCAATTTAATTCTATTATGGCTAGCAAGTATACTTTGTATAACTTGAATCCTTTTACGTTTTTCAAGACTTGTTTTATGGCCCATAAGATAGTTTAATTTGGTAACTATTTCATGTACATTTTAATAGGACGTATATTTTTCTGTTATTGGGTGGAATTTTCTATCAATGTCAATTAGATCAAGTTGGTTGATAGTGTTATTCACCTTTTCTATATTTTTTGGATTTTCTGTCTATATGTTCTACCAGGTATGAAGGGAGGAGTATTGAAGTCTCCAACTATAATAGCAGATTTATCTGTTTTCCCTGTGGATCAATCAGGTTTTGCTTAATGCATTAACATTTAGGATTCTTATCTTCTTAACTGACCCCTTAGTTATTGTGAAATGAACTTCTTTATCCCTGGTAATATTCTTTACTCTGAAATATACTTTTTCTGATATTAAAATGGCTACTCCAGCTTTCTTTCTTCTTTTATCCCCAACTTCACTGAGATATAATTGACATATAACATTGGGTAAGTTTAGGTGCACATGATGACTTGATATCCTTATATGCTGCAAAATACTTACCATGATCAGGTTAGTTAATTCATCCATCAACTCACATATTTACCATTTTTGTGGTGAGAACTTTTTTTTTTTTTTTTTTTAGAAGATGTTGTTGGTAGGAGTTTATTAATTAATTTATTTATTTTTGCTGTGTTGGGTCTTCGTTTCTGTGCGAGGGCTTTCTCTAGTTGTGGCAAGTGGGGGCCACTCTTCATCGCGGTGCGCAGGCCTCTCACTATTGCGGCCTCTCTTGTTGCAGGAGCACAGGCTCCAGACGCGCAGGCTCAGTAGCCGTGGCTCACGGGCCTAGTTGCTCTGCAGCATGTGGGATCCTCCCAGACCAGGGCTCGAACCCGTGTCCCCTGCATTAGCAGGCAGATTCTCAACCACTGCGCCACCAGGGAAGCCCTGTGGTGAGAACTTTTAAGACCTACTCTCTTAACAGCTTTCAAGTGTATAGTGCAGTCTTGTTAAGTTCAGTCATCATGCTGTACATTAGCTCCCCAGAACTTATTCTGTTTCCTCTAACCAACATCTTTCCATTTCCCCCAACCCCCAACCCCTGACAACAGCCATTCAACTGTGTTTTTATGAGTTTGGTTCCTTTAGATTCCTCTTATAAATAATATTATACAGTATTACTCTTTCTCTACCTGACTTATTTCATATAATATAATGCCCTCAAGTTCCATCTACATTGCAAATGGCAGGATTTCCTTCTTTTTCATGGCTGAATAATATTCCATTAATTCTAGTAGTATACCACATCTTCTTTATCCATTCATTCACTGATAGACACTTAGGCTGTTTCCATGTCTTGGTTATTGTAAATAATGCTGCAATGAACATGGGGGTACAGATATCTCTTCAAGGAGTGATTTTATTTCCTTCAGATTTATACCCAAAAATGGGATTGCTGGATCATATAGTAAATCTATTTCTAATTTCTTGAGGAACCTCCATACTGTTTTCCACAGTGGCTGTACCAATTTACAATCCCACCAACAATGAACAAGGGCTCCCTTTTTTCCACATATTCACCAGAATTAGCTATCTCTTGTCTTTTTGATGATAGCCATTCTAACAGGTGTGAGGTCATATCTCATTATGGTTTTGATTTGCATTTCCCTGATGATTAGCGATGTTGAGCATCTTTTCAACATCTGCTGCTCATCTGGATGTCTTCCTTGGAAAGATGTCTGTGCAGGCCCTTGGCCCATTTTTTAATTGGATTGTTTGGGGGTTTTCTGCTATTGAGTTTTATGAGTTCTTTATATCTTTTGTATGTTAACCCCTTACCAGATATATGGTTTGCAAATATTTTCTCCCATTCTGTAGGTTGTCTTTTCATTTTGTTGATTGTTTCTTTTGCTGTGCAGAAGCCTTTTAGTTTGATGTGGTCTCACTTGTTTACTTTTCCTTTTGTTGCTTATGATTTTGGGGTCATTCCCCAAAAATCATTTTGAAGACCAGTGTTAAGGAGTTTACCACCTTTGTCTTCTTCTAGGAGTTTTATGGTTTCAAATCTTACATATAAGTCTTTAATCTATTTTGAGTTAATTTTTGTGAATGATATTAAGTAGGGTTCCAGTTTCATTCTTTTGCATGTGGCTGTCCAGTTTTCTCAACACCATTTATTGAAGAGATTATCTTTTCTCCACTGAGCATTCTTGGCTCCTTTTTTAAATATTACATATACACATGAGTTTATTTGGGGCTCTTGATTCTGTTCCATTAGCCATTGTGCCCATTTTTATGCTAATACCATACTGTTTTAATTACTATAGCTTTGTAGTATAGTTTGAAACCAGGAAGTGTGATGCCTCCATTCTCAAGATTGCTTTGGCTATTCAGGATCTTTTGTGGTTCCCTAAGAATTTTAGGATTTTTTTCTACTTCTGTAAAAATGCCATCAGAATTTTGATAAGGATTGCATAGAATCTATAGATGGCTTTGGGTAGTATAGACATTTTCACAATATTAATTTTTCCTATACATGAACGTGGGATAGCTTTCCATTTATTTGTGTCTTCTTCAATTTTTTTCATTAATGTCTTATAGTTTTCACTGTACAAGTCTTTGGCTAAACTTATTCCTAAGTGTTTTCTTGTTTTTGATGCTATTGTAAATGGGATTGTTTGCTTCATTTCTTTTTCAGATAGTTTGTTATTTGTGTGTAGAAACATACTGATTTTTGTATGTTGACTTTGTATCCTTCAATTTTACTGAATGTGTTGATTAGTAGTAATAGGATTTTTCTTTCTTTTTTTGCGGAATCTTTAGGATTTTCTGTATATAAGATCATGTCAGCTTCAAAAAGAGACAACTTTACTTCTTCCTTTCTGATTTGGATGTCCTTTATTTCTTTTTCTTGCCTGATTGCTCTGGCTAGGACTTTCAGTGCTTTGTTGAATAGGAGTGGCAACAGTGAGCACACTTGTCTTTTTCCTGATCTTAGAGGGAAAGCTCTCAGCTTTTCACCATTGAATATGACGTTAGCCATGGGCTTGTCATATATGGTCTCTATTATGTTGAGGTTTGTTCCTTCTATACCTACTTAGTTAAGAGTTTTTATCATGGAAAGATGTTGCATTTTGTCAAGTGCTTTTTCTGCATCTATTGAGATGAGCATATGATTTTTATCTTTTATTCTATTAATATGATGTATTGCATTGATTGATTTGTGTATGTTGAGCCATCCTTGCATCCCAGGGATGAATCCCACTTGATCATAGTGTATAATCTTTTTAATGTGCTGTTGAATTTGGTTTGCTAGTATTTTGTTGGGAATTTTTGTCTGTATATTCATCAGGGATATTGGTCTGTAGTTTTCTTTTCTTGTAGTGTTCTTATCTGGCTTTGGTGTCAGAGTAATGTTGATCTTGTAAAATGAGTTTGGGAGTATTCCCTCCTCTTCAATTTTAGAAGAATTTGAGAAGTATTGGCATTAATTTTCCTTTAGAAGTTTAGTAGAATCCATCAGTGAAACCATCTGGTCCTCTCTTGAGAGGTTTTTGATTCAATCTCCTTACTCACTTGTCTGTTAAGATTTTCCATTTCTTCATGATTTAGTCTCAGTAGGTTGAATGTTTCTAGGAATTTATCCATTTCTTCTAGGTTGTCCAATTTGTTGGTGAATAACTGTTCATAGTAGTCTCTTATGATCCTTTGTATTTCTGTGGTATTAGCTGTAGTGCCTCCTCTTTCGTTTATAATTTTATTTATTTGAATTCTGCCTCTTTTTTCTTTGTTAATCTAGCTAAAGTTTTGTCAATTTCTTTATGTTTTCAAAGAACAAATGCTTAGTTTTGTTAATCTTTTCTACTGTTTTCCTATTCTCTACTTTATTTATTTCTGCTCTAATCTTTACTATTCCATTCCATTTGCTAACTTTGGGCTTAGTTTTTCTTTTTCTAGTTCCTTGAGGTGTAATGTTAGATTTTTTTTTTGAGATCTTTCTTTTTTCTTAATGTATGTGACTCCAGGTTTCTTATGATTAGTTTTGACACAGAATAGCTTTTGAAATCTGTACTAATTATTTATTGTTCCATAACAAATACCCCAAAACTTAGTGGCTTAAAACAATAAAAAATATTTTATCTTACAGTTTTCTGTGGGCCAGAAAACTGGTGATTTAGCTAGGTGTCTCTGGGTCAAGGATTCCCACAGGGCTAATTTTTTCCCTTTGCCTCAGACCCCAGTAGGGCTTGGCATGGCATGGTACCATTATTAATCCTGTATTTAAAACTTATATTTTGGTTTTCATGGAATATTTTTACATAAATTTGTATTTAAAAATACTGCATTAAGATATTATTTATCTTGATTGATGAGTTTTTTTGGGGAGGTGCATTCTTAAATTTACTGACTGAGGCAAGTGCCTCACTCATCTCACCTTAGACTCAGCCTTGGATATGACTACCAGGATAATCGGGGCTTCCTTAGCTACTGCCTGTCAGAGTATTGTCTTACTTTTAACATATTTGTGTCTTTATATTTGATGTGTGTTTCTAAAAGGCAGCATAGAGTTAGATCTTGCTTTTTTGTCCAATATGACAGTATCTGCCTTTTACTTGGTGTATTTTTTTGTGTGTGTGGTACGCGGGCCTCTCACTGTTGTGGCCTCTCCCGTTGCGGAGCACAGGCTCCGGACGCGCAGGCTCAGCAGCCATGGCTCACGGGCCCAGCCGCTCCACGGCATGCGGGCTCCCCCCAGACTGGGGCACGAACCCGTGTCCCCTGCATCGGCAGGCGAACTCTCAACCACTGCGCCACCAGGGAAGCCTTACTTGGTGTATTTAGACCATTTACATTTAATGTGATTATTGATTTGGTTAGGTCTGTCATCTTACTCTTTGTTTCCTATTTACTCATCTTCTCTTTGCTCCTTTTTAATTTTTTTTTTCTGGATTTAAAAAGTTAATTGAATATTGTAATTTTTAATGACCCCATTAGTTCCCTAATTGGCTTATTAACTATAACCCTTAGTTTTCTTATTTTGATAGTTGCTTTGGGGTTTGTAGTTCACATCTTAAATTTATAGTTTGCCTTCAAGTGATATTATACAACTTCGCATGTAGTATAAGAACTTTACAAAAGTTACTTTCATTCCTCCCTCCTGGCCTTTGTACTATTGCTGTCATGCAATTTACTTCTACATATGCTCACAACCCCACACTAAGTTGTTATTATTTTTGTTTAAACAATGGCTTATCTTTTTAAAATATTTAAGCAACAACAATTTAAATATATTTACTCATACAGTTACCATTTCTCATCCTCTTCATTCTTTTTTGTACATCTATAATTCCATCTCATATAATTTTCCTTCTTCCTGAAAGACCCTCTTTAATATTTTTGTAGTGCAGGTCTGCTGGTGATGAATTCTTTCAGATTCTGAATGCCTGAAAAAAAATCTTTATATCTCTTAGCTTTTGCAAGATACTTTCACTGGGTATAGAATCCTAGGTTGACAGATTTTTTTTCTCTCAGTACTTTAAAAGTTATGCTTCACTGTCTTTTCCTTGCATTGCTACTGATGAGAAATCTGTATTGTCCTTATTTTAATACCTTTGTACATACCTTATTCCTCTGTACATATGTAATGTGTCTTTTTCCTCTGGCTGCTTAAAATGTATTTTTTCTTTACTATAATTTTGAACCATTGATTAAGTTGTGTCTTAGTGTTGTTTTCTTTATGTTCCTTGTTTTTAGGGTTTGTTGGGCTTCTTGGATTTGTGGGTTTGTAATTTTCATGAAATTTGGAAAAGTTTTAGCCATCTTTCTGTCTCCTCCTTTACCTCCTTTTATTCAGAGACTTCAGTTACTTGTGTATCAGACCACTTGGAGTTGTCCAATGCTCTTTGGTGCACTTTATATTTGTAAACAAATCTCTTTTCTCTTTATGCTTAATTTTAGATATCATATATTTCCATGTCTTCAAGTTCATTATTTTTTTCTTTTGTAATATGTAATTTGCTGTTAATCCAGTACAGTGCATTTTTCATCTCAGACACTAGAAGTTCAATTTGGGTCTTTTATCATATCTCAACTTTTCAGTTTATGAAATATAGTCATAATTACTGTTTTAATATCCTGGTCTGTTCATTTCCTTGTCCTTGTTAATATCTTTATCAGTTCTGGGTATTGATTTATTTATCTATCTCTTCATTATGTGTCATATTTTCCTGATTTTTTTCATGCTTGGTATTTGTGATCAGATATTAGACACTGTAACTTTTATCTTTTTCTTTGCTGGGTATTTTTGTTTTCCTATTTTCTAGCTTTGTACTGGGACAGAGTTTAGGTACTTGGAAACCGTTTGAGCCTTCCAGGTCAGCCAGGACTGGGGCTGTGCTCAGTTTAGGGAAAATTGTCCCCACTGGCAAGGCAAGAGACTACTGTGAATTCTACTGCATGCCCCATGAGTTATGAGGTTTCCCACCCTGGCTGACAGAGAAGCCTTATTCCAACCTGAAAGAGAGTGGGCACCACTCTCTACTCTTTTAGGGAAATTCTTGCCCCACCTCTGGTAGTTTCCTCACCTGTGTGCTCTGGGCAGTTCTCTGCTGTCTTGAGGGGGGCTTTCTGCAGACCTCTGGGGAACCCTCTCCTCTCTGGGTCTCTGGCATGAGCTCTCCAGCTGCTTCAGCCTTCTAAGGCTCTGTGCTCTGTCTCCTCAACCAAACTCCACTGGGCTCTGCCTGGTACCTCTTCTGCATCTCAGCCTGGATGTCCTGCCAGGGCAGCAGCAGGGCAGCTGCAGCCCCTCCCCCAATATGTGTCTCATCAGCAGATAACCCCACAGTTATCTGTTGCCTGCTGTCCAGCGTCTTGAATTTGGCCCTTTTTTATTGTTTAGGGGAAGGGGGAGGATAAAGTCAGTTCCTCTTATTCCATTTTGGTCAGAAATGGAAGTCTTTAATTTTTAATCTTTTTCATATGTGTGCTTATGTCACCTTTCATATTTCTGTTATTTTAAGAAATGTTTCTTCTATTTATTTTAATTAGATTTGCCTACTTTGTTGGTCTTTTGAAAAATCAGTTTTTCATTTTATTGACTAAGTTATTGATTATTTTCTGTCTTGCTAATTTCTTCCCTTATCACCATTAATTAGCCTTGTTCCTTCTTTTATTTATTTTGGATTTTTCTTTGCCTGATGTTCCTGAGTTGAATGCTTTGTCCATTCTCACCCAATCTCTCTGGTTTTCTAGGAAATCCACCAAAAGCTATATGATTGTTCTGGGGATATTAGAAATTGTTCTCATGACTATTTTTAAAAAGCTTATGCTTGCTGGGTTTTTTAAAATTTTTTATTATATATTTGTAATTTTGGCTTTGCTCGGTCTTAGTTGCAGCATGTAGGATCTTCGTTGCGGCATGCGGGATCTTTAGCTGTGGCATGCAGACTTCTTAGTTGTGGCATGCATGTGGGATCTAGTTCCCTGACCAGGGATCGAACCTGGGCCCACTGTATTGGGAGCTCAGAGTTTTACCCACTGGACCACCACGGAAGTCCCTATGCTTGCCGTTTTGATTTCTCCTTTATGCTGAGATTTATTTAGAGGCTTTTTCTTTTTGTTTTGCCCTGCTAGTGACTATACTTGGGATGTTTTCTTTCTAGCGTTACTGCACTGTGGTTAGAAAGTGTGGCCTGAAGGATTTGTCTTGTCACGACTGCATTGCACTTTCCTCTTGGTCTAATATCCACCTGGCTTTCCGTTCATGGAAGCACGAGGTGGACTTGGTGGAGGGGAGACCTCTCCCCTACCGGTGGGCTGGGTGGCTGCTTTCCAAGAGGGTTTGACTGGTCTTCAGGGTCACACCCACAGGAGCCCTCTCAGCTTCAGGGGAGTGGAAGGATGTTTAGGAGGCCAAATCAAAGGGACTCAGCAATGGGATGGCTGAGTCTCTCCTCCCACTGGCTGGCCTGCCTTTTTCAAGAGGCCTCAGTTTGCTTGTCTGTCATGTGAGGCAACGGGTGTTTTAAAATGTAGGTTTTGTTATTATTCAGGTACAGCAAGACCAACAGAGCAGAAGACAAATGTCATTGAAAAGACAGTTACAGTTTCCGAGAGGAGGGGGCAGGTGATGGGATGCACTGGGCTGGGTCAGGAGGCAGAAGGAGAATGGGGAAAGGGGGAAACGTGGGCAGGAACCTTTATCGTGGTTTCTGTGGGAAGGAACAGGCAAGGCTGGGTGAGCAAGCTTAGCATTGGCTGGTTTTAATCATTTCAAGGGGCTCTGGGGCATAGGGTCTGTCCCTGGCTTTCTGGCATCTGGTCTGGGATGACGAGGGCAGGGGATAGCAGTCCTGAGTGTGAGAGGCCAGTGGAGGAGGTGGTGGGGGTGAGCTCTGCATGGGGTGGTTTGCTTATGAAATGAGCACTGCAGCCTGGCATTTATCTCTAGGAATTGGCCAGTCCTGGAAAGGGCAGTCTCTTCAGGGTCCCTGCAGCCCCAAGATGTCAAGGCACCAAATACAGAGTAGAAAATGTAGTATTACAATGAGGCGTGACGATCCCTCTGTCCAGATCTGTGTGGCTCAACATGGTAATCACGAGCCACACACGGCTTTTCAGCATTTGAAATGGCCAGTCCTAATTGAGATGCACTGTAAGTATAAAAAAATACACGTCTGATTTCAAAAACTTAGTATGAAAAGAAATTGTGAACTATCTCCTTAATGATTTCTATATCAATTACATGTTGAAATGCTATTAATTTGGATATATCATGAAAATGCATTTCTTTTGATCCTTTTTAGTTTTTTTTTTAAACATGGTTATTAGATAATTCAGTTACATTTAAGGTTCACATTCGATTTCTCCTGGGAGGCCTGGGGCTCTTCCAACATGTGTTCCCATGGGGACTTCACAGCCCTGGAGGTGGGAAGGGCCTAGCAACACCTCTTCCACGTGGGGACCCCATGCTCCTCTCTCCAGAGCAGGCTTTGAATCTGTTCTCTCAGCTGGGATAGCTAATTTTGAGTCGACATGACTGACCACCGGGTGCCCAGGTTAAACACGATTCTGGTGTGTCTGGGAGGAGGTTTCCAGGTGAGATTAGCATTGAATCATGGATGCAGTAGAGCAGGTGGCCTCCCCGTGTGGATGGTGAGTCCAGCGAGGCCCGATAGAACACAAGGTGGAGGAAGGAGGAATTCTCTGCTTCCTGCCTTGTTGCTCGAGCTGGACATTGACCTTCTGTCCTTGGCGGTCCAAGGCCTTTGGGCTTGGACTGAATCACACCACCAGGTTTCCTGGGTGGCCCTCTTGCAGACGGCAGATGGTGGGACTTCTCAGCCCCCATAATTGCATGAGCCAAGTTACCAAGACAAATCTCTCTCTCTTATTGGTTCTCTTTCTCCAGAGAACCCCAACTAACACAGATTTTGGTACTGAGCATGGTTCCAGAGGGTAAAGAATGTTAACAATGAATTTTCTGAATTGGTTCTGGGTTTCTGGAATCAGCTTTCTATTTCGATGGGATTCAGAGACGCCAATGACTCTATTTCCAGTCAGAGAGGAAGCACTGACTGTCCATGGCAGGATCTGGCAAGAGAGATGCCCAAAGTATCTGCACCCTCCCCATAATCCACTTATACGAAGCCAGGAGCCGCATTACTCAGTATAGAATACTTCTGAACATCTTTGGAAAACTGAAGAATATGATGACATTGGCTGGTGGCTCCTGGTTTTTGCTGGACAAAGTGGTTTAAGAAAAGGGTGAGTTCAGGGTTTTGAACTCCCAGCTCAAGTGCCCCATAGATAACCTAAGAGCATTTCTGTGTGTGGTCCAAGGAAAGCCTTATCTCCTACCACTGCAAGGCTGAGATTACTGACAACCAAATGCAGAACCTCATCCTGACTCATAACGTAAACTGAACTCCCAGTCTTGCAGGGTGTCTACAGTTAAAGCAGAAGGACCGGAAGACTGTGTGTTGGGGTGAGGATGTGTGGGAAGAGTCTGAAGGAGTGGGGGATACTGAGCCCTTAAATTCTGATGAGTCCCCTTTGCCAGTGGAAGAGGTCTCCCCACTCCTAATGGGTAGGGAGCCTTCCCACCTCCATATGGAGGGGTTAACTGTGCGTTGTCTGGGGAGATGCTAACAGCCCCCCAGAAGCGGTTGCCATGGAAGATGCTGCTGCTTCTCCTCAGGATCCACCCTCACCACCCCTTTACTTCTGGACCCATAACTAGACTCAAGTCCCAGCAGGTCTTCAAAGGTGATGTACAAAGTGTGACTCATGATGAGGTGTGCCACGTTCCAGAAGAACGAGTTGAGTTTTCTAATTTATACAGACAAAAGCCAAGGGAATGTGTGAGATGGAAACGGAAGGTATGGGATATGGGAGGAAGGAAGATGAAGTTTGCAGGACCGAACTTATTGACATGAGCCCTCTGAGCACAGATTCTGGATCTCATGTAGCAGCTCTGCGGGTGAGGGAGGGCTCTTACAGTTTGTTTAGCTGCTTGGCTGAAACAGGGACCAAAAGATGGCCCATAACGGGTGAACTGGAGATGGCGTACCTCCCTTGGTCAAAGGCTCAGGGATACAGGATGTCAGAGTGGATTTGTCGTGTAAGATCTGCCCACCCTCCCGGGAGGGTCCAGAAGACCCTCTTACCATGACTGCGGGGAGTACGTCCATGGAGAGCCCCAGCACCCCCTCAGACCGCATCCTCAGAGGGCTCCGTTCTTTGCTGTCCAGACCTCACAGTGGGAGCTGCAGTCACCCAACTAGGAAACCTAAGTGAGTGGGGTCCCTGGATCCCAGGGTGCAGGGGCCAAGTGGGGGCACTCACTGCCAAAGGCGAGGTGGGCGTGGTGACCGGCACGGACGGCAGCGCAGAGGCAGAGGTCAGAATAGTCAGACTCATGCTGACCCGTGGCCTTGGCTGGTTGACCCTGGTTTTCTTAGATGTGAACTGGGCAGGAAGCCTGCTGGATTCTCACCACATCTGGATAAGGGAGAAGTCCTAGGTCCAGTGGACAAACTTCTATCCCGAATTGTAAAAACAGAGGGTCGTGGCCACTCAGTCAATCCCCAGACGTGAGCCAGTTTTCAACCCCAGAACACGTGAAGGAAGGGGAGGCGGGGTCCCCTTGAGGAAGGACCCAGGACACCCTTGGAAATGGATGCTGTCAGTCTTTCTCCCAGCCTTGCCCAGAGGACCTGCAGACACTTACAGGGCGACTGTGCTCTGGGGAAGCGGAAATAATGAGGCTTTCCAGGGACTCCTGGACACTGGCTCTGAACTGACACCAATTCCAGGACACCCCAAAATTCCCTGTGGTCCCCCAGTCAGACAGGGGTCCCTGGAGGTCAGGGGGGTCAGGGAAGCTCCAGCTCAGGTCCATCCACAGGGGTCCCACTAGAAGGCATAACTGGAATAGAAATCCTCAGCAGCTGGCAGAATCCACACATTGGTTCCCTGACCCACGGAGTAGGGCTATTAATGGTGGGAAAGGCCAAGTGGAAGCCACTAGAACTGCCTCTACCAAGGAAGATGGTAAAACAACCAGTGTTTCTGATTGGATTGCAGAGATTAGTGCCTCCATCTAGGACTTGAAGGGTGGAGGGGCGGTGATCCCACTACATCCCCATTCTATTTGGCCTGTGCAGAAGGCAGGTGGGTCTTGGAGAATGACAGTGGATTCTCATAAGCTTAATGAAGTGGTGACTCCAACTGTAGCTGCTGTACCAGATGTGGTTTCATTGCTTGAACAAATTCACACATCCCCTGGTACCCAGCATGCAACTTTTGATTTGACAGATGCCTTTTTCTCCATCCCTGTCCATGAAGCCCAGCAGAATCAGTTTCCTTTTACCTGGCAAGGCCAGCAGTACACTTCACTGTCCTACCCCAGGGGTAAGTCAGATTTCCAGCCCTCGGTCACAATTGAATTCACAGCGATCTTGGTCACCTTTCCCTTCCACAAGACACCACACTGGTCCACTTCATTGATGACATTATACCGATTGGACCTATTGAGCAAGAAGCAGCAACTACTCCAGACTTATTGGTATGACATTTGCATGTCAGAGGGTAGGAAATAAATTCAACAAAAATTCAGGGGCCTTCTATCTCAGTGAAATTTCTAGGGGGTCCAGTAAAGCGGCAAGATATCCCTTCTAAGGTGAAGGATAGATTGTTGCATCTGGCTCCTCCTGCAACCAAAAAATGGGGCCAACACCAATGGGACTTTTTGGATTCTGGAGACAACCTAGTCCTCATTTGGGTGTGTTACGCCAGCCCATTGACTGATTGACCTGGACAACTGCTCATTTGGGGTGGGGCCCACACAGGAGAAGGCTCTGAACTGGGTCCAGGCTGTGCTGCCCTGGGGCCACATGATCCAGCAGATCCAGTGGCGCCTGAAGTGTCAGGGCAGAGAGGGATGCTCTTTGAGTCTTTGGCAGTCCCTGGAGGTGAATCACAGGGCAAGCCCTTAGGATTTTGGAGCAAGACCCTGCCATCCACCCCAGATAACTACTCTCCTCTTGAGAAACAGCTCCGAGCCTGCTACTAGCCTTAGCAGAAACTGAACACTTAACCATGGGTCACCGAGTTACCATATGACCTGCCCATCATGAACTGGGTGTGATCTTTATCTGACCTACTGAGCTATAAAGCTGGGCATGTAGAGAAAAAAACACTTTACCATCCAATGGAAGTGGTGTATAAGTGAGCCTGCCCGAGCAGGCCCTGAAGGCACAAGTAGGTTACCTGAAGAAGTGGCCCAAATGCCCACAGCCCTCACCCCTGCTACACTGCCTTCTCTCTCCCAGCCTTAACTTATGGCCTCAGGGGTGTTTCCTAGGATCCACTGACAGAGGAAGAGGTGACTAGGTCTAGTTATAGGTGGTCTTGATTGATATGCAGGCTCCACCCACCAGTGGTGGGACATCCCTCAAGGACACGGTGAAGGGTGATCCAGTGGGCAGAGCTTCGGGCAGTGCACCTGGTCCTGCACTTTGAGTGGAAGGAGAAATGGCCAGATGAGTGATTATAACCAGATCCATGGGCTGTGGCCAGTGGTTTGGCTGGGTGGTCAGGGACTTAGAATTAACATGATTAGAAAATTGGTGACAAGGAAATTTGGGGAAGAGGTGTGTGGATTGGCAAGAACCCTGAAAATATTTGTGTCCCATGTGAATGCTCACCAAAGGGTGACCTCAGCAGATTTTAATAATAGAGCGGACAGGAAAACTGTCCTGTGGATCCTGGTCAGCCTCTTTCCCAGCCACTCTGTCATTGCCCAGTGGACTTATCAGCAAAGCGGCCATGGTGGCAGGGATGGAGGTGATGCATGGGCCCAGCAACATGGGCTCCACTCACCAAGGCTGAGTATCCAGTCTGTCAGCAGCAGAGACCAACACTGAACCCCCGATATGGGACCATCCCCCGGGGTTACCAGCCAGCTACCTGGTGGCTGGTTAATTACACCAGCGTGTAACCGAGCAGGACCTTATGGGGCCTTCCCAGAAGAGACTCCCCCGACACACACACCGTGTCCTTTACCTGCTTCTTCTCTGTAGAGAAACTTTGGCCTCCTAGACCTTCCCGAGTTCCAAAGAGTAGATTTAATCAGAGAAGTGAGAAAATGCAGTAAGAAAGGAAAACAGTCAGATAAGAAAAAATAATAATACTTTAGCCATTAAACAAAGTCAAGGACTTTAGTTCCTCCTCAAGGTCTATAGATCATATTCTGGGCCATGTCCTTGAGCTGTTCTGCAGATACTGAAACCCCCACCAGGTGGAAGAAGTTAACTCTATGCTGACCACCAGCACGTAGACCCCAGACCAGCTGGAACCAGGAGGCTGATGATGTTGACTCCTTGTTACCTCACCACCAACCAATCAGAAGAGCGTCCACGAGCTGATCACACACCCCACAGCTTCCTCTCCCTCACCCTGTCTTTAAAAACCTTTAAAAATCCTTCCCCTGAAAGTTTCTGGGGAGTTTGGGCCTTTTAAGCTCTAGCTACCTGGACTTCTTGCTTGACGCCTGCAATAAATGCTGCACTTTCCACACTTTCCTTCACCACAACCTGGTGTCAGTAGATTGGCTTTACTGTGCACAGGCAAGGGGACCCAAGTTTGGTTCAGTGACAGGACAGGACTGCTTCCATCATGGAATGGGCAGTGTTTTGTTCTTACTGGAATAGTCACTTACTCTGGATATGGACTTGCCTTCTTTGCATGCAATGCGTGTACCAAAACTACCATCCGTGGACTTACAGAATGCCGTATCCACCCTCCTGGTATTCCACATGGCACTGCTTCTGATCAGGGAACCCTCTTCACAGCAAAGGGAGAGTGGCAGGGGCCCCTGCCTGTGGAATTCGCTGGTCTCACCATGTCCCCACCATCCTGAAGCAGCTGGCTTGAAAGAATGGTGCAACAGCCTTTTGAAGACTCAGTTATGGCACTAGCGAGGTGGCAATACCCCGCGGGGCTGGGGCTGGGTTCTCCAGGAGGTTGTATATGCTCTGAGTCTGTGTCCACTATATGGCGCTGTTTCCCAGTCAGGACTCCTGGGTCCAGGAATCGATGGATGGAAGAGGCAGTGGCACCCCTGACTATTACCCTAGTGACCCACCAGGAGAACTTTTACTTCCTGTTCCTGAGACTGTGCTCTTAGAGGTCTTAGTTCCAGAGGGAGGGATGCCTCCACCAGGAAATGCAGCAATGATTCCTCTGAACTGGAAGTTAAGACTCATGGGCCACTTTGGGCTCCTCATGTCTCAGCAGGCAAAGAAGGGACTTACTGTGCTGGCCGGCGTGACTGATCCTGACCACCAGGGGGAAACTGGGCTGCTGCTCCCTCCACACCTGAGGTAAGACAGGGCATGCAGGATGCAGGAGATCCCTTAGGGCATCTCTTAGTTTTACTGCGCCCTGGGATTGAGGCCAAGGGAACATGACAACAGCCCAATCCCGGCAGGACCACTGATTACCCAGACCCTTTAGGAACGAAGGTTTGGGTTGACTACCAGGTACAGAACCACAACCAGCTGAGGTGCTTACTGAAGGGACAGGGATATGCAGTGGGTGGTGGGAGAGGATAGTTATAATATGAGTTACAACCTCGAGACCAGTTACAGAAATGAGGACTGTAATTGTCATACTTATTTCCTTCTTTTGCTATAAGTGTTACGGAACCAAACTTGGGTCTGCTCATCCATGTGCAGTAAAGCCAATCTATTGACACCGGGTCGTCGTGAAGGAACGTGCAGCATTTATTGCAGGTGCCAAGCAAGGGGTCCAGGCAGCCAGTGCTTAAAAGGCCTGAACTCCTCAAAGGCTTTCATGGAAAGGTTTTGTTTTTGTTATTTATTTATCTATCTATCTATCTATCTATCTATCTATTTATTTATTTATGGCTGTGTTGGGTCTTCGTTTCTGTGCGAGGGCTTTCTCTAGTTGTGGCAAGCGGGGGCCACTCCTCATCGCGGTGCGCGGGCCTCTCACTATCGCGGCCTCTCTTGCTGTGGAGCACAGGCTCCAGATGCTCAGGCTCAGTAGTTGTGGCTCACGGGCCCAGTTGCTCCGCGGCATGTGGGATCTTCCCAGACCAGGGCTCGAACCCGTGTCCCCTGCATTGGCAGGTGGTCTCTCAACCACAGCGCCACCAGGGAAGCCCCCATAGAAAGGTTTTTAAAGACAGGGTGAGGGAGGTGGGTTGTGGGGTGTGTGATCAGCTGGTGGACATTCTTCTGATTGGTTGGTGGTGAGGTAATCAGGAGTCAACATTATCAACCTTCTGGTTCCAACCGGTCTGGGGTCTCCGTGCTGGTGGTCAGCATGTCGTTAACTTCTTCCACCTGGTGGGGGTTTCAGTATCTGCAAAACAGCTCAAGGATGTGGCTCAGAATACGATCTATAGCCCTGGAGGAGGAACTAAACATCCTTGACTTTGTTTAATGGCTAAACTATTATTAGTTTGTCTTGCTGGACTGTTTTCTTTCTTCATTTTCTCATTTCTCTGATTAAAAGTATTCTTTGACTAAAGTTTTTCTACAGACAAAAGGCAAGCAGAGGACATGGAGGGGGTCTGTTCTGGGAGCCCCCATAGGGTCCTGCTCGGTTACGTGTGTGTGTGTGTGTGTGTGTGTGTGATCTTTGTTTCTTTCCTCTCTTCTCCCCTTGCCATGTCACATAAGATATACTGACTTTGCATCACAGCATTTAGTCCTGGGAATTTACACCCTAGCGTTTAAGCTGCGGGACGTCAGCCCTGGGGAGAGGGGGGACTTCACCTCCTCTTCTGAGGAAGGGGTTTGTGCATTTTCGGTTGTAGGCAGGATAGTTGTGAGGCAGAATTATGGCCTTTGTGTCGTCTTTGTTTGGGGATCAGGTATGGTTTAAGGAGGTGGGTACAGGTGCTGAGGTGGCAAGGGGTGGATGTGTGTTGGTCAGTTCTATGTATCAGCTGGACCAGGCCATGGGTGTTCACGTTAAAAATTTTACTTCTGGCTGTGTCGGGGGCGGGTGTTTCTGGATGAGGTTATAGGGTTAGAACTGGTGGACTCAGTACAACAGATGCCCTTCCCAGTGTGGGTGGGCATCACCCAGTTCACTGAGGGCTTGAATAGAACAAAAGATGCAGAAGGGAGGAATTTGCCTTTTCTCTTCCTGCCCACCTGCTTGAGCTGGGACAGCCCACCTCATCATTTCTGGCCCCTGGACTGGGATTTACACCACCAGCTCCCCCAGGTTCTCAGGGCTCCAGGCTTGGACTGGATTCCACCACCAAATAGGCTTTCTGGGTCTGTAGCTTGCAGACAGTAGACGTGGGGCTTCCCAGCCTTCACGATCATGTGAGCTGCTTCCTCATAATAAATCTCTTTCTATGTGTTCTGTTTGTCTGTCTCTCTGGAGAGCCCTATCATCAGTGGGTCTGAAGCTTGATGTCTGGAGACACTTCATTTTCCATGGCTCCTGCCTCTCCACAGCTGGATTCCAGAAGGCTCTGGGCTCCCAAGTGACCTGGGCACACAGGTGGGACTCCCACACGAGGGCTGAAGCACAACCTGTGGGCCTGGAGAAGGTGCCGGCCCGGCCCAGCTGGGCTCTCCACCTGCCACCTGTGACCTGACCCAGAGAAGGCAATCAGGAAGCCAGTGAGGAAGGCCCTGGAGGGGGGTGGAGAGGGAGGTGGGCAGAGGCCCTGGGCTACAGGCAGACAGAGTGAAGAGCCCAGGCCAAGCCAGCCGGCAGTTGGCGCCCCTCACAGTCCAGTCCGCCATGGGGGAGGCCCCAGAGGGTCCAGACAACTCCCATCGCTTCAAGAAGGGGACCCAGAGCCTCTCTCAAGAGCACGTTCTGGACCTTGTGTGTCCCCAGGGCACCCCAAGCTTCCGGGGTCTGCACCCCAGTCCCATGGAGCCCGAGGTGATTTCAGAGCGGATGAGTGCTCAGCCTTGGTCACCCCTGGAGCAGAGGCTGGCATACCCCTATGGGCAGCAGGATGCTGGGCTACGGGGCCCCTCAGGGTCAGTGGCAGAGCTGGGCCTGGACGCTGTGGGTTCCTCCGTCCCTCGGCCACCTCCCGACCCCCGAATGGCTGGCTCCACTGCCGCCGTCTCCTGATCCTCTGTGCTGGATGTGAGGTCCCCTTAGCGAAGCAGCGTCATGCACGGCTCGGGCACGGGTGTCCTGTGGACATAGAGAAGGGCACATTTCTGCCTGTGCAGAGCCCTCCGACGACACCCAGGTGTGATGAGTGACATACAGTGTGGAGCACAGGGCAGAGGGGTCAGGGTAGGGTTCCAGCTGATGTGGCGTCAAAGCTGAGCAGGAGGCCGGCAGGGCAGCAGAGCGCAGAGGGGCAGGGGCTTAATCCCCAGGGCCGAGGCATGATCCAACTTGCCTCCGTAACGTCCCTCCTGCTTCGAGGCAGCGGACGGGTGGGAGGAAGCAAAACCAGAGCCCAGGAGATGGGGTACGAGGAGAGGCAGCACCCAAGGCTGTCCAGGGCCTGGAGGCCCAGTGCAAGTCCAGGCAGGGCCCCGTTTGCAGGACTCCGGGATTTTTCCTGGCACCCTTGGCACGGGCAGGGAAGGGAAGACAAGCATCTGGCTGGGGTTTGCCAAATAACCCTCAGGGAAGGAGGGGGTGGGCTCTGACCAGAGAGAGGATGCAGAAGTGAGCCAGGCCTTCCGCTCTGAAAGGGATAAAGATCGGGCCACCTGGACTCAGTCAGGGGCCCGATTCCTACCTGATTGTCCACTGGCCAGAGGTGTGACTGTGGACACATTCCATGTCCTTTCTGAGTCAGCTTCCTCCTAAGACAAACAGGGCCCCTTGCTCCTGGCAAGGCTGGCCTCCAGGTAACTTCCTAAAGCGGTAAAGTCAAGCAGACTTGCCAGGAGAATCCTGCAGGGTAACGGGAGCCGGTGGGCGCCATGAGGTGGGCAGTAAATCCTCGCCCGTGTGCCCTGCGGACTTCTTGGGAGGGGTCCTGGGTCCCCCCCCCCCGCCCCCAGAACAGTAAGTCGGCTCCAGGAAGCTGGGCCCGCCCACCCCCGCCTCCATTCCCAGAGGTCCTGGCCCAGGAGAGTCTGGTCACTTTTCGGGAAAAACCTGCTGGGTATGGCCTCCTGAGGGCACAGCCACTTGACTGGCCTTCCCAGGCCGCGGGGCAGGACAACACTCTCCCAGTAACGGCGCATTCTGCACACTTCCAAAGTCCCTGCCCCCTCATACCCCAAAATGTACCCCCATCGGTCAGGGAGGAAGTCTCTTGACGCCTCACCTCCCCTGGGAGACTCTGGAAAGGCTGCGGGCCCAGCGACCTTCCCCTACAGGCCAATCTCAGTGCGGGGGTAGGTGGATGGTGCTGGAGGCATGGCAGTGAGGAAGAAGGGCCACGAAGGCAGGTACACATCGACGGGTGAGCGGCCGGAGGGAACTGGACCAGGAAGGGAGGAAGATTTGGGGGGAACGTGGAAAGCGGAGGAAGCTGCGGGGGAGGGCGGAGGGGAAAGGCAGGCCGACAGCCACGCAGGTCTGAAGCGGTCTGTGCAAACCTCCAGGCGCTCCGCTTCAAGGCTCCCCAAGGCCCGGGGCGCACGGCAACCACCCGCAGAGAGTGGGCGTGGAGGGATGTTGGGGAAAAGCGCCCCAGAAACCTGAACGCCCTACCCAAGCGCGCCAGGTCTTCACCACCTCTCAAGCCCCGTCCCGCCCCGCCCGGAGGGCTGCGTTCCCCTCTCGCAGGCCTGGTGGAGTCATAAACAGGTGGGCGCCCGGCCAGGAACAGGCGCGCGTGGGAGTGCGCGCCCACCCTGGTCGCCGGGAGGGGCCGGGCGGGGCCGCGCAGGCGCCGAGCTTTGTTAGAGACGCTCCCGGGAGCCACGCGCCGGGCACACAGGCTTCCTCCCAGGGGCCGGGCGTGGGGTGGTGCCCGCCGCGATTGGCCAAACGGGCGGCCCGCCAGTGGCTGAAACCCCGGCCCCCGCCCCTTGGCCGCAGGGGGCGGGGCGCGGGTGCAGGTTGGTCGGCGCGTGCTGCTCCCCGGGGTCTCACGCGCCGCAGGGATGGGTGCTCTGTGGCCTTAGACCTGCCCTACCCCCAAAGGCGAGCGCGGCAGGGGTCGCACCAGGGACCTGCAGGCAGCAACTTGGGGGTCGGTGCGCACACGGGACCTGCGTACTGCATCTTGGGGGGCGCACTGGACACCTGCTGGGACCCGGACCCACTGGGGACCTGCGGACTGTGCCCGGGGGACGGGGTGCGGTCGCGCTCACG
Source organism: Mesoplodon mirus (assembly GCF_964341445.2). NCBI lineage: Eukaryota > Metazoa > Chordata > Mammalia > Artiodactyla > Ziphiidae > Mesoplodon > Mesoplodon mirus. The sequence continues at coordinate 1,928,771 of NC_138983.1, read as the reverse complement.
GCTTGGTCTTTGCAGGCTGTGTGCGCCAGGGGTTGGACGAAGCGTGGCGGGAGGGCGAGGCAAGGGAAGGAGGGCGTGAGAAAGGAGGCGGCGGCGGCGCGGAGGAGGGTTATCTATACATTTAAAAACGAGCCGCCTGCGCCGAGCGGGGAAGACTTGGGGAGCGTCCGACAGCACGCGCGAGTCACGAGCGCCCCACGCTCCCCGGTGCGCACTGCCCGCCACCTCTCGGCCTCCTGCGCCTCGTTGTCTCCGGACCCCAGACGACCTGGCACCACGTACCCTGGGTAGTCGTTTGGCAGCACGGTGCCAGATCGTCGCTGAGGCTTGACCGTCGTTCCTCCGCCCTCGGTTCCTCGCCCCACACCTTCCTGCGGCGCGCAGGGACTCGGAGGAGGCGCGGGGCGAGTGGATGCGGGCGCGATGGACAGCGGCGCGCTGCCCCGGCCCGCGCCCCCTGCGCCTGGTGTCTCGAGCTGCTGCGCCGCTCGGCGGCGACCGGAGTCCCCAGAGCTCCTGCGCTGCAGCCGGCGGCGGCGGCCAGGCGCGGTGGAGACCGGGAGTGGAGCGGCGGCCGTGGCGCGGCGCAACGAGCGGGAGCGCAACCGAGTGAAGCTGGTGAACTTAGGATTCCAGGCGCTGCGGCAGCACGTGCCTCAGGGCGGCGCCAGCAAGAAGCTGAGCAAGGTGGAGACGCTGCGCTCGGCGGTGGAGTACATTCGCGCGCTGCAGCGCCTGCTGGCTGAGCACGATGCCGTGCGCACCGCGCTGGCCCGGGGGCTGCTGGCGCCAGCCGCGCGCCACCCACTGCCCCGCGGGCCACCCGGGGCCGCCGCCGCCTCGCCCTCCTGCGCCTTGTCGTCCCCGGGCCGCGAGCACAGCTCGGAAACCGGATCCCCGCGCTCCGCCTACTCGTCGGACGACAGCGCCTGTGAGGGCGTGCTGAGCCCCGCGGAGCGCGAGCTTCTCGATTTCTCCAGCTGGTTAGGGGGCTACTGAGCTCTCGTCCCAGCAAGGTAAGCGCCGAGAGGCGGGGAAGAGGGAGGGTCGGAGGCAGGGCTGCCGGGAGCGGTGGAGCAAACGGCCTAGCAGCTCGAGCCCCCGAGAGCCCGCGGAGCGCAGCCGCAGGCCCGGGCGATGGCCTGGATTTCGCTCACTCTTCATTTCCCCCAAACTTTTTCAAGCCTGTGCAAGACCAGCGTTTGTTTGTCCGGGATTGCAAAACTTCCCCTCGCTGCTCCGCCGCCGAAGTGGGAGCGGGGAGACGGAGGGGGGGCGGCCCTCGGGCGGGTGAGGCCCCAAGGGCTTGCGGATCCGGGGCAGATTCGGGCGCTTGGAGGCGGAGTGACTTTGCATTGCAAATTGCGCTCCGGGCCGGGTGGCAGAAATGAGTCGGCGGGGTGCGGATCCCTGACTCACTGCGGATCCGAGCGCTTGCCCCGCCCCGCCCCGCGCCCTGGCTGGGCCGTACTCTGAAACCGAGGCACCCACGGACCCGAGCTCCAAAATCCACTGAGCAAACGAAACTGCCGGCTCCGCTTGTGGGAGGTGGGGGCAGGGCCGGGCTGGGAGGGGTCTCCCGGGCCGGATCCCGCACTAACGCGCGTGCCTATTCCCTCTTCCCTCCTAGCGGCCGCGAGCGGGCTCACCACTTGGGAGCCAGCGCGATGGAACGGCTCACGTTTCCGTCCCCGCCGTTCCCGCGGGCCAAGCCACCACCGAGCCGGGGATCCCGCCAACCCTCCCCGGCCGTCCAGCCTGACCAAGGGCTAGTGTAGAAGCGGCCCAGCCTGACATCATCCGGGCGGTAGCTTCCTCGGACCCCAGCCACCCTGTCCCCAGAGGCCTTCCACTGGAACGGGTCTGCGGCACCAACACTTGGAGGTTTGAAGGGGAGAGGATTTTATGCCGACACAGATAATCTATTTTTTACGCATGAACTTGAACTGCCCAGGGACACTGACAGTATGAACACTTATTTTTGTGCAAAGAATCCTTAGATTTGGAACACAATAAAGATTGTCTACTCCCGCCCTCTTCCTGGAATTTTTGAACCTGGCCGAGATCTGGACATGCTGCAGCCCTTGAGGGGCAGGGTCCCTGGTGGGTGTCCCCTTGCAGCGCTGCCAGCTGGGGAGAGACCTGTGTCAGAAAACCCGTTTTAGGGAGGGTGGATCTTATAAATAAATCGGTGCTGTGTATCCGTGGTGTTGGGGGTGCCCACTCCATACCCCGAGGCCCCCCATTTCCCAGGTGAGGGCCCGGTATGGGTGGGAGGTTGTCGGCTTAGACCCTGTACCCAGCAGGCCCCACCTCTGTGGTCGCATCTCCTTGGACTCCGCTCCCTCCTCTGTAGGGTGGGCGGGTGGAGAGAAGTGAGGTCTGGGAGTCCAAGCTGGTCGCCACTGTGCCAAAGCAATTCACAGGTGCTGTGTGGAGCTGGGAGCTCCTGGCAGGTGGCAGCAGGCTGGCGGGTGGTCCAGGCAGGGCTACTTCACAGTTGGGAAGCTGAAGTCCGCACGCTGCTGACTGGCTCCGGGATCTAGGGCAAGTGCCCAGTGTAGGGCTGGGCCTGAGGGGGTCTGACCCAGGCCACCCTCTGTCTCAGGGTCCAGGCTGCTGGGTTCAGATCTCCGCTGCCTACCATCAGCTGGGTGACCCCGGGCAAGTTGCTCAACCTGCAAATGGGGGTGACCTACAGTTGTGGGAGGACTTAAGGAGAGGTGTCCGGCAGTGTCCAGCATCCCGTACTCGGCCCTCAGCTGCTGCGCCTGTGGCTTCCAGGCCACTTGTGCCCTGCAGGCTGCAGAGGCCTAGGCCTCTCTGCCTGCCTGTTTGTGGGCGGGGGCTGTGAGGGCCTCCCTTGAGGGGAACGAGGAGGGCCCCCCAGGCTCCCTGAGCCCAGAGGGCCCGCAGGTGATTACTCAGCTCTACCTTTGACCAGGGCCTCGGCAGCTTTGAAGTCTCGCTGTGCCCAAAGCTCTCTTTTATTGCAGGGATGGGTGTGAGGCTGACAGGGATCCCCTGTGCTGCTTTAGGATGCTGAAAGCACCCCTTCCTCCGGCAGGGAGTGGTTGGGTCAAAGCCGTTGGAACCCTGGGAGGTGGGGCGCCGGGTGCTGGGAGAGCCGATGTCTCCTGGGTAACCATGGCGACAGGGTTGGTGGGTCTGATGAGGCTCAGGCTTGGCGGGGGTCAGCAGAGCAGCTGTGGCTGGGGGCTGCAGGGCCGAGTGACCCAGCCTCATGCAAGGGACAGAAGGAGGCGTGTGACATGGCCACCCAGCAAGCGCCACCCCTCAGCCTTCTCCCAGGGATCCACACACAGTCAGTGACCTCACTGAGCCGCTGGCTCTGGGCTCTCCTGGGACTCCTTACCTTGACCCCAGGGAAAGGCCTGCAGCCCCCAGGACACAGAGTGGTACCAGGTGGGCAGGGTGGGACCACACCTGGGTGTGGGGGAGGAAAGCATGGGAGGAGTGGGCGGAGGGGAGCTGGGGCCGGCGATGAAGCTCTGCGAAGGATAAGAGCTGCCATTTTTGTGTTCCTGTTATTTATTATGGAGAATTCCAAACACATGCAGAAGTCCCAGAACTTTTATTGGACATCTTCTCTGTACCAGGCACCGAGGAAGCACCGGTGCCCTCATGGAGCCTACGTTCTAGCAGGGCATACAGGCTCTAACCCACAGCAGCACTGTTGAGTCAGACGTGTGGTCCTGTCGACGATGGATGTGCCGGACCCTGGAGAAGCCTCTGAGAAGCCCCCATCACCAGCACCCAAAACTATTAACACCAGGCCTCTCCCACCCATCCACCCCACCACTCCCACCCCCACGTGGTTCTGAAGCAGATCCCAGGCATCATGTGGTTTCACCTGTAAATTCACCATGTGAGCCTCCAAGGGAAAACCCAATACCACGGTCCCCCCCAAAATGAACAACAGCTCTTTCATTTCATTGAACACCCAGCGGTGGCACAGCCCTCTGATGGCCTCCATTTTTCACAGCTGGTTTTACAGAATGAGAATCTGGTGCAGATCCACACTGGAATTAAAGACTCTTGTGAGCATCCCTTCCCCAGTCCCCTTACTGAGAAGACGAGGTCATCCGTGTTCTGGGTGCTGCTGACGGCACCACCCTAGGTGTTGATATGATTGAGTGTCTGTCCCTGTATTTTCTGTAATTGGAAGGGGGTGGGTCGGAAGCAGATGCGTGATCAGATTCTGGTTTGGTTTTTGGTTCCTGCACTTCAGAGGTGGTGCCGTGTCCCTGACACTGCATCCCATGAGGACGCACATATGGTGACCGGATCAGAAGGTCTGAGCGGGTTCATTTTTGAGAGAAGAAAGGGCTGTGTTTGATCAGGCAGGATGACAGGTGTGTCACCTGGGCACACTGGCCTGCCTGCTCACTCTAGCTAGAAAGTGCTCCCCCTCCGCCACTAGCTGTCATTTACTGGGTGCCATTCACTGCGCCGTTTTACATAATAGGAAAGGGCAGCTCTGAAAGATTAGGTGCCTGAGGTCACAGAGCTTGAAGGTGAGGGGACTTGGGATTCCAACCTGGGATGGCTTCATTCCTAAGTCCTTGCAGTGGTCCCCTTCCAGGAGGGTGGGGCTGCCTGGGGCTGTCCTGGGGAGGACACCTTAGCAGTTCCGTGTTCTAGGTCAGCACATCTGCACGGATCCCCACCTGGCCAGGTGGTCAGCCAGCCGTCGGCTCTGCAGTGGGGTGAGCAGGGATCTCCTGGGAGCCTGTGGTCCAGCCTTGCCCCCATCTGGAGGTTGGAAGCCAATTGCAGACAGAAGGTGACCAGGGGCTGAGCGGTGGAGTTGGGTCGGGGACCCCATCTGTGGTGCGAGGGGAATGGTGCTTCAGCCTTGGGGTAAAGCTGGGTGGGACCAGGGGAATCTTTACAACAACTCTGAATCAGGCAGGGCTGGGGTGGATGCGCGGTGGGGTAGCACAGTCTGGATGACTACAGCCCCGGGGGGCCCTCTGGGGGTGCTTTGCTACTGGGGGTCCATACGTGGTCTTGTCTATTCATGACAGCAGGCGCCCCAAGGAACCCTGCTTTGTAGTCCCAGGCGTGTCTCTGTGGCTGAAACTCACCCACTCAGAGAATGATGTGTCCCCGGTGGCCACCCACATGGTAGCCCTGCTGACACAGGACCGCCCTCTTGGAGGCTGGGGCCCAGCACGGGTCCCTGCGTCCAGGCCCGCCTTATCTGGTCTGCTGGGGTCCCACACCTACTCATTCTGAAACCTTTATCGGACTCCTTCTCTGTATTCCAGGTGCATCAGCGCCCGAGGGAAACCCTGCCTTCAAGGAGCTTGTGTTCTAGGGGGGACACATTACCGCCTGGCCCTTGGTAGACACACCGGTTCGGGGTGGGGGAAACGACAGGGGTCCTGGGGTGTTGTCCAGATCACTCAGCATCTCCGAGCCATGTCCCTGAAATAGAGGCTGCAGTGCTGACCTCACAGGGCTGTCGCCTGTCCTGTGTGCTGGAGCCAGTGGGACGTGGGTCCCGAGAGGGGCAGTCAAGACCTCAGTGGTTCCTGCCTGTTCCAGGGCAGCCTCACTGCCTCTGGGACGCACCCATAGCCCCCACTGGGAAGATGACATCTATCTGTTCCTTCTGGCTTTGGTTTTGGTTTTGGTGGCGGGTGGCGGGCGGGGGTGGGTGGGGCTTGCAGCTAGCCTGTCAGTCTGCCTCTGAAGCCTCCCTGGCACTTGGAAGCAAATGAATCGACTTGCCAGCTCCTCCCCGCCCAGGGCCCGCTTCCGCATCTGCGCAGCCACCTGCGGGGCCAGATGACGGCCAGGCAGCCTTGTTCAAAATTGGGAAAAGGTGCTGTTAAAGGTGCTTAGATAGAAAGCTTTTTCCTTTTTTCCATGGTCTATGTCCTGACTTATGGTGTTTTAAACTTGCTATTTAATGCCGTTCTAAGTAAAGAAAAATTAACAGTTTAAGTTATTAGCATGAATTTTTATACTGTGCGATCCAGTCTTAAATGCAGAGATAAGAGCGTTAACTGCTATGCAGAATCACCGAAATGACCCCATTCGTATTTTGCAATTTGCACTTGTACATTATTTTATTTATGTTATTGGAATAGTCGAGACGCCACACAAAACTAGCACCAATTATTTTATTTTATCATTTTATTTCGCTTTATTTTATTATTAACTTTTTTCACCGATTTTTTTTTTTTTTTTTTTTTTTTTTTTGAGGCACACGGGCCTTCACCGTCGTGGCCTCTCCCATTGCGGAGCACAGGCTCCAGACGCGCAGGCTCAGTAGCCATGGCTCACGGGCCCAGCTGCTCCGCGGCATGTGGGATCTTCCCGGACCGGGGCACGAACCCGTGTCCCCTGTATCGTCAGGCGGACTCTCAACCACTGCACCACCAGGGAAGCCCTCACCGCTGTTTTTATTTCCCTCCTTGGTACGCGCGTTCTACCTGCACCCGCTCCCTTCAGCTTGTATCTGAGGAAGAGCTGAAAGGACGGAACTCAGGACGCACCCATCTCCCCTTTTCCTTCTGTGGTTACTTTCCCCGTACGTGGTGGCTGGTGCCGGAAGTCACCTGAGGGAGGAGGGACGGTGGTTCCTGTGCGCGCGCACGTGGTACGTCTTTCTGCACTTCGAGCCGGCCCGGGAGGTGGGTGTGGGAGCAGACACAGCCCCCTGACCTTATTCAGGCTACTCCACGCCAGCCCCACAGGGAGCCAGCCACCTGCCTGCCCCCCCTCCCGAGCCCTCTAGGCCATATTGGACTACGGAGGATGCCAGCTCAGGCCTCTGGACACGCCCGCCCTCCAACTGGGGGGACCTGGGGAGGCGCACGTGATGGTGGGGGCAGAGGCCTGGGTGGGCCTTGGGGTCTCCTGAGGAGCTGGACTGGGGGCCACGTGCTCTGCCCCTCCTCCGGCTTCCCCTCGGCCTGGGCTGGTGCAGACAGATGGGGGAGCGTCTGTGAGCTGTGGCCTCCCCGCCTCCCAGGACCCCCTCCGGCCCCACCCTAACCCCCATCCCCAGCTGCTGCGGCAAATCTATCCGCTGGGAGGGGAGGGCCAGGCAAGGCATCTGTCTCCAATGCCACAGGGAACTGCCGTCAGCCTGGTGACCTTACCCCCAGCAGTGCCCCCTGCTGAGCCTGGCACCGCAGCCCCCTCTTACACGTTGAAGTGGGCCTTTGTCACCAGAGCTCTGAACTCCAGCTTCTCAGAGGCAGGGAGGGGCCTGCTGAGGGGCTCCCCCAGTCAGCACCCCCAGAGCAGCCCCTGCCCAAGGCCACACACCAAATGGAGGGAGAAGCCGGGGTGGGTGACAGCTCTGTGCGCCCTGCCACGAACCGGGGGCACGGTGGGGTTTCCGAGCCAGGTCCTGTCTGCCCGCCTGCCATCAGCAAGGCCCTTTCTCCACAGTGATGGGGAAAACCAGGCCCCAGAGCTAAGGCACCCAGGGTGGGCTTGACAAAGCTGCAGCAAGAACCCAGGGGCCCTGACAGCCGGGGGGGCAGTGCATGCGTCCGCCAGGGCCGCTGTGACCAACACCACAGCTGGGTGACTCAAACCGCAGACATTCACTGTCCCCAGTCCTGGAGGCTGGAATCCCAGACCCAGGTGTGGGCAGGGCTGGTCCTCCTGAGGCCTCTCTCCTTGGCGTGTAGACGGCCGTCCCTCCATGTATGTCTGTGTCCTGACCTCCTCTTCTTATAAGGACCCCAGTCACATTGGACCAGGGCCCACCCTAGTGACCTCATTTTACCTTCATCACCTCTGTAAAGGCCCAGCTCCAATACAGCCACATTCTGATGTCCTGGGGGTTAAGGCTTCAACATAGGGATTTGGGGACACAATTCAGCCCATCACAGGCTGGGCTTTCCAATAACCCCGGCCTCCAGGGGCACTGCCCTCCCCCTCCCCCAGGACCCCACGGGCACATTCTCCACTGCCACAGCCTCATCCCTTGGGTTAAGCACTGTCCTCTCTGAGCCCCTGATGCAGAGTGGAGCCGGCCGGGTGAGAGGCATGGGCCACTAGGGACCATGGGCACCGCTGAGGACAGAGAGGCCTGCGTGGCCTTGGACAAGCTGCCTCTCCTGGGGCCCCAGCGAGCCCTGAGAAAGGTGGGACAGGCTCCAGGCCTTCCCAGGGAAGATCCCCTCGGTGGGGTGATGTAACCCATGTCAGGGGGTGGTTGGCATCATCAGGACCCTTTCTTCCCCTTGCTTGTCCCACCGGGGTTCTGTATGGCGTACAGACCCGGCCCCAGTTTCCAAGTTCCACAGCACAGCCCAGGCCCCATGTGGGTGGCCTCTCCCCAGTTCAGGTTTGGTACCCAATATTACTGAAGAGGTGCTGGCCGCCACCCAGGGCTCCTGATTCCTTCCCCCCACTGCCCACCTGGCATTTGCCTTGCCTACAAGCCCTGGGGCCCCGTCCAGGCCTGGCCCCCAGTGGCTGGCCATTGCCCGCTTTGATAAACATGCAAATCTCTAAACAAAGTCCAATTAATACCCAAATGAGGGCCTGGGAGCAGCTCAGGCTGCCTGAAGAGGGAGGCGAGGCTGGGCTGGGCTTTATCTTCAGTCTCAAATATTTGTCTCTCGTTTGAATGCCTTTTGTGGGCTTGAAAGGGGGCGGGGCTCCAGCAGGCAAAGTCTGGCTCTGGCACGCTAGGTTTAGGGAGATCTGAGCTGTGCCGAGTTCACCTTCCTTCACCCATCCTACCCGCACCCCCTGCAAGGCCTCCCAGGCCCCATGGCCTCTCCCTGACCATTCCCTCCCAACCCCTAGCCCTGACAGTCCCCTCCCCCAGTGGGTCTCTGTGCTGCCCACACCCTCCTGCAGGGGCCAGGGGAGGGACGCGGTCCTGGGTCCTGCCCCAGGCCAAAGCCTGGGTTCTGTGGGAGCGGCTGGCAGGCTGGGGGTCACTTCCCCGTCGGCACTGGGGTTGGGACGCACAGGAGCTCCGGCATGATGGGCCCAGCTCCACAGGCGGTGTTGTGGAGTGGTCCCTCAGCGGAAGGCGTGCATCTTTCTCTGGGTGAGTGTGAGCCCGTGGCCTAGGTGGACGACTGGGCATGCGTGGCTGTGTGTGCTCTAGTGTGGTTAGCACGTGCCTTACCCCTCCAGCCCCGACTGACTGCCCCTGGTGACAGAGCCCGGGCCTGGGCTGTGTCCCAGCATTGCTCAGCTCAGCCTGGTGTGTTGTGCCCATTTTACAGGTATGGAAACTGAGACTCTCGGATGTGGGATAAGCTTCCAGGGCTGGGAATCCAGACAGGGCTGTCTGGGTCCAGAGCTCTTACCAAGGAGAGGACACACATGGGTGGCTTTGCTCAGGGGAGTGGGGCTGGCTAGGGTGGGGTGTCCTTCCCACAGCCCCTGGCAGTCACCCCCTTACCCTCAATTGCCCCTCAGCTTGCGCACGACCTCTCCTCCAGAGCCCTCTCCTCCCAGACACTGGCTCTCCTCCAGGAGGCCTTCTAGGGCTGCCTCAGTGGGCAGGGCCAGCAAGGGCCTCCTTTCAGCTCCCTCTGGGTGGGAGCAGGCAGCCAAGAGGGGGAAGCCCAGCAGGCCCCTACTCACCCTGGGCCCTGTGTGTGCTCCCTACCCCTGTAGCAACACCGCTTGGCTCCTGGCCCGCCCTCCCTGGGGTGCGGGGATCCCTGGGGCTTGGCCAGAAACTTAGGAGGGCAGAGGTGGGGGAATTTCAGAGAAGAGAGGGCAGTGGGTGTTCAGCGGCTGAGGGCTCGGAGTTAGGACCTTAGTCTTTGAGCAAAGCCTGGCAGCAGGATTCTGCTCCCAGACGGCTGCCCTGCAGGGGCTCCTTGGGTCTCCTCACCTGGGGAACAGGGAGTGAGGGCCACGGGGCCGGAGGGCACCTGGGGAGCCCGCGGTGGGGGCGGGGCGAGAAGCTGTGGCAGAGGCTGGCTGCGTCCTGCGGGGAGAGTTGGGTGGACGGGAGGGACAAGCCGCTAACCAGGGAATGTGGAGGGGCAGGTCGAAGACCCGTATCTCCCATTCCAGCCGGGCTGCCCAGGGCACTGGTGACCCAGCCCTGCCCAACTCCCTGAAGCACAGCCCGCAGTTTCCTGGCTGCCTCTCTGGCCAGAAGGAGGAGGTGGGGTCGGGAGGGGGCATGCAGCCTGGAGGTGGGTGCTGGGCTGGAGGGACAAGCCTTTGGGATTAGCCTTGGAGCCCCCGCCCAGGGATGCCCCACCCCCGGCTCCCAGGCTCTTCACCCAGGGGCTGGCTGGGGGGGGGGCTGCTCTGGATCCAGCGGACACCCTGTGCCCAGGTTCCCCTGGCGCCTTCTCCTCCACCTTCCAGGACACCGATGGAGGGTCTGTGGGTCTGCAGGGCACTGCACGAGCAACGCTGTCCTCTCCTAACTGGGGTACAATTTACTGAAAATGCACCAACCTGGAGTGTCTGCTCACTAATTTTGCATGTGTGTAGACGTGTATAACCTCCACCCAGGTCACCATGAGGAATGTTCCCAGCCCAGCAGGTGGTCCCCAGACCCCTGCTCTGACCTCGATCACCGGGCGCCGGCTTGCCCCTGAGCTTCACGTCAGCCTAACCACACAGCACAGACCCTCGGTGTCCAGCTTTATCCGGGCTCCTTTTGGCGGTGGTCAGTGCGCTGGGACTTTTGTGGGCCTGTGTCTTGGCACATGTGAGCTCTCGTGTGTCCTGTGCTCGTGCCAGGAGGGGATAGGCCTCAGCATCACCTGCATCTGTGTCTTGTGGCTGCCCAAGCCCTTGTGGGCTGCGTTGACCGAGAGCCACAGGCCTTGCCCTCCATCTGCGGGGCTGGCAGCTAGGGCCAAGGTCCACGTGCGTGTGTGCTGGGGGACACTGGGTTCTCTCCGCGCCTCACGGGGTCAGCATCCTCATCTCTGTCCTGCAGGATGTTCAGGAGGCTCCTTTCCGCTGCTTCTCCTCACATCCCTTTTGGAAGGAGGCAGAGGGTCATTAAAATTAATAGATGCACCAATTTTAAATGAAAAAGAAAAAGAAACCAGCCCAGTGCCTGAGGTCTGACCCCCTGCATGGTGCTGGTCCAGGACTGGGCTGGCTCGGGCTGGGGAGAGAGGGGGAGGTGAGGACCCTCCCTTCTTAGGCAGGCCCACCCCCTGGTCCTCGGTCCCTGGCTGTGGGGACCTGGAAGGGAAGTGGGTGGACGAGTGTCTCTGGGACCCTCTCCTCTTGGATACCTGGGTTCCCATCTCTCCGATGCCCTCGTAGGTGCTAGGCGGTGATCTGACATGGGCGTCAAAGGTCGGCCAAGGGGACAGCCCTGTGGGCGGGGTGGGCAGCGAGGGCTTCCAGGAGGTGGGGACTGTAGGACGGGGAACCTTCAGGCAGATGGGGCACGCAGGATCGGGCTCCCTCAGGGGGAGGGACGCAGCCAGGCCTGGGACCCCACTGCCACCACCCCTGCTTCCCCTCCCAGCCCCAGCCCCCAGGGCAGCCGGGCAGTGCTCGGTCAGGTCCAACCTGTTCTGGGCAGTGCCGCGCTGCCAGCGGGGATGGATTCCAGCTTTCTCTTCCTGTTCTACTTCATCTGAAGGCTTGTAACCACAGCCTCCGCCCAGCCCAGTCTCAGCCCTCCCTCCCTCCCTCCCCCCTACACACACACACACACACACACACCCAACATGTACACACGCACACAGAGGGACACACAAAGATACACACGTCGCACACATATGCACACAGACACATACTTGTATATACACACACATACACTCAGACACACATATACATATACACAGTGACACACAAATACTCTGACACAGAATATACATATACACACAGAGACACACATACATATACACACACAGAGACACATACATATAGACACACAGAGACACATACATATAGACACACATATACATACACAGACACACACTCAGAGACACGTATATACACACACTCAGACACAGACACACATGCACACACAGAGACATACACGTACACAGACACACTCATAGAGACATATACACACACAGAGACACACAGAGACAGACACATACTTGTATACACACACACAGACACACACTCATAGAGACAAATACATATACAGACAGACACACACCTGGAGGAGGTGTGGCCTTGCTGCTCTCAGGCTGTGCCAACAGGGCCCTAGCCTCCCTGGGCTGGGTGAGGAAGCCGGGCACCCCGAGGCTGCCTCTGCTCTCCCAGTGCCCCCCACCCGGCCTTCCCAGCCCCTCCAGCTGTGCAGAAGGCCCTCGCTGCCCAGGAGCACAGATGTGCTGCCCCAGCACTGCCTGGCCCCCCTCCAGCAACATGAGGCCACCACCCACCCCACCCTTGCCAGCACTGGGACTGTCCTTTCTGTTTCTATTGTTTGGTTTTATTCTTGGCCTTTGCAGTAGGCATATCCCAGTGTCCTCGTGGCTTTCATTTGCATTTCCCCAGTGACTGATGGCATTGAGCACCTCTTCATGTGCTTTTTTTGCCATCCCGTATCTGCATTGCTGATTTTTAAATTGGTTTGTTTTCTTATTACTGAGGTTTGAGAATTCTTTGTATATATATGTGTATCTTTGTATATTCTCAAATCTTGTATATTCTGGGTACAAGTTCTGTACCTGAGATGTGATTTGCAAGTATTTGCTCCCAGTCTGCCATTTGCCTTTTAATGTCTTAACATTGCCTTTTACAGAGGAAAAGTTTTAAATTTAATGAAATCCAATGAATCCTTTTTTTTTTTTTTTTTTTATGGTGTCATGTCTGAGAGCTCTTGGCCTAACCTACTGGTTCTCAACCAGGGGTCCTTTTGCCCCCTGGGGGGTATTTGGCAATGTCTGGTGAGACATTTTTCATTGTCACGTTGTCGAATATTTGGCTAAATATTCGACAGTACACAGGACAAGCGCCCGCAACAAAGAACTATCTGGCCCAAATGTCAGTAGTGCTGAGGCTGGAGGCCCTGGCTATCCGGGTCACAAGGATTTTTCTCCCATGTTTTCTTCTAGATGTTTTATAGCTTTATATTTTACATAAAGGCATGTGATTTATTTTGAGTTAATTTTCATATAAGGTGTGAGACGTGTGCGCCAAGTTTCAGTCTTTTGCACCGGGATGTGCAGTTGATCCAGTATCATTTATTGAAAAGACTATACTTCATTGAATTGCCTTTGCACCTTGGCCAAAGCTCAATTGACTACATTTGTGTGGATCTATTTCTGGACTTTCTATTCCGTCCCATTGATCTATGAGTCTTTCCCTTCATGGTAACACACTGTCTTGATTACTGTAGCTTTTAGTAAAATCAGTAAATAATAAGTATATAGTAAAATGAAGTGAAATCAGGTAGAGTGAGTCCTCCAACTTTGTTCTTTTTATAAATTATTTGAACTATCCTAGCTTATTTGCATTTCCATATGAATTTTAGAATCAACTTATTGCCATCTACAAAAAAATTTGCTGGGGAAATGCTTGTATGTGCGAATCGTTAGATCAATTTGGGGAGAGTTGACCTCTTAATAATACTGAATCATCCAATCCATGAACATAGACTACCTTTCTGTTTATTTAGACATTTGGTTTCTTTCATCAGTGTTTTATAGTTTTCAGCATAAAGTATCTACACATTTTTGGTTATATTTATACCCAAGTATTTCATTCGGGGAACGCTAAGAATGTAAGTGGAGCTACATTTTAAAATTTAGAATTTGACTTGTGCACTGCTAATATACAGAAATAAATTAGTTTTGTATATTGTATTTATACTGAGATCTTGCTAAACTCTCTTACTAGTTCTAGTTTCCTGAAGTTTTGGGGAGGATTTTCTATATAAACATTCATGTCATTGTGAATAGAGATGGCTTTGTTTTTTCCTTTCCAGTCGGTATGTCATTTGTTTCTTTTTCTTCTCTTGTTACACTGGCTAGGCCTCCAGTAAAACACTGGATGGGAGGAGCAGTAAGAGAGGATAGCCAGGCCTTCTTCCCAATCTTGGGGGAAAGCATTCAATCTTTCCCCATTTAGTATGGTAACTTTTCTTTTTAGAAGATGCCTTTTATTAAGTTAAGGAAGTTTTCTTATATTCCTGCTTTTCTGAGACTTTTTTTTTTTTTAATCATGAATGAATGTGGAATTTTTTTGATCACTTTTTGATTCCTGTATTTTGAACCTCTGTTGTTTGGAGCCTGCACATCTGGGATTGTGCTCTTTTCTTGGAAAACTGATCCCTTTATCATTACGTGATATCCCTCTTATCCTTTGCAATATTTCTTGTTCTGAAGTCTGCTTTGTCTGAGATGGATATAGCCACTCCAGCTTCATTTTGACAAGTGTTTGCATGGCATATTTCCCACATCCTTCTACTCTAAACCTACTCATGTCTTTATATGAAGTGGGTTTCTCACAGGCAGCATCTAGTTGAGTCTTGCTTTGTTTTTCAACTTGACAATCTCTTTAATTGGTTCGTTGAGATTGTTTAAATTGAATGGGATTATCAATATGTTTGGACTGAGTCTTGCTTTGTTTTTCAACTTGACAATCTCTTTAATTGGTTCGTTGAGATTGTTTAAATTGAATGGGATTATCTATATGTTTGGATTAAACTTTACAATCTTGTTAGCTCTTTTCTATTTGTTCCATCTGTTGTTTGCTTTCCCCCCTCTTCTGCCCTCTTTTGGATTAACTGACTGTTAGTATTCCATTTTATCTTCACTATTGCCTTATTGTTTAAATCTCTTTTTAAAAAAATTAATAGTTGTCCTAGGTTTTATGATACATGTCTTTCATCAATCGACATGTACCACATAACATCACATTGCTCTATGTGTCATGTGAGGAATTTACAACTGTATATTCTCAATTCTTCCCTTATTTGTGCTACTGTTTCCATAAATTATATTTTACATTATGCTGTAAACATACATTACATTCCCACTATTTTTTTCTTTAGATGGTCAGTTATCTTCTAGAGCAATTAAAATGAGGAGGAAATAAATTTTATTTTTACCTTTATTTGTTCCATTTCCAGTGCTCTTTCTTTCTTTGTGTGGATCCAAGTTTCTATCTGACATCATAATCCTTCTGCCCAAAGAACCTCCTTTAACGCTTCTTATAATGAAGATTTTCCAGCAATGAATTATCCAGTTTTTGGCTTTACTTCTCTTCCTTTTTTTTTTTTTTTTTTTTTTTTTTTTGTGGTATGCGGGCCTCTCACTGTTGCGGACCACAGGCTCCGGACGCGCAGGTTCAGTGGCCATGGCTCATGGGCCCAGCCGCTCCGTGGCATGTGGGATCCTCCCAGACTGGGGCACGAACCTGTGTCCCCTGCATTGGCAGGCGGACTCTCAACCACTGCGCCACCAGGGAACCCCTCTCTTCCTTTTTTGAAAGATATTTGTGTTGGGTGTTGACTTCTGGGTCAAGAGTCTTTTTTTCCCTTTCAGCCCTGGTTTACTTGGTTTCTGATAAGATGTATGCTGTTAATTTTATCTTTTTCCTCTGAATGGAACATACCTTCATTTTCTGGCTACTTTCAAGATTTCGTTTTTTGTTGTAGGTTTTCAGCGTCTGAATACAATATACCTTAGTTTCTTTTTTTATGGTATTTATCCTGCTTGGTGTTCTCCATGCTTCTCGGATGTATGGTTTATTGTTTGTCAATAATTCTGTGAAATTCTCTTCTGTTATGTCTTCAGTTATTTCTTCTGCACCATTCTTCCTCTCTTCTGTTTCTGAGATTCCAACTATGCCTGTGCTCTATCCTTCAACATTACCCCACAGCTCTTGGATGCTTTGTTCTGCTTTTTTCCTTCTTCTTTCATTATTTTTCTTCCTTACATTTTAGTTTGGATATTTTCTGTGGCCCCATCTTCAGGTTCACTGATTCTTTCCTTGGCTGGGTCAGCTTTACTGATGAATCCATCTTTTCTGTTATGGTGTTTTTCACTCTAGTGTTTCCACTTGATTTTTCCTTTGAGTTTCCATCTCTTTGCTGAAATCTATCTGATCTTGCATGTTGCCCTCCTTCCCATTAGAATCTTTAACATATTTATCACAGTTACTTAAAAAGTCCTGACAGTTTCAATGTCTGTACTATGAATGAGTCTGGTTGTTCTGATGGCTTTGTCTTGAAAGTGTGTTGTTTTTTCTTGCTTATTTTAATAGCCTCATAATTCTTGTTGAAATCCAGACATCTTTTGGAGGATGGCAGAAACTGGGGTAAATAGTTTTATGCCTGAAACTGATGATCTCCTTCTTTTTGCCATTTTTTTTTGTTGTTTGTTGGTTTTGGGGTTTTTTTAGTGTGGGGTTTGCAGTCAGTCTAGTTGAGAGTGGAGCTGGGTTTGGGTTTTTCGTTGCCATGGTTACTCTCAGAACACCACCACCCACATCAAATTCCTCTAGTGTTCCTTGTGTTTAGTGTGGAAATAGTTATAGTTTTTCCCAGTGTCAGATCCACCTCCAGCCTCAAGTATTGCTTTGTGCTGAGCCTCAGGCGGTGTGTCTTTCTACACTCCTGGAACTTTCCCAGTGATATTCCAACATCACCTGCTACTTATCAGCCTGGTGGTGGAGTTGGGACTGTTCTCTGTTTTTCTGATTAAACCTATGTTTTTTGGGTATAGCCTTCTCAGGGCTCTGGCCCCACCTGCAGCTATAATCAGGGCGGTATGTGTCTTATCTCTCTGCTGGGGGTGCAAGGTCCTTATGATTCTTTCCCCCAGATGCAGTGAGTTTTCACCAGTGCGCTAAGTGTGACAGTGTGTTTTGCACTTGCCCCAGCATCTCAAGGCTTGTGCCCCACAGGGGAGATGGGGGAGAGTAGCCTGGGGGGTTTTCTTCAGTGTCTGCCGTTCCACTGCCCCAGGCCCACACACAAGTGATGTATTCATGGGAATCTTACCCGTTTCTGTGAGTGTCCCCAAGGTCCGTGGGGACCTGCAAGTGGGGGTGCATTTCCCTGCTATCTGCAGCCCCAGGGCTTCTTTATACTCTCCTGAGCCCTTGCTCAGCTACCACGAATTTTAGCCGATGCTTCTCCTGGTGTCCTCTGTCCCAGGTCAGCAGGTGGTCATGCCTGTCTCCCCTGCAGGTGCACCTGCAGGGGCCCTGTGGCTCCAGCTCTCTGAGAGTTTCCATGGATGTGAAGTTCAGGTTGTTTGGTGCCTCTTGTTGTTTTCACTGTTGTGGAGAGAGGGGTGCCCTTTCCAGCTTCTGCATCCCACATCCCAGGCAGAAGCTGGAAGTCTCCTCTTACTTCTGCTTCTGAGGAGCCTCACAAGCCCCTTCCCATGGGAGCTCGCCATGCCCTCCTGAGGCGCCCTCGCCCATCCTTAGCCCTTTGCCCAAATGGAGCAACCAGGGACCCAAGGGGTGGGCACCTAGCCCCAGACACTCCATTATGTTGAGGTCAAGCCATGTCTAGGACTCGTTCTCAACTTGGAGGTTCTGGAACTGCCAGGGGCATGTCCTAAGTGGGACGCTTGGGGTGGTCTGGGAGTATGGAGTTTCTACTGCTTCTTGGATGCTCCCCAGCCTGGCCCTCTCCTGGGGTCACCTCTTATGCCTGTTCCTGGGAGGCTCTGATGCCACCTGGGGCCCATAGCCCCCAAGGCCCATCCCTGGAAGTGCAGGCAGACTGGGATATTGAGTCTGACGTATGGGACCTTACTGACAGTCTGGTGGTCAATCGGGCCAGCAGTGGGGGTGGGGGGGTGGGGGGTGAGGTTTCTGATTCTCCTTGGAACACCCTATCCCAACCATACCATCGTTTCCCCCTGCTGTCACCTGTTCTAGGTGGCCTGCCTCCTTGGTAATCCATAGCTGCCATGACTTATCATGCTGGGCTGGGGGACTTGGGCATTTGCAGTAAAGAGTGGATATGGGGGCTCCAAGAATGCCCCAGGGGATCCCCTGAGCCCCAGAAATACTCCTTCCTACACCCATGGGCTAACAGCACCCTACCTCATTGTGATGCTCAGTGTCATCACCCCTGCAGGTTTGCTGGCCCAGGAGCCCCCATGGCCAGGTGACAGCTCTTCCTCTAGGTTTAATAGTGTCGCCTGGTGGAGGCATTACACCCGCCCCCCCACCCAGGAACCAGAACCTTTGGACCAACAGCCTAAACTGCTGGATATGGCATCACAAATTTGGTTCTCTCTCCACTCAGAATGGATGACCAGGTACAGCACTCGAAGCTTTGCCCACTGGGAAGGTTTCCCCCAAAAGCTGCCCTTTAGTCCACAACCATCACCGCCCCTGGGAGGGCGGCAGAGCACAAGCAACCCACGTGGGCTTCGCCTAATACACCTTGCTAAGCTGACAAGGAACCATGCTCTGGCTTTCCCTCCCCCATCACCTGATCTTGAGAGACCTTCCCAGAAGACTGGGGTTGTGACCTGAACGCAACACTGGTGGATGGCATGGGGGTTGGGCTCCTTGTTTATGTGACTTTCCTATGCCCTCTGCTTGGACCCAATCCCAGACATAGCTATTCATTTCCTGATGTATCACTGCTGGGCTGGCCTCATCTTACAACTTGGTGGGTCCAACAGAAGCCAGCTCATAATGGGCGTTTATAACCATGACGTTACTTGATATCTGTGGTCAGGCACTGTGTCTCTGCCAGGGGCTCCTTTCTAAATGGTATGGTTCTCTGCATGACATGCTCCAGAACCCTAGGGGTCTGTGCTGTGTCTCTCCTATGGCTCTGTATGTATGGTATCTTTCTCTATTGCAGGGGCCCCCGGCACCATGGAACTTGCCAGATTTTATGGTAAAGATTATGCAAAGTATTAGATCCCTAAATCTTTATAGAGTGTATCTCCCATCTTGTAGGGTTCACATGTCTTACTTGGAGCATCCAGAATACTTGCCCCTTCTTGCTCATCATATCCAACTAACACAATGTCCTCCATATAGAAAACTAGAGTGATTATCTATGGAATGTACAGAAGTCCTTTTCCCTTTGGACCATATTGTGACAGAGAGCAGGGGACTTAACATATTCCTGGGGTAAGACCATGAATATATGCTGTTGCCCATCCCATGTGAATGCAAACTCCTCCTGAGACTCCTGATGGGAATTGAAAAGAATTGGACAACACCTACATGCCACACACCCGAGGCTCTGTTAATCTAATCTGGTGAGGGCCCACCACATCTGCGCTTGGAGCTGCTCCCTACTTGGTTAAGTTTGTGGTGTCCACAGGCATCCACCACAATTCAGCCAGTCACTGGAGAAGCCGGAGTGGTGATATGAGCAGAGATATGATGGGGAGCGCTACCTTGGTGTTAAGTCTTTGAAGCTGTCATCAGTCTCTGCCATTTCCCCTGGGAAATTATACCTTTTATAGCTTTATTGCAACATGATTGAAATATAATAGACTGCACATAGTTAAAGAGTGCAGTCTGATAAGGCTTGACCTACGTGTATAACAGTGAAACCATCTCCACAATCAAAAGAGTGCCTGTATTCATCACCCCTAAAGTTTCTTTATGCCTTTTGTATCCCTTTTCTCTTGCCCCTCTCTGCAGACCTTAGATAATACTGATCTGCTTTCTTTTTTTTTCTAATTTTTAAAAATTGAAGTATAGTTGATGTACAATATTATATAACTTACAGGTGTACCATATACTGATTCACAATTTTTAAAGGTTATACTCCATTTGTAGTTATAAAACATTACCTTTATTCCCTGTGTTATACAATATATCCTTGTAGCTTCTTTTATATATAATAGTTTGTATCTCTTAATCTCCTGCCCCTATATTTCCCCTCCCCCCTTCCCTCTCCCCACTGGTAACCACTAGTTTGTTCTGTATATCTGTGAGTCTGCTTCTTTTTTGTTATATTCACTAGTTTGCTGTATTTTATAGCTTCCACATATAAGTGATGTCATACAGTATTTGTCTTTTTCTGTCTGACTTATTTCACTTAGCATAATGC
The DNA here is from genome assembly GCF_964341445.2 of Mesoplodon mirus. Lineage (NCBI taxonomy): Eukaryota > Metazoa > Chordata > Mammalia > Artiodactyla > Ziphiidae > Mesoplodon > Mesoplodon mirus. The sequence continues at coordinate 1,908,808 of NC_138983.1, read as the reverse complement.
CCTCCAAGTCCATCCATGTTGCTGCAAATGGCAAAATTTCATTTTTTAGATGGCTGAGTAGTATTCTATTGTGTATGTATATATATATCAACAGATGAATGGCTAAAGAAGATGTGATATATATATCACATCTTCTTTAGCCATTCAACTGTTGAGAGACACTTAGGTTGTTTCCATATCTTGGCTATTGTAAATACTGCTGCTATGAACATTGGGGTGCATGTATCTTTTCGAATTTGTGTTTTCTTTTCTTTTTTGGATATATGCCCAGGAGTGGGATTGCAGGATCATATGGTAGTTCTATTTTTAGTTTTTTGAGGATCCTCCATACTGTTCTCCATAGTGGCTGCACCAATTTACATTCACACCAACTGTGTACAAGGGTTCCTTTTTCTCCACACCCTCGTGACTGCTGATCTGCTTTCTGTCACTGTAGGTAAGTTTTCATTTTCTAGAGTTTTATGTCCATGGAATCCTGCAGTGTGTATTCTTTTGTCAGGCTTCTTTCACTCTGCATACTTACTTTGAGATTCGTCAGTATTGTTCCATGTATCCATAGGTCATGCATTTTTACTGATGATTAATATGAATGGATATTTTGTTTAGACATTTGCTTGTTAAAGATCATTTGGGTTGTTTCAGTTTGGGCTACAAACAATGCTGTAAATGTTCACATTCATGTACAAGTCTTTGTGTGGATACTTTCATTTCTCTTGAATAAATACCTATGAGTGGAATGCCCGTGTCATATGGTAGGTGTCTGTTTAATCTTTTAAGAAACAGCCCAACTGTTTTCCAAAGTGTTTGTACCATTTTCCATTCCCACACGTACTGTGTGAGAATCTAGTTTCTAATATTCTCACGAAAACTTGATATAATCAGTTTTTAAACATTTTAGCCATTCTAATAGCTGTGTGGTTGTAGCTAATAATTTTAATTTGTGTTTTTCTAATGACTAATTATGTTGAGCATGTTTTCCTGGGCTTACTTACCATCTTTTTAGTCAAGTGTTTTTTTCAATTCTTTGTCCAGTTTTACAGGGTTCTTTGTTTTCTTATTACTGATTTTTGAGAGTTCTTTGTATATTCTGAATACAAATCTTTTGTCAGAATATGATTTACAAGTTTTTCTGTCAGTCTGTGGTTTGTATTTTAATTCTCTTAATACCTCCTTTCAAAGAGCAGAAGTTTAAATTTTTTATGAAATCCAATTTATCCTTTCTTTTTTCTTTTATGAAGTTGCTTTTGGGGACCAACACCAAAACATATTCTTTTGGTGCCTAACCCAAGGTCACAAAGATTTTCTCCTAGATGTTTCATAGTTTTAGGTTTTATGTTAGGTCTCTAATTCATTATGAGTTAATTTTTGTAGATGGTGTGAGGTATGGGTCAAAGTTCTTTCTTTTTTAAATTTCTGCACGTGGATATCCAATTGTCCCAGTGCCATTTGTTGAAAAGACTATGCTTTCTCTTTTAATCACCTCTGTACCTTTGTCAAAAATAGTTGTCCTCATATGTTTGGGTCTGTTTATTGATTCTCTGATCTGTTCCATTGCTTTATTCCTCTATCCTTATGCCAATACCACCCTGTGTTGATTATTGTAGCTTTTATAATCAGTCTTGAAATCAGACAGTGTTAGACTTCCAAGTTTGTTGTTCTTTTTCAAAGATGTTTTGGCTATTATAGGTCTTTTAAATTTCCATATGAATTAAAAAATCAGCTTATCATTTTCCACCAAAAGCTTGCTGGGTGGTAGTTGAGATGGTGTTGAAGCTGAGAGTTTTTATCAGGAATGGATATTGTATTAATATGTCATTAAATACTTTTTCAGCATATATAGAGATGATAATATATTTTTCCTTTTTAGTGTGTTAATATGGAAAATGACATTAATTGATTTCCAAATGTTAAATCAACCTTGCATTCCTGAGCCTCGTTTGACCATGACCTATTACCTTTTAATATATTATACCAGGGTAATGCTAGTCTCATAGCCTGAGCTGGGAAATGTTTCTTCCTCTTAGATTTTCAGGAAGAGTTTGTATGGAATTGGTATCATTTCTTCTTTAAATGTTTGGTAGAATTCACCAGTGAAACCGCCTATGCCTGGAGTTTTCTTGTAGAATAGAATATTTACTACAAATTGGATTTAAAAAATATATAGGGATATATTTTCAGGTTATCTACTTTTTTCTAGTACAAGCTTTGGTAGTTCATGTCTTTCAAGGAATTTGTCTATTTCTTCTAAGCTGTTAAATTTATTGTCATGAAGTTGTTCATAATAGTCTGTTATTATCCTTGGATATCTATAGAATCTGTAATGTCTCTTCCTTCCTGAAATTGCCAATTTTTGTGTTCTCTTCTTTTTTCCTCTGATTAATATGGTTATAAGTTTATCAATTTTCTTCATTTTTCTCAAACAACCAGCTTTTGGTTTTATTGATTTTTTCTTTCATTGATTTACTCTGATTTTTATCATTTCCTTCTTTCTGCTTACTTTGGATTTAAGTTAATTTCCAATTTAACTTTCTTTGTGGTCAGAAAACATACTTTGTGTGACTTGAATCCTTTTGAATGCATTGAGACTCGATTTATGGCCATAATGTGGTCTATCTTGGTAAATGCTTTCTGTACACTTGGAAAGAATGTGTGAGGGATGAATTAGGAGTTTGGGGCGAACAGGTACACACTCCTATACATAAAACAGATAACCAACAAGGACTGACTGTGTAGCACGGGGAACTAGAGTCAATATCTTGTAATAACATATAATGTAAAAGAATCTGAAAAAGCATATATATATATTATATATATTATATATTATATATATAATATATTATATATAACTGAATCACTTTGCTGTATACCTGAAAGTAACACAACACTGTAAATCAACTATACTTTAATAAAAATATTTAAAAAAGAATGCTTATTCTGCTGTTGTCAGGTGGAGTGTTCTATTAGTTAAGTCAAGTCAGTCAAATATTTTGTTTAAATCCCTTATATCTTATCACTTTTCTGTGTATTTCTGTTATTGAAAGTGGGGTATTGAATCTCCTACCATAACATGAATTTGTCTATTTCTCCTTGTAATTTGATCAATTTTGCTTCATTTGTTTGAAGCTCTATTATTAGGTGCATAAACATTTAGGATTGTTATATCCTCTTGAAGAACTGACCCTTTTATTGTTATGAAATGACCTTCTTTATCCCTGATAATATTCTTTACTCTTATTACTTCTCTAACTTTAATATTGCCATCCCAGCTTTCTTTGATTAGTGGTAGCTTGGCTTGTGCTTTTTCATCCTTTAACTTTTAACTTATAACCTATTTGTGTCTTTATGCGTAAAAAAGTGCATTTTTGGGGTAGACAGCATATAGTTGGGTCTTGCTTTTTTATTCATTCCAACAATCACTACCTGTTAATGTGGGTATTTAGACCATTTATATTTAATGTCATTGTTGATATGCTTGGATTTAAATTAATCATCTTACATTTTCTTTCTTTCTTTTTTTTTTTTTGGCCATACCACACAGCATGTGGGATCTTAGTTCTCCGACCAGAGATTGAGCACTTGCCCCCTGCAGTGGAAGCACAGATTCTTAACAACTGGACCACCAGGGAAGTCCCTTACAATTTGTTTTTTATTTGTTTTATCTTTGTTTTTCATGATATTATTTATTTTCTTTGTTGGCTTATTATCTATAGTCATTTGTTTTGCTATTTTCGTGGTTGTTTCAGGATGTCTTGTATACATATTTATGTTATTACAGTCTGTCTTCAAGTGATATTAGACCATATCCTGTGTAGTATAAGAATCTTACGATAGTATATTTCCATTTCCCCCCTCCTCACCTTTACACTACCATTGTCATATATTTCACTTTTACATGCTATAAATCCCACACTATACAGTTATTAATTTTATTTTAGTCAAATTTTAAATAAAATTTTTATTCTAGAGTAGTTTTAGATTTTCAGAAAATTTTCAGAGTCAGTACAGAGTTCCCATGTATTCCACACTCAGTTTCCCCATTCTTAACATCTTGCATTATTATGGTACATCTATCACAGCTACAGCTATATTTTAAAGATATTTAAATAATAAAAAAATGTACGTTTTTACTGATGTAGTTACCATTTCTGTGCTCGTTGTTACTTTGAGTAGATCCATACGTTTACTTGGTATCACTTTTCTTCTGTCTGAAGAATTTCCTTTAACATTTTTATAGTGAATGGCTGCTGGAAATTAATTTTTCATGTCTTTTGAATGTCTGAAAATGTCTTTCTTTAAATAAATTTATTTATTTATTTATATTTTTGGCTGTGTTGGGCCTTTGTTGCCACGCATGGGCTTTTTCTAGTTGTGGTGAGTGAGGGCTACTCTTTGTTGTGGTGCATGGGCTTCTCATTGTGGTGGCTTCTCTTGTTGCAGAACATGGGCTCTAGGCACATGGGCTTCAGTAGTTGTGGCACATGAGCTCAGTAGTTGTGGCACACGGGCTTAGTTGCTCTGTGGCATGTGGGATCTTCCCAGACCAGGGCTTGAACCTGTGCCCCTGCATTGGCAGGTGGATTCTTAACCACTGCACCACCAGAGAAGTCCCTGAAAATGTCTTTATTTCACTTTTCAATAGATGCAGAAAAAGCTTTTGCCAAAATTCAACTTAAAAGCTTTTGCACAGCAAAGGAAATCATAAACAGATGAAAAGACAACCCTCAGAATGGGAGAAAATATTTACAAATGAAGCAACAAATGATTAATCTCCAAAATATACAAACAGCTCATGGAGCTCAATATCAAAAAAACAAACAACCCAATCAAAAAATGAGTGGAAGACCTAAATAGACATCTCTCCAAGGAGGACATACAGATGGCCCAGGGGCACATGAAAGGATGCTCAACATCACTAATTATTAGTGAAATGCAAATTAAAACTACAATGAGGTATCACCTCACACCAGTCAGAACGGCCATCATCAAAAAATCTACAAACAATAAATGCTGGAGAGGGTGTGGAGAAAAGGGAACCAGCTTGCATTGTTCGTGGGAATGTAAATTGATACAGCCACTGTGGAAAACAGTATGGAGGATCCTTAAAAAACTAAAAATAGAACTACCATATGGCCCAGCAATCCCATTACTGGGCATATATCCTGAGAAAACCATAATTCAAAAGGACACATGTACCCCAATGTTCATTGCAGCATTATTTACAATAGCCAGGACATGGAAACAACCTAAATGTCAAACGATAGATGAATGGATAAAGAAGATGTGGTACATATATATAATGGAATATTACTCAGCCATAAAAAGGAACGAAATTGGGTCATTTGTAGAGTTGTGGATGGACCTAGAGTCTGTCATACAGAGTGAAGTAAGCCAGAAAGAGAAAAACAAATTTCCTATATTAGTGCATATATGTGGAATCTAGAAAAATGGTACAGATGAACCTATTTGCAGGGCAGGAATAGAGATGCAGACGTAGAGAACAGACATGTGGACACAGGTGGGGAAAGAGAGGGTGGGACGAATTGGGAGATTAGGAATGACATATATACACTACAATGCATGAAATAGATAGCTAGTGGGAACACGCTATAAAGCAGGGGCCCCCAACCCCCGGGCTGCACAGCAGGAGGTGAGTGGTGGGCTAGTGAGCAAAGCTTCATCTGCCGCTCCCCATTGCTCCCCATTGCTCACATTACCGCCTGAACCATCCCCCCCCACCGTGCTGGCATCTGTGGAAAAATTGTCTTCCATGAAACTGGTCCCTCATGCCATAAAGTTTGGGAACTGCCGCTGTAAAGCCCAAGAAGCTCAGCTCAGTGCTCTGTTACAACCTAGATGGGTGGGATGGGGGTGGGGGTGGGAGGGAGGTCCAAGAGGGTGGGGATATATGTTTTACATATAGCTGACTCACTTCCTTGTACAGCAGAAACTAACAAAACGTTGTAAGACAATTATACTCCAATTTTTAAAAAAACCCATTTTTGTAGTGAAAATCTGCTGAAAATTAATTTTTCATAGATTTGGTATGTCTGAAAATGTCTTTATTTCACTTTTATTTTGGAAAGATATTTTCATTGAATATGGAATTCTAGGTGGACAGTGTCTTTTTCTTTCAATCCTGTTCCATTGTCTTATCTCTTACATTATTTCTGATAAAAAATCCCAGTAGCTCTTATCTTCTTTCCTCTATACAGAATGTGTCATTTTTTCCTCTGGCATATTTTAAGGTTTTTCTTTAACAATGATTTTGAGAAATTTGATTGTGATCTGCTTTGGTGTAGTTTTCTTAGTCATTCTTGTGCTGGGGTTCATTAAGATTTTTGAATACAGAATAAACCTATTTGCTTCTGAAAAAAAAAATGATTCTTGAATCTTTGTGTTTATGTGTCTCCTCAAATTTGGAAATGTGGGGCTGTTATTATTGTTTTAACAAACTTTTAACTTATAGAACAGTTTAGATTTACAGGATATTGTGAACTGAGAGTTCAGACAGAGGTCAGAGAGTTCTGGTACATCCCACATCCAGTTTCCCTGATGATTAGCATCTTACATTTGGTATGGTACATTTGTCATAATTAATGAACCAATCTTGATACATTTTTATTAACTAAAGTCTATACTTTTCTCAGATTTTTTCAGTTTTCCTCTAATGTCCTTTTTCTCTTCCAGGACCCTTTCCAGGTCACCATATCACATGGAGTCATGATGTCTCCTCAGAATTCTTTTGGTTGTGAGTTTCTCAGACCTTGCTTTCATTTGATGACCTTGACAATTTTGAGGAGTATTGGTCAGGTATTTTTTAGAATGTTCCTCAATTTGGATTTTGTTTGATGGCTTTCTCATGGTTATGAGATTTGGGGTTATGCGTTTTGAGGGGAAAGACCAGAGAGGTATGGTGCCCTTCCCATCACACCCTGTCAAGGGTACATGCTCTCAACATGACATCACAGTTGACATTAACCTTGATCACCTGGCTTGGGATAGTGTTTGTCAGATTTACTATTTTTTTCTCCCTTTCAATATTATACTCTTTGAAGGAAGTCACTGTGGTGTGCAACCCACCCTAAGGAGTGGGGGGTTATGCCCCACTTTCTTAGAGATGGAGTAGCTACATAAATTATGTGAAATTCTTCTGCAAGAAACTTTGTCTATTAGCCCCATTTTTTTTGTTTATTCAATCACTTTTTGTATCAGTTTGGACTGGTAGATAATTTTTTTTTTTTTTTTTTTTTTTTTTTGTGGTACGTAGGCCTCTCACCGTTGTGGCCTCTCCCGTTGTGGAGCACAGGCTCCGGACGCGCAGGCTTAGCGGCCATGGCCTCACGGGCCCAGCCGCTCCACGGCACGTGGGATCTTCCTGGACCGGGGCACGAACCCGTGTCCCCTGCATCGGCAGGTGGACTCTCAACCACTGCGCCACCAGGGAAGCCCGATAGATAATTATTTTATCATTTGGGCTATAATCCAATATTACTTTATATGATTTTTTGGCTCAAATTATTCCAGCTTCGGCCATTGGGAGCTCTTTCAATTGGCTCCTGTGTCCCTTTGACATATCCCCATCAAGGCTGGATTTCTTCTTTTGAGCGCTTTCTTACTTTCTGGCACTACAAGATGCTCCAGGATCATCCCGTATACTTCCTGGCTCATTTCAAGAATCAGCCATCTTTCTAAGATTCCTTTTATTGGAGAACGATATTAGAAACCAAGATCTGGTGCTGGGTGTGCTTATTGCTGTCAGAGCATCATTACTTCTAGGCCCTCGGCAGACAGAGCAAGGAGATATATGTGTGTGGACTAACTGGCGCATCCATACATATCTATAAATGTGTCTATATGTAACCATCCATATGTTAAGGTAAATATGAATTCACGATGATTTATCCAACTCTATGACCACGTGAATTATTCTAGCCTCCTCTCCTTGCTTATCCGTTTCTTCTCCAACAGTGAGAAACCTGGCTCCCACCATCCACCATCCATTCACTTAATTGTTCAGTTGCACTGCACATGTGTAGAGGTATCAGAATGGGTAACCCATCACCCTGTGAAAAACAACTTTATCAACTAGACTGCAGTGTTCATGTACAGTGTCTATGCCTTTATTCTTGCAAATTCCACTCATTCCCAAAATTACTTAGGTTGGCACCTTATTCTGAAGTACCCTTCAGTGAGGTTGTGTCTTACCTTTGTAATACATTTAGATCATTTTGTCACAATCAACATTCCGTTCTGGGATCTCTTGACCTAAAACATTATTTAAATTTGCATATGTATGGTTTACTCTTTGTGTTGTAAACTCTTAGGAGTTTTGATAAATGCTTAATGTCTTCTATTCACCATTGCAATATCATTAATGATCGTTTCCCTGCCCTAAACACCCTTTGTGCTCTGCCTAGTCACCCCTCCTTCCCCATTAACCCCTGGCAACCACTGACCTTTTCACTGTCTCGATAATTTTGCCTTCTCCAGGATGTCACAGTATTGGAATCATATGGTCTGTAGCCGTTTCAAATTGACTTCTTTCCCTCAGCAATATGCATATCTCTTCGAGGCTTGATAGATCATTTCCTTTTATCACTGAATAATATTCCACGGTATGGGTGAACCACAGTTTGTTTATCCATCACCTAGTGAAGGACTTCTTGGTTGCTTCCAGTTTTTTGGTGACTATGAATAAAGCTACTATAAATATTCGTGTGGGTACATAGGAGTAGGATTACTGAATCATATGTGAGAGTATGTTTAGCTTTATAAGAAACCACCAAACTGTCTTCCAAAGTGCTTGTGCCCTTTTGCATCCCCACCAGCAGTGACTGAGAGTTCCTGTTGCTCTGCGACCTTGTCATTCGTGTTGGTGTTATCCGTCTTTTTTGTTTGTTTTTTTTGGTAGCCATTCTAATAGGTACGTAGTGACATCTCATTGTTGTTCTAGTTTTTAATTCCTTAATAACAAGGGATATTAACTACTTGCCATCTCTCTCACTTTGATGAAGAATGAAAAGTGGTATTTATATTTTAAATTGGGTTGTTTGTTTTACTGTTGTTGATGCTTGAGAGTTCCTTTGTAAATTTTGGATACAAGTCTTTCATCTGATATGAGTTCTGAAAATATTTTCTCCCAATCTGTGGCTTGACTTTTCATTCTCTTGACAGTGTCTTTCACAGAGCAAGTTTTAAATTTTAACAAAGTCCAACTTACCAATGTTTTGTTTCATAGATTCTGCTATTGATGTTGTGTTTAAAAACTCAGCACCAAACCCGAGGTCATGTAGATTCTTTCATATGTTTTCTACAAGAAATGTTATAGTTTTGCATCTTACATTTAGGTCTATGATCTGTTTGGAATTAATGTTTTTAGGGTAGAAAGTCTGTGTTTAGGTTCTTTTTTTTTTTTTTTGCATATGGACATTCAACTATTCCAGCACCGTTTGTTGAAATGACTATTCTTTCTCCACGAGTTGCCTTTGTTCCTTTGGAAAAGAACCGTTACTACGTATGCGTTGGTCTCTTTCTGGTCTGGTTATTCTGTCCCACTGATTTATGTGTTTATTCTTTCACCCATACTGTGCTGTCTTGATCACTGGAGTCCTTTTCTTTCTTTCTTCCTTTCTTGCTGCATTGGGTCTTTCTTTGCTGCACGCGGGCTTTCTCTAGTTGCGGCGAGCAGGGGCTACTCTTTGTTGCAGTGCGCGGGCTTCTCGTTGCGGTAGCTTCTCTTGTTGTGGAGCACGGGCTTTAGGCATGCAGGCTTCAGTAGTTGTGGCACACAAGCTCTAGAGCACAGGCTCATTAGTTGTGGCGCACAGGCTTAGTTGCTCCACGGCATGTGGGATCTTCCCAGACCAGGGCTCGAACCCGTGTCCCCTGCATTGGCAGGCAGATTCTTAACCACTGCGCCACCAGGGAACCCTGATCACTGTAGTCTTATAGGAGTTTTGAAAGCAGGTGGTGTGAGTTCCTCAACCTTGTCCTTCAGCATGGTGCTGGCTACTCTTTGTCCTCTGCCTTTCCATATGAACGTTAGAACCAATTTGTTGATACTTACGAAATATCTTGCTAGGATTTTGGCTAGGAGTGTATTTAACTTATATATTAGCTGAGGAAGAATGAAGATGGAGTCTTCAAACCCATGTACAGACAACTTCTCCATTTATTTAGCTCTTAAATTTTTGTTCATCAGTGTTTTGTAGTGTCCTGTATGGTGTTGGGGAAATGCCCTTTCCAGGTGGGATGGGCTGCTTCAGACCTTCCCCTGGAGAGCCCGCCTGTCGTGCAGGAGGCTCTGCATGTATTACTCAGTGATTACTCTTCACTCCCTCCCCCCCGCCCCACACCATCAAAGCCAAGGGCGGGTCTTTCTGGACTCCTCCCCAGGAGAAGCTGGTGGAGTCCCATGGAAGTTCAGGGGCCTCAGACTGTGTCCCCCAGGAGACTCTCACTCACACCATCGTCCATCCTCAGCCTCTGGCAACTGGTCAATATGACCATGTGAGTGTTTCTGCCTGTTTCTGGCTCGTGGCCTCTGTCCCTGGGAAGCAGATCTCAGCTGTGACTCACCGGATCTGCCTGTCTCTCCTGACTTCAAGGGAGACATTTTGTCTTGTGACCTCAGGTCTTTGATGGATCTGAGAACAGTTAATGATTTTTCACTTGGTTTGGCTTTTTCTTATAGAAGGATAAAAACTCTTTATGTGCTGAAGCTGAAAACAGAAATCCATTGTTTTTCCAAATATCTTTCCCTATCCATCCCTCCTATGGGGACTCTAATGACACATATGGTATGTCCCACTGGTACGCTTTTCCATTTTTTCTCTCTTTCATTTGGAAAGTTTTCTCCTGGTCCATCTTCAGTGATCACGGCCAGTGTGTTTTTACCTCCGTCCTGGTCGTGTTGACGTCTAGAGGTTCCACTTGTCCTGTTTGTGTGGCTTCCATGTCTCGGCTCTTTGTGTGATGCAGTCATGATAAGCGATCACCGCTTCACCGTCCCCGCCTGCTGATTCTAGCAGCTGGAGAGCTCCGGCTGATGGGTCCATCGCCTTCCTATGAGTCCTCTTTTCCTGCTGCCTTGCACACCTCCCAGGTTCTCATCCATGAGGTTGGTGTGAGTTTCACTTTGTTGGATGCTGGGTGTCTTGGCATGTCTACGACTGCTGTGCTTTATTCCGGGATGCAGTTCTGTTACTTTGGAATGGTTTGTTCCTTTTGGGTCTTGCTTTTACCATGTGTTAGGTATGTCTGGATCGTTGCTCCTTCTGGGGCTAACTATTCCCCACCTCGGAGGCAAGACCCTTTGCTCTACCTGATGCCCTACAAATCACGAGGCTCTCGGGCCCAGCTGGTGGGTGCTGGCATTGTTCCTACTCTGAGTGGGCAGTGGGGTCTGTTGCCCTGATCCCCTTGGGTGGTTCTTTCCCCAGCCTGTGCTGGTCAGTTCTCTGCTGCATATTTGAGGGGCTCTCTGCCGCTCTCTGGGGCTCTTTGTCCATGCAGCTCTCCCTTCTCTGTCCTGCAAACCCTAGCTGTCTTGGTCTCCCCAGACCCCCAGCTCCATCTTCAAGACTCAGGGCCCTGTCTGGTCCCCCCTGGATGCTGCGGCCTGGACGCTCTCTCAAGGCAGTGAGCAGGGGGTGTGCAGGGTCGCTTTGTCTGTTCTCCATCACTTGTGGATCACTGTCCTTCGTTGCCTGGTGTCCAGTGTCTTGAAAACCATTGTTTCACAAATGTTGCTAATATTTTGGCTTATTTTTTCATGTGAGGGGGAAATCTAGTTCCATTTCTCCATCTTGGCCAGAGGTGGATGAAGGCCCTCTTGGCTTTGGGGCAGGGGGTGGGGGGGACAGTTTGGGGACTCCACCAGCTCTTGCCTGCTACGAATGGTCAAGAGGCCATGTGCAGGCCTGCCACTGCCAAGTGGGTCCATGTTGATTATTCAGCAGGAAGGGACTGTGGGCACAGGGCCCCCGTGCAAGACAGACCTGGGTGGGGCAGTTGTTATCTACCCCATGTGCTGCTTCTATATTGGGGCCGGTGTGTTAGCATCAGTGAGAATGCAGACGCTGCGTGCGGTAGCCCTGCAGAGACCAGATCCCTCGGGTCCTCATGGAGACAATCTGACCTAGCGGTTGTAGGTCCCTGGGGAGGGGGACCGAGGGGCACACACCTGGATGCACTTGGTCGTGTGGTGTGTCCTCTTACAGGGACCCAGCTTCTCCTCAGGCTGATGTCTGGGTCAGAGAACTGGCTCAGTCTGTGAAGTGGTCGGGGTCATGACTGCCCGGGGAGGATGACCTCCACCCCGGGTCACGTGGCCTTCCTCTCCCATTAATGGGTGTAAGTGATGGCCTGGTGGCTACCCACCCATCTTACCTCCTTATAGATCCCAGGTGCCGTTTCAACTTTGCCGCCTGTATGAGCTTGCTCAGGGCACCATAACAAAGGCCCACAGTCTGGGCACCTTAAACAACAGACATTCACTGTCCCTAGTCCTGGAGGCTGGAATCCGTGATCCAGGTGTGGGCAGGGCTGGGTCCTCCTGAGGCCTCTCTCCTCGGCGTGTAGACGGCCGTCTCCTCCCTGTGTCCTCACGGGGTCATCCCTCTGTGTGTGTCTGTGTCCTGATCTTCTCTTATCATAAGGACGCCAGTCCTATGGGATTAGGGCCCACCCTCATGACCTCATTTTACCTTCATCACCTCTTTAAAGGCCCAGCTCCAAATACAGTCACCTTCTGGGTGCTGGAGATCAGGACGTCAATGTGTGGGTTTGGGGGACGCCGTCCAGCCCATAACATTGCCTGTCTCGTGGTGGTGCCCACCTTGCTGCTAGCATGTATGTGTTGCTCCTGGCCTGCTCTATTCTGGGATTTTCTCTGACCCATCGCTGCCCAGGAGCCCAGTTCTGTGACAGGCCCCCCACCCACCAGTCCCCGTCTCCGGGGCTGACCACTGCTGAGGCACTGGATATGCTGGCGCCCCTACCAGCCCCTCCTGCCTCCTTTGCAAGCAAAGCGTGCTGGGGGCCCCCCTAGCATGGCTGCTGGGTTCCTGGCCTTACACACAGACCCGTGTGGGATGTGGCCACTCTTCCAAGCCTTTTTCCATCCTCCAAGGTCTGCTGTGCATCTCTGGCCTCTGTGCTTCCTTTACTGTGAGCCACTGCTCTTCCTGTGCTTCCGAGGGCCATCACGGCAGTGAACTCGGGGTCCCTGCCAGGGGGTCAGATCCCATGTCCCAGGAAATGGGCCCTGTATAAACAAGTTCTCCCACCTCCAGGGAACTCTGCTGCTGCTTCGACCTCCTCCAGGCCCCCGCTGGCCAGCCCTGCAGCTCCTTGGGTGTGTAACCCCTCACCACCCTTCTCAAGGCCAGCCTTTCCCACTGGTTGTGCTGAGGCTCAGCCCTAGCTATAAGTCTGGGAGCCAGGCAGTGAAGTAGGGTGGATGCCCAGGAGGGCAGGCATTGCCCTGTAAGGCACCTGCCTCAGTTAGGTCCCTGCATGGTCTTTGAGCAAGATGTGGACTCCACCTTCCAAAGGGGGCTTCCCTGCAGGCCCAGGAGGCTGGGGGCGTTGGGTTCAAATGTTTCAGGTGGGAGGGTCTCACGGCGTCTTGCTTCCTCATCCGGACTCTTGCCCAAGAGCTCTGGAGTCCCCACAACCCATTCCTGGCCCGGCCTTGGCCCGGCCTCGGCCCTGCCACCTCTGCCTCTCGGTGCTGCCAGGAGGTCCTGGGACTCTCATACTCGACGGTAAACTGCAGATTCGTAGATCTGAGCCAGCTGCCTGCTCCCCTGCCCTTGGGTCAGCTTTCCCTGTGGTTCTCAGGTGCTGCAGACACGGCACCGGCTGGGGGCTCCAGCCCAGCTCCGAGCAGCGTTGGGTGCAGCAAAAGCACCCTGCCCACCCTTCCAGGCCCCCTCTTCGCACGGCCCGTTCGGGACCTCACGGCCGAGCCCTGGATTCACAGTGGGCTTCCCAGCGCCTCTCTGGCCCAACCCCAGAGGCAGAGCCAGCGATTCTCCTTGGGATTTGTGGGAGGGGGCGCCCCTGGGAGAAGGGGAGGGGCTGAGAAAACAGATAAGCAAAGGGGTCTCCCGCGGGAGACGCAAGTGCACAAGAGTGGAATTGAGGCTGCAGTCCTTCCTATCCCTGGGGGGTCCCTGCCTGGCCGGGCTGCCCTTGGTGGGTGGGCACGGCATCTTGGTGCTTGGAAACAATTCACTGGAGGGGAGGCTGGGAGCAGCTAGCAGCCAATGGCGGTGGCTGGGAGATGGGAGCAGGGCGGGGGTTTCCCAGTCCCAGGGTCAAGGCTTACGGGGAGAGCCTGCGGGAGGGCCGGCAGCCTGGGGCCCTCTGGGGCCCCTCCTGAGCGCACGAGGCGGCCTGGCCCCAGGCAGGCGGGCGGGCAAGGGCGTGTGTGTCTGCGCGTCCGAGGTCTCCCTGTCCCGGCAAGCCGGACTCCCGGCACAGGGGCTGCCTGGGGCTTTGAAGTGTGCGGCACGTGTCGGAACCTGCCGGCCTGGGTGGACGCGGGTGAGGATGTGTGCCTGGGCTCTGTGTGGTTGTCACTGCCGGCGGGCGGCGGGAGCAGAGGGTGGGTCCCAGCGGGTGTGGCGCGGGCGCGGGTGCGTGTGCCCCTGCTGGGGCCAGGCACGTGTCTCTGCGTGCCGTGTGTGCCTGCGTGTGCCAGCAGGTGCCGGTGCCCCCGGGAGCTGGAAGCGGGCAGCCCAGTCAGGGGACCAGCGGTGCCTGGTCTCCGTCTCCCAGTGGGTCACTCTGGGCGTGAGGGTGTTTGTGTCCTGCCTCCGCTCATTGGGGGCTTGAAGGGAAGTGGGGAGGGAGAAAAGAAGGGCGAAGGGGCACCTCACAACCCGCCCGCCACGCCGGGAGGCCCTGCCTGCCTGAGCCCTCCCCACTGAGAGCTCCCCGGGGACCATCCACCCCGGGCCTGGCCCGGCGGGGTCCTGACAAAGCTGAGCCAGGTGCTGCGCAGGCTCAGACAGACACGTGGCCTAAGCCGCAGCTGGCTGTCACCTTACCCTCGGGCCAGGCCCTGCCCCTCCCAGGCCCGGTGTCATCCTCGGTGAATGGGGACCACGGTGGCTGCCACCCCAAAGTGTTTCATGTGGGGAAGCTCCCCTGCTCCCGTCCTCCTCCAGGGAGGCATCCAGAGAGCCACCGAGTCCAACCGCATCTGGCAGCCTCGCGGCATTGATGGAGCACCTGCCGTCTGCGCTGGCATGGCGGGGATCAGCGAGCAGGGCTTGGGGTCCACGGCGGGACAGGGACATCGGGAAAGCAACCCGGCACTGAGTGGAAGGCTGCTCTTCAGTGCCCGCCTCTTGGGGTGGAGGGGCCGGGGCTCCTGCGTGGGTGCCCGTCCCTGGTGTGCACGTCCCGTCCCGCCGCTTCCGTGCCCCTCGCAGGCAGCACTGCCCGCCGTCCGTCTCCAGCTTCGGCTTCTCCCTGAGCAGGGTTCACCCACCCCACCACGGCTCCTTGGCCCCCTGGCCCGTCCACCTGAAGGTCAACATGCTTCTCAAAACTAACCTGTTGGGAACATGTGCCTGATGCCCCCCTCCCCCCCGCAGACAAGGGTCCTTGGGGTCTTCCCACGCCGTCCTTGGGAATCCGTCATCTACTTTTGCTTGGAATTTCTCTCGGTGAACACCCACATATTTACTGACTTGTGCGTCCTCTGCTTCCTCCGCACCAGGATGGAGGCCTCACTGTTGCCGGGACTTGGTCTGTTTCATTCCTGACGTTCCCCCATGCCCGGGCAGTGCCCAGCACGTGTGTGAACTATGAGTGAGGACCGGGGGCACAGGGCCTGGCTGGGCGGCTGGGGAAGGCTTCCCAAGGGAGTGGCGCTCAAGAAGGGTAATTCGGCCGGGGCGCGGCACGTGCCAGGGCCCTGTGGCTCAGTGGGTACATCCTTCAGAGGACAGAGAGGGGCTGGGGTTGGCGTGGGTCACCCAGTCAGCCTAGGGAGGCCCTGGGGCCTCTAACCACAGGGAGGTGCATGTGGCCTGGCATGTTAGCAGAGGCTACTCCGACCTGCAGGGGCTGAGAGCGGGTGGGAGGAAGGGGAGGGGAGACCACAGAACGTGGTGAAGAGGTTGGCGGGGGTTTTAGGGGCAGCCTTCAGGGCAGGGGGTCTTTCTGATGGGAGGGGACTGGGCGTGTCCAAAAGAAATGAGCCGTGTGTTCAGGAAGAGACACGCAGGAAACGTAAATGCTCATCAGTGGTGACGGCAACCCGTCTGAAGAGGCACAGACTGTTTCCAACCCTGCGACGTCCTGGGAAACGTAGAACTACGCAGACAGGGAACGATCAGGGGTTGGGGAGGGATGAAAGGGGGAGCACAGAGAGTTTTAAGGGCAGTGAAACACTCCACGTAAGGTGATAAAATGGATACAAGTCCTTATATGTTTGTCCAAACCCATAGAACGTGCAACCTGGGAATGAACCCTGACGTCAGCTGTGGGCTTCCTTTAATCATTTATTAGTGTGAATAACCAAAATGTGGTCCATCCATACAGTGGAATATTATTCAGCCTCAAAAAGGAAGGAGATTCTGACACATGGCACATCGTGGATGACCCTTGGAGACACAACACTCAGTGAAAGAAGCCAGACTCAGAAGGACAACGCCTGTAAGATTCCACTCACGTGACGTCCCTGGAAAAATCAGATTCACAGAGACAGACAGGAGATGGTGGGGCCCCAGGGGCTGCGGCAGGGGGAGGGGAGTTTAGTGGGGACCGATTGTCAGTTTGGGACAATGAAAAATTTCTGGAGGCGGATAGAGGTGGTGGTTGCACAGCAATGTGAGTGCACTTAAAGCCCCCTTACACTTAAAAATGGTTAAGATGGTAAATTCTATGTTTTGTATATTTTACTGCAATAAAAATTTTTTTATGTATCACTATTGGTTCATCAGTTGTAACAAACGTATCCACTGATGCAAAATGCAGGGGAAACTGTTTGGGGATGAGGGCTGGAGATGGGAACTCTGCGCTTTTTTGCTCGCTTTTCTGTAAACCTAAAACTGCTGTAAAGAAAAAAAAAGGTTATTAGGTAAAAAAAATAAAATAAAACAATCCCGTGGACTTGGGTCCAGTTGTGGGGGCATCTGAAGAGTCAGGAGGCAGGTGAGGCCCTGTCCAGGGTGGGGCCCCCGGGGGAGGGGAGCCGGGAGGCAGGGGGATGCTGCAGGTGGTGAGGCGGCCCCGCCAGGAACACCTTTGCTCCCACTGGTGGTGAGGTCAGCTGGAGGCACGGTCGGAGTGGGGCAGGAGCACCACCCCAGCACCAAGCCCAGGCCCGGGAGGGGACAGTGGGGCCGGACTGGCTCCTGGGGATGGGGCAGCTCTGCCCTCAGGGGGCGGTGCCATCTCCCCTAGAACTGGGAGCTCTGTGCCGCCTGCTCACGCCTGGCTCCCGGGGACTGGCTGGCACGTAGTAGGTCTTCAGTAGAAGAGGATGAGTGAACAGGAGCCGAGGAACTCGGGGGAGGGCGTCGGGGGAGGGCGTGGGGGGAGGGCTTCGGAGGAGGGCCTCTCCTGAGGCTGCGGCTAACTCTGCGTGAGCACCATCGTCACCCAAAAGCTGACTTATTCTCCCGACTGTCTGGGGAGGCCCAGCGCCCCAGCCGGGGAGATCCAGACCCACGGAGGCCAGGTCACCTGCCCACGGTCATGGTCAGTAACAGGCAGAGCTGGGGTCTGAGCCAGGCTGTCCTGGCTCCCGTTCCGCGTCTCCCACCGTGAGCCTCTCTGGGTTTCCCATGCTCCGGAACCCGCTGTCTGTGCATCTGTCTCAGTGGGTTGTTCTTTCAAAAATTGAGGTGAAATTCACATCGCATAAAATTAAGTTTTTTCTTTTCCTTTTTTTTGGGTGCGCCACGCAGCACGTGGGTTCCCTGACCAGGGACTGAACCCGCGCCGCTTGCATTGGAAGCGTGGAGTCTTAACCCCTGGACTGCCAGGGAAGTCCCCAGATTAACTATTTTAAAGGGCACAATTCAGGAGCATTTGTTACATTGACAGCACTGGGCAACCATCACCTGTGTCTTGCTCAGGGATGTTTCTATCTCCCCAAGAGGAAATTGTACCCAAAAGCGCTCACTCCCCATTCCAGCTCCCAAACCTCCAGTCTGCCTTCTGTCTGCGAGTTTTCTTTTCTGGATGTTTCATATAAACAGAATTGCGTTTGTGGTCTTTGGTGCCCGGTTTCCTTCAGGTTCACCCATGATGTCGTGTGTGTCAGAATCTCCTTCCTCTTTAAGGCTGAATGAGACTGCTTTGCATGGCTGGACCACGTTGTGTTTATCTGTTCATCCCCAGATGGACACTGGGTTGCTTACCCCGCCTGGCTGCTGTGAACTCAGGTGAGCAGGTGTGTCTTTGAGACACGCTTTCGATTCTCGTGGGCCTGTACCTCGGAGCGAAGTTGCTGGGGGGGTCGAGGAACGGCCCCGTTTTGCACCATTTTGCACTCCCGCCTGTAGTGCGTGAGATTTGCTCACGTGTCCCCTTCTTCCCTCTGGGCCTCAGGGTGTGCAGTGAGTGGGGTCTGCAGCCCCACAGTGGGGTTGTTGGAGTGGCCGTCTTGCTGTCCCCTGGGCCTGTATCCCGGCTCCAGGGTTCTGGAGGCTGGTTCCAGAGCAGGGGAGAAGCATGCACTCTTTGCCGGCTGGGGGCCCCGGTGCAGACGGCAGCGGCCGGTGGGATGGGGGCTGGTGCGCCCAGGCCATACCCAGTGGCTCCCCACCCCAGCCTCAGGCAGGGGCCGTCATTCCCCGTTTACCCATTAACAGGCCGGAGGCGGTGGGGCTGGAGACAATGGTGTGTTTGTTCCCCGCAGCCAGGGGGGCCCCCATGGGTCCCTGGCACAGTCATCAAAGCTCTGTGATTAAGTCTATTAGGGAAGGGATTTGTGCAAACACAGAGACAGGTGCAGGGCCCGGCCCAGCTGCCGGGCTGGGGGCTCCCCAAGGTGGCCATAAACTTCCCGGCCGGCGACCTGCCCGCCAAGGTCTGCCGTCCACCCAGGCTGGGCTGCGGGTGTCCCCGGCGTGTGTCCTGCAAACCCTACTCCCGTTCACCCCCAGGGGCTGCCTGGAGGCCTGCTGGCTCGTGGCTGGACAGGCCCTCGGAGCGGGGCTGGCTCTCGGCCTGTGTTCCAGCACGAGCGGACACTGCCCCACCGAGCGGGTCCTTTCTAAGTAAGGACTCCTTTGATGAAGTGAATCATCACCCGGTCAGGCTTGTGCATGCTGGGGGCATCCTCTCACAGGGCTGCCTGGGCACTTGTCCTGGCCCCTGGACCCCCCCACCCTTTGCCCCCAGCCACAGCTGAACCCTGGACCTGTGCTGCGGGGCCCTGGGCACAGGGGTCAGGGGAAGCCCAGCCATGGCCACAGTGCTGTGACCAGGGTGGCACCTTTGGAGGGGCACTGCTGACACTCTCTGCCAAAAACCTGTGCCAGGCAATGGGCCTGTGGATAGGGCTGTCTGGGGCCCAAGGGGCATCCAGACCCTTCGCTGGGCAGCCCTCCCTTGTCTGCTTGCAGAGTGGCCGTGCTGACCCGTTCTCACCCGGGTGGAGTTGCTGGAGCTACGGACGACTGGCCATGTGCTCGCCCTTCCGCCATCCTGTCCTCCTGGGGCGGCCCCACTGTCCTGCAGGGACAAGTCTGGACAGACGGATCCTGGCCATTGCTGCCCAACCACTCCCTCGAGGGCAGGGCCGGGGAGAGTGCTTGGGTGCCGGGCTGTGAAATGAAAGTGGGCCTGGGGTCAGGGTCCTGCCCTCCCTGTGAGCAGGTGGGGTGGTGGCTGGTGCCTGGGGAGCCCTGCCAGCCGGTGACCCGTCTCACGCCTGCTCCCCACCTCGCGCTCCCCGCCATCCTGGGCCCGCAGTCTGTGACCTCCCCCAGACACACCACCCAGCCCAGGGGCACCCTTGTCCAGGCCCAGGTCAGCAGTTTCCTGCAGCCCCACCCCTGCCATAGGTGCTGCATTGGTCCCTTCCTTGGGGTCACAACTCAGAGTTTGCATAAGGGACCTGGACCTCCGGCCTGATGACTCCCTCTCTGTCCCCGTCCCTAGGAGGCAGGTAGAGACCTCCCACCACAGGAGGGTCCTTGCTGGGTGGACTGGGGAGCCCTCCGGGATCACGTCCCACCTGGAGAACCATCTCATCTCCCCTCCCACCTGGGCCTTCTGGGACCCCCTCCTCCAGGAAGCCTTCTCTGACATCCCAGACCCAGTCAGTCACAGACTCCTCAGGAGTGGACTGTAGGGCAAACTGTGAGGCCTGAGTCTGTGCTGGTGGCCTGGGTCCACATCGCAGGGCACAGAAGGCAAGCGTGTGCACCTTAGCAAGGGGGGTCGGACAGCCCCGCCTCTCTGAGCCCCACCCCCTGTTCATAAACTGGGCTAAATCAAGACTTCTATGCCACCAGGGGTTTCCTGGGAGGCCTCAGTGGTGGAGGGTCTAGGTGGCCAGGACTCCCAGGTCGCCGCTGCCTTTGTTCCCTGGTGGTCCCAGGCCTTCCTGACCTGACCCCCGCCCCCGCACTGCAGGCTGCATGTCAGTTCCTTGCCCCGAGGGCCTCTCTGGGGGCAGCCCCTGCCTGCTTTCCCTCAGGGAGAGTGAGGGACTGAGAGGCCTGACACGGAGCCAGAGCTCTTTGTGACGTAATCTTGGAGGCCATGTGGTTGCTTCTGCTGCGTCCTATTAGTTAGAAGTAAGTCCCAGGACAGGGACGCAGGAGCCGGTCAGTGGGGGCTGTAGAGGCCATGACCACCGCAAGTAGGTCTGGGCTGTGTCCATGGGGTCACTAAGGCGCCTGTGTGAGCAGAGGGCTGGGTTGGGGGGAGAGCCAAGCACGGCCATGTCCCCCTTGGCAGGTGCCTGGACTGGGGACTGGTGTCCTCGCTGGAGGGATTGGTTTGAGGGGTCAGGTCTGGACACCCCTCATGCCTGCCTGCAATGTCCACCCTCTCTGTTCCCGGGAAACTTCCCTCTAGGTACAGGAATCCCCTGGTTGCAAACTCTGAACCCTCGGACACCGGTGGTCCTGGGGACAGGACAGGACAGGGAAGTCCTCCGGCTGGACACAGTGAGTTGGACAGAGAGAGGCGACCCTGTCCTCAAGGCTGCACAGAGCTGTCCTTGCCACGCCGGGGACACTGGGAGGACGTCTCAGGCTTGGGCTCCAACCGCAGGACCCTGAGGGTCAGGGTGGCCTGGAGGTAGTGAACGCCTGGTCCCTGGGAGTATGTAAGCGCAGAGGCTGGAGCCCACCCTCCGGGGAGGGCAGGACTCGACAGTCACCTGGGATGAGCAGTGGACGGGAGGGGAGGGGAGGCAGGTCCGGGCCTGCAGGCCGGCAGGGGAGGGGAGGCCGTGGCGCCAGGGATCAGAGAGGGCCCAGTGGGGCCCCTACCCCGCTTCATTCGTAGCCACTGGCCATGCTGGTCACTCTAGGCCATGGCCCCTGCCTGGGCTGGGGAGACGTGCAGCCCTGCCCTGGGGAGAGGGACCACTGTGCCCTCCAACTCCCCCAGCCCTCCCCCCTCTTAATCTCCTGGGTTGGGCCCTGCGCCTTGGGGTGGGGACTCCCGGATGGGCTGGGCTGCCCCTGCCCCTCCCTCTGAGGACACCTGAGTCATGTCGCCCCTGATGAGCCCCGAGCTGGCTGCCAGCTCCCTGAGTCCCAGCCCTGGCAGTCCCGTATGCCTCTGTCTATGCTGGATGGTCTGGGTCTGACCCGCTGCCCTCTGGGCCCAGTGTGCCCTGTCCCTCAGGGCTGGAGGCCCTGCCCTGGTCTCTCCACCCCACAGATGCCCCTTGGTCTCTCCCTGGCCCCTCTCAGGCCTGCCTGTGACTCGGTCACTTTTCCAGAGTTTTCCGGGCTCTGCTGTCCTCTCCCATCCCTGTTGGGCGCTTCTGTCCCAACCATCCCTGGCCTTTCGGTCTTACCCACCCCCTGGGTCCTGGCCCCTGCTTCAGGCCACCTGCCTGCCTGTCCGTCCCTCCTGCTGTCTCACGGGCCCTCTGCCGTCCTCCGGGCGGGCTGCTGGCCTCTGTCTCGGGAAGAGAAAGGACCGGGCCTCACCAGGCCAGGAGCCAATGCGGCCTGACGCTGCTCCAGACAGACAGATTGGGACCCCAGTGGCCTGGCCTCCGAGCTGTGGAGCTGGGAGCAGGACAGGGTATTTCTGGAATGTGCGGCCAGCCAGGCTGGGCAGGCGGGGGGCTGCGGCCAGATTCTGTCAGGACCGCTCACAGGCCTGGCGAGTGACCCATTTTGTGCTTGGCAACCAGCTTGCCACCCAGCTCACGACAGGCTCCCCCCGGAGTGGCACCAGCACGGGCCCCGCCCCCACTCTGCCCTGGCCTTCCTAGATTCTCAGGCCTCAGGCTCACGGGGCTGCCAAACCGGGGGCTCCTGGGAGGGTCCTGGGAGCATCCAATGCACATCCCCAGGCCTGGCCACAGCCCCTTCAGTCAGGAGTGGGGCGGGACCTGCACTTTAACAGGCTCTGCAAGCAGTTCTGAGAGTCTCTGACCTGGTGTAGCCCTTGCATTCCCTGGGGGCCGTGGACATGGTCCACCTCATCGCTCTCCCTCTGAGGTCCGGCCCAGTTTCCCTCCCGCCTGCTCTCCCACCCCTCCCCCACCTTCTCACCCCCACCAACCACTCTTCCTGCTGTTCCATTAGCACAGCACACACTCCAGCCTCAGGGCCTTTGCACATGCTGCTCCTTCTGCAGGGAAACGTCTGGAGCAGATCCTCGTTCCCACAGCTTCTCGGAGAGGCCTACTGAGAGCCTCTTACCTAAACAGCAGTGCCTCATAGACTCGGGGCTCTATCCCCACGGCCCACATGGATTTTTCTCCAGGGTCAACGTTTGACACCTCTAGAAGATAGGTATTTATTTGTCCATTGTCTGGTTTCCTCCACCAGAAGGTAGCTGTGTGTCCCCACACCTAGAGCAGACCCGGCCCACAGCAGGTGCTCAGCACAGCCTGGCTCTTGGGGTGCCCGCTTGCCCTTGGGGGCCAGCCACCACGCTGGGAGGAACCTGCGCAACACAGGAGCCACGTGTCAGTGCGGCAGCCCCGCGGAGGTCCCAGCCAAAGCCGGCATCAACCGCCAGACACTCGAGCGCAAAGGGCTTGGAGGTGAGAGAGCCCGCCCCCCACCCGACTGCACACAGGGACCCCAGGGGAAAGCAGCCCTGCTGAGCCCGGCAGCCTGGACCGAGGGCGGCGATGACTCCACGGCCGCTCCTTTTTGAAGCCCCTGGTGTCAGGCAGCGGAGAGAACTCAGACTGAGCACCTGACACGTGGGGCCTGCCAGCCTGTGTGACGGAGGAAGGCCTGTATCCCCCAGCCCAGCTCTGTCCCACACCAGCCCCTTGACCCCAGGGAGGTCACCCTGCCCAGCCTCAGTGCTCTCTTCTGGGAAGTAGGGAAACCTTCCAGGGTTGTGAGAAGGAAATGAAATAGTACGTGACGGGTATGTGACAGATGGGGGTCAACACCACATTGTCAAATCCCGGATCAAGTTGCACCAGGATTTTGTCATCATTGTGAGAAAAGCAACAAAAACTAAGCTGTGAAATTGTGCTTTCTTATTGCTCAGACTTTTGTTTCATGCTTGTCGGGGTTTTTTTAATCTTATTTTTTTTAATTTAATTTATTTTTTTGGCTGCTTTGGGTCTTCACTGCTGCGCGTGAGCTTTCTCTACTTGCGGCAAGCAGGGGCTGCTCTTCGTTGTGGTGCGCCGGCTTCTCTTGTTGCGGAGCACGGGCTCTAGGCATGTGGGCTTCAGTAGTTGTGGCACGTGGGGTCAGTAGTTGTGGCGCATGGGCTTAGTTGCTCCGCGGCATGTGGGATCTTCCCAGACCAGGGCTCGAACCCGTGTCCCCTGCATTGGCAGGTGGATTCTTAACCACTGCGCCACCAGGGAAGTCCCATGCTTATTGACTGGGTCATTTTTGTGTGCACACGGAGAAAGGAGAATGCCAGAAAGGGAAGGTGGTGGCCATTCCCACATCGAAGTCCACCTCGTCCCATTCCCTTTGGCCCCGAGGTGTCTGTGGCAGGGCTGGTCCTCCTCGGGCCCCATTGCCTGACGCCACTCTCCCGAAGGACCTGGGGTCTTGCCTGCTCTGCTGCTTTCTGGATCTTGCCAGCAGGTGCCGGGAGACGGTTTCTTGGAGGGGTCACCCACAGGGAGAAACGGCCGAGTTGGTAAGTGGTGAGTGGCCACCACACCATGACTGCCACCCGGCCAACGGCAGTGTTAACGATGCGGCCTGATCTCAGGGAGTAAATGTGAAAAAGCGGCAGAAGTGACGAATGGTGCCCAGTGCAGGGCCCTTCTCCTGGGGACCCCACCCCAGGCTCTCCCACACCCAGTGCCCGGCCTAGTCCTTTGGCCTCAGATGTCCCTAGAGGTAGAGCCTGACCCTTGCTGACCCCTTCCAGCAAAGCCTGGCCAGTGTCTGCCTGGGTCTCCTCTGCTGGGAAAGGGGCTGGCGCCCGTGGCTGCGGAGATGGAGACACCACCGCACCTTGCTTGTTCTTTCCGCGATGTCGGTCCCGGGTCTGCTCCTGTGGCCACAACCAGCCCAGGCCTGACCCCCTGGGGCAGGGACAGGGGTCACAGAACGACAGAGGGGTCGGTCGCTGGAGACCCAGTGCAGCTGCAGGGGAGGCAGGGGGCTGAGGACTCACAGTGACCACTGGCCCCCAGGACAGCCCAGGTCAGGGGCAGCACCACCCAGACGCCAACAGTGATTGGTCCCCACTGCCCCTCCCCCCAGAACCAGGCTGCCAATCCCGCCCCTGGCTATGGCATCCTGTGGAGGAGGGGAGCCCTCTGCAGACACACCAAGCCAGTGGAGCCGCCACATCGGGATCCCTGCCCTGGAATCTTCTAGGATCTCTGAAGCTGCAGGGCCCCACCCAGAATTCCATCAGCTATTTTAGGAATGGAGTCGGGAAGGCTCGCAGGCCTCCTGCATCCTGCCTGGGTGAGCCTGAGAGTGTGCCATGTTCTGGTCCTCAGATCCCATGGGTCCAAAGGTCGTTGAGAGGGGCAGCCAGGAGGACAGTGTTGGATCCTGTCCTGACCCCCGTGCTGCCAGGGCAGTGAGAGGGGAGGACCTGGGGCCGCAGGGAGGGGGCTCTCGGGCACCCCACCCCATGCAGGCCAGCACACCCCCTCTTCCCAGCCTCTCCCCAGGGCCATGGGTTGGCTGGGCCTGCACTCCGGGCGGTGGCTTCTGCCCCCTTTCAATCCATGGGCCCCTCCACCCCCTGGTGTTCCAGATCTGGAGAAAGGCGGGCATTGGAGATGGGGTGATGGCCAGGCCAGTCTCACGGGCTTTGCCTCTGCCCTGAGAGAGGCAGCAACCTGGGGTATGGAGGACAGACGGCCTGGGCGTGGGGCTCAGCTGTGGGTGCCCTTGGCCCCCAGTGTGGGGATGCCGGAGGTAACGCCCCACCGCCAAGGCTGGGCCTCCTGGTCTCCGGCCCATCACCCTGGGCCCCAAAGCTCCCTGTGTTTCCAGAAGCTCCTTGATCTCGGTCAGAACTGGGGGCTCATGAGGTGGCCCGGGGTTGTATCCCAGCCCCCAGGAGGCCTCCCGCCACCCCCTCCTTTTGGGAGAAGGCCCTGGTCTTGAGCAGTGTGTACCCACCCTGAAGGGGCTTCCAAGAGGTCCCAGAGGGGGAGCCTCGGGGTGAGGTCCGGGTGCCCTGGGGTCACCGTGGGAGGCCTTCCTCTGGACCCAGGGTAGGGCGGGGCTGGCCGGCCACTCCCTCTGGAGACGGAGTGCTGGGCGGCTCCGTGCTCCTCTGCCAGGCCCTTTGATGTCCCCAGACTGGCAGGGGTGGGGCCCAAGGCTTCCTCCGGCCCCTTTGAAACTGGCACTGCCCTGTGGCCCCTCCCACCGCAGAATCCTGGAGGCTCGGAGTTCACCCAGGTGTCCAGGGACGCATGTGGTTCCCAGCCAGGGCCAGAGGCCTGCTCACCTCAGTGGTCTCCAGGGTGGAGAGACCTCGATGGAGGCTGACTTTAGACGGAGTCTGTCCTCATCCCCCGTGCATCCTGCTCGTCCTGGTACTGGGGGTGGGGAGCGGGGACCGATGGCGGTGGCTGCCCCGGGGCCTCTGGTGCCGCCAGGCAGGAGTAGCCTGCTGGAGAGGCCCCCGGCGCCCCACCCCCTCCACCGACGGCAGGCAGGAGGGGCAGGACCCGCCTTATCAGAGTGGCCGCCAGCCACGCCACCTGCCGCTGATGGAGAGATGGGGAGCCCAGCCATAAACCCGTTTGTTCCCCCGAATGAGAGAGCAAGTAAGAACATAACCTCATAAAACGGAGACAGAATCAAAGCTGACTTATCTCTGTATTTTGCTATAAAAGCGCAGAATCAGAAAGGCAGCGGCCTCTTTATGGTTCAGGATGGCAGAGATTTCCGGGTGAGCGTGGCCGTGTGGAGGCCACCGCTGCCCACACAGGTGCCTGGCCAGAGGTGGGAGGCCAACCTCCGGCTGAGGGGAGCCTGCAGGATGCTGTCCCCCCAAGAATGCACGTGGGCTCAGGTTCCCTCCTGGGCCTCCCGTGGCCCCCAGGGTGGGGTGAGCAGTTCCCCACGGGCCTTCCCAGATGCCGTGATCCTGATGCAGGCTCAGCCAAGCTGACCACAGGCCTTGGCGGCCACTGTGAACCCAACAGAGCAATGGCCCTGCCTACTCTGGGCTGGTGTCTGGTGGGGTCTCCTGGCCCGGGGCCTGTGCCTTCTGGTCTCTGCAAAACCCCGCCACTTCCTGGGACTCCTAGACCCTCAGGAGACCCGCTAGGAGGGTGGGCCCTCTGCACAGGGAGGGGCTCTGTTGGGACCTCTGGGGACGCCAGACAGATCTGGAGGCCATGAGGGTGCCCGGGTGCCCTCTACCCCCAAGTGTGCCCAGTGGTACAGGGGGTGCAGGCACACATGTGCACTCACCCCCCGGCACACATGGCACACGCCTGGGCACTGTGAACACGCCTTTACACGCATATCTGTGTCCTGGGCCTCCCATGCCGCCACGTGCTTGGACACGTGCTTGGGCTCCTGCACACACGCACACGGGTCACCGCTGCCACGCTTCCTGCCGCTTCCTGCACGCTTCACCTCCCTCCCAACCAACGCCTGAGCCCCCGGCTCCAGAGAATCTGGCGGCACTTCCTTCCAAACAGGATGGGCAGGTTGGCACACTGGATTGCAAACCTCTCCAAGGGGGGATGGGGAGGGGTGCTAAACGCTGGGCGGGGAGGGGGCTGAGGCCATCCATTATCCATCCATGCTGCCGCAGCCGCAGCCTGGGAGCTGGACCCCCGCGCCCCTCCCCACTGTGCACTCGCCCCGGTGGGGTGGGCGTGGGCCTGCTTGCAGGGGCCCCGGCGGAGGACCCATCCTCCGGAGGCACACGCAGGCCCAGGCCAGGGTGGGGCAGGCTCTGCCCTGCCATCTCCGAGGCGCCCAGGGCGACTCTCTCCACCTCTCTCTGAGCCCTGAACAGGCTGGTCTGGAGAGAAGGGTCTGGTGGGGCCTTTGCTCAGTGCTGTCAGGTGGATGCAGGTCCAGGGGAGGCAGGGATTCCGGCCTCAGCCTCCCACCTGCCCAGAGACCCCACCCCCAGCTTAGGGCAGAGCCTGGTTGATGCCCAGGACAGAACCCAGTGGGCTCTCAATGACACCCATGGGGGAATGGGATGGGGGAGGCCCTCTGGCTCAGAGAAAGCTTCCTGGAGGGGATGACTTTTCAGCTGGGCCTAGAAGACAGGTGGCATGGCCAGCAGGCAGCTTCTAGCATTCTCCAGGGGTCTTAAGAGTCCCCTCAGGCAGTTGCTGCGCAGGTGTGTGCACTGTCTCTGACCCGTCTGTCTATCCATTTAACCTTAGCTCGGTGTGCAGAAGGCCAGCTGAGATCTCGGCAGGTCACAGAGGTCAGCATCTGTGCAGCCTCCTTGCCCCGGCTGTGAGGACCCAGGTGACCAGGGCTTTGGGGGTTATGTTGACTCTCCACCAGATTTGACTTTGGGAAGGGTTGGATTTTAGCGAACTCAAGGTCTGTTAGGCCAGTTTGCAAGAGGCTATCTAAGAGCGTATGAAGCTGAAGTTGGGCCTCTACACCAGGAATGTAGATTTAGAGGACAGTGAACACGTGAAGGTCTGTCTCCTCAGTTTCTCCTTCCATGCATCCAGCATCCATCCACACATCCATCCATGCATCCATTCATCATCCATCCATCCATCATCCATCCATCCATCCATTAACTCATTCATCCAGTCATCTATTCATTCACCCATCCATCCACTCACCCACTCATCCTCCATCCATCATCCATCTCTCCCTTCTCTCCCTCCCTCTTTACATCCATGGATCTATCTATGCATTGATCTATCTATTTTCCATCTATCTATCCATTAAACATATCCCGTTTTACTGAGCCAATGGACATGCGTTAAAACACAACTTACTTCTCATTAGATTATGAACTCTGGGGGCAGAGTCCACACGTCTGTAGAAGCCCTAAGAGGCACAGGACAGAGCAGAGTCCCAGGAAACCTTTGCTGGATGAATGAGCATTCGAAAGCAATTGCACTCTTGTATTAATCCAGCTGCTTTGAAAAGATCTGTTTTTCACCTTCCCAGAGGACTGGCTAGTTCGGGGTTGTAGGTCAGCTGTGACGCCACGTTTGTTTTGCACGTGGGTGGTCCCTGTCCATTGTGTGGGTACTTCTCGTGCGTGACCAAGGCCAAGGGACAGGCAGGCTCTGGGCACTCGAGGGACGGGTGGTCAGATGTGTGGGGAGGATGGAAGAAGAGGGGGTGGGGGAGGCCACCAGGAGGTGGGGGAGGGGTGCAGGGGACAGACCCCCAAGTCAGACACTCCCCAGCCAGGCACCGGGGCAGGTGATAGGCGGGGTGGGGGCTGCCTCGGGGGTGAGGGATGTGGGCGTCTCAGAGGAGCCCCTCCCACCAGACCTGGGGGGTCAAAGGACTGGGGGCTCTGGGCCTTGGGGTGGCTGGGACTGGAGTCACCCCCAGCTTGCCGGCCGGGGCGGGAGTGATTGGAGGAGTGGAGAGCCGGCCCCCGCTGGCCGCACAGCCCAGGGAGCAGCTGGTGCAGAAATGGCCCAGTGGCCTGTCGGCCCCCGATGGCCCACCTCAGCCCAGGCAGCAGCCTCCCCTGTGGGAGTTCCTGCTGCTACCCAGGGGCCCAGGGGCCAGTCTCCTCACTGGAGGTGGTGATGGCCACCAGGGCACCCAGCTGGCCGGGGGCTCTACCCAGAGGCTCCAGTTTTAGGAGGGCCCGGGCTGAGGAGGGAAGGGGCCCCTGACGTGGTGATCCTGCGTGTGGGGTGCAGAGACACCCCAGGCATCCACCCGTGCCTTCCTCGGCCCATCCTTGACAACCCCTGTGGCCTCCCCTCGCACGTGAACTGGGTGGACGTTGGGAAGGGAGCGTGGCCAGCAAGGGCCCATGGGGACAGGGGCCACCTGCAGGAAGGGCCAGGTGTTCCAGGCAGGGGGTGTGTAGGGCCCTCGGGGTCTACCCAGGCCCTCCCGCCATTTCGCCCCGGCTCCTGCAGGCCTGCGAGTGAGGTGGAAGCTCTGAGCTCTCGCGAGGTTTCCCCTCACTCCCAGGTGGGAGTCCCCGGGGTGGGGCTGTGTCCCACCCCTCCAGACCCGAGTGGCAACTGCCTGCAGGTGCTGGCTCTGCAGGCCCTGAGGGCCAGGCCTCAGCCAGCTGCGGTGGCCACTCGTGACCACAGTCCCCAGGCTGCCTGTCTGTGGCCGTCAGGCTGCCCCGGGCTGACAGGCTGTGCTGACGTGGCCAGGTCCTTCCTCCCAGTGTGGCCAGGGTTCTGGGCTGGATGCGTCTGTGGGGACAGTTCTGGGTCAGCCCTGGATATCCAGCAGGGGGGCCTGCAGGCGCGGGTGACTTTGGGACTGGCAGGGCCCAGCACCGGATGCAGGGGGACGTTGGTCCCCTGGGATGGGATGCTGGGGAGGCGAGAGGCTCAGAACCAGGCTGGCTTGGCCCTCTGTCCACCCAGGGCTGGATGGCGTGGGGCTGGGCTGAGAACAGCCACATGACAGGCCCAGTCCCCAGGTCCGTGAAGCAGGGGTCACCTTCCCCACGGGGCTGTTGTAAAGAGGGGTGCACCTTCTATCGGGGAGCTGTCTCTGGGGAGGGCCTCTCCTTGCTCCCAGATTTAGATGGCCTGAGCCCACGCCCCTGGCCCTTGGTGCCCACAGGAAGAGCCACCTGCCAGCCCACTGGGCCCCCACGGAAGCACCTTGGGCTCAAAGCTGCCTCGAAGGACAGCACGGGCTATTTCCCCCAGATACGCACACCGTGAGCAATTATGGGGCCCCCACTGTCCCCTGAACCTGGCTTTGCCCTGGGAGAAAGGAGAGCTGAGGGGGGGTCATGCATGGCCCTGAGAGTGGGGGGTGCAGTGATGGGGACACCGTGCTGGGGGGCGGGAACAGGTGGGGGCATGGGGGTGGCCCGACCACATTGGTCCTCTGAAACGGGCACTGTCGCCTGAGGCTGGCGGGAAACCTGCTGAGTGGCCCCAGGGGAGCTGGTGCCCCAGCCTGTGTCACCCCAGTGTTGGTGCCTGGTGGGCAGGCGGCCTTGGACACGAGCCCCGCTCCCGACACCCCACCTGCCCCTCCCTCGCAGGCTGAGCCCTCCACCCTCCCCTCCACGTGAATGAAGGGCCAGTGCGTGTGTGCATGGGCACATGTGTGTGTGTGCGCGCAGGTGTGTGTTTTGGTTGGAGGCCCCGTGTCCTCAGGCTTGGCCCCCGTCATCCTTGTGGTGACAGTGAGATGCAGAGCTGTGAGGTGGGACTGGGGAGGGGTTTGTAGGGGGACCCCTACATGTGGGAGTCCAGGGAGGGCTCTCAGGCCCCGGGTGCCCTGCCTGTCCCTGCGGACATGAGCGACCCTGCTCTGCCTGGCGCGGGAGGGAGCTCTGGGCAGGCGGCCTTGCCTGGGCCCCACGCCTCCCCCACCAGACCACACTCTCCCCTCCCCAGTGCCTGTTGACCTCTGACCCCTCCCATCCTTCTCCCGGTCACCCAGGAAACCAAAGCCTCCTCCCTCGGATCTCTGGGCCACACCAGCTCCAAAAATGGGTCCAGGTCTCCACCGTGTGGCCACCTGACTGCACTGCAGGGCGGTCCCCACGGTCCTGTCTGCAGCCCTGGCCACTCCCTCCCTGATTGTGTGTGTGTGTGTGTGTGTGTGTGTGTGTGTGTGTGTGTGTGTGTGACAGACAGACAGAGACAGGGAGATTGAAGAGGCCACACAGCCGCATTCCTGCCCCCTCCTACAGATAGGAAGGCCTCCTATCCAGAGTGAGTGGTCCACTGCCATCCCCAGGCTTCCAGGTGGGGACAGTGGTGGTGACTGGACCCCAAGCTGTCTGGGCTGTAGCAGCAGAGCACAGACGGCCCAGCCTCAGCCCCCAGACCAGCACCAGGCCCGGCCCAGTCCCTGCCCCATGTGGGCAGGGTGGGCACACACCCCCTGTGGCCTTACCCACCTGGATGTGAGGATGGACGCCACCCCCCAACAGAAGCAGGACACCTCCTCCCTCGAAGTCCCCTCCCCAAGGTGGCAGAGGAAGCCTGGTCCAGTGGGGTCTGAAAGCCTGCATCCATGCTCACTCACTGACCCTCTGGAACCCTGTTTTCTCACCTGTCAAGTGGAGGTGATGAGAGAAGAACCCCAGCTGGTGGAGACCCACAGACGACCGTGGAGCTGCCCAGGGGGGCCTGCCATTGGTCGGGTCAGGAACAGCCGCTGCATGGCTGGTGAGGCTGTGGGCAGGTCCCTGGGCGAGAGCCAGAGTGGGGGGCTCCCCAGGCCACTGTTCACGCCAGGTCAGAGGTCTGTGCGTGGTTCTCGCACCTTCCCGGGCATCTGGGGCTCGTATGGACGCCTCCGACATTCTGACCTGTGCAGCTGACCCTGTCCTGGAAAGCACCACCCATGGACCACCAACGTCGGGGGATCGGGGACCCCGGAAGGACTGCAAACCCTGCCTCCAGGCCTGGGATCTGGGAACTGGGGACCGTGGGCTCCGCCCACAGTTCAGCCCAAAACCTGCAGCCCTGAGTCCCCGAGTATCCCAGGCGTCCCCCATAGACGGCCCTGCAGGACTCACCTGAGCCCCAGCCGCATGCCGGGCCCCTGCCCGGGGTGGGGCTGCCTCCTCTTTCCTGCCCAGACACCGCTCCCCACGACAGCGACGGCGGAGCCCAGAGGGAGGCAAAGCCGCAGACGGCCACGTGTGGGCGCCAGCCCCCAGGGAAGCCCTGGAAAGAGCTGGATGTTCGGGGGGCTGCTGACCCACGAGGTCCGGGGACTCTCCACGGCCTGGCAGAGGTGGCCGGATGTGCGCTGCCCCCGGGGAGCTTGCACACGGGTGGTACTTGTGGCCGGAGCCTGGACCCCAGAGCGCTCCATTGCCGGGTGGGCAGTGGGGCCTGAGTGTAAGGTTCTGGGGTCCACGGACAAGCTCTGGGTGGACCGGGGGGCACTGGGAGGGCCCGAGGACCCCCATCCACACCCTCACCTGGTGTGTGCATGCACATGCCCACATGCTCCCACAGAAACATGCCCTCTCCAGCCCACCCCTGCAGATGCAAACGCACATACGTCATCCCCCCGGGACAACCCACATGCACCCACACGGACACACTCCACTGCACACACCCCCGCCCCACTGGAGGGAGAACCCTGTGCCCAGAGAGGGCCCCGGGCCTGCCGGAGATCACGGATCGGTCCCCCGACCCCACCCCCATCTGCGGCCGTGGGGTCTTGGTGATCACGGCTGTGGATGGGCCCCATATCCATCTGGGTCACAGACCCGCATGCCCTCACAGCTGCTGTCCCTTCCCCTCCCCAGGGCAGGCTGTATCCCTCTTGCAGCCACTGTCACCACTCTCAACAGGCACGAACACATACGCACATGCACACACACACGCGCGCACACATAAGCAGTCCACGAAGAGCATGGCAGGGCCCTGGACACGGGGTTCAGGCTCCTGACGTAACTGTTTGGCCAGGGGGAAGAGTACTGGGCTGAGGTCGAGAGGGTCACTGGCCATGTGGCCTGGGGCACGTCCGCTTGTCTTGGACAGGCCCAGGCTGGGGCAGCATTGGAGGGAGAGGCCTCCAGGATGAGCTGTCGCCCTCCTTCCCTGGGACTCAAGGAATCAGAGCCTCTCTGTGGCCTGGAGCTGGGCGCCTGCCAGCAGGGGCAGGCTTGGTGCCCCTGCCCTGAGCGCCCTCCTCCGTGCCACCGCCCCTATTCCTGCCCCTCACCCGTCTGCCTGGTGCCTGGGCTTCTCCCGCCCCCCGCCGCCCCTACGGGCCCTCCCCACTCCCCCACTACCACCTGCCACCCTCCCGACCCCGCCCGTCCTCCATCCCAGCTGTACTTCCTCCCGCCTCCCCCACTCTCCTTGCCTATGACTCCTGGTGGAGGGGTGGGTGGCACCTGTCAGGATGACACAAACCAGGGCCAGCGGGGTGGAGGGGCCGGTGGAGCGGAGCGGCTGCAAGGTGCCCGCAGGCAAGGTCAGGACTTGAATCAGGAGAGAGCGCCACGTGCCTGTAGCAGCAGGACAGCCGGGGGTGGGTGGGGTTGCCAGGCCCTGTGAGCCGGCTCAGGGTGCCACCCTGTCACCCCACCACCTCCCACTTGCAGCCCTCAGGGTTGGCGTCAGGATCCCTGTACAGGTGGAGACACCGAGGCCCACCAGGGAGCAGCCACACAGGGTCTCCTTTCCTGAATGGCATCAGGGCCGACCCCATCCATGCTCCCCTGCATTACCCTCTGCTGCAAGCAGCATCGGACTCGGACCCCAGGCCCCATGCCGGAAGCAGGAGAGCTCAGGACAGCCCTCCCGATCCCCCGGCTCAGCCTCGGTAGGCAGGGGCTGGAGCTGGCTCTACCTGAAGTAGAGAGGGAGGGGGGAGGGGAGTGCCTGCCTGCGTGCAAACCCCCGTGCCCCCCGCTAGCCCAGGGGCTTGGCAGGATGCCCCTCCCCTCGTCAAGCAGGGGTGCATTTGCAGGTGCCTGACCCTTCTTGCTCCTGTGGGCAGCGGCCAGTGTGGCAGGGGCTGGGGACAGGCCTCCTGGTCAGGGACCCTCACCCCGCAGGGGCCTTAACGGGCTCCAGCCACCACTCCTTCCTCCCTGCGGTGGAAACCGCCTCCTTGGGTGTGGAATATGGCAGTTCGGGTGACCGGAGCCCTGGCCTTGGGCTGGGGCTTCTTGCTGCTCCAGCTGTGGAGAGTGAGGCCGGGTCCCAGCCTGGAGGTAGTGGCCCATTTTGCTCTGAGATCGTGCTGCCCCCAACAAGGATCCTCCATGCCGGGGGTTTATTATCAACCCCTGGCTCACAGACACAGTCAGCACCAGTATCCGCTGAGCCCTGTACCTGGGATGCAGCACAGCCTGTCACCTCCTGCCTTAAAGAATAAGGTATAAGAAACACAGGAAGAGCTGAGGCCCAGCGTCCCCCCTTCACAGGGATACAGTGACATCCTGAACTGCGGTCCCTCGCACCATGAAGGTCCCTACCGACGGCACACGGGGCGTCCATACAGAGCACCCTAGTCTACCTGGGCCCACGGGGGGCGCCACACATTTTGTTTGTCTGTATTAGAGGCATCTGTTATTTTCACCTTCATACGTGTCTATACCTTTTCAGTGTTTCTAATGAGCACGGATTACATTTATCATCAGGAAAAACTATACATATATATTGGGTTGGCCAGAAACTTTGTTCAAGTTTTTCCATAAGATCTTTTTTTATTATGGGTTTGTTTGTTTTTTTTTCATCTCTGTCGGGTCTTCCTTGCTGCACACGGACTTTCTCTAGTTGCGGTGAGTGGGGAGCTACTCTTCTTTGCGGTGCGTGGGCTTCTCATTGTGGTGGCTTCTCTTGCTGTGAAGCACGGGCTCTAGGCATGCCGGCTTCAGTACTTGTGGCTTGCGGGCTCTAGAGCGCAGGCTCAGTAGTTGTGGCGCACGGGCTTAGTTGCTCCGCGGCATGTGGGATCTTCCCAGACCAGGGCTTGAACCCGTGTCCCCTGCACTGGCAGGCGGATTCCTAACCACTGCACCACCAGGGAAGTCCTTCCATAAGATCTGATGGGAAAACGCAAATGAGCTTTTTGGCCAACCTAATATATATATCCGGTTAAAACAGTTGTCTGAGAAACAAACATAAAACCCAAAACATCCCCATCCCTGTGACTTCTAAGGGATATCATCGTGTATCTGGTGAAAATTTCAGCAGGACAAAGGGATGCAGGGTGGGGGGGAATCAGGTCCTTCTTCTGCCAGGGCCTCCAGGCCCTGGGGGCCCCTCCAGAGCAGCCTGGGGCCCGGCTCTGAGAGTTCTGGAGACCAAAGCGCAGACAGAGGCAGGCCTCTTCTCTCCCCCAGCCCCCATGCACACAGCTCCACCCCACCCAGGCCATCCAGGGGAGGTGCTCTGGGCTTTCTCAGCACCCAGGGGGCACCGCCGGCAGGTGGAGGTGTGGAGGGGCTGGATTTCTGTTTCTGCAACGATTCCCTGGAGCTCGTGCGAGAACTCAGCAGGCTGGGCTTCACGTGGCCGCAGCAAGGATGCTGGACAGATAAAGGGAAGGCAGCCGCCTGGCCTGACTGTTAACGCGCAGCTGTTTCCGTAGATACCGGATTACCGTGCGTCACGAGACAAAAGTGAACGACTTCCAAACCTCCTTAAACAGCAGCTCTGGTGAAATCATGCCGTCACCTTCCAGGCTGCGGCCGCCAGGGCTGTGCTCTTCCTTTGTCCTCTGGTTGTCTGTGGAGACGCCGGACCGATTCGAACGTGCAGCCGCATGGTGGCAGGTGTGATGCCCGGTGCGTCCTGCACTCAGATTACCCCGAAGACTCTGCAGAGGAGGTGCTCTGAGCCGGGCGCAGGGCCCAGGTCGGAGGGGCGGCTACATGAGGGCTCAGCCCTGGCCGCTATTTGCTCTAATTTTTTTCACTTTGTTGTGTAACAGGAGACAGCACGTCAGTATTTAGAAAATCAATAAATGGCCCCGACGCTTTTAATGGAGAGGAAATAAATAGAAACCGAGCCTGAATGGCTGGAGCGACAGCTGCTGAGCCCCGGGCTGTGCCCGGCCTGGCGGGGGCTTGAAGCCCTAATCAGATCAGACGGCACCTGGCTCCCAGAGGCTGGGCAGCGAACGTCCCTGACCTGGGGGAAGAGTCCATCCTTCCCTCCCTACCTCCAGCCCCGTCCCCAGACTGTGTCCCCTGAGAGGAGGTAGGGAGGGGCTCCGTCACCTTGGCCCTGGGGAGCTGGCCTGGGGCTCTGTAACTGGTCCACCGCCCAGGAGGGTGGGTCTGGGGGGCCTGCGCTCTGGGCCCTGCACACCCAGATGGGGCATTTCCCTGGCAGAGGGAGGCAGACTGTTGGGGTCCTGCATCCCTGGATCCGTACCCCCCAGTTTCCACGGTGACCTGGGCCTCTGGGGGCGAGGGGGAGGGGAGGAGGGGCCTCCAGGCTCGTGTCTCTGTGTCTCCGAGGCTGTCTGGCCTCCTGGGAGTGTGGCTGAGAGGGACCCTGACTCAGCCCTCCTGCTGCCCTCCGGTCACTGCTCTGGACTTGCTGACCGAGATGTGAACGCGCCAAATGGGCCAAGGAAAGTGAAACGGAAGTCAGCTCCTGACTGCAAAAGGGCTCGCTCTGGGGCGTCCTTTTAAGCCCTCTTTCCCCTCTTTATGTTGGAATAGGGTATCCACGCCCCCCCCGGACAACCCCTGCCAGGTCCTCCCGCCATAGTCAGTGCGGAAGGACGCTCCAGTGCCTGTGTGCACACACGCATATACGTGTATCAGCCTTAATCTTCTTAGGAGCTTATCATGAAGAGCAGGCCCTCCGCAGCTTGCCCCCGGCATCCCCTCCAGCACTGATCTGCAGGCCGATTGTCAGGTCAGCTTATGCCTTCTCTTACTCAGCAGCCTCTGAAACGACCCCCTGTTTAAGCAGCCCCCTCCAGGGGACTTGAGTGGGCTGGAATCTTTTGCTTTTCTAGCTGGAGTTGCGGTGACTTTTCCCGGAGGACCAGTCCGGTTGGAATTGCTGGGTCTTTGATAATTTGGAGAAATGTTGCCCAAGCGGTCCCAGTCTAGGCGTCACCCCTCCAGAGTCCCAGCAGCGGTGGCTGAGAAGCCCTTTTTGTGGGGTTGCCTGTAAAACAAGCCCCCCTGTTACATCAGAAGCAGGTCAGAGTCAATGTCCATTGTTACTGATGTCCAAAAACGTCTGGATATTTTGTTTATGGGGTCCAGGGTGGCCCCTCCTCTGGGCTCTGAGTGGGGGGGGGGATGCAGGCAGAGGGGAGGGGGAGCTCTGGAAAGGCATGGCTGGGCCAGGCTGGGGGCTCTGGGTTGGCATGGTAATGAGGTCACGCTGTCATGGACAGCCACTGGGAGCCACAGAAGGTGCTTGAGGGAGAGAGTGACCAAGGAAACATATTTTGGTGAAATCACTGAAGCACCAGTGTCAGAAGAGAGCTGGGGGTGACTGGAGGAGCTGAGAGGCCTCCAGACATATTTCAGGGGTCCTGACCCACTAAGGGGGTCTCACAGATCGGAAACATGTCCTGAGCAGACCATGGCATTTGTTTGTAATCCCAAATGCCTGTGGGCATGTGGAGAAAGAGAGAGACCCCGAGACCAAGTGTGCTGAACCAGGGGAAGGGGGCCGACTGGGTGGGAGGCATGAACCCCAACCATCGGGACCCCCATCTGGGCGCAAGGTGGGACCAGGGCATGGTCCTTGAAAGGTCCCCATCAGGGCACAGAGGAAGAGCGGACCCAGGTTGTGGGGACGAGGACCACCCCCCCATGGCC
The DNA here is from genome assembly GCF_964341445.2 of Mesoplodon mirus. NCBI lineage: Eukaryota > Metazoa > Chordata > Mammalia > Artiodactyla > Ziphiidae > Mesoplodon > Mesoplodon mirus. The sequence continues at coordinate 1,870,774 of NC_138983.1, read as the reverse complement.
TGGTGGACTGTGGGGCAGGCGTGTGGGCTCCAGCCCTCCCAGGACCAGGAGGCTGGACGCCCAAGGAGCTGAAGCTGGAAGGAAGGTGTTCCTTCCAGAGGGAGTCAGCTGGCATCCCTGCCCCCCACCAGAACCCCGAAATCCGATCCTGCACACCCCAGTCCACCTTGCCTGCCTGCGCCTGCCATACCCCCCGGCTCCATCCCTAATCCCCTGCATCCGAGGGTGATTGCAAGGTGGATTGAGTTTCTGTGGCCTGTTCTCCTGGATCGGCTCTGAAGTCATCAGGGAAGCAGTAATTACTCAGCCTGAGTCCAGGCCCGGGCCCAGGCCCCTCACACAAGCCTCCAGACAATTTGAGGGCTTCTCACATTACCGAGGGGGCAGAATGGCTCCCCCCAATAGAAAGTGGGGCACAGACCCTGCAGCTCCATCTTCAGGGGTGCCTGGTGTATCTCAACACTTGTCACTCTGCCTTTTGTGACCCCTGACCCTTTTGATGAACATCAAAACCTCAACATTCGCCTGGGAGGTCATGCCCCACTCCCCCAGGCCATGCACCCACCACACCCTAGACCAGCAGATCCCACCTGCGGTTTGTAAAAGGAAAGCAACAGCATGCCTTGGGTTGTTCTCATCCAAATGCAAGATGGTATCATTCTAACGGTGAATTCGATGAATTTGGAGGCCCCTGGGGTTGCTGCCTGAGGGGCTGTGTCTCCCCCTTCAGGGGTCCCTGCTCCACTTGGGGTGGGGTTCCCAAATAAGACCCAGACTGCAAAGACTGTGAAGGGAAAGGTTGACCTTCTTGACCCCACCGGGGTCACATCAAAGCCAAACGCTTCTGGTGCCAAGAGGCTCCATCAACCAGGTAACAAGACCAGCGGCTGGGAAGAGAGTTCCTGAAAAAAAGGATTCGTGTCCAGAGCATATGAATCCTCCTCTATCTCATTACAAAAAGCACAAGGACCAAAGGGAAGATGAGGGAAAACTGGAGAAGGGGCCACTCTCGGAGGGAGTGGATGTGGCCAGAAAGCACAAGAAACATGGTGGCCTGGGCCCTGGGGTGAAACGCCAGCGTGGATCCATCTCACACCCATCCCTTCGGCAAAATACAAAAGAAACACAAAATGTTTGGTTCTATCAAGTGTTGGTGCAGACTTGGGAAGCAGAGGATAGGTGACAATGGGAGAGTTTCCTGTGGCAGTCACTCTGGAAGGCACCAGGTGTTCCTAATAAAGGCCTAAAGCTCAGGTGCCTTGGGCCCAAATGTCACTTCTCCCGAGAGGCTCACCCTCCCGGCTTGGAGAGTGGGAGGGCCAGGCCCACGGGAGGGAGGCCTTTTATTTCTGCGTGTGTGTCTGTGTGCATGTGCACACGTGCGCGTGTGTGTGTTTGAAGGAGAGTCTGTTGCTTGTATAACTGAAATTAAAAACAATGACACAGACATGGGGAAACTGGAGCCTTGTGCACTGTCGGGGGGAATGTACAATGGTGCGGCCACCGTGGACAGCAGGATGGAAGGTCCTCAGAAAGTTAAAGGTAGGGCTTCCCTGGTGGCGCAGTGGTAGAGAGTCCGCCTGCCACTGCAGGGGACACGGGTTCGTGCCCCGGTCCGGGAAGATCCCACATGCCACGGAGCGGCTGGGCCCGTGAGCCATGGTCGCTGAGCCTGAGCATCCGGAGCCTGCGCTCTGCAACGGGAGGGCCACAACAGTGAGAGGCCCGCGTACAGCAAAAAAAAAAAAAAAAAAAAAAAAAAATTTAAAGGTAGAATCACCATGTGATCTATGCAATCGCACTTCTGGGTATATTCTCAAATGAAGTGAAAGCAGGGCCTCAAATAGGTACTTGCACACCTGTATTCACAGCAGCATCATTCACAACAGCCAAAGGTGGATGCAACCCACGTCTCCATCAACAGATGAGTGGATACTCAGAGTGTGGTCCATCCACACAATGGAATACCCTTCAGCCTTGAAAAGGAATGAAGTCCTGATACCAGTTACAACATGGATGAGCCTTGGGGACAGTACACTCAGTGAAATAATCCAGACACAGAAGGACAAATCCTGTCTGATCCCATGTCTATGAAGTCCCTGGAGGACTCCCATCCATAGAGACAGAAAGTAGACGGTGGGGCCCGGGGCTGGGGGAGGGGAGGGGAGTTAGAGTTTCATGGGGACAGAGTTTCAGTCTGGGGAAGTGAACAAGTGCTGGAGGTGGATGGAGGTGAAGGCTGCACAGCAGTGTGAATGTGCCTCGTGCCCCTGAGCTGTGCACTAAAGATGGCTGGGATGGTACCTTTTATTTTATGTGTCTTTTACAGTGTTAATAAATAACTAATTATTGTAAAAACACAATAATATAAAGGGCAGTTGGGATGGAGGCTGGGGGGAGGGAAGAGGGGGTGCTGGCGCCACCGCAGACATCCTGAGGGCCCTGAGGGGCACCCCTGCCCCGGGGGAGGAGTGTGTGGGTTTGGGGTGTTGACAAGGGGCAGGGCCAGGTGGGGGGCCTGCAGGGCAGCCAAGGAAGGAAGGGTGGGTTTCACGGGCCAACAGTCCCCCACAGCCCCCACCTTGCCACCTGGAGCCTGATCCCCCCCTGAAATTCTCTCTTTGTTTCTTCGTTTAACAGAAGCGTAGGGCCCGCCGTGCAGGCACTGGGGAAGCCCGAGACGACCCTCCGGGCGGGAAGACCCGGACTTTCACTAATTAGTCACATGACGAAGCGACAAAGTCACATCTGCAGTAACTGCTGCGGTGGCCCTGGGCGTCCAGGAGCTGCGGGGTCCAGGAGCATCCCAGTGTCTGGGGAACGGGGAGGCCTGGAGAAGATGAGGCAGAAGGGTTCCAGGACCTGTGCTAGGAGGGAGGTCCTGGCCACCCTCTCCAGGTCCCCCTTCAAGGGCAGCAGCTGGGCCACCGCTGTCAGTCCCCTGCCCGGTGCGGTCATCCCCGGTACAGGTCTGGTCTCCCCGGGGGACAGCTGAGAGGAGGGCTTTGTCAGGATGGGGCTAGGCCTGGGCCCAGAGCTGCAGAGGGAACCAGGGAGGCAGGAGCCACTTGGTGCAGAGAGCGGGGACTCCCCGGCCCACAGAGGCTGCCAGGGACCAGGGTCGGCACATCCTGCTTGCCGCTCCCAGCCTGGCTTCTCAGGGCTCTTGGAGTGTTGGCGTGGCCTCTCCCAGCCTTGGTTTTCTGAGGCTCCTCACGGCTTTCCTGCCCAGGGAAGCAGCCAGCCAGACAGAAGGGCCCAGAGGAACCCTCACCCCACACAAGGGCTTTCCGAGGCTCCGAAATCTGGGGAACTTTCAAGAATTTAGAAATCTCTCCCAGAAACCTTGGAGTGAGGGGAGGTGCCCCCAAGCTCCCACCTCTGGCCTCCCATGTCCCTACACCCTGCTGTCTAGCAGTGCAGCCCCTGGCCACTGTCTTCTTGGAGAGTGGTGGGGTCTCCCTTCCTCCCCCACCCCCTGGCCGTGCTGGGTGGGGGCCAGGGTCTGCGAGTGATCCATTCGGGACTCAGCCTGGGGGGCTGGAGGCCCTAGAAGGTTCACACCTGCATTGTGATGACCCTCCACGGGTCTCCCCCCACCGACTATAAGAGCCCTGAAGGGAAGGGGCCCTGGTTCAGAGGCTTGTTGGACAAGTGAACGGATGGAGGGAATAGAGGAAGGAAAGCAGCAGCCTTTCCGCCCCCACAGGACCCTCCCCCCCGGGGGGCTGGGTGGGGGTGGAGCGGCAGCCTCGGCTTCTGGGGGCCCCGCGGGACCCGCCCCTGGTGTGGAGACCCAGACCTCGTGTGATAGTCCCGGAAAACGTGGGCTTCGCCCTCTATCCTCCCACATAGGAGAGAGCCGGTGCAGCCTGGATGTGTTTATATTATAAAACACAAGCTTGGGATCAAGTTGGGCCAGCTCGGTCTCAGCCGAGCTCATCCTGGGCCTCAAAGTCATCAGAAATAAGTAATCGCAAATAAGCCCTGTCTAAATATCACGACTAGCTGGGTCAGCGGCGCGCGGCCTGGAAATGTCATCCGGGGGCGGGGGCCCCTCCAAGCCCGGGATTAGCCAATGGCACCTGGAAGGATTGTGCCAGCAGCCCCTCCCGCCCGAGACCCCGGCCGGCACCTGGCAGAGGCGCAGAGGATTATGCTGCCGGGGCCCTTCTTTCAGCCCCGCTGGTTCCCGGGAGAGGATGCCAGCTGCAGCGGAGGTGGGGCTTGGACGGAGTGGAGGACACGCATCTGGGTCCAGACCAGGAGCGGGGGATGAGGGTGGCAGGCAGCCCCAGGGAGAAAACTGCCCGCTGCGGACCCAGTGGGGGGGCGAGGTGTAGGGGAACCAGTGAGGCCCCCATCCAAGCCCCTCTCAGTGGGCAGTTGCGTGCGTGGCTTTCTCTCCAAGCCTCAGGCTCCCCACAAAGGCCCTGCCCTGCCCGGGGTATGGTGCTGTCAGCTTGGAGACCCAGCAGACCACACCCCTTCTGCCTCAGTTTCTCCAGCTCTGGGCTCCCAGAGCTAGAGGGGGCAAAACGTGTCTCGGGAGCTCAGACAGAGGGAAAATACAGATGTTTGCTGCCACGCTGGATCTGGATCTGGGTCTGTGTCTGGCAGCTTACTGAGTCTCCTGCAGGGTCACAGCACTTCCTGGGACCACCTGTTCTGGCAGGAGGTGGGCATCGCCGCTGCCGTTGGGTCCTGAAAATGTCAGTGTTGGGGGGCAAGGTGGGACCTCAGAGAGCTTCCCGGGCCTCACTGAAGCAGGAGTATGGGGAGGGGCTGCACTGCCCTCCCCACCCCGGAAGGAAAGGTCGTGAGGCCGTGCGGGAGGGGAGGATGGGATGGGGTCGGACAGAGAGGGGGCCTCGGTCCCACCCAGCTCCCGAATCCCAGCCCGGCGGCAGGAAGCACTGTGGAGGCAGCCTATGGGCCCAGGTGGACACAGGTGGACGGGCCTTGCTTGGCGCTCCCAGCGGGCAGGGCCGGGGAGGACCTGAAGATGCTGGACCCCTGGAACAGCCAGGTAGAGCAGAGCCTGGGGCACTGGCCTCCCAGATGTTCAGCTGAGAGATTCAGCTGGTTTGGTCTGGCCACGCTGAGCAGAGCAAGGCTATCCCCTCCCGTGTTTCGGCCACTGTACTTCTGTTAATGCAGCCCAGGGCCACCATGTGGGGAGACTCAGATGCCGGAAGCCAGGCTCCCCCTAGGATGTGAGGGAGGCTGGGTGGGTGGAGACGGGGGATGAGGCAGCCCCTCACCATCAAGGGCCCTGGGTGCCCCAAGCAGCCACAGGGGCAGGTGACTGGGACCCGGGCCCGTGGCACCAGGACTGGAGGGACACTGGTCTTGCAATTAGACCTGATGGCTGTCAAAGCACAGCTGCCACAGGCTGCCCAGGAGTGACTAATGAGAACTGAATGTGGCTCTCATTGCTTTTCTCCGGCTAATTTGTCAGAAGACTGAAAGGGCCAGGTGGGTGGGGGCCCGCAGGCAGGCTGAGTCACTGGCATGGGGGCCAGGCAGGGGGGTCTGCAGAGGGACCCCCAGAAGCCAAGAGCACCTGTCAGGAAACTGGGGCCTTGGCTGTGACTTGGTGTGAGGGTCTGGAGGGACACAGAGCCAGGGGTCCCCCTGTGTACCACCGACCATGGCTGGTCAGGCCTTCTAAGCCCCTGCTGCACACCACATGCACACACTCACCCACACACACTTGCACAAGCATCTGCGTGCATACATGTTCACATGCACACGCACACACACAGACCGATAAAGCTGCAGCTGCAGCTCCCAATCGCGGGTCCCAAACCTGGCAGCAGCGTCTCGGCTGCTGGCCCCACCCCATCTTCCGTCTCTGCACCACAGTGCCCGGCCCAGGCCTCCCCGTGCCCAGCGCTGGACAGATGTCTGCTGCGAGGATCCTGGGATGGGGACCCTTGGGAAGGTGTGGAGTGCGTCTCCAGAAGCCTGAGAGCACCAACGTCTGGTGCCCAAGCGACCCGCGCTCCCACTGCTTGGATGGGAAAACAGAGTCTGGAGCGCAAGGAGCTAAGCCAGGGCCCCCTGCTGCCCCCCCAAGAGGTGTCTCCAGCACGGGGCCAAGGGCCCAGCCTCCTGCCAAGGGCAGGTCCCACCCACGAGGCGACAGTGCGGACGGGAAGGGAGCTCAGAAAGGGGGCAAGAGGAAGGTCAGCCTAGAGGAGGAAGGGTCAGCCCCTGGGCCTGAGGGCCTGGCAGGGGGAGGGAGTGGGAGTGGGGGGGATCTCTGAGGGGGCAGGGGGCACGTGGCCCGCTCAGCCGGCTCTCCCCTGACTCCCAGATGCCCAATTATCCCTGAGCGCATCGGACCGACCAGTGGGGCGGTCGGCTCCTGGCCCGGCTCTTCGATCTCCGCCACCCGCCTTCTCGCCTCTGTTCCCTCGTCCTCGTTAGGGCTAATTGCTCTGACATTTCAGCTCGGACAGGCCTGTGTGTCAGGATATCATGGATCTGCTTCTCCGAGTCTGAAGGGAGCTGGGCAGCTGTTTCCCTGCCTGTCCCCAAGCACGGGGTCCGGCTGGAAGAGGACTGGGGCCCAGGCTGGGCGAGGCTGGAGGTGGGCGGCTCAGGCAGGACCTCTGTCCCTGATCCCCGGGGCGTGTGCTCTGCGGGGCCCGTGTAGCTGCCCCAGGCAGAAGGGGTGGGATGCAGCCCTTGCTGTCCCCAGCCGCCCCTGGGACCACAGGGGCCCGGAAACAGCCCAGGCAGCGTGACACCCTGAGTGCCCCAAGTCCTCGGAGGTGTGTGTCGTGTCTGTGTGTGTCACACAGATGTGTGCCTTTCCCAGGACACACACGATGCTCGTGCACAGAGACCACCCTCGGACATGACCTTTGACCCCTGGATTGCCAGGAGCGCTTTCCCTGACTGTTTGCTCATAGTTTTTGATGGTGGGGCCCTGCACAGCCCCGGGATGGAGCAGCGTCCTGCTCAGCAACCCTCTTGAGGGGGTTTGCGGAGGAGAGCAGGGGCTGGGGGTCCCATGGCGGGAGAGGCCGGCAGCTGGGGGAGCAGCCTGAGGCCTCGGAACGGCCCTGTGGTCATGAAGCGGGGCGGGGTGGGGGGTGAATGCTACTTACCCTGCCCCTGCCCCATGCCAGGCGCCGGCTTGATGCCAGGAGCGGGCACACTGTCATTACGGGTTATTACATCCTCTGGGGGCCTCGCTTGTTGAGAGAGAAAACACTCCAGCTCAGCACCTCCTAATTGCCTGGCAAGGCGGCTGTAATTACTCAGTGTGACTGTGGCAGAGAGGACTGCCCAGGGGAGGGGTGCGGGCAGTGAGGGCTGAGGCCTAGAGTAGGTGGGAGCACGGCAGGGGCTACCGGAACCCTGGCCTCACGCCACATCCCTTGTCCTCCCACCTCCGTGCCCGGCCCCTCCTCCCCTGTGGACTGTGTCCAGGCCACAGGGCTCTCTCATGCCTGACCTTCCCTCGTGGGTCCCCTTCCAGCCCTGCCCTCCTCGGGGGTGTCTGCCTGCCTGGCGTGGGTTTGTTAGATTTCTCTCCTTGGGGCCTGGGGCCCTGAGCCCCCTCAGGCCCTGGGATGGACACTACTGTGTCCTTGAAAGAGCCATGTCTCAGGAGATGGGAAACCTGGGCTCAAGACTCACTGTGTGACCCAGAGGAACCACTCACCTCAGTCTTCCCATCTGTGGAATGGGTCTATGAAACCCGTCTGAAGGCAGACACTGCCATCACCTGGGAGGCCCAGGTCAGAGGGGACCCTCGGCGGGAAGGAGACCAAGGCGCAGAACCAGGGGAGAGGATGTTAGCGGGCTTGGGGCGCCCTGGGTCCCCTCACCAACTGGGGTGGAAGAGGGTGCAACACACAGTGAGGGAGGCGCGGCTAAAGGAAAAGGGAGCACTTCTGTGCTCTGGGGGCCCCAGAGTTGGGCCCAGTCCAGCCAGCCCTGGAGGGGCAGGGGTGTGGGAGAGTCTTCCTAGGATGGATGGGCAGATGGACGCGTGGTCAGGAGGGGGCCGCGCTGCTCACTGAAGCGTGTCCACCAGCTTCCCACCTTCAGCTCCTGCCTGGGGTCTCACTTGGGGGTCGTCTGGCCCCAGGGCAGACTCAGAAAGCTGGCTCCACACAGCTTCCACGCAGGCACCGGCTCAGGGAAGCAAAGGGATTAGAAACAATATTTGTTATCAGCAGAGATATTTGCCGAAAGGTTAAATCCACAGCCGGTGGTGGAGGCCCGTGCTCCTCCTATGCAGTATTTAGTGGATACGTCACCCCCCTGCAGGGGGCCCCCTCTGAGCACATGAGCTGGCCACTGAAGGGCTGGACCCATGTCACCAAGGGGTCTCCAGCAGTCCTCCCAGAAGGAGACACATGAGAGCCCCAGGGGGCTTCCAGGGGGAGCAGGGAACCTGTCCAGGGCTGCAGCAGGCCTGATGCTGGGCATGGAGGCTGGCCACCCCTGGAGACCATTGGGCACTCAGGCAGGGCAGATGCGGCCTGGGGCAGTGGAAGCCCACCGCCCTCCACGTCAGCCCACAAGGGCAGAGCCAGCCCCGCCTTTCCCACTTGGGTCTTGGGCAGATCCTTTTAGCACCATTTAGGGCTCACAGCCCTGTGGAACCTCCTCTGGGCTGGGCCCTGGGGGCAGGGGCCACTGAGACATGTTTTCCAGGAGCCCAGAGTCTAGGAGATGAGACAAGCCAGGCACGGGGATGCAGCTGTAGGCCAAGCCAGCAGGTTCCTGCTTTCAGAGAGCAGAGGAGGGGGAGGTTAATATCAGGGGCAAGAAGGGGTAAGCATTGCAGAGTGAATGGTAGCTGAGCTGGTTTTGTGGGATGCATAGGAGTTTGCCAGGAGAAGAAAAGGGTGAGGGGCAGTATTTCAAACTGGGTGTCGTGAAGTCCAAACCCTCCTTTAGCAGGAAATGGGGATGGTTGGGAGTGAGATCAATAGGGGTGGGTGAGGGGAGGGGTCACTCAGGCTGCTTCCAGAGAGCAATGGGGAGCCATAGAGGATTGTGGAGCAAGGGAATGGCATGGTCAGACCACATTTGGGGAAGGTCCAGGAGGAGAGGGGTGCGGATGGCCGCTGTGATGAAGGGTGGGTGCTTCTTTGGGGCATGAGGGCTGCTGGGGAGGTGGCCTGAGACAACATGGTGACCAGCTGGAGCTGCCGGGGGCCTCACACCTTTCCCAAAGCTGTGCCTGAACACGGGGATGGGCCACGGGGCGGGGTAGACAGGGAAGGACTCACGTCTGCCTGGTGCCAAAGGTGGGTGGGTCCCCTCCGGTCCCACGGTCGCCGGGGTTGAGACACCACCAGAGGAACATCGTGCATGGAACTCAGGAGAAACTCTGGGCTGGGGTTGTCCCGGGACCCATATGATGCCAGGGACCATGTGAAAAGGGTTGGGCCACAGGGACTGGGCCTCAGTGCTCAGGGATGGGTGCATCCCCGAGGTGGTGACACCCCAGCGATAAGCAGTCAGGGAGCCTTGGGGGACGCTGGGGGATAGGGGCGGGCCAGGAGATGGGGAGAGACGGCCATGCAGGAGTGAGTGGGGCAATTGTTAGAGACTTCCCTGACCCCCGCATACCTCATTCTCCTGCACACTGGAGGATGGGCCCTTCTGGAACATTCTGGGCCCTGCTGGATGTGCCTGGTGGTGGTGGGGGGGGGGAGGTAGATAACGTTCCCTCTGAGGACATCGAACAGGAACATGCCTCGGGACCCTGTTGGGAAATTTGGTGAAGTGAAGAATCTTCTGGAAAAGCGAATTGCCTCCTGACACCTGAGGTCTGAGCCTGGCTTTCTGGACCAATGGCCACCAAAGGTCAGGGTTTTGTGTAACGAACACGGTGGGGTGTCCAGAACTCCACCTCCCCGTGTACCCGCCCATCACCCGGCTTGTGTGTGAGCCGAGGGGCCCAGCTGCACCCAGCCCTGTGGAGCACGCCTGCCGGAGCCCGGATGATTCAGAGGAAGGGCCGGCCGCCTGCCTGGGTGCCTGTGACGGTGGATGCAATTAGATTTAATGGGACAGGAGCCCTTTCTCCTGCGTCTCCGTGCTCCTCGCCCACCCCACCTCCCTCAGGCGGCAGCAGGAGGGGGACGCAGAGGAGGTGGGAGGTGGAGGACCCAGAGGGGCTTTGACGTCAGCTCAGCCTATAAGAGGCCGCCCGGCAGAGGGCTGTGGAGACGGAGCCCGGACCTCGCCGGCATCATGCCCACCCCCAACGCTGCCTCGCCGCAGGCCAAGGGCTTCCGCAGGGCCGTCTCCGAGCTGGACGCCAAGCAGGCCGAGGCCATCATGGTAAGAGGCAGGCTGGTGCCCACGGGCCGGAACGAACCAGAAGCCCAGGGGTGTCCCCTGAAGGCTGGCGGGAGGCTCCAGGATCAGGGTCCACATGGACGCCCTGGACCCAGGCCTGGCGTCCAGTCCTGGCCGCAGGCACCTCCCCTGCCCGGACTCCGTGGGCAACCCCTGTGCCCGGGTGTTTGAATCCCTGTGGGTGCGTCCTGCTGGACCCAGTGTGTATGCAACAGTGTCCCAGGCCCTGCAGCAGCTCAAGGTGGTGGGGGGCGCTGGGCAAACAGGGGTGCAGGCCCCAGTTCTGCTGAGCTGTAGGGAGGTCTGAGCTCCAGGGTGATTCCCATCCATCACCCACCCATCCACCCGCCCATCCACCTGTCCATTCACCACCCACCATCTGCCTGTCCATCCACCATCCATCCGTCCATCCGTCCAGCTGTCCATCCATCATTCACCCATCCACCTGCCATGCAGTCCGTGTCCCACGTGGGATCTCCTGTCTTGAAACCCACCTCCCCTGTTCCCCTGCCCAGCAACCCTGGGCCTCCCTGACCACCAGGGATGGCCCCCAAGGCCTGGCCCCCCACTTGGGAGCCCCCGAGTTCAAGGGAGGCTGTGCTGGGAAGACCCGCCGGGCCACCCCCTCTCTGAGACTGGAAAACTGGGGGCTTCTTGGCCTGGAAGAGGGGTCTCCAGTTCGTCCTCAGGGACAGCCTGGAATAATCAGCTCCCTGCAGGTTTAAACTGGCTCTTGTTTATAGAGCTTTCCTGAAAACATGGGCTGGGCTCTAGACATTTACTTTGCAGGCACTATCTCAGGGGACTGGCTGTGGGGTAGAGAGTGCCCACCCCAGGCCCCTTGTTCCTCTGTCTACACCGCCCACCGTAGAGGCGAGATCTGGGGAGGGCTCCCCCGCGGCCCCCTGCCGTGTTCCAAGACCCAAGAGCCCCAGAAGCTTCTTGGAAGTTCAGCTGCAAATGATGAGCCCCAGACAGGGGGCTTCTTCTCTACTCAGGCCGGGGGGTGGGGCGGGGGGCGGGGCAGACGCACTGACCCCGGGGGCTCATGGTCTCGGGACTGGCTGTGGACAAGGTGTGGCCAGGGCCCCTGGGCTGTGAGGCAGGGCTGGGCATGGGGCCGTGAGGAGAGGTCACTCCATGGGGCCAGACACCATGTCCCCTGGCCCTGCCCAGCCCGGGGGCAGCAGGGTAGCTCCCGACTCAGCCCTCCTGTCACCTAACCCGGTTAGATGTGGCCTGGGGGCACAGGCCACCCTCAGCTGTGGCTCCCAGCGCCCTCCCTGTCCCCCCGCTGCGGCCCCCGGCAGGCGCCACGCTGGAGCTGGGTCCCAGGTTCTGTGGGTCCGGCTGAGGGCAGGGGGAGCTGGCGCGTCTGTCCCCACAGTCCCCACGCTTCGTTGGGAGGCGGCAGAGCCTCATCCAGGACGCCCGCAACGAGCGACAGAAGGCGGAGGCCGCCGCCGCGGAGCCGGGCGAGGCCCTGGGGGGACGGGACGGGAAGGCCGTGCTGAATCTCCTCTTCACCCTGCGGGCCACCAAGCCCCCCGCGCTGTCCCGGGCTGTGAAGGTGTTTGAGGTGAGCGAGCATTGGGGGCCACGTGAGGAGGGGGCTCACAGCCCCTTGCCTCACCCTTCTGTTCTCAGGAGCTCCCTGAGCCCGGCCCCCTGCCCTCCCCCGTGCCCAGCACCTCACCCTGGGGGCAGGTGGGTGTGGATCCCCCAGGGCAGCCGGGGACGCAGGGCCCCCCATGCCCGCCTGGCCCTGGCGGGGCTGGGCTCATGTGACAGCTGATGGCGTTAGCTGCTGGATCCTGGCACACATACCCAAATGACATTACAGCCAACTCCTCTCAAGCTCCCGCGATGGCTGATGCCCGTGTGGCCCGAGGGCTGTGAAGACAGGCTCCCTCGTTGCTGGGTGATGGGAGCTGGCAGGGGAGCGCACCCACCCCTTCCCGCCGCGCTCAGTGTTGCCTGGTGGGGGCCTGAGCCTCCCGACCTGCCCACAGTGGGATCAGGGCCCACCCCCAGCCCCGGGTGTCTAGAGGTCTCGGACGAGGCCACCAGGGATGGAAATCAGGCTGCCTGGGAGAAGGCCCCACCCGAAACACTGGGTCTGGGGGACCCTGTGACAACCCCTGTTAGACCAACTAGACAAGAGCCATTTTCCCAGCTGAAACCTACCCAGGCAGCTAGCAGTGGGCCTGAGTCTGGAAAGCGGTCTTGTGGGCTGCTGGCTGCTGGCATCCAGGGCAGGGCAGGGCGGGCCGACTCCGGTGCCTGCTTCCCAGCTCCCTTGCCTCCCCCCTCTGTCTGTCTCTGTCTCTGTCTCTCCATCTCTCCCTCCCTCTTTCTCCCTGCGTTTGCTCCTAAGACATTTGAAGCCCAAATCCACCATCTGGAGACCCGGCCCGCCCAAAAGCCGCGGGCAGGGGGCCCGCACCTGGAGTACTTCGTGCGCTGTGAGGTACCCAGCGCCGCCCTGCCCACCCTGCTCAGCTCTCTCCGCCGCGTGGCCGAAGATGTGCGGGGCGCCGGGGAGAGCAAGGGTGAGGCTGCCCCTATGCCCTTGAGGGCGATCACATGACCTCGAGACATCGGGGTGCAAGAGGTCCCACAGGGGAACCCCAGTGACCGCATGCACGGCCTGGGGGCTCCCCCCCTGCTGGCTCCGGCCCTCCCCCATCCTCCTCGTCTGTGTCCGGGCCTGGGTCACCTCCAGCCCCCTGGTCGCAAGCGGGAGGCTGCTTCCAGGGGGGCCCTCCTACCACAGCCCAACACCCAATCTGGTCCTTCTACTCTCCTTCCTGCGTGAAGTCCTCTGGTTCCCAAGGAAAGTTTCTGAGCTGGACAAGTGTCACCACCTGGTCACCAAGTTTGACCCTGACCTGGACTTGGACCATCCGGTGAGCCGGGGCCCCGACCTGTCCCCGTACTCATGGCTGTGGCAGTGGGAGTGCACCCCGGCTTGGGATGGGGTGTCTGTTTGCCGCCGGCTCCTGGTGGAACCCTGAGGTCTGGCTGGGTGCAGCTGCCAGGCGCCCGCCGGTATCACAGGCCGCGTCTGGGCTGGAGACGTGGGGAGGGCTGGAGGGCCGCGGCGGCTGATGGCGTCCACTCTGCCGTCAGGGCTTCTCGGACCAGGTGTACCGCCAGCGCAGGAAGCTGATTGCTGAGATTGCCTTCCAGTACAAGCAGTAAGGACCCCCCTCGGGACCTCATTCTCTGAGACCCAGACCCCGTCCTGCGGGCTCACACTAGACCTGCGCGGGGGGAAGGGAGGGATGTCTTTGTCACCAATGCCATCACCTTCGCTGTCACCATGGTCATTGATTCGGGGTCCCCAAGTCACAGCCGAAGAAACGGAGGCACAGAGCAGTTAAGCAACTTGCTGCGGCCACACAGCCAGGGTTGCTCAGCCCAGGCCCTTCCTGTCCACCCCCCACACACCCTCCCCAAGGGGGCCTGGACTAACTGCTGACCCCCTCCCCAGAGGCGACCCTATTCCCCACGTGGAGTACACGGCCGAGGAGACTGCCACCTGGTGAGACCCCATGATGGCAGCTGGGGAGGGGCGGGGTGGGGAATGAGGGGGGCCCGGGAAGACCCCTAGAATCCCTGCATGAAGAGTAGTGGCCTCCAGAGGACAGACTAAGTCCGGGTGGAGGAGGGACTTCCCGAGGCCTCCCATAGTGCCCTGAAACCCCCCAAAGCTGCAGGTGGGAGACATCCACTCCCAGTGGCCAGTGTCTTTGGGGCCAGTGAGAGGCCTGCGGTGTGAGGCTGCCTGGGGTCTGCAGGGGGCAGAGCAGAGAGCCCACGGGAGGGGCTGCTGGATGTGGGGAGGGGTCTGGAGCAGGCGGTGGGGGTCCAGGTTGGGACTGGGGGGCACCCGGCCAGCCTGAGCCTCCCCCCCGCCCGCAGGAAAGAGGTCTACACCACGCTGCGGGGCCTCTACGCCACCCACGCATGCCGGGAACACCTGGAGGCTTTCGAGCTGCTGGAGCACTTCTGCGGGTACCGGGAGGACAGCATCCCCCAGCTGGAGGACGTCTCCCGCTTCTTGAAGGGTGCGACGCTGTGGAGGCCCCGGCGGGAGGGCCTGAGGTGGCCAGCCGGCGGCCCCACCCGCGCTGACCGCCCACCCGCTGCCCTTGCAGAGCGGACCGGCTTCCAGCTGCGGCCCGTGGCCGGCCTGCTGTCCGCCCGGGACTTCCTGGCCAGCCTGGCCTTCCGCGTGTTCCAGTGCACCCAGTACATCCGCCATGCCTCCTCACCCATGCACTCCCCCGAGCCGTGAGTGCCCAGCCCAGCCCGCTGCGGGGGGCCTGCGGAGGACAGGGGCCGGTGCGTGCTGCTGGGGGAGGGGGTCAGGCTGCGGCACCGGCCCCCGGCCCCACCCGCTGTCCACCCCCAACACAGGGACTGCTGCCACGAGCTGCTGGGGCACGTGCCCATGCTGGCCGACCGGACCTTCGCCCAGTTCTCCCAGGTGTGTCCTCGAGGCCTCAGGAGCTGGGCGTCAGCCGAGGGGCTAGGGGGTGACACCTGCAGCGATGGGTGCTGCCTGCCCCTCCCCACCCCCAGGCTGGACGCCGCCCACACCTGGGCCATGAGACTTCAGAGAGACTGCATCGTCCTGGAAGAGAGGGGCGGGCGGGCCTTTCTGGGAAGACCACCTTAGAACAAAGACGGGAAGAATCCCGTCCTGAGAGTCAGTAGATCACGGTGCCCAGAGGACAAGCTGGGGGCCGAGTGCCGCGGCTTGTGCTGCCACCTGCTGGCTCTCCCAGGAACGGCAGAAAGCGGTCCTGGGCCCTTGATGGATCCTGGGAGTGTGCCTGCATCCCAGGAGGGTCCCTGCACCCTGGGAGGGTCTCTGTACCCCGGCAGTGTCCAGGAGACCCCTGGAGGGGCTGAAGACAGCCCCAGCACCCTCCCCTCACACAGGCGCCCAAGCCATGGTGGGCTGAGCCTCTCCCCCCTCAGCTCTCCCTCCCCCACAGGACATCGGCCTCGCATCCCTGGGGGCATCAGACGAAGAAATTGAGAAGCTGTCCACGGTGGGTTCTTTCCCCTGCAGGATGCTGGGTCCAGGCTGGGCCCTCCTGTCCAGGCTAAGGCCTCCGCTTCTCACGCCGTGACCGCCCGGAGCCTGGCTCGCCTCTGCCTGGGTGGTGGGTGCCTGGGGCCATGGTCAGTGGGGAATGCTGTGCTGTGGTACCTCTCGGCTGACCCTGCCAACTGCCCCCACCAGCTGTACTGGTTCACCGTGGAGTTTGGGCTGTGCAAACAGAACGGCGAGGTGAAGGCCTACGGAGCGGGGCTGCTGTCCTCCTATGGGGAGCTCCTGGTGAGACGCTCCCCGTCCCCCCCAGGAAGGGGCTGGAGCCTGGGTCCCCACGGGGAGGGCGACCTTGGCCGTGCCTTCTGGATTCGGGCCTCCCAGGAGGCTGGGGCTGCCCTTTTAGGGGGGCCAAGAAAACTTGTCCCTGCCCCGTCCCACTCACACTGTCCCCAGGCCTCGGGAGGACCCCCAGTGGAGAGGGGCGGGTATGAATCCACACCCAGAGCCCACCGTGGAGTCAGGCCAAGGGGCTCCAATTCCCTCAGGGCCCTGAGATCCCTACCCCCCCAATCCTGGGCTCCCGCCAGCATTCCTTGTCTGAGGGGCCCGAGATCCGGGCCTTTGACCCCGACGCAGCGGCCGTGCAGCCCTACCAGGACCAGACTTATCAGCCAGTCTACTTCGTGTCTGAGAGTTTCAGTGATGCCAAGGACAAGCTCAGGTAGGCCGAGACCCCCCACTGTGCCCCCCAAACTGGGAGAGCCAGCCAGCAGGCTGGGCCTGTGAACCCATTTCACAGTGGAGAAAACTGTGCACACCTCGGTTACAGCACCCCTCCCGCAGCAGGACCCCCAAAAAGTCTGGGGTGGGGAGACCTGCGGGGCTGGTGGCCACGTCAAGGCCATGCCAAGGCCAGGCTCTGAGGAGGTGAAGTTTGACTTTGTAAGACGGATGTGTGGGGTCCTTCCCAGTCCCCTGCCCTCTGAGCAGCTGGGGCCACGGTGGGGACAGAGGACAGGGGCCGGGGTAACTGAGGGCTGGGTGGGGAGCCTGGGGGTAGCGGGGAGTTTCCAGGGCTGGAGGTGCGGTGACCAGCATTCCCCAGGGGAGGAGGGCAGAGCCCGACACGGCCCACCTGTTTGCCCTAGGAAGGGGCCTCTTTTCCAGCCTGGCTCCTGTTGTCACCGGGGAGATTGAGGCCCAGGATCTATGTGCCTGCAGTGGCGGGGTGGGGGGCGGGGGGGGGTTGGATCCCCCCCACAAGCTTAAGGACAGGGATGCAATAGACCCTGCAGGGCGCACGGTCTGGAAATCTTCCTGAGGGAGGAGGCCTGGCTGAGCGGGGCCTCGGGAAGGAGCAGGGAGGGGTGGAGTGCCTTGCAGAGGCTCGCTTGGAAAGGCCCGTCCCTCCCTGCCGTAAACAGCCCCCAGCCCTTGGAGGAGGTCTCAGTCCCCCATCTTGTCCGGCTGGTTGTACAGAATGAGCTCTGGGGGCCCAGGCGGCTCAGAAAAGTCCTGGGAGCTCAGAGTCTGCTGTGACGGAGACCCGGGCCCCACCCCTCCGGCTCCCCACTACTGGGTGACTGAGGGTCCCTGCCGGCTCCCCTACCAGGAGCTACGCCTCCCGCATCCAGCGCCCCTTCTCCGTGAAGTTCGACCCATACACGCTGGCCATCGATGTGCTGGACAGTCCCCATGCCATCCGACGCGCCCTGGATGGTGTCCGGGACGAGCTGCACGTCCTCACCCACGCCCTGAGCGCCATCAGCTAGACGCGGGGCGCCACCCCGCAGGCCCCCATAGGCCGGCCCCAGGTCTCCTGGCCTTCCCCCTGCCGGCCCTGGCCCCCGCCCACGTGAAGGGCTGGCTCACAGGGCACCCCGAGAGCCCGCCAGAGATCCCCCTGCTGGAGGGCACCCTGCTGCTCCGCCCACCGCTTGCCAGCTCCGCCTGCAGGTGACTGTGTGCCGTGTGCTGCCCATGTGCCGTGTGCCACCTGCTCCCATTCTCAATAAAAGAAAGAACCCCTCTGGGTGCCGACCTGGCTGGCTCCTCTGTCTGTGTCTGTACCAGGCCCAGCCCGCAGCCCTGCGCCCCTCACATTCTGCCTCATCCCTGCTCAGAGGCTCATCCACTGCCTGCCCCACCTCCTCCAGGCAGCCCCGGGTCACCTGCTCGCCCAGGGGACCCAGCCTGTGCTGAGCCACCGGCAGCTCCAGAGGGCTGAGGGCGTCCTGGCTGAGCTGTCCCATCTCTGTAGGGTGGCAGCGTGGAGGTGGGGGCCTGGCCTGGGTTTGCGGGGGCAGGGCTCACAGCCGTGGTCTCCTAGGCAGGGCTGCAGGCTGGGCCCTCCCCACAAGCCCGATGGCCCCACTAGGAGGAAGACGGGACTCCAGGGACCAGCCTGTGAGAGCAAGCAGAGGAACGGGGGACGTCCAAGGCATAGCTGCCTCTGATCCCCATACCCCACCCCACCCAGAGCAGGACCTGGGAACGCACCCCCACCCCCACAATGTGTGCTGATGGAGCGTTCAGCTGAGCTGGCCCCTAGGTAACCTCTCTGGGCCTCAGTCTCCCCAGCAAAGTGGGCGGGGGGCTGGATTCTGGGCTTTGTTTACTCGACAGGTCTGGACCTGGCCCTCCAGCTACAGCCCCCAGAATCCTCCAGGTTTGGCCCAGCCCAGGGTGTCCCCTTTCCCATCCTGGCCCTGGCCCTCGGAGCAAGTAGCCTGGGGCTTCCCGGGAGGTGGCTGGCTCCTTACTTCCTGCAGGAGGTAGACACCAGCCCATCTTCCAGGCCCTGCTCTTTCCCTCTGGTTCCCCCTACCTCCCCCTCCCACCACCAGGACCCTGGCTCTAAGCTCTTAGGATGTTAATCCTGGTAAACTCCTACTCATCCGTCAAGACCCTCCTGGGCAAAGCCTTCCGTCCCAGCCCTCCCTGGTGGTCTGTCCTTCCATCAGTTGCACCTCAAGCACCTTGTCTGTGACTAGCCCTCCTGTACCTGTGTCCCTTTAGCCTGTGAGGCATCAAATGGAGCCACTTTTGATGGTTGTGAGCCCCACTGAGACCCTGGGGAAGGGCTAATGGCCGGCCTCATTTCCTTCCTGCCCTCCTGGGCCCTGGGCTCTGCCCTCCCACCGGGGACTTCCGTCATCCAGCCTTTCGCCTTGCACACCCCTCTCTAAGAGGCCTCCAGATCTCCCCTGGCTGCAGAGGGGCCTCCGGACATCATGACGCCCTGGGAAGTCAGGGTCCAGCCCCTTCCTCGGTGTGGGGGGCTGCTAGGGTCCGGGCCTCCCTCCAGGGGCCTGTCCAGGGGGTTGGAGGCACCACAGGGGCTCGGCGCAAATGACAGCCAAAGGATGCAGTGGGGCTGAGGGGCCGGTCTGAAAGGGGTCAGCACGGGGGGGATGAGCAGGGCTCTAGGAAGAGGGCTGGGGGCCGAGAGGCCGCCTCGGCGGGGTGTGGCGGGGCCCCACCCACGCGTCCTGTGGCCCCTACATTGAAGATGAGGAACAGGGGCCAGCCTCAGAACCCTCATGGCTGCAGGTCCCTGAGTTCAGCCCACTCGGCAGCGCCCCAGGGAGCTGGGGGTCTCAGCGGGCTGCAGTGTTGAGGTGGGTGAGGATGGGGCCAAGGAGACGCTCCCTCACTGCCCTCCCATGGCCTTGGACCACCTCTGGGGCCCCGAGGGCAGCCCCAGGGACAGCGGGCAGGGGTCCTCTCTCTTGCCCACACTCCCCGGACCAACATGGAAGATGGGACCCAAGCAAGGCCGGGTGGGGCACGGCTCCCGTGGAGGCGTTTGCCCCCAGCTGTGAGCGGGGACAGCTCAGCATTAGGTCCCTCGTTAAGACTCTAATGACCCCGTAGCCCCAAGAGGTGCTGACGACCAAGGAGAGGTTCCTGCAGACCCAGCAGCGGGGAAATGATCCAGAAATTGCAGCCTCAGCCCCCGGGCCATCTGCCACCCACTTGAGGCTCTAATGGGCTAGGTGGAGGGGTCAGGGGCTATAAAGCTGGCAGGGACCAGCAGCCCCCAGCCCTCGGGACGAGCTGCACTCGAGGCCGTCAGCAAGCAGGTCTGTCCCTGTGGGCTCTGCGTCAGCCTTGGTCCGGGCCGGCCCCACTGGGGTCCAGTGCGTCGGGGCCCCAGGCCCGAGCTCTGCTGAGCGGCAGGAGGGCGTGGGCTCCTCTTTTGGAGCGTTTGGGGGTGAGCACTGGCTGGCGGTCCCGGGTGCCCCCTCGCTGGCCTCAACCCCCCCTGTCCCCCAGGTCCTTGTG
This sequence comes from Mesoplodon mirus, assembly GCF_964341445.2. Classification (NCBI taxonomy): domain Eukaryota; kingdom Metazoa; phylum Chordata; class Mammalia; order Artiodactyla; family Ziphiidae; genus Mesoplodon; species Mesoplodon mirus. Next base: position 1,851,075 of record NC_138983.1, on the reverse strand, counting down.
CCCCCACCATGGCCCTGTGGATGCGCCTTGTGCCCCTGCTGGCCCTGCTGGCCCTCTGGGCGCCCACCCCTGCCCGGGCCTTCGTCAACCAGCACCTGTGCGGCTCCCACCTGGTGGAGGCGCTGTACCTGGTGTGCGGGGAGCGTGGCTTCTTCTACACACCCAAGGCCCGCCGGGAGGTGGAGGGCCCGCAGGGTGAGCCCCGCTGCCCCGCCGCCCCATTGCTTCCAGCTGGCACCCGGTGGGAGGTCAGGAGGGATTTTTTTAAAAAGGAAAATGATGTTCACTTGGTCACATCCTAAAGGTGACCAGCTCCCTGGGGGTGAGCCAGGAGGACGCCTGAGGGTGGGCTTGCCCCTCCCCCCTCCCCCCTCCCCCTCCCCCTCCCCGCCTCCCTTCTCGCCCCGGCTTCGCCCAGCGCCGCGGCCCCACTCTCTCCCCTCCCCACCGAGGGCAGCTCCAGGGAGGAATCTTCTGAAGTGAGTCAAGTCCTGGGTGCCAATGGTCTCGGGGTGATGTGTCTGCGATGGGGGTGCTTGTGGGAGACGCCCCGTCACCCTGGGAGAGGGCCCGTCCTGGCCGGGCTGTGGGGAGGGGGAGGGGGTGGGGCAGGCCGTGATGGGCGCCAGGGCCCCTGTTCAGGGTCCCGCCCCAGGGCCGGGCAGGGTGGGCAGGGGAGCGCCATCTGCCTGACCGTCTCTCCCCACAGTGGGGGCCGTGGAGCTGGGTGGAGGCCCCGGTGCCGGCGGCCTGCAGCCCCCAGCCCTGGACTGGCCCCCGCAGAAGCGCGGCATCGTGGAGCAGTGCTGCACCAGCATTTGCTCCCTCTACCAGCTGGAGAACTACTGCGACTAGGGCCCGGCCAGGCGCCCCTCCAGGCAGGCGGCCCAGCACCGTGCTCCCCGCACCCCTGATGGTCAATAAACCCCCTGAATGAGCCCTGCTGCTGTCGTCTGTGTGGCCTGGGGGGCTGAGGCGCTGCTGGGGGCAAGGGCAAGGAAGGCCGGCCCACCTGCCCAGGCCCTGGTGACGGGAGGTGGGGGGGGGGCGCCTGCCCCAGACCCCTCTCTGTTCTCTCTGCGTCACGCACTGGGTGCCCACAGGCATGTGGGCAGACGGGCACCAGGGCTCATGGCAGTACTCCCCAAGGTGGTGAGCTGCTGTCTTCGGGGGCCATGACAACCCCCTCCTCAGTGCCCCACTACTGCACGAGGTGGCTCCGCGGGGCACCCGCCCAGGCCGCTGTCGGTCACGCCAAAGAGCCCAGGGGTGCCTTGGCTGGTCACAGCCCGGGAGGTCAGAGGGTGACCTGGCCGTACCAAGGCCTGGCCAGCCTGCCGGCCGCCCAAGCCAAATCAATCTGCAGCTTTCCTGAAGGCTCCACCCGGGCCAGGGCTCGGGGTGGCCGGGCTGGGGCTGGGTGCCTGGGCCCCAGTCGCTGCAGACCACTCAGAGGCCGGCCTGGTACCCAGCCGGCTGGGCGGCCCTCCCTGCGACCCCGAGGCTCTCACCCCCGTCCCACCCCAGGCCCACATCGACACCCCCCAGGGGAGACGCTGCAGGCCCCCAGCAGGCCCCGCCCCTGGAGTGGAGGCCAGGGCTGGGCAGGCAGGTGGATGGCCGGACACTGGACCCGGAAGAGGAGGGGGAGGGGGCGGGTGGCCAGGGTGAGTGGCAAGCTGCCCGTGGGATCACCCAGGCGGCCCCATTAGCACGGGTAGAGGCAGGGGCACCCCGCAGGAGCTGAGGTATGTGGGTGCCCGAGGCCGGGCCGCACGCAGCTGGGGCTGGGAAGTGGGCCGGTCGGAGTCAGGCTGCCCTCAAGGCCCCGCCAGCCAGTGAGACCCTGGGGACGACTCGGACGCTTCCCCTCCCCCTCAGGTGCCAACAGACTCTGTGGAGAGGGTGGAGGCCTTTGGGGTCCCGGGGCAGGCGGGGCCATACCAGCCAGCAGGACTCACATCACGGCTGGTGCTGGGTGGTGCCGGGGGGCTCGGGAGAGGAGTCCACCAGGTGGGGACCGCGGTGGGTCAGGGTGTGACATGGCCCTCGGCGCCCTGCCTGGGCTGGGGCCTGTCTTCGTTTCCCCTCCTGAGACCCGCTGCCGCTCTGAGGCCCAGGATCCACCCCCACCCCAGCCGCTCCCACCACCCCCTGGGTACCAGCGGATGTGTTTTCGAACAGTTGGGGTGGGGGCCCTCCATACCCCCAGCAGGGACGGGGTCATGGAGGGAAGGAGAAGTGGCTGCCCAGGGCCGCCAGGGCCCCGGGGGCGAGGGCGGGATCGGACCCCGTCTCCTGCTCCGCACCGCAGGTGCCCCTGCTTCTGGACCCCCCACATCGCCCCACAGAAGCCAGGCCCGCAGACCTCGGCTCTGCCAACCCACCCAGGCCCAGGCTCCGCCGCTTCTGGGAACTGGAGGGCGGACCTGGCCTGCCCTTGGGCCCCGGGCTTCACTGGCCCCTGCGGCTGGCGGTGGCCGTCAGCGGTGTGCAGGCCCGTGTGTAACCCTCGCGCGGGCGGTGGGGCCCAAGTGCCGAGGGCAGCCCCTCCACACGTTCCACTCCCTCACTGTTGCGTCTTCCGTGTTGCACTGTCACGCGTGCCGTGGGGGGCGGGCGTGTGCTGTTGACCCTGTGTCCCCAATGGGGAGACTGAGGCTGGGGTCAGGCCCTCTGGTGCCCACCCACTAAGGACACTCTGCCTGTGTGGCTGCCTCCAGGCTGGCTCCCTGGATTGCATCTGTTCCTGGCACGGATGAACTGGCAGCTCCACCTGGCCATTGGGGCTGTATTTGCCTTCTCCTGTTGGCAGTAAATATTTACTGTCCTTGCTGCTCTCCGGGCCTGAGCAGATCCTGAGGGCTATGGGAGGTGGACGCAAGGATGCTGGGGTGGGCTCTCTGCCCTTGAGGTCCTGGTGCTTGGTGGGGGCCAGGCTGGGAAGAGGGAGCAACACCAGGAACCAGAGCCCAGGCAGAGCCCCGGCAGAGCCCCGGCCGGTGTGTGTGTCCAGTTAGGCTGTGAGTCCCTACCTTGGGGAGCCTGCCCCGGCACCCAGGCAGGGTTGGGTCCCCTGCGAGGGCGGTTTACCAGGTGGGCACCCGTCCACGCGAGGCAAGGCAGTCAGAGCAGTCATTCACAGATAGAACCAGCAGAGGGCGCCAAAGCCTCACTTTTGCCACACTCCACTTTGTGCTGGGCTTACTATCCTGGACAGTGGTCCTCTCCACAGGGGTCTACTGCCCACGCCGCCCGCATTCCCCGCTGCCGGCAGGCACAGGGGCTCCGGGGGATGCCCAACGGGCTGGCATCCCCGGACTCTGGAGGCCATGAGGCTAAGGAAGGGGAGAGGGTGCTGAGGTCTCAGCCCCCCCATTCAAGCCCACACCCCACCTCACGGGCCCAGGCTTCCTGGGGGAGCAGCTGGACAAATGTGCCGGGCCCCCAACATTCTGGAAACGTCTCCAGTGAGAGTTTGACCCTCTAGAATCAGAGACCTGGGGCCGGAAGTCCTTGGGGCTGACCTCCTCCAGGGCCCCCATCCTGGCTGAGCAAGCCAGGCTCCCGTGCCAAGCTGGAGCCTTGGCTGAGGGTCTCCAGGGCCTGGGAGAATTGAGGCTGGGGGCTGAGGGGTGGCTGTCACCATCAGGCCAGGCGGCCCCTCGCTCTGCTTGTAGCCACCTTGGCCACTCGAGCCAGAAGGCTCACGTGAGGCGGGGGCTTCGGGGCCAGGAACCCTGGGCCCACGAGGCCTCTGGCGGGGGTCCAGCTGGGTCAGGGTTAGCTCTTTCCCATGTCCATCCCCATCTCCCCCTCCCGGTGCTGGGAGGAGAGAGAGGTCAGTTCCAGAAAGAATGTTTGGGGGTAGGGGGTGGTCATGGGTCTGGGAGCCGTGGAGATAACAAACAGACAAGCAGGGTGGTGGGGCACCGGCCCACGCCCCTCCCTCCGGCACTGTTGTTTCTGGCCTTGGTGCAGGAACAGCGAGGCAGAGTCCTTCGAAAGTGGAGACCAGCGGAGGTGGCTCCCTACCACTCCCCAGCCAAGCACCGGCCCCCCACCCTCGGGTCCTCAGCTCAGCCCCCTCCCCAGGGAGCCCGCCAGCCCCACCCCCCCTGCTCAAACCTCCCACTTCCTGCCACCTGCCGCTGTCGGGGGTCTGACCCGGAGACCCCTGGGACAGTCTTCAGGAGCCCACAGATGGGTCCCTGAGGCTGTCCCCAGAAGCTGGGCCTGGGTCCGTCACTCCACAGTCCCCACCCTCCAAAGCACTGGGCTGAGATATGGGATCTTGGGGGCACCCCTGGAGCCTCAGGAGGGGGTTGCAAGTGGGTGCTGCCTCCCAGGCTCCCTTCACCCAGAGATGCTCAGAGACGTAGACCCAGGGTCAAGGTCACAGGGTCGTTCCCAGCCGAGCCTGGCTCTGTGCTTTGCCAGGGATGAAGGTGGGCCTCCAGGTCCCCAGCCTGGGGGTCCAGAGCCTGTGAGCTCCGGGTGCCCCACCTTCTGCAGCCCCATGTGGACCAGGCTGCTGGCCCATCAGAACCTCGTGGGGCGGGGGTGGGGGTGGGGCGGAGGAAGGCAAGGAGCGCATTCCGCCAGCCTCACTGACCCCCTGCCCAGTCCATCTGTGTTTTTGGAAAACAGAGCCGGCGCCCCGGCAGCCCTGAAGCCTGAGGCCGTTCACACTGCGTCTCAAAGCACAGGATTTTCTTCTTCAAAGTCCATCCTCACTTCAGAACTTGGCCCTGTTCCAGCCTGGTCTCCCTGGGGGCACCCTGCCTGCCCCTCCCACACCCATGGCCCACTTGCTGGGGGACCTTGGAAATCCCCTTCCCTCTCTGGGCCTCAGGTTCTGGGCTGTGGGTCAGGCCTGCGTGGTAGCTCAGCGGGCAGCCAGAACGGGGCTGGGAGGAGGTGAATGTGGGGGCCCCGGCTCTGACCCGAGGCTCTGGCCCTTCCTGACCCTTCCTGGCTCTCACTGGCCCTCTCTGGCCCTTCATGGTCCTTCCTGGCCCTCTCTGGCCCTCCGGGACCTTTTTTGGCTTTCTCTGGTCCTCCATAGCCCTCCATGGTCTCCCTGGCCTTCCCTGGCACCCACCTGAGGTCCAACAAACTCAGCCTGTCCAAGAAACCCTCCAAGGGTCAGGGAGAGGGAGAGGATGGAAGATGGGCTTCCTCCCTTGAGGCCTACGTGATGGGTCTGTTCTTGGTCACCTGCTGGGGTTGCTTCCTGGACCCGGGTCCAGCTGTGGGAACGGGGAGGGCAAAGAGGCCAGACTCCGGGTGGGAGGAAGAGCTAGAGGAAAAACAGGAGAGGAGAGGGCTGAGGGGGGCCCCCTAACTCCAGCTGCACAGATCAGAGGAGGTCAGAACAGGCAGGCTGGGAGGCTTCCTGGAGGAAGAGTCCTGTGTCCACATTCGGGTGCCTAGACCTTAAGATTGTGTCCGCATCTGGCTGTCACGTCCGAGGGTGCAAACCGAGCCCAGGGATTGCCGTGGGGCAAATACAGCCCGTGCCACCCTCCCTGGAGCCACACTGGGAGCCGTGTTCACACAGAGATGTCGTCCTCCAGGCCCTGGCCAAAAAGAAGGTGCAGGTTGAGGTCTGGAGGACACAATGGGTCAAGTCCTGTGGACGCCTCACCTCCCGAACGCCCTCAGCATGTTGGGGTCAGCAGGGGGGTCCACTCGGGCCAGTGCAGGGCTGAAGGGTGAGAGCTGGTGGGCCAGGCACCTGGGGATTAAGTTCTTGCTCTGTTGCCCATGGCTGTGTGGCCTTGGGAAAGTTATATAACATCTCTGAGCCTCGGTTTCCTCAAACATCAAAAGGGAACGCAAGGAGACTCTCCCCGCCTTGGTGGTCAGGGTCCAGTGGGGCGATGTTGTGAGTGGGGAGCCCCCCAGGCCTATTGCCATGGTGTCCGCAGGTCCTCTGAATTGTATTCTCAGCTCCTTCCCCAGTAGGACAGGCCACGGTCTCAGGCTGCCTCCACGCGCCCGGCATGCACTGCGCTGTCTTCTGTGGGCCAGGCCTGTAGGTGAGGAAGGCCGAGGGAGGGCTACGCGCGCAGGGCACTTCTTGCGGCTTCTCGCTCTGCATCTCCAGCAAGTTACTTCCCCTCTCTGGGCCTTAGTGCTCCACAGCCTGCTGCCCCTCCAGGCAGCAAAGGCAAAAGGTAGCTGATGCGTCTTCCACGGGAAAGGAGCAGCTCTTCAGTAGCGGGGGCGGCCCGTGGGCATGTCGGGGTGCTGGGTGGGGCTTGCCAGGAGGGCCAGCTCCCCAAGGGAGGAGGCCCAGAGCTGGGGTCGTGGAGGGCTCACACGTCTTTTTTTTTTTTTTTTTTTTTTTTTTTGCGGTACGCAGGCCTCTCACCGCTGTGGCCTCTCCCATTGCGGAGCACAGGCTCCAGACGCGAAGGCCCAGCGGCCATGGCTCACGGGCCCAGCCGCTCCGCGGCATGCGGGATCCTCCTGGAGCGGGGCATGAACCCACGTCCCCTGCATCAGCAGGCGGACTCTCAACCACTGCGCCACCAGGGAAGCCTGGCTCACACGTCTTGAATGAGGCCGAAAGCAGGATGAGGGAAGGGGTGTGCATGGCCCAGGGGATCTGGGGCTCCCTTGTGCCCAGGGACAGGGCAAAGACTCCCTGCCTGGCCAGTCCCCCTCCCCCCAAACTCCAGAGTCCTCTCAGGTGGCCGCTTTTACCCAGGACCAGCCGGGGCCATGACTCAGCTATCAACACCCAGGAAAGAAAGTTCTAGTCCCGTTGGTCAGGGGAGTCAGGGGCAAACATACCTTTGCATTGAGAGCGTATAATGATGAACAATAACAAACACATATTAGTATGTGGTCTGTGCTGGACGCTGACCTAAGGGCTTTCAGGCACCAGCATGTCAAGCCTGTGAGGTCAGAGGGACGTGGCAGCCCAGGGATGCCCGGGCTTGCCCAGGGCCTTCCGCAGAGCATGGATTTGAGCCGGGTCAGCCTCCGGGCCTCCTCCTGCCCATTCCTCTCCCCTTCTGGATACACCGCAGTGTGAGCGGTACAGCATGAGCCCTCGGCCCTCCCACTGTGGTCTTGCTGCCCTGGGGTGGCCTCACCCTGGCCTCTCTGGCTGCCCGCACAGAGGTGGCTGGGTCAGATGGGTCCCAGTGGTGCGGGGCTCTCGGGACGACTGGTGAGTTCAGCATGGGGGTTCCGTTTCCTCCGCCTCTTCTCTCGGCTCTCAGGTTTGGTAGAGTGGCTCTTCTGTTATCCTCATGGCCATATTGATTTCTAGGACAGCCAGGTGCTTTCTGAGGCTGCGGTTGCATTTCTCGATGTGGCCACAAGGTGCCAGGCTCGGGTCAGATTTGGAAAGCCTTGCGGGGATTGTGGGTCTCGGGCGCAAGATTCAGCCCCTGAATCTGGTCTCGGGGACCCTGCCTCAGGATGGGGGACCCAAACATTCTGCTCCAGAGCCTCTCAGTAATGAATCTGATTTTATTCTGATATAAACATAATACAGGTTTCTCTAATTCTCAGAACACAGCTGATGTTTTGGGAAGGCGTCCCGGGTTTAACCTGTGCTCTAGGCACCACCTCGCCACACCCCTGGGATCCGAACCGCCAGAGAGGAATTCCCCTGGGCCTCCTTCCACCGTCAGTTCTGTAATGCCAGGGTGGGGGCAGAGGAGAGCCTCAGATCCGAGCGCAAAGGTGCAGAGTGCACCAGTACCCCGACACCGCAGGGGCCTCCCCCTTGCAGGAAGAATGTTGTCACTTCGCCCCCAGCCCTCTCCCCAGGGTGCCCCAGCTTGCCGCTCCGAAGAACTTTTGAGCTGGGCACTGTAATCCTAGAAGTGGCCACCAGGTGTCAGCATGAGGCCACTTAAGCAGCCAAGTGGAGGAAACTTGGGAATTTCTAAGGGTCCTTCAAGTCTCTCCAGCATAAATAGGATCTGACCAGAAGCCCAGGATGGGATAACCCTCTCTCAGGCCTAAGGGGCAGTGGGGCTGTGAGGTTTATGTTGTGAGGTGCATCCCACTTCTCTCCCACTACCCTGTAGCCCCTATAGGCCATGCGTTCCCACCATGGACAGTAAATGAAATAAGATGTTGAGGGTCACAGCCCTCACACCCACAATACTTCTAGGCCTGACTCAGGGGCACCATGGCTTAGCTAGTCCCCCATGGGTCCTCCCCACCCTGAAACCCTTTCTCTGCTCCCCTTCCTTTGCTTAAACACTCTGGGCTTCAAGGTTCTGATGGAATAAAATAGCCCTGCATTGGTGTGATCCCCTTTGGGGCTGTGCCAGAAATGGGGATTCACACTAGGGCAGAGCTCAGATTCGATACACTGTTTTAGGGGTGGGAGGTTCCACATTTCCAAGAGTTTGATCTGTGGGTTTGAAATGCTGCTCCCCTTTCAACCCCTGAGCTGCCCACCTTCTCAATTTGAAGACACCCCCTTTGGTGGACCTTCCATGGAACCCCATCATCTGACGTGGGGTCAGCCCTTCACCCCCCCTAGCCCCACCTGAGGCTTGGGAAGTCCCAGCTAAGTTTCTCTGTAGGGACCTGCAAGTAGCCCCTTGTGACACCTGGGCATCTGGCAGCGGACACCGGGGTTGGGGGTTGGCGGGCATAGGTGTGTGGCAAAGGCTGTGGAGACTCCAAGCCACAGAACCCAAAGCAGAGCCAGCGTGAGCAAGTGACTGCTGCATCCCCCCAATTGTGGGCTGCTTCACACTGAGTCCCCTCTCTGTGCCCTGGACCTGATTCAGGACCTTTAGCATCCCTGCACCCCTCCCCACCCAAGAGACCAGTGAGGAGGCCCACCTCCCCTCCTCCCAGAGGATGGCATGGCTCTGGGGCATCTGCATTTTGTTTAGGACACCCCCACCAGATTTGAGTCCCCCCAAGTCTGACTCTCTTCCCCACTGAAAGCCCTGTCCTCCCACCAGATGACGTATACCTCCAGCTAAGAAAGGAAGTTCAGGTGAGGGCTTGAAAGAAAAAGGGAGAGGGGAGAATTAAACCCCAACACAGGCTGGTAAGGGGTGCAGGGGCACAGGGAGGGTGTGGACTGGTGGTCTTCTGGGAATGGCACATGTCTTTGCCTCTCAGTGAGTCTTTGATCTGCCTCCTGCTCTACCTGAAGGCTCAGGAAAGTTTAAGTTCCCAGTGAGACTTAGTCTAATCAGGCAGCACTTCTATCTGGGTCCCCCCCCGACCACCACCAGCAGCTTCTGACACCTCTGAGTCTGTGCCTCAACTGGAGTTTCAGCCAAGCTCAAAAGGCTGTGAACCCCAGTCATCCCACCCAGGGGTACCTGTGAGCAGGACACTTCTGCTGGCCACCTGCTGCCTGCCATTTGCTTCAGCATCCTTGGTGCCCAGCACCACACATAGGGTGTAGGGGGTAGTATCATATGCCACTAGGGAAGGGAGAAAACTCCCAGGTGAGTCCCCTGCCTCTGGAAGAAGGACGGACATGGCCGCATTGTGTTGCAGCTGTGTTGGGAGCCCATGAAGAAAGATTTTTCTGACCATTCTCGAACCCTGGCTTTTTCCCCAGTATGCCCCGCCCCCATTTTACCCGTGCCACGCCCACTGGCGTGCCAGGGTGTCAAGTGACTGCCAAGTGTCAATCTAGTGAGGCCCTACCCACTCTCCACCCCCTCCAAAGAGTCCCACCTTCCAGCTGGCAGGGAGTGCTTACGGCTAATGCCCACGCCCACAAATGCCTTTCTGCCAGGCTAGGGATGGGCCAGATCTCCACCCCCTAATGCGCTATGCCCTCACGTGCGAAGGTGCCAGAGCCAGCTGCCCCAGCACCACCAAGTTGGTGCAAAGCTACCCAAATTTGGAGGGGCTTGAGGAAAGGTGTGGAGGGGACGAGGAGGTGAGGGGCAAAACTATAGTTTCAGTTGGCATTTGAGCAGGTGCCGTGCTCAGTGGCGGCGAGGCTCCCCTGCTTCTTGGGGCCTGTTATAATGCACACTTTGAAAGTGCCCTTCATCGTCTCTCCAGCCTCAGCCTCGTCCCCCTCCTCCTCCGCCTCTGCATCAAGCCGGCTGGAGGGTCTGGGCAGCACAGCCAGAGCACCCCCTGCTTTGGCGGCGACTGCTAATATCGGCCCGGCCAGCGGATCATCAGCCAGGCAGTTTCGGCAGAGAGCCTGGGGCACCAGCGACTCCCCAGTCCTCTTTATCCACCGCCCAGGAGCTTCGGGGACTACGCAGCGACTAGAGTACAGGTGACTGGGCTTCCCTCCCTCCCCTTTGAGTGTGTGAGAAAAGCTGCATTCTGAGCATTCAGGTGTGGGTGGGCTGGGGGCTTGGGGCTGGGGCAGTTAACAGGAGCAGAGAGACCTCTGCGCCAGAGGACCCAGGCAAGCTTCGACTTCGGAGGGGACAGGAAGGACAGGTGGAGAGGGGACTCTTCTGTAGAGCTGCCCAGAGCCCTCGAGTCTTTTGCAAGGAAAGTGAGTTTTCCTTCACTCATCTGCAAAATGGGAGGGGCAGAGGCGGAGGGTAGGGCTGCTCTTTTCAGCAGGAAGGCACGGCTGTTTTTGCAAATGTAAAACGCAGGGTTTTTCTGGGTGAGAAATTCCCTCTTGCTGCACCCCACCCTCCCCGACGGTAACCAGAGACAAACAGGACACTACAGAGGGGCCAGGGCCCTGAGATTTTGGAGCTGTGTTTTGGTTTTGGGATGCCACTTAAAAAGTAAAGCTTCCCTTTCTCCCCACTCCCTAAAACCACCGCCCCCCAAAGAATCCCACTATGTCACTGGAGAGTGAGCAGGACCATGAAGGGGCAATGCCCCTTGGGACCCCACAGCAGGCTTTAAAAAAGAAGCTTCTCTCCTCCAGACAGTGTTCCCCTGGGCCTCCTCCCAGCCTCCCCTGCCCTGGGTAGTTTCTCCAGGAGTGCATTATTTTGTGCATGACGTGTTTCTTCCCACCACCCAGGGTCCCAGACGCCTCCGTCCAGCCAGGGTGGTGTTCATGGGGAAGGGGTTCATTTCCACGGAGAAGCCCAGTTTCCCCCCCCTCTCAGCTGCCTTCCCAAGGCAGAGCTGTGTCCTCCGGTTTGTGCCTGGCTCCCTCCTTGCTTCCATTCCAGGTGGGAATGTCAGAGAGTAGGGGGGAGAATTTTGATATCACGTGCTGTGATCCCCCAAGGCAGGTTGTTTGTGTGCGGCCCCCAGCCCCCATGCCCAGGCAGAAGTCCACCCCAGGAAGGGGCAGCCTGTCCGACAAGAGGGTGTCTTGCTGTTCCATGGGCACCTCTGCAGGCTTGGCTGCTGGGAAGCCCAGCTCTGGGTGAACTGTGGGCACTTTGCTCCTTCCCTAGTGCTTTAAGAAAGGGAGAGCTGGGCAGCCAGAGGGACCGGAAGGGGAGCCACCGCCCAAACCCTGACAAGGTGACCTGCAGGCCTCTCCACCCAACAGCCAGGGGAGGGGCAGGGAACCAGGGCCCTGGCTTGGGGGGGCGGTTGTTTTAAAAGCGGTCATCTTAGGAACACCCTTTTGCTTCTCCCCAGGGGCCGAAGAGTCACCACTGAGCTTGAGGAAGAGGAGGTGGATTCTAGCTCCCAGCCCCAAGGCCCCACATCTCCTCCGGGTCAGCTCCCTGCCCAGGCTGCCCCCCAGCCTGAGCCGCAGCCTGAGCGCCAGCCTGAGCTGCAGCAGGCCAGAGCCACCCGAGACCCCAGCCCTGAGGTCAGCTGCTGCGGCCTGTGGCCCAGGCGATCCCCACCCGCTCAGAACTGAAGCCGGCAGTCAGCTCCAGCCCTGCAGAGGTGAGTGATTCCAGACTCCCAGGACAGGACCCAGCGTCCCCTGGTACAGATCTCTGTGCAGCAGGCTCTGTACAGGGGCCTGATTTCCTTTGGCGCTGAGCCCCCCAGGCAGTTTTAGTTCCCATCCCCCCTTTGACAAGGAGTGGAGGCTCAGAGGGGCTGGGGGTGTGTTCAGAGTCACACAGCTGGAATCTGGGATTCAGGTGGTCGGCTCCAGGTGCCTCTCTCCCTGGGGGGGCTCAGGTGTGGGCAGAGCAGGCTCCCTGCGGTCTGGGCAGCGGCATGGTCCTCAGAGGGGAGCTCCTGGGAGAAGAAGGACAGAGGAAGGGGGAGGGGAGCAGCCTAGGGGAGAAGCCAGGGAGGGGGTCAAGGTGAGGACAGACCTGGAGGAGGGGGGGAAGGAGGAGGGCACAGGGGGGAAACTCACACGCTGGGGAGGAATAGGGGACCCCAGGAAAGCTGGGCTCAGCTGGGGCACGTGAGACCCAGTCCTCCCTGCCCTGGGCTGCTGGCTGTGGGTCCTCACACCAGTGGTTTGACCTCTCTGTGTCCCCATTTGTCAAAGTGGGCAACAGTCGCAGCCCTCCTGGCTGTTGAGAATTGTGAGGCACAAGTGAGGTATGACCAGAGGCCGGGAGAGGCTTTCTGAGCGCTGTTGTCATGATTCCATTGTGTTCAGGCCGGCGGGGCTTCCTGTGTGTGAGTGGGGGCCGGAGGGGGGGTGACTAGAAAGGCCCAGGGGCCAGAGCCTCCTTGGACACTTCTGGAGCCAGCTCCGTGGTGGTGGCCGCAGGGTTCACGCATCAGGTACCGGGGTGGGGGCCCAGGCTAAGCTGCCCCAGAGGGGCGCTCGCTCCAGGCTCTTGGAGAGCTTTGGAGGTGGAGGTGGGTGGGTCTGTGTTCTTGCTCCTGACCCCAAAGCGACAGAGGCCACTCTTCAGGGCCTGCAGTGGGGGACCCAGCAGGTGCCCCCTTGCAGGCTGGTCTGCCCATCCGAGAGAGAAACCAAGAATGTTTTTTAAAGGTGTCTTTAGTTCAGACACTACATAAAATAGTACAATAGTACAATAGTGGCAACGCCTCGGTCCTTCCCGAGGGCGCCTGCTTGGCCCCCTCCCCTGGTGCCCACACACCGACCCATACGTACTTCTGACTTTTGGTTTATTGATCAGTGGCTTGTGGTGCCTTGTGCCTTGGGTGGCTTGTGCCGTCGGGTCCTGGCGTTCCAGCTGGGGCCTGGGTCCCCTGCTTCCAGCTGGGCTGACCGGAGCGGGTGTCCCTCCTAGATTGGAGGGCAGGGTCCTTGCCCCCAGTGGCGGGTGCCCTGCGGGGTGGGGGGTGAAGGAGGGGGCGCTCAGGGGACTCTCGGAGAACGAGCCGGGTTTGTAAAATGCTGGGCTTAGTCCCAGGGAGGGGGGGGGGCGGCCAGCTCGGAGCCAGAGCCGGGGGAGGAAACCGGGGAGTGGGAAAGGCCGGCTGCAGGGCGGGCGGGAGTGAGGGAACCGGCAAGGCAGGAGCATTGGAGCCGCGGGCCTGGGTGCAGGGGCTGGGCTTGCTGGGGTGAGTCCGAATCTTTGGGGGGATGATTATTCTCTTTGGAATATGGTTTGCAGATCTAGAGGGGCGGCCAGGGCTGCTGCAGGGTGGGGGGCGGGGGTGAGGTCGTTAGGGGTGGGGGGGGGAATGGCGCTTGGGGCCGAAGTTCCTGCCAGCCAAGCCCTGTGCTGGGGGAGACCCCAGCCCCACGACATGCCAGGCTTGCTGGCAGGTCCCTTCCTACCGTGGGGGGCCGGAAGTCGGGGCAACCTGGGCGGCTGGTACTGGTGGGGGTGGCCAGTGCCCTTTTTGAGCCCCATGGCGACCCGGATCTGCCCCCCGACAACCCTGCCCCTTTAGCCGAACTTGTGACTAAATAAGGCGAGGGTTCAGCAGGCAGCCCCTCACGGGGAGGAAGTGAATCTCTGCCCCCCTCCCCCTCGCCCTGATGGCCCAGCCTGGCACCCCAAGGTGGCCTCAGCCGTCTTACCTCCAAGGTCCAGGTCTGCAAGCACAGGCAGCAGCTTCTCCAGGGCTGGCGCCTGCTTAGGGCACAAAGCAGGGGAGGGGCTCACCAAAGGGCCGCTGGCATGGATGCGCCCAGGCAGCCCCACTGACACACGCCTCACCCCAGCCTTCCGCCACCCCCAGCCTGGGAAGCAGGACTGGAGGAGAGGTGGGGAACCCAGAGCAAGGGCAAGGGCAGCAGAGGCCCTCATCCAGGACTTGAAATCCGCTCTGGGATCCCAGGGAGCCGGGTCCGCAAACAGGCACTTAAAAATACTCTTCGCCCCAAATTTACAAGTTGCCACAGAATAGGGAGCTACGCAGCCAGGCTTCCCTTCCGGAGGCTCCCTCCTTGCCTTCCCTCCTATAGGCATAGGCCTGAAAGCCAGGGACGCGGGGGACTGCAGAAGGCTGGTGGAGGGGGGAAGGGGGGCAGTGATGGGCGGCGGGGGGGGGGGGGCGAGACAGGCCAGATGTTCTTGGAATGGACACGGGGGTGATTGATACGGACTGGAATTTGAAGGGGGAACATTCCCCACGTGCCTTGGGCTCTGGGTGGAAAATGGGCTGTTTTTTTTCATAGGTGGGGGGGTGTCCTCCCTGTCCTGCCAAGCTCCTGTGAAAGGGCTGCCTCAGCCCTGCCCAGTCCCCACACCTGTCCAATGGCCTTAACCCCTGCCTTCCCAGAGTGTCAGGTTTTGAGGTGCCCCCCTTCTAGCTGGGGTCCCTCTGTGGGATGACAGCGGGGACAAGCGACGGCCGGCGTACCGGTCCCGGGGCCCCGCCATTCTGCTGCCCCCAGCAGCACACCCTCTCTGGCAGCGCCCCCAACCCACAGATGCCCCTGGGGTGGCTGCCCCCCACTTCCCACATTGCCCAGTTGTGAATGGGTGATCCAGTTCCCGCCAGTGCCTTGGTGCTGGGTAGGGTTCAGTGTTTGTCTTCAAGGATCTAGGCTTCCACAGCCCGGAGAGGGAGGCTTTTCGTGAAAATTCTCTTCGAGAAAAACGAAAGGAGACCCCTGACCCCCAGCCACCGTGCAGGCCTGCCCCCCATCTCTTCCCCCCACTTTCTTCTCCTCTTCCCCAGCCCTTCTGCTCTCCCGCATTACCAGAACAAAATTGGGTTCGCTCTCGTTTGGGGGCTGGGGAAGGCCCGGACGGCGCTCGCGGAGCGCCGGGGCGAGCAGGGGGTGGCCGCCGGGGGTGCTCCCGGGCCCCCAAACCGAGCCGGGGACGAGCCTGCCCGCGGCGGCCGCCCGGCCGCGGCTTCGCCTAGGCTCGCAGCGCGGGAGCGCGTGGGGCGCGGCGGCGGCGGGGAGCCCGCGGGCCTCCTCGCAGGCGGACGAGCGGGGAGCCCGGAGCCCCGGGAGCGCCGGGGGAGCAGCGCCCCATCGCTCCCCCGCGGCTCTCGGGTTTCTCCCTTCCACCCCGACGCCCGCCCGGCCGGGCTTCTGCACGGAAGCGCTCTCAGGGGCGAGGAGGCAAAAGTGGGAGAAGCCATGTGCCAGGCGGGGTGGAGGGCGCCCCTGGGAGTGCCGCGCACCAGCCCCGGAGCCGCCGCCGCCGCCGCCGCCGCCGCCGCCGCGCAACCCGCGCTCGCGTCCCCCGGGGAGGGCGCCACTGCTCCGCGCGAGTCCCGGGGGCGGCGGATCCCCAGCGGCGGGTGCTTCCCCGGGCCCCGGAGCTCAACCTCTCAAACGCAGCCCTCCATTCCCAGGGTCCCAACCCACCCAGCACCTTCCCCGCTCCTCCGGATCGCAGACATTATATTTTCTGGTCTCTTCCAAATTTAAGCTTTGCTCAGGTCCCCCCAGTACATTCAACATTTCTCCAGGTCACAAGGGTTTTTTTGTTTTGTTTTGTTTTGGGGTTTTTTGGACATTAATTTTGGGGATCTGAAAACGCATAACCCCCACTGGCTTTCCCAGGTTTATACTAGTGGCCTGGGTCCCCAAACTCATTGGGTGTTTTCTCCCAGGCTCTTCACAATTTTCTGTACCCCCCCAGCCCCACCCCCAGGTTCTGCAGAGTTACACAGTGGCAAACCCTATTCAGGAAGATTTAAACATTAACCCTGGGTCCTGTGGTCAGGCTGACCAATTCGCCTGGCTCCCCAGAATGTGCACAGTGTTTTTCTGGCATTTAGGCATCATTCCCAAACAAGTGGAGCTCTCTTCCTGTGTCCCCGTAATTTTGGACGACAGGGGCTCCCAAGCTTACCATCCCTGTTCTGGGCCCCCCACACTGAAGCCCTGTTCCCCTGGTTCACTAGAGTTCGGGGCATTATCTGCTGAGTTCCACAAATGTATTGGCCTCACCCTGAGTTCCCTAAATTTTCCACAAAGAATCCTAGGCGCCCCCCACCTCCGCAACACACTAAGCCATTTCCCCGGGACCCTCAGAGTCTGAACGTTGCTTCCCATACCTCCACCGAAATTTAGGCATTACACCCAAAGCCCGCCGATCCCCTTTCTGAATCATAAACAGTCTGCGCTCTGATCTCCTGAGTTCCACAAAATTGAGAGGATGATTTCTGGTCCCCCTCCCAATTTTTTTTTTTTTTTTTTTTTTGGTGGGCCATGAAGATACGGGGCGTTCATTTCCGGGGATCTCCAAGCTTCCTTGCCACTTATCAGGTTCCTTAAAATTTAAGACACTGTTACCCAGGCCCCGAAAGCACACGGAGCAATTATCCAAGGTGTGCTCAATTGTGATCGTGGAACAGGCAGATTCCCCCAAATCACAAACCTCCCAGGTCCCCCTGGGTCAAACCACGCACAAAACAAACTCTTTCACAGAGCCTATATCTTGTTAGACCAAGCTCTTTTGAGTGTCCCAGTAACCAAATATTCTGAATATTTTCTCCGCCTCATAACACTCTGAATATTAAAAAATTCCCTGGGCCCCACGAGCTTACTGACAAGAATCCAGGTTTTCTAAAACTCAGAACTGATCCCAAATCCCAGGCCAACCAACACTGGACCCTTTCCTCTATTTGGACACGCTGGGCTCTCAACATTAGGCATTGCCCTCCAGGCCCCCCAAACACATTCAGTGTTACACTTCTGTCACAGAAAGGCACTGATTTCTTGGGCTCCAAAGCATCCCGCGCACCCACTGAGTCAACCCAAATTTAGTCGACATTTTCTGAGTCTCCCAGACACTGCAAACCCCCTGTAGATAACCAGCTTCAGGCACTGATTCTTCAGGCCCCACCATTTAGGAACTCTGAATCCTTTCCCCCTAAAACTTAGATATTGACCTCAATTCTCCTGAGGACTTTGAAGAACTTCTTTGGATCCCCAGATTCAAAAATGATTTTTCTGGGGCCTCCAGATTGAGGTACTGCCTGCCAACCCTCCAAAATAAACTGAGATTGTTTTCCCCCCTCCACAAAAGAATTGAACTTTTTTGGAACATTGATTTATGGGTCCCCTGACTTTATGATCCTTGCCCCGAGTCCCCCCTAAATTTAGGCAATTTTCCACAGGCCTCCAAGTGAAATTGCCCAAATACCGAAAAATATCCCCGGGTCCTGGAAATCCCAGGTATTACAGGCCGCGTCCTACAAGCTTCCTTGCTACTAACCAGGTTCCCTGAAATTTAGGTACCAATCTCTATTGAACAATTTTCATGGATCCCCCAAACTTGGGCCTCGTCTTACTAGGGTTCCCCAAATTCAGACAGTGCCCAGGAAAATATTTTTTTTCCTGTTCACCAAAAATAAACTAATTGAAACCAATGTAAAAATTAAAATATAAAAGGACATTGATTTTCTGCATTCTCCAAATGTCCTGATCACACCCCAGGTTGCCCCGAATTTAGATCGTGTTTCTTGATTCTCTAAAGGACATTGAAAACTTTCTCAAAAGCCATAGCAATTATGCAAGTTACTTTCCTTGGGTGCTGCAAGCGTCCAGGCCACTAACTTGAATTTCTAAGTTGTGGAAATTAATCTCCACTCTTCTCCACCGCATAGACAGTTTGCCTAGATCCCCAAAATGTGTCCATTGTTTTTCTTCCCCCAGTTTTAGACAGTACGCCTCTGGGGTTCTCCCAAGTTTCACGCTGAGCATTTTCCTCGGGTCATCCCCAAACCTACTTCCCCACAAAGTGGGACCTCCCACAAGCTTGCTGACCCAGAAGCTGGGGTCCCCACATTTTAGACGCGGCTCCCTTGTCCCCCAGTTGCAGGGAGAAATCCCCCCGGTCCTCAGACTCGGACTCTTTTTCTGGAGTCTCGAATTTAGTCGTGAATCGCAGTTCCCCACACCGACGCAACCTCCCTTGGGTCCCCACTTCGGGACACTCGTTTTCTCGCCCGCAAATCAGGCGGCTCTGACTTGCGTTCCTGGCCTTTGGGCATTGTTCCCGGCCCCGCCGCGGTCTCTGCAGCTTCCCCAATCCCGCGTACCACGGGCACTGGTTCTGGGCCTCTCTGCGTCTCCTACGAAGTCCCCGGAGCTCCTCGGAGTTGGAAACTTTCTCTTGTGCTCCCCAAACACACTTGGCCCGGCAGCGTGTCCTCCAGGACGTAGGCAGTGCTTCTCCCGCGTCCAGGAAAACGACTGGGCATTGCCCCCAGTTTCCCCCAAATTTGGGCATTGTCCCCGGGTCTTCCAACGGACTGGGCGTTGCCCCCGGACACTGGGGACTGCCCCCGGGGTCTCGCTCACCTTCAGCGCGTCCACAGCCCGTTGCAGAGCGCTCGCTCTCTGCCTCGGCTCCTAGCGCGCCCGCGGACGCAGCCTCCGGCCTCCAGCCTCGCGGTGAGCTCCCCGCCGCCTCGCGTCCCGGCCCGGCTCCCAAACCCACCCGCCGCCGTCCCGTCGTCCCGAGCGGCTGCCGGGGACACCGGCGCGGGGCGCGGGAGCCTGCGGCGGGCTAGCCCCTCGGCGGCCGCGCTCGCTAGGCCAGGCGCCCTGAAACCCGCGCCGCTTTCGTTTGCTCTCTGCAAAGATCACGGTCGTGGGGAAAGCGCCTCGGCGGCCCCCCAGCGGGGCAGGCAGGGCGCAGGGTAGGAGGGACGCGGAGGACAGGCGCACCCGGCTCGGGCGGCGCGGCGCCTCCAGCCGCCGGGCGGAGGACTCCGGGAGGAGCGCGCCGAGCGCGGGCGACGTGATTGATGGCGGAGCGAGGGGGCGAATCGGGCGCGGGCTTCCGCCGCCGGCGGCCCCTTCCCCTCGGAGGGGCGCTGGCGGCCGGGGCTCCTGGGGGCGGGCGGGGCGCGGGGGCTCGTGCGTGGTTTTGACTTGGTAAAAATCACAACGACTTCTTACATCGTCCAAACTCTCCAGGAGATGGTTTCCCCAGACCCCCAAATTATCGTGGTGGCCCCTGGGGCTGAACCCGAGTCTACGCAAGTCCAACGCACAGAGGACGGGGGAACTATTATCCGGATATTTTGGGTGGGCCCCAAAGGCGAGCTGCTTAGATGCACCCCGGTGAGCCCGGTCATGCAGGTAGGATTTGAGCGATGTTTCCCGCCCTGCTCGTCTCTCTCCCGGCAGGCGCAGGCCGGGCCGGCCCTATGCCTGGGCCAGATTCGGTCCTGGCCCGGCCGGCCCTCCCCACGTACCGCACCTGGCGGCCGCCGAGGCTACTCCCCGGTTCCCGCGCGGCACCGGGGGGCGCTCGGGCTCCGGCTGCGGCTCGAGGTGCTGCGCCTGCTCGGGCAGGTGGCGGCTGCGCGCCCCGCCCGCGCCCAGGGACTCCCCACTTCCCCTGCACATCCCAGCGGCACTCGGGGACCCCCGACACAGTGTCGAGCCACCTGCGCCCACATTCCAACAGGGCACCATCGCCGCGTAACCCCCTGGCCGGGCGCGGGGACCCGGCCGTCTCTAGGGCGTGTGACACCGCCCACCCTGGTCGCCCCGCGTCCCCCGTGCACTAATGCGGGGACCTTGGCACCCCGGAACCTAAGACGGGGCCCCCAAACACTTTAGAATGGCGATTCTGGATTTCTTTCGAACTCTGCCGATCCCTGCCCCCAATCCAATCTCGCCCCCGCGCACCCCACAGTCCCCCCCCCCGACCGCCGCCCCCCGGGACCCCAAGCCCGCCCCCCGCCCTTGGCTCGAGTTGCGAGGGCGGTCCGGGGGCGGGGCGAGGGCCCCGCGGGCGCCCATTGGCGCGGGCGCACGGCCAGCGGGGCCCGAGCGGGCGCCGAGCCGCGGGGTGGCGCGGCTATAAGAGCCGGGCGTTGGCGCCCGGAGTTCGCCTGCTCTCCGGCGGAGCTGCGTGAGGCCAGGCCGGCCCCCGGCCCCCCCCTTCCGGCCGCCCCCGCCTCCTGGCCCACGCCCGCCCGCGCTCGGCCCGCCAGCGCCTCCACCCGGCTGGCGGCCCCGCGTCGACGCCGTCCGCCGCCACGCTGCTGACTCCCATCTCGGGCGCCGTCGGCGGGGTCGCGCTCCGCCGGCCTGCGGATCCCCCGCCGCCTCCTCCTCATCTACCTCAACGCCCGTCCCGCTTCGCCCGAGGAGGCGGTCCCCCCCGCAGGCAGTCCGGCTCGCAGGCCGCCGGCGTTGTCATCCCCCGCGCTCCCTCCCGGCCCTCCCCGGCGCGCAGCCCGGCCGCTCCCCCTCCTCGCTGCGTCCCGAGCGGCCCCGGCGCCGCCACCGCCGCCCCCCCGAGGCCCGGGCTCGCGACGGCCGAGGGCTCCGTCGGCCCAAACCGAGCTGGGCGCCCGCGGCCCGGGTGACGCCTCCGCTCCGCCCCCCTCAGCACCTTCCCCGGCCCCCGACGTTGCGCCCTTTCCTCGCTTCTCTGCGCTCCCCGTCCCCTCTCCGGCCTCTGGTCCCGGCCCCCTCTCTTCTTCCGCAGCCTTCCCTTTGCTCCCTCCCGCCCCCCCCAGCTCCTTGCTTCCAACTCCCTCCCCTTCCACGCCCGCCCTCTCGCCTTCGCCGTCCCAAAGTGGATTAATTATACGCTTTCTGTTTCTCTCTCCGCTGTTCTCTCCCGCTGTGCGCCTGCCCGTCTCTCACTGTCCTCTCTCTCTCTCTCGCCCTCTCTTCGGCCCCCCCTTTTCACGTTCACTCTGTCTCTCTCACTATCTCTGCCCCTCTCTATCCTTGATACAACAGCTGACCTCATTTCCCGATACCCTTTCCCCCCCTAAAAGTACAACATCTGGCCCGCCCCAGCCCGCAGACAGCCCGTCCTTCCCAAACAATCAGACGAGTTTCCCACCCCCCCAAAAAAGCCATCCCCCCGTTCTGCCCCGTCGCACATTCGGCCCCCGCGACTCGGCCAGAGCGGCGCTGGCAGAGGAGTGCCCGGCAGGAGGGCCAACGCCCGCTGTTCGGTTTGCAATACGCAGCAGGGAGGTGGGCGGCCCCTGCGCCGGCTTCCAGGTAAGCTGCGTGCGGGCCGGGCCGGGCCGGGCGGGGCGGCTGGGCCCGGGGCAGACGGGGTGGGGGGCTGTCGGTCACGTTCCGCGTCGCGAACCCCGCGCTCTGCTCTGTGCCGCGGAGGAGGGGGCGAGGGGTGGGGGGGCGGGGGTGGGGACTTGGGAAGTGCCAAGGGAGGTGTGAGCTGTCTGCAAGGCGACTTCCTGGTCGTTTTGCGGGTGCAGGGGGTGTTGCTGAAAGTTTGTGATTTGTGCCGCGGGGGCGGGGGCGGGGGGCAGTGCAACGAGGACGGGCGCAAGTCTCAGAAACCCACCCTGGTATGTTGACTCCGTGCCAGCAAGACCGAGAGAGGAAAACTGGGTGGGCGGGGCCAGGATGGAGCGAGGGGGGCCGAGTTGGCAAAAGAGTCCTGCCAGACACCGCATTCGCAGCGCACCCCCCTACAGCCTCCCTTTCCCTGTCCCCAACATTGCCAACCAGGAATCTGGAGAGAGGGCCTGGTCCAGGGCTCCAAAGGGCAGCAGTGGACAACCCAGAGAGGGTAACTGCCCCTGCCCCAGTGGGCAGATGGAAGTTTCCATACAAGGAGGTGGAAAGCAGCCCCCCTCCCTGCACCCCCCGCCCCCATTTCCCGGTGCCAAGATGGGCTGGGGGTGCAGGATGAGCCCCCCCGCCCCCCGTTCTTTGCTAAGAGATGGTGGGGAAGGCGGTTGGGGGTGCCGCAGAGAAGGGAACGGCTGGAAGGAGGGAGGGGGCGGGAGCAAAGGGGGCGGGGGGAGTGGTCAGCAGGGAGAGGGGTGGGGGTAGGGTGGAGCCGCGGCTGGGAGGAGCCGGCTCAGACATAAAAGCTGAGGCACTGACCAGCCTGCAAACTGGACATTAGCTTCTCCTCTGAGGCAGCCTTCCAGCCTCCTCCTCCCTCATCCTCCTCCTCCAGCCCCAGCGAGCCTCCTGTCCAGCTGCAGGTAACCAGGGCTGTTGAGCGAGGACCCCGCTGCCCTCCCGCTCCGGCCTCAGCCCCTTGGCCCCTGCCCGCGGCCTCCCACTCAGCCCCTTCATCCCTCCTCTCTGCCTCTGCCCTCTCGCCCCTGCCCTCCCTCCTCTGCCCGCTTGCTCACCTGGCCCGCACAGCTGCATGCCCCTCGTCTAGTCTTCTGCTCTGTGCTGGTGCCCTGGACTGGACCCCACACTAAGTGGCTGGGCTTGCAGAAGGATGGGGCTGCCGCTCGGACGGCACCGAGTCCCTAGCTGGACAAATTTGTTCTTAGAATTTGGAGAGGGGGGGCGGCACTGGGGTGTCGGGAGACAGGCTGGGGTCTGGTGCAGGGAGGAGGTGAGCTGAGCCAGGCGGCGGTTTCCATCTTCCATGGAGCTGGCCCTGCTCGTCAGGAGCTTGAGCGAGACTGTGCTTCCTCCTCAGCCCCTCATTTCCTACACGATTTATTGCATCAAAATTCCCCTGGGCCCAGCATGCAGCAGCCTTGCTCCAGGCTGGCAAGGGGCGTGCTGCTCGGTGCCTCTGTGCTCACTGGGTGCACAGCCTAAGAGGGACACACGTGGGCAGCTCCGCCCAGGCCCTTACTAGGGTAGCCTGCGGGTACCACGGGGCTCAGGGGCACCCGGCCGTGACTGTCCCCCCAGAAGGGGCTGGTACCTGGGCCTGCAGAGGGCAGGCTGGGGCTGCCTGCCTGGGGAGCTTCCACCTTTTGGAGGGGCAGGGGTGGCTTGCTGTGTCTCAAGAGGAGTCAAGGTCCCTTTCAAGCCCCCCGACTCCTTAGGGGACCTGGTTAACCCTTGCCCCAGGTCTGCAGCCACAAAGCCTTGCGAGGGGGTGTGTCTTGAGATGTGCTTCTCCTTCTAGATGGTGCCCTGAGGGACCTGGGGTCTGGCCTCTAGGTGGCCTGACCTGTTCTCCCCAGCTCCTGGGGTGGGGTTGGGTACCCCAAATGGGGAGAGGGTCTGGTGGTCCTGGAGGGACTTTGAGGTCCCTGGCCCTGGGTAGTGTGATGCGAGGCCTGGAAAGGAGGCTTTTGGCTTTTATGTGTGTTTTGGGTGCCCAGGGCAGACTGGAGTCGAGGGACTAAGTGATGTAGGAGAAGGAGGCTCCTGGGAGCGTGGCTGGCACCGCCGTGCTGACCGTCGGACCCTCGACCCAGGCTTTGCTCAGCCTCAGACTGAGAGGGTGGGAAAGGCGGTGCGGGAAGGAGAAGGGTGGTGCTGGCCCAGCAGAACCCCCCTGTTGCTTTGAGAGGGAGGCTGGTCCTCCTGGCATCCTTGCTTAGCTGGTCCTCTGGGATGCACATGTTCTGTGCTGGGGTGGGGCTGTCTGCCATCTTGGCTGGCGCTGGGAGGCCCGAGGAGTGGCCACTGCCCTGTACCGGCCCCGCCCCCATGACATCATAGGATGGAGGCCAGGTCCAGTGTCCAGCACTGGCCCCTGCAGCTCTGGGTGTGGCTGAGCCCCTGCATTAATAACGGTGGGGACAGTGATCCCCACGTGAAATTACTGACTAGCACTTGGTGCCCCTCAAAGATGTGCTCCACACACAGTCCTTCACGTGGGGCAGTTCTGCATCCTGCCTGCCTCAGCAGTGAAAGCTCCTGTTCTTCTGTAATTAAAACAGTTAAGATTAAGGAGAAAGCCATGCTTTAAGACTGTAACTGGACTTTAAATTAGGAGATGGCTGGGCTTAGTGGCCCTAAAGGGAGCAGGCAGGCCCTCGTCCCCTTGCTGGGCCAGCATTTTGGGACGCCCTGGCGGGCGGGCGGCGGGAGAGGCCTGCACCTGGGCATGGTGGGCGGCGGGCTCACGCCTCTTGTCTCCGCCCGCAGACACCAATGGGGATCCGAGTGGGAAAGTCGATGCCGGTGCTGCTCGCCTTCTTGGCCTTCGCCTCGTGCTGCTATGCTGCTTACCGCCCCAGTGAGACTCTGTGCGGCGGGGAGCTGGTGGACACCCTCCAGTTTGTCTGCGGGGACCGCGGCTTCTACTTCAGTAAGTAGCTCAGCGGGGCAGGGGCGGAGGGGTGTATACAGCTGGTGCTCGATAGATGCTGGAGCCCTCCTTACCGCGCGTCAGACACCTCTGCAGGTCCTTCGGCCCACCTGGCCTGGGGGTCGGGCCCAGGGAGGCCCCTTGGAGGTGAATGAGCCCGGGCCCTTGCTCTGAGCCTTTGAGAGCGCAGTCACGTCCTTGCAGTCCACATTTATTAGGCACTTACGGTGTGCCTGGGCAGTGCCCGCACTCCCTGATTTCTTGCAACGTGACTCAAGGTGGGAGGGAGAGTGGACGGTGGTATCTACAGGGGGACCAGACCTTAAGTGGCAGGTGCGGGTGGGGTGCAGAGCGGGCTGGAGGCCGGGCTTCTGGGCGGGGTGACCCAGGCCCCCGCAGGGAGGCAGCCCTTCCCCTCCTGCTTCTCCCTGACCTGCCCACGGGCAGGGCTGCGGGCACTGGTTTCCCCGCACTTTTTGCCCACATCTTGGCAATGGGCAGATACCCGTGGATGGTTAGATTTTAAATGGAATCAAACGGGTTGAAAACCAATAAGAATAAAAGCGCACGTTGCTGGTGGCGTGAGTGTGCATGCCCCACGTGCTGGGGGACGCTCGGCTCCGTCCACAGGAGGGGACCGCCGGGGCCCCCAGGCCTGGGTGGGGTCCGCACCCGAGGGGCAGGGCACAATGCAGGGTGCCCGTCTGCCGGCCCGAGTGGTTTGGCTGTTCCTCGCTCTTCTCTCTAATTCCCGACCTGCGGGAGCTGGCTGGGCACACAGAGACCTCGGCTCTCCCTCGCCCCTGTGCCCTGTGTGGCAGGGCGGGTCCCCTGTTGGAGGTGACCTCTCCTTCGGGGTGTGGGCTCTTGCCCTCGCTTCCCAGCAATCTGGGCCTCAGTTTCTTTAACTGTAGGACGGGTCAGGGGAGTTCCGGAGAGTGTCCATCTGGATAACAGGAGAAACTGGGGAGCAGTTTCTTGACTCTCAAGGGGGGAGGGAGTGTGTGCTCCCCCTGGGCTCAGCCAGACACCACTCAGGGCTGGGTGTGGGTGGGGACATGGCCGGGACAAGCAGGCAATGGCCGTAAGGCTCATCATAACCAGCCCATCACCCACCACAAGGCACCTTCTTCTGCAGCCTTTACTTACCCACCCTCTGAAATGGGCCGAAAATGCCCATCTTGGCATGTCAAAGCTTCTCTTTAAAAAGCATTCCTGCTTCTTGACGCTTCTGAGGCCCCTGCCTGCCCTGGCTTCTCTTGTGGCCTCTGTCTCCTGCCACATTTGGGGGCAGGAGATGGCACCGTACGGTCTGGTGCTGACTGGCCCTTGCCCGGGGAGTGGCCCCCTGGCACCAGGTTTCCCTGAAAGGAGGGCCGGGCTGAGCCCCCAACCCTTTCGACCCTGCACCTGGACCCCTTACTAGGGGCTCCTCTCCCTCCCCCCACCGACGGCGGAAGGCAGGCCGGGAGCTTTTCCTTGCAGCTGAGTCTGGAGCCTGTGCGTGGAGGAGAGGGGGAGGACGGGAAGAAAGGAGGGCGTGGTTTTTGCAGGTCCTCACTCCTCTCCTCCCGTCTTCTCCTTCTTCCTCCCATTCCTACCTGTCTCCGCGGCGTCTCTAGGGCCGCAGGCACCCAGGCTCCTGGTTGGTTCGGGGATGGCACTTGGGTCCCAGTCGGCCTTTGGGTCAGGACCCTGGGATCCCAGGATGTGGGGCCGGGCCCCGTGCATTTTCCAAACAGCCCCTGGTGGTGGACCAGGAGGCCGTGCCCACTTTACATACGACGAGGGAGGCACCGAGAGGCCAGGGGGCTGGTCCTGGAGCGCGCTCACCCCGCTGTCCCTTCTCTCCTTTCTGGGGCCCCTACGCGCCCCCTTCTCGCTTTCTTCCTCCCCTCCAGGCCGAGGCTGGCTGTCCCTGCAAGGTGACCAGCATCCTGTCCCAAGGGCAGGGGCGGGGGGCTGGCTGGAGGAACCCTGGGGAGACCCCTGGGGCGCTGGTGCTGACGTGCCCTTTCCTTCCTCCTGTGGGACTTCCAGGCAGGCCGGCAAGCCGCGTGAACCGCCGCAGCCGTGGCATCGTGGAAGAGTGCTGCTTCCGCAGCTGCGACCTGGCCCTGCTGGAGACCTACTGCGCCACCCCCGCCAAGTCCGAGAGGGACGTGTCGACCCCTCCGACCGTGCTTCCGGTAAGGCGGCCCCCCCAGCTCGGGCCCGTGGACGGTCCCCCAGCTCTGGGCCCGTGGGCGGCCCCCCAGCTCTGAGCCCATGGACGGCCCGGCCCCTGTGAGGGGAACCGGGGTCTCCGGGACCCTCCCCTCTCTCTGGAGCCCCTCGGGGCTGTTACCTCTAAGCCAGGGGACCAGGGCGCGGCAGCTCCTTAGCTGCAAGCGCGGCTAGGGAGTCCTTTACATGTTTGCCACGTGCCCCCACCCCACCCCCCGTGGTGGCGTTGGCCAGAAGCCGGGGGAGTTACTGACCTGTCACACATCGGGCACAATGCAAGGTTTAGGGACAGCCCCCAGCAGGTTGCCCAGATGTCCCCCCGGGGCCTGGGTGGCTTGGGGGCAGGGGCTGGGGGCCTGGCACCCCTTGACCGGCCCTTCCCCTCTCAGGACAACTTCCCCAGATACCCCGTGGGCAAATTCTTCCAATATGACACCTGGAAGCAGTCCGCCCAACGCCTGCGCAGGGGTCTGCCTGCCCTCCTGCGAGCCCGCCGGGGTCGCACGCTCGCCAAGGAGCTGGAGGTGTTCAGAGAGGCCAAGCGTCACCGTCCCCTGATCGCCCTGCCCACCCAGGACCCCGCCGCCCACGGGGGCGCCTCTCTTGAGGCATCCGGCCATCGGAAGTGAGCCAAATTGTCGTAATTCTGCAAAGTGGCACCATCCACTCGTGACCTCCTCTTGACCGGGACCTTTCCATCAGGTCCCACCTCTAAAACCTCTGTACCGTCCTGTCTGCGGGCTCCCCCGACCTGGCCCCCGTGCCCCAACCTCCCCACGTCAGGCTGGTCTCTCCTTGGCCCCCTCCATCGGGCTAAGGGAATCAACAAAATCTTTAAAAATGTACAAAACCAATTGGCTTTAGCTCTCTCTCCCAAATTATCACCCCCAAATTACCCCCAAATTACACAACCAAAATTGCAATCACACAAACATGTCGGCCCCCTTGAAACGAATTGGCTTCTTAGCAACACCGGAAAAGCTAACTAGCTTTCCAGAAAACCCTAAAAAAAAAATCAATTAGCTGAAAAAAAAATACTAAAAATAAATTGGCTTCAAAACAATTGGCAAAATAAAAGAATCTGGCCCCCACCCTTCCTTCTCGTTCCTTTCGGACCTGGACTTCAATTGGCTGTGAGCTGACCATCCAAGAGAAAGGAAGGCACCAAATTTGCAGGTAGGCTTGTCACTGCTTGCCAGCCATCTCCCTCCTTCACCAAACCCTCGCTGGGCTCTGGCAATGTGACACCAAAGACCCAAACCCGTTCCTCCCCCTAGTTTCCATCACTGAGACCGCTGTGGAGCAGTGGGGGGGCCCAGCAAGACCCGAGGAGCGGTGCACGGAACAGAAAACCCGAATTTGCGCAGATAAAACTTAATTGGCATAAACGCCCACACACTCCAAAATCTTACGTCTGAATTCTCACCTTTGAAAGCACACGCACCCACACGCAACCCTGCACGCTCACACACACACACACACACACACACACACACCCTCACACACACTCATCCACACAAGCTCACACACATCCACAACCCTCACGTGCATCCATACACGCACACACACCCAGATATGTGGGATACCCAAACCCAGCATTGTGCGGATGAGACCGCATTCCATCCCAAATTCTTCTCTAAGCTGACCTGCAAAGAGGTTTTCACGTCCTGTGCTCCCCTCCGGTCCCCTGGGATGCGCCCTAGGGTGGGAGGGTGTGTGTCCCAGGCTCAGGCGCGGGTGGTTCCATCTTTCCGAGATGAGGAAGATCCCCCCTCCTTCTCGGCACCCGTCCTGACCCCACGGCACCTGCAGTGAGAGTCCCGATGCCCTCAGACCCCACTGGCATCCAGGCACCGACTATCGTGCCGAGCGAGGAACGGGTTTGGCCGGACTGGAGATGGCTGTGGCTAAGCAAGACATGCCCTACCGCGTCGCCTGACCCCCTAGGTGTGCTCCTGTGAGATCTGGGGACCCCCCCCAGCACACCTAGGGATCATCTTTGCCAGCCTTCTGGGGGAGCCTGTCAGAAATGAGGGCCCCCTGGAGGCTGGCAAGGGTGACGGGGAGTGTGGGAAGTCTGGAGGTTGGTGGGGTGGGTGGGGGGGCATTGGGGGCTGGGGGGGGATGCTCTGGGGTAGGAAGTGGTTCAGCAAGGGTTTGGACAAAATGGTCAGGAGGAAGGATTGACGAGGAGACGTGCAGAATTACAGATCGAATCAGGAACCCAAATTGACGCCAATTGATCTATTTCCCCCCTTTAATTGGCTTCTCCTGGGGCTTTTTTCCTTTTTTTTTTTTTATCCCTCCTTAGCTTTTTACGCGCTCATGTACCAAATTAAACTTACTCCCGTCCCCGTGTAACAGGGGGGCAGTGACCAAGGACAAGGAACGCATGAAGCCAACCACCTGTCACCCGCGGCGCCCGCCGCCATCCTGCCCCCCGCCATTTATCACCCTTGGTTTGATTTTCGCCTGTCCCTGTCGCTTGGGTTGAGTGGAGAGTGGAGCCTCCGTGGGGGTGCTGGCCACTGTGCCCCCCGAGAGGTCAGGGGAATGGAGACGGCCGCTGCCTGGCCTGGCCCCCGGGGACGGTGGCTGGTCCCCGGGGGTCCTGAGGGGCGGAGGAGGGGGCAGGGAGGCGTCTCTTCAGGTGTCAGGAAGGTGCTCGGAGGCCACCAAGGTGGGGCCCCCGGCGGGCCCAGCCGGCCGGGGGGGAAGGGGCTACAGATGCTTGAGCAAGGGGCTCCATCGGGCGGGAGCAGGTGGCCACCTTCCGCGCACCTGGGGAGCCCTCCCCGTACCCCTCGGTGACAGCTTGCCCGCCTCCTCAGTGCCCTGTCTGGGCCCCAGGAAGCTCGGAGCTCCGCAGGGCTTCCTGGTGACCAGGTAGGGTGATGCCGGGCAGTAGGAGAGGTCCGGAGGGCACGAGCCCCGCAGAGCAGGAGAGCTGCGAGTGTGTCCGACAGCTGGGGTCGCTTGGGCCCCGAGGCCCTTGGGTCTGGCGGTACTGAGCCAGCCACCATCTCAGCGCCTAGGGCTGCGGCAGGGATCCGGGCGGCTGGGAGGTTTACCTCACCCCCGCCTCTGCCCCCAGTGCAGCCCCCCTGCACGGCAGCCTGACTAGCAATCTAGAGGCCCGAAGCTTCTGGGCCCCAGTGACGGGGCTGGCACGACCCAGGGGGCGGTCCGTGACAGCCCACCCAAGACACAGAGGGTCCCCCGGCCAGCGCCCGGGGAGTGGGCCATTTGGACCATTGGACAGAAGCCCAAAGAGCTAAATTGTCTTAATCGGAGAAGCCAGACAGATTGGCCTGAGATCCAAATTGTCTTCGAGGCACCCCAAATTATCTGCCCACTCAGCCAGATGCCACCCACCCAGGGTTCCGTTTGCCTCGATCGGGTGGGGGCTCTGGGGGCGTCTGCTGAGGCTCCTCTGTGTCCCCCAGTGAGCAGCTCTCTGTGGGTCATCACCATCCCGACCCGGGCCCCTTCCGACCTCCATGCCCTGGTTGTGGCCCTCCATCGTGTCTCTTCCCCGAGTCCCCGCAGCTGTCTTCAGCGGGACCCCCTCTTGGGTCTCTACGCCATCATCTGAGGACCCCCACGCGCAGAACACCGAGTGTCACCTACCGCCCAGTCCATCCCGCGGCCGTGTTCGCCTCCACTCGCCCCTAACATGCTATTTCTGACAGAATCCACAGCTTGGGTTTTGTCTTTAACTTTTAACGCTCGCAATCCTAATAAAGCATTTAAATTTATTTTCTTCTGAGCCCTCTGCTTTTTTCACTTGGGTACCTGGTGGAGGGAGGGAGGGGAGGTCTGAGCCCTGGGGAGGGGGCAGGGTAGGTGGGAAGGGGGGCAGGAAGACCCTGGAGCTGGGGACCCCTCCTCTGGGCCCCTGTGGGATTCAACATACAGGTTCAACAGTAGACTAGATAAAGCAGAAGAAAACAATCTGTGAACTCAAAGACAGGGCAGCAGAATTCATTCGATCAGAGAAGCAAGAGGAAAAAAAAAATAGAGAAAAAGTGAAGGCGGGTGTACAGGACTCATGGGACAGTGATGGGGTGCAGGGGGGACAGCCCGAAGACCCGTGGCTCTCAGCAGTGGTGCCGCCACTGTCGTGGATCTTGGGAGGCTCTGGGACCATCTCGAACCAAATCCTCAAAGACAGGGCTCCAGGCGACGGGAGGGGTCCCGGGGGGCTTTTCCAAGAGCCCACTGATGAGGACTAAAATGCCGTCGCTGTCTGTCAACCCCAGGGAATTTTCCCAGCCTCGGGGGACAGGGGGAAGGGCGTGGGCCAGGTTCTGAAAGGTTCCGGAAACTGTAGCTGTTGCCACAGATAGGGACTCAGGGCTACCTGTCACCTGTGTGCCCACCTGCACACGCAGATGGGCTCCCTGTGCCCCCAAGATTGAGGCCGCATCAGAGGGCATTGGAAACCCCCTCCCCCGCTCAGCCCTGCACCGCCGACCAGACCACTCTGACCACTGACCTTTAGGATCCTCGTGCCCCTCAGAAGGCAGAGAGGCTGGCATCTAAGATGCTCGAGGCCTGCCCGGGCCCTCCCCTCACCCCACCTATCCCCAAGCCCTCGGTCAGCAGGTGTGCCCAGTGGGGAGACGGCGGTGGGCTGTGCCCGGGGGCTGGGCAGCCTTCAGTGGGCGCCCAGGGCTCTCAGCCCCTGTCTGGGTTGGGGGGGAGGCCTTGCACCTGAATCCGTTCACTCCATCTCTGGAACTTATTCCCGGCCTGGTACCGGGCTGTGGCCTCTGGGGTCTGGATGGCGTCCCCGGGGCGGCCATGCTGCCCCCGCTCCCTGAGAACTCAGCCGGGGGGTGGGGAGGGGCTGCCTGGAGGAGGTGGGATCAAGAATGAGGAGGGCTGGGAAGGTGGGAAAGAGCGAGCTGGATGGGGGCGCACCGTGCCCTCTGGGCAGCCGGGGCCCTTCAGGGGAGCCTGGGGGCCAGGGCGGGGCAGAGGCTCCCCCCCCCACCAGCCAAGGAGGTGCTGAGACACTCCCGGGGGTTGGGGTGTGAACCCAGCTCGGGACCCTCTGCCTAGCCCTGCCCACCCCCGGACCAGGTTGGAGTCTGTCTCC
This sequence comes from Mesoplodon mirus, assembly GCF_964341445.2. Classification (NCBI taxonomy): domain Eukaryota; kingdom Metazoa; phylum Chordata; class Mammalia; order Artiodactyla; family Ziphiidae; genus Mesoplodon; species Mesoplodon mirus. The sequence continues at coordinate 1,819,554 of NC_138983.1, read as the reverse complement.
TGCCAACCCCAGGTAGGACCCACCCCCGAAAGGTCCACTGCAGCCCTGCCCGGGGCCCCTCCCGGGACCGTTGGGATGCTGGGCCAGGGTCTCCCTTCCTCCAGCTCTGGGCAGCCCCTGCCCTTCCCAGCTGCCCCATCACCCAGCCTGCTCACCCTCACTGCAGCCCATTCGCCCGTGCCTCTGCCCCCACCCTGCTTGCCCCAAGACCGCCACGACCAGGGCACAGCCAGCCCTCCCGCGGCTCTCCTGAGTTAGCCCCAAGCCTCCCCCACCGCCATCACTGCCCCCACTCTGCTCTGCTTGGCCCAGCCGTGTCCCAGATCCGTGCCCTGGATCTGGCCAGCTTCTCCACACGCTCTGCAAGCTCTCAGCTTACCCCGGGGCTCTATTCATCCATTCACTCATCCACTCATTCACATGTGTGGATGAGCACCCATGTGCGGGGCACCCCAGGCTCGCTGTCATGGAGGGAATTATTGGGGTGCTTTTTCCAGTGGCTAGACCTCATGGGGAAAGTGACTCAGGAGGTGAGGGTGGGGGTGGGGTCTCCTGGGAGGAGGGGTGAAGCAGGACCTGGGGAGTCCGGGGCTGGGGATGGGGCTGCCGCGGGGGGCGCGGGGGAAGTGTGGGAGATGAGGTCAGAGGCTATTGTCCTTCATTCAAGGAATATTTAAGGGCACCCACGGGGTGGGCTGAAAGGTGTCCTCCCCAAAAAGACGTGTCTACGTTCTAAACCCCTGTGAATGTGCCCTGACTTGGAAAAAGGGTCTTTGCAGATGTGATGAAGTGAAGGACCTGGAGGTGAGACCATCCTGGATTTAGGGAGGGCCCAGATCCAGGGACAGGGGCTCCTACCATGGCAGAGAGGAGAGAGGACACAGAGGAGGGGCTGTGTGAAGACAGAACAGAGATTGGGGGGATGCGGCCACAAGCCAGGAGCCCCCAGAAGCTGGATGAGGCAGGAGGGACCCTCCCCTAGAGCCTCTGGAAGGAGCCTGGCCCTGGACGCCTTGAGTTGAGTCCAGTGAAACTGGTTTCAGACCTCTGGCCTCCAGGACTGAGAAAGAATGAACTTCTATAGTTTTAAGCCACCCAGCTTGTGGTCGCTGAGGAAACGAGTTACACGAGGGCACACCTCCTCTGCCTGGCCCTGTCCCAGAGGCCCAGGGCACTGCAGTGAGCCCAGCAGGTGGCCACGCCCGCACCTCCCCTCAGGATGGTCCCTTCCCGTCTCCACTCCTGACCTCCACGCGGAGCCCAGGTGGTCTTTTAAAACATCAGACCAGGTCCCACCCCTGCTCTTGGCTTCCCTGGAGACAAACCGAGTCCTCGCGATGACTTGCAAGGCCACCCTGGCCCACCCACCTCTGGGCTGGTTGAACACACATGCATGTTCCTGCCTCAGGGCCTTTGCACGGGCTGCCTCTGCCTGGACCCCTTTCCCTGCCGGCATCCATCTGGGCCCTGCCCTCATCACTCGGTGCTGAACTGCACCCCCCTCGGGTGCCCTGAGCACCCTCTCAGGAGCACTCCGTGTGTTCCGGTCCCCTGACCACTTGCTGAGTGAAGAGGACAGGGTGAGGGCGGGAGGACACCAAGGCTTGACCGTGAGCCATGGGAGGAGACCGAGTTTGCTAAGCTGGAGGCACTGGCCTTGCTTCCCCGCTGCTGACCCCACCTGTGTCTCCACCTGGTGTTTTCACCTGAGCTGCAGCATGGCACCTTCTGGGGCCTGTTCAGCTGCTTCAGTGTGCTGCAGACCCTTGACCGGAGCACGCTCGTGGCCACCACCCCACACCTGCTCCATGGTCCTCTACCCCCTAACCCCACGTTCAGTTGGTCGCCAAGGCCCACTGGGAGCTGGACGCTGCTCCAGTCTCTCCTCCAGACACTCTCCATGTGTGACTAGGCAAGCTTGCTCTGCAGGCCCACAGCTTGCTGCTCTCCCCTTAGGACCCTCCATGGCTCCCGTGGGCCACTGGGTAGAGGGCAAACGCCAGGCCAGGCCAGGCTTTCCTGGGGTCTTAAGCACCTGGCACCCTCCGGTTTCTCGGTGGATTGTGTCTCGGTCCCCACCCCCTGACCCCTCAGGCTTCACACAGGCTGGCTGCTCTCTCCTGGGCCGTCTAACCCCCCGCCCTTGTGTCCTCTCCATCATTCTGTGCTGTCCTGGCTCACCAAGCCCCTATTCCTGGGTCTCTGGTGTCCAGAGCTGCCCCTCCCGTGTAGACAGCGGTCTGGCCTGCAGCCCCTGCCCGTGGCCCCCAGACATGCCATAACCACAGGTGCATCATTTCACCTGCTGTCATGTCCTCCCAAGCTCTCCGGAGCTCTCAGCGAAGCCCACAGCGCAAAGCCAGCCAGGGAGAAGGCCCCAGAGGGTGTGGGGAGGGACCCCATCATACCAACCCCTGGGGACCCCTCGTCACGCAGCCCCGTCTGCTCTCTGCCTTCAGGGGAGAACCCCGCCTTCCCGGAGGCAGGCCTCCTTGCCTCGGCAAGCGTGCATGTGGCCCTGGGCCCCAGGCCTCACCCCCAGCAACCTGTGTCCACCTGCCTGGCTGGTGCTGGCTCCCGGGGTCCCGCTCCTCCTGGCTGCCTGGGCCTGGCACCCAGCTGGCACTCCTGCACAGGTGTGGCCGTCCCGGGGGGCCACAGGCCAACAGGCCACCCCAGGAGGCCTGGCCCCTACCTGCCCAGCCCCCTCTGGCCTCATTAGCGCAGCCTCCAGCCTCTCCCGCCCCAGCCCCAGACAGCCCAGGCCTCGGCGGCCAGAAACCACAGAGAAAATGCCTGTTTGTGCCAGTTATGCCGAAAGCAAAACAGTTTGTGGTTTGTGACCCAAATTTTTTGCCTTTTTTTCAGAACATAACAAAGCTCAAGACAACTCCCCCACCCCCACCCCCCAGGCAGACAGAAATGATCTGTTTACACTGGCCCTCGCCCTAGGCCAGGCCCTCCGCGATGGGCGGCCTCGCAGAAGGGGTGCGGGGGCCTGGCCGAGGTGGGGGGCTCCTCAGGCTGGAGTGAGGGGAGGCTGCCTCTTCCGGG